>NC_059174.1:61551081-62199982 GCF_019923935.1 Bubalus bubalis | reverse complement strand
CCTGCTCCTGCCTGGCTTTCAAGGCCCTTTGGGGTCTGCCCCTGTCCCCGCCCCGCCCTCCCCCCCCCCTTCCAGGTACCATCCGGTTCCTCCCCCAGCCTCTGCACAGTGCGGCTCCCTCAACACTTGGGTGCCCGGCCCCTCCAGTCCACCAAGCCGAAACCACCACCTTCTCCCTCAATGTCGCCGCGGCCAAGCTTTAAACAGGGATCTGACCCGGGAGGCCTCAGATGATTCCTGCTACCTCAGAGCGCTATGAGACAGGCGGGTTCTGAATGCTTTGGCTCAGTAACATATACGCCGTTCGTTGCACGACACGTGTTCCAGGTAACAGCCCGCGTAACTCATGAAGCGTGACCATTCACGCTGTTTAGTATTCTGCCCATTTTCCTGAGGCCGGGAGAGGCTACCGGACTGGTCTGAGCTCACACAGCAAATGAAGGGCAGAGCTGGGATTCAGATCCCAAATCCAGCTGTTCGCCCCTTCCTTCTGAGTTTTTCCAGCGACAAGGCCTGGCCCTGCACTGGTGCGGGGACATCCCAGGGATGACCAGCTCCATCAGCACCCCGAGGTGCCCAGCGGTGCCGCTGATCACAGCTCCCCGCTGGGCCCCGTCACTGGCCAGGGAAGGGCGGCTCCCCACGTTCGCGGAGGCCCCGGGTCCCGACTGCGGATGGAGACTCACGTCCTCCTGCTTCCGGGCCAGTTCCTCCAGCAGGCTCAGCACCTCCTCGTCCGCCAGGTCACAGGGACGCTGCCCCTGGGTGGGCAGGGGTTAGGGCAGGTGAGGAGGAGGCGGAGGTGGGGGCCCTCCTGCCCCAAGGCCCCCAGGAACCAGGCCAGGCCCTCACCGCGTGGGTCAGCGAGTCCATGCCCCCGCCGTGCTCCGCCAGCAGGCGGCAGGCATCCTCCACACCCCAGTGGGCCGCCGCGTGCAGGGGCGTCCAGCCGTCTCCGTCGCGCAGCTCCGGGTCGTAGCCAGCCTGGAGGAGCAGCCTGGGGGCCGGGGAGGGCTGGGTTCAAGGGCCGAGACAGGGGCTCGGGGCCAGGGGCCATGGTCAGAACCAGCTGTGACAGGGCCGAAAACAGGCCTGGGCCTCGAGGCGCCCTTCCCCAAGGAGACGCTTCTGCCACGGGCTCTGACCCCTCCCCAGCCTATCAGGTGGCCTCCGGGACCTTGCTCCCTGAACCTGCAGGGCTCAACTCCTGACACCTCCCCTGTGCTGGGACAGCCCCAGCGGAGGTGGAGGAGGGTGTTCCCCAGTGCCCAAGCGCAGAGAAAGGCTGAGACCCCCCAGGAGGGGCGGCATGGGGGCGGCAGGGTTCCAGGAGCCCACTGGCTTGGGGCAGCGGTTCTCAGCCAGGACGACGCTGCCGCCAGGGGGCGTCTGGAGACGTTTCTGGCCGTCACAACGTAGGGGCAGTGCCGGGAGCACCAGTGGGTAGGCTGAGGATGCCCGGAAACCTCCCACAACGCAGAGGACCGACCCCCTGCAAGGACGGATCGGGACCAAACGCCAGTGCCAAGACGCAACCCCGGCTTAGACGGTTCTTTCCCGGGAGATCACCACCACCACGAACCACTGGATCTGGAATCTCTGTCTCTCATAGCTAGGAATGGCCAGCTGAGTAGGGTCTGGCAAATGGGGATGTCAGTGCTAAGTGTGTATATCACTTCTGGATTGTTCTCTTAAACAGATATTCACTCCTTTGGCCCTCCTTCCTGCTGGCTGCCTGGGATGCAGATGCAATGGCAGGAGCTGAAGCAGCCACCTGAGACTCAGGAGGGGAAGTCACGGGCAGAAGAGGGCACAGCCTCCAGGGCTGGCCACGTTACCAGGCCTGACCATTCACAGTGTCCCATCCTCCTTGCCACAGGGATCAGCCCTGGGATGAACAGGTGCCCAGAGAGTATAGGACCTGGGACTTTCACTGGAACTACAGAGGATGGGGCACCCTACCTCCAAATTAGAGGAGACAGCCAGGACATGAGCCCCAAGCTATCAGGGGTCATCTTAAGTTCCTTACTGGAAAACATTCCCTTATTTTCCAGCCATTCCGTGCTGCCTGCGGAACCTCAGTTCCCTGAGCAGAGACTGAACTCGGGCCACAGCAGTGAAAGCCCAGAACCCTAACCACTAGACCAACCAGAGAGCTCCCCCAGAAAACCTTCCTAAAAATTCATTAACCCAGAAGTGAGCAGAGATAGAGGGATTCGCTGCAACTCCACTGTCATACTAAATATAAGGCAAGCCTGCTAAGAAGCAGAACCAGCTACTCTGACAGGAAGGGGTGAGGCGGTCAGAAATGGGACAAGACTGAGGTGGGGATGAGAGAAAGGGAGTACACAGGGCAACAATTTAAAATATGTATTTAAAATATGTATGCAAACAATTTAAAATATGTATACACCAAATGACCTGGCCTTAAAATATGTAACACAAAACACACAAAGACAGGGAGAAACAGGAAAGCCCCACAGACGTACTGAGACATTTTACCACATTTTATCACGTTCTCACAGCAACTGACAGAAGCAGCAGATGGGAAAAGAATCACTAGGGATACAGAAGATTTAAACAGCATGAGTACAAAGTTGACCTAATAACCTATATACGGCACTGTCCTTGACAACACACTTCTTTCCTGGCTGACACCAACTGGGGTGTGAAGCAAACCTTGACAGATCTCAAAAATCAGGACTCACAGAGAACCCGCTCTAGGACCACAGCGAGATTAAGCTGGGAAATGGGCACAGGCGGACTTGGGAAGTATGGAGGGTTCAGCTCCAGACAACCAGCTGGCTTTACTGCAATACAGCGAGTCATGTGAACTGCTCTGGTTTGCCAGTGCATGTAAAACTTAAGTCTATTAAGTGTGCAATAGCATTATGTGTGAAATAAAACCCAATGTATGTAACTTAAAAAATACTTTATTTTGCTAAAAAACGTTCACCGTCATCTGACAATGCAGGGCTGCTGCAAATCTTCAATTTGTTAAAAAAAAAAAAAGGAAAATACTATTGGTGAAGTGCAATAAGAGGAGGCATGGCTCTAATGAAACCGTGACTAGAAAACCCCGTATATTTGTAAATTAACGACATGCTTCTAAATGATCTCTGGGTCAAAGAAGATTACAAGCTGGAAACTGTCTTAAACTGAAGGGCAGTGAGAAGCCTGCACATCCAGACGTGGGTGCAGCTCAGGCTGTACTTGGAGGGAAACGCATGTCCTTACCGCACAGTGAGAAAGGGGCGGGAACAAACGAAAGCCTCAGGAAGGCGTAAAACAGAGAGAAGGGACCAGGGCACTGGGTGCGGGGGCAGGGGAGGAGGCCCGGCTCACCTCATCACTTCGATGTAGCCCTTGGCGGCAGCCACGTGCAGGGCGGAGGCCCCCGTGCGGGGGTGCCGCGCCTCGGGCATGGCGCCCCCGTTCAGCCAGCACCTTGTGTCGTGAAGCAGCAACTCCTCCTCCGCCCGTTTGGCTGCCTCCACGTCCACACCTGGGAGGACCAGAATCGGTAAGCGGCGGGGCGCCCCCCGAGACCCAGGGCGGCACCTGGCCTGTGTGCTCCCTGGGGGCCCAGGGCAGCCGTGGGCTGCACTGTCACTTCCCAAACGGGCAGCCGTGGGCTGCACTGGGGGTCCCTGCGGGGGCTGGGGGATCCCGGGTCTCACCTCCCCTTTCACTACTGATACGGCCCTTGGCCCGGCATCTTCCTGTGTTTTGTCACGTTTATCACTCACGAGAGGACAAACCAAGCAGAAGCCACTGAGGACGCCCAGGCCACTGGGGCAACGACACCCTCACCAGCCACCCCCTGCGCCATCTGGGGAGGGGCCAGCATGCTTCCTCTCTCATCAGTTTCAGGAAAAGTGCTCTGAACTCACCGAAGAGAGGGCAAGGGGAAGCTTTACATGAAACAGAAGTTGATTCTGGATCGAAAACAGGCAGCCCTGTTGAGGGCGCAACAGTCCCTTCCAACCGTCACTGAGAATCTGTGGTTTGCCCATTAAAAGCGGTCGAGATGGCAGTCAGAAATGGGCGTCTCCTCTAGGGGCTGTGTGCTCTTTCTCCTGGGAGCCTTGTTCCTGTCTGCTATTTTTCCCACTGCGGAACTGCTCACTTGCCCACGTGTGGCCGAGGACGGAGCCATCCTGCATGTGGTCGGCAGCCGTGCAACCACGGAGCAGCTGCTGAGCCAGGCTGCAGACTGCCAACATGCCGGATTTCAAAGCGTAGAAAGAACATGCAGCAGCTCACGCATAGTTCCTTACGCTGACTGCACACAGAAATGACAATGCCCTGGACGTCTGGATTAAGTAAACCATGTTCCTAAAATGAACCTCACCTGTTTCTGTTTTTTAAAGCGCCTTCCTGTGAATCCTTGATTATGCGTGAGGCTGCCTCTGGCTTCCCACTGGACAGTGCGGGCAGAGAAGCGTGTACTTGGCGCTTGGCTCACAGCAGTACCAGGAGGCCCCGGAGCTAACAGCCTTCACAAATTTGCTTTCAGGAGCAGGAACCTTGGCACACCCTTACTACGAGGTTGTAAACCCTGCCCCAGGCTATGCAGGGGCCCCAGTCCGTCCGGGTCTGGCAGCTGGGCACTGGGACTAAACTCCACTGGGATCGCCTCAGGGTGCCCTGGCTGAGGGACTCCCAGGGGGACTATTCCAGGAAGGTCTGGCTGGTGAGGGCTCACCCGCAGGCCAGGAAAGTGCCCGGGACTCAGAGACCCAGCCCCTCCCGCCCGACCTCCTTAAAGGGAATCACCTACGTTCAGTCCTATTATAGACCAGGCGCCTGGCGGGCAGGGAAAGGCGGGGTTTGCAGACGTTCTGCAGCCACAGTTAGTGTCCTGCCTGTTCAAAGGCATCCTTCTGCAGTTTTGCGTTTTGTGGAGATTCGCCTGTGTTTATTAACAGAACTCCTGATGGAGGGGGGCAAACCAGCGTCTGTGCGTGCAGGCAAGCTGTTCAGTTCACACAGGATTATGTATTTCACCAAACGTGCGATTCAGTGGCTTTTAGGACATTCACCATGTGCCGCCATCAACCCTATCTATCTGTACCTGAACTTTCTCATCACCCCAAACGGAAACCTCTTACCCCATCAGGCAGTCCCTGCCCAGAGCCTGACAACCACTAACCCACTTCCTGATACTGTGGATCTGCCTCTTCTGGACACAGCCTATGTTTGTAAATAAAGTTTTAATGGCTAATGACCACATCCACTCTTTTGCATATCCCCCCGGCAGTTTTCCCTATCACAGATCACTCTTCTACAGATTACTGATTGATCTCTTCTGGATTTGGTGTTGGCCCACCCTCACCCTCTCAACTGAATGAGGAGCTCCCTCAGAATACATCCATCTGAATGTAGAGTTCCAAAGAATAGGAAGGAGAGATAAGAAGGCCTTCCTAAGTGATCAATGCAAAGAAAGAGAGGAAAACAACAGAATGGGAAAGACTAGAGATCTCTTCAAGAAAATAAGAGACACCAAGGGTACATTTCATGCAAAGATGGGCTCAATAAAGGACAGAAACAGTGTGAACCTAACAGAAGCAGAAGATAAGAAGAGGTGGCAAGAACCCACAGAAGAACTGTACAAAAAAGATCTTCATGACCCAAATAACCATGATGATGTGATCACTCACCTAGAGCCAGACATCCTAGAATGTGAAATGGGCCTTAGCAAGCATCACTACAAACAAAGCTAGTGGAGGTGATGGAATTCCAGTTGAGCTATTTTTCAGATCCTAAAAGATGATGCCGTGAAAGTGCTACACTCAATATGCCAGCAAATTTGGAAAACTCAGCAGTGGCCACAGGACTGGAAAAGGTCAGTTTTCATTCCAGTCCCAAAGAAAGGCAATGCCAAAGAATGCTCAAACTACCTCACAATTGCACTCATCTCACACGGTAGTAAAGTAATGCTCAAAATTCTCCAAGCCAGGCTTCAGCAATACATGACCCGTGAACTTCCAGATGTTCAAGCTGGAGTTAGAAAAGGCAGAGGAACCAGAGATCAAATGGCCAACATCCGCTGGATCATCAAAAAAGCGAAAGAGTTCCAGAAAAACATCTACTTTATTGACTATGAAAAGCCTTTGACTGTGTGGATCACAACAAACTATGGAAAATTCTGAAAGAGATGGAAATAACAGACCACCTGACCTGCCTCCTGAGAAATCTGTATGCACATTAAGAAGCAACAGTTAGAACTGGACATGGAACAGATTGGCTCCAAAGAGGAAAAGGAGTACGTCAAGGCTGTATATTGTCACCCTGCTTATTTAACTTGGAGAAGGAAATGGCAACCCACTACAGTACTATAGCCTGGAAAATTCCATGTATGGAGGAGCCTGGTAGGCTATAGTCCGTGGGGTCGCAAAGAATCGGACACGACTGAGCAACTTCACTTCTTCTTATTATTATTATTTAACTTATAGGCAGAGTACATCATGCAAAATGCCGGGCTGGATGAAGCACAAGCTGAATCAAGATTTCCAGGAGAAATATCAATAGCCTCAGATATGCAGAAGACACCAGCCTTACAGCAGAAAGTGAAAAAGAACTAAAAAGCTTCTTGATGAAAGTGAAAGAGGAGTGAAAAAGGTGGTTTAAAACTCAACATTCAGAAACTAAGATCATGGCATCCGGTCCCATCACTTCATGGCAAATAGATGGGGAAACAGTGGCTGACTTTATTTTTCTGGGCTCCAAAATCACTGCAGCCATGAAACTGAAAGACTCTTGCTTCTTGGAAGAGAAGACCAACCTAGACAGCATATTAAAAGGCAGACTTTGCCAACAAAGGTCAGTCTAGTCGAAGCTATGGTTTTTCCAGTAGTCATGTATGGATGTGAGAGCTGGACCATAAAGAAAGCTGAGCACTGAAGAATTGATGCTTTTAAGCTGTGGTGTTGGAGAAGACTCTTGAGAGTCCCTTGGACTGCAAAGAGATCAAACCAGTCAATCCTAAAGGAAATCAACCCTGAATATTCACTGGATGGACTGATGCTGAAGCTCCAATACTCTGACCACCTGAACAGAAAAAAAAGAGCTGACTCATTTGAAAAGCCCCTGATGCTGGGAATGATTGAAGTGGGGAGGAGAAGGGGGCAACAGAGGATGAGATGGTTGGATGGCATCACCGAGTCGATGGACATGAGTTTGAGCAAGCTCTGGAGTTGGTGATGGACAGAGAAGCCTGGCGTGCTGCAGTCCATGGGGTCGCAAAGATTTGGACAGGACTGAGCGACTGAACTGACAGCCTCTCAACACTGGGAAGCTCGACGGGGAGGTGCCATCAGGTGACCTAGGAGTGGAAATGCTGGAGCACTGGGAGTGAGGATCTCCAGCTACAATCCATGCCGTCCGTCTAGCTATTCACACAGAGAATGGAATCACCTCCACGCCGTCTGTCTAGCTGTTCACACGGAGGCTGGAATCACCCGCGTGCCTGGCAGCCAGAGAAAAGAGCGCCGTGGCTGGGCCTCGCCAGGACTGGAACTGCCTGTCAAAGCTGCTCACCTCTGAGAGTAACCAGCCAGCATCCCTGTCCTGATGTTGGGATTCCTTCCAGCCCAGTTCCAAGTCCCTGTGGGTCTGACCGTAGCCCTTCTGAGCAAAATGGCCAGGAGGTCCTGGGCTCGGGCCGCCCCTGCGGCCCAGGCTGTGAGCAGTGTCTGGGGAGGGGCTGTCGCTTGGAGCTGCCAGCGTCCAGGCCCCCTCCCTGCTTGTCCTCACCCCTGCGCTCACCCGATGTGGCTCCAACATGAGGGGCCCACAGCCTGGCTCCACGGGCAGCTGCACCACCAGGCCTGACCGTCCTCCTTGCCACATGACTGGCTCAGGGCAGGCTGTGACCAGGGTGGCCCTAAGGGCAGAGGGCTGGGGCTGGGGCTGCTGAGAAGTCTAGTTCTAGTTCTGCCGGGGTGTCAGCCTGCACTGCTAGGAGCCACGCTAAGTGCCTCACCGAGAGAACCAACCTAGGAGTGAAGCCAACACAGAGCTCAGCAGAGAGATGGGAGGAAGGCTTTCAACTGTGTCTGCGCCCCTGGATCAAGCCATGCCTAAAGTCCACATAACTCCTAGACTTCAGTTACAGAGGCCCATGAATTGTCTTCCTCTTAAAACTGTGGTAAAGCACAGATTCTGCCCACCAGTCCGCTGAGGCCTCATGTCAAGACAGGCACCGTGGAGCCACATCACAGAGGCCTCCGGATTTCAGAGGCAGCTGCGCCCCACCCCCAGCAGTGCAGCGGACAGTCTTCCCAGTAGCATCATAGGCCTTTGTGCCTGGTTGGTCCTACAAGCCAACCCCCCCACGACCTTCGGCCCGCAGGAGGGGCACAAGGGGTCACTGTGAGAAGGTGATGAGAGCTCTGGGCAATTCCGGCAGGAACACACAGGAGGCCTGAGAGATCACCCAGCCCGGGTGGCCTCCAAGCATCGCCCTGCAGGCTGCTTTTTAACAGCAAAGGGAAGAAGACGCCTCCATGGCAGAGTCACCTGGGCATCCTCTGAATGAGGCTCAAGGTTAACATCACCAATAACAAGGCGGACGGAGCTCTCTCCCCACAGAACTTGCTGGCAAATTCCTGCCAAACCTGCAGAACTGACGGAGCAGTCGGGTCCAGGCTGAGGGGCCGTGTAAACAGGGGAGGGGTGAAGGCTGGCCCGGGGCGGCCGGCGGACAGGGAGAGGGAAACTGGGCAGGTCCACCCCCGCGGAGAGGGAGGGCGCACAAGCGATCACACCAAGAAGCTGGAAACCCGGAGTCCACACTTCAGGATTCCACTTACGGAAAATGTGGGGGCAAACCCCCCACACGAAGCCCACGGGTGGCCCCCAGGGCTGAGGGGGGAGGGGAGGTCGGGGGTCACAGCCCAGGGCTCGGGGTTTCTTTGGGCCTGATCAGAATCATCCAAACTCAATGTGCTCACGGACACATAAGCTTTAGTGTGACTACGCTGAAAAGATGAAACAGAAAACATGAGCCCGCACGTGTCTAAAGGGTGAAGGAAGCGCACACTCGGACAGCTGTATCTACACGAAGCTGCTGAAAACCCTGGTGAGCCTCAGTGGAGGCTGCCCTCATCGGACTGCTAGTGAAACCTGGCTCAGCGTGTGAAGTCGTCCAGGTGAAAACATGGAGAAGCGGAGGCAGGAAAAGCCCGGTTCTGTCTCTGCTTCGCTTCGCTCCCTACATCTGAAGCAAACCAGGGCTCTGGACCTCGGCTCGCCCCCCAGCGCCTCCACGCCCCGCGGGATTCCTGCAGCCACCGGCACAACACCTGCCCAGGGCGGAGCCTCGTCCCTCCCAACCCCAGCCAAGCTGGGAATCACCTGGGACACCTAGCTGTTCTTCAGCAGCCTCCCTGCGCCTCCCCCGTGGCCCTCCAGACCCCACGGCCCCACGCTCACACCTCCTCACAGATGCGGTGTGGCCACCACACCCAATCGGAGGAGCAGACGGTCACCCAGAAACCATGCTGGTGACGGGGCGAGGGAGCTCACCGTCTCCCACCTGTGGCCCCCCAGCGAGCGGTGCCGGGCGAGTCCTCCCCACGGTCTAGTCATCAGCGACTGTGAGAGGGAGCGTGGGAAGGTGGGCACCTACTACAAGTCACACAGGCTTCCCCTAGAAAACTGAGCATGGCCAGGCACGGAGTTTAGGGGGTCCTGGGCCCCCTATTAAGGACCCTGGGGCGCAGTGATCCCGAGTACAGCAGACCAAACCCCCAGAAGACTCAGCATTCCTCACTGCCCCCCACCCCTCAGCACAACTCCTGAAAAGACCCACCATCACCCGGGACAAGCCCCAAACTCAGTTTCCTCAGTCACCCCGAGATGAGCCAAACCCTGCCTCAATTACTTCTTCTCGGTTAAACGGTCCAGGCCACACTGAGACCCTGGGGGCCAGGTCCTTGGCAACGGAGGCCCCAGCGGCAGGAGCCCTGCGCCCCGCCCCAGGCCCACCTCGGCGGGCGATCTCCGCCTTCAGCAGCGCCTCCATGGCGTCGGATTCGGCCAGGTCCAGAGGCAGGTCCCCGTCACTGTTGACAGCAGCGATGTTGGCCCCGTGGCTCAGGAGGTACCTGGGGAGGCAGGGGCGGGCCGCGGTCAGGACGGAGGGGTCCGGGCCCCACGCCCAGTGGGCCGCCCACCCTCCCCGCCTCACCTGGCAATGTCCAGGTAACCGCAGGAGGCGGCCACGTGTAGGGGCGTCCAGCCCTCATTGTCCGCCTGGTTCACCGTGGCGCCCTGCTCCACCAGGAAGCGCACCACCTCAAGGTTTTCGTCGATGCAGGCCTGGGGGGGCGTGGCAGGGGGTCACCCTCACCATCCCGGACCCCTCCGCGTGCCTGGCAAGGCAGGACCCCGCCGGGGCCTCAAGGGGGACCCAGGGCCGACCAGGCAAGGATCCGGAGGAAGACCCCAAGGGTCCTGGAAGGCACCATGTCTGCGGGACCCTCCCAGCCCTGCACAGCCTGGCTTCCCGGTGGCCACGCCAGGCAGGCCTCTGGGGCTCACTGGGGACCGTGAGAGGAGGAGCTGGCCAGAGAAGGGAGGAGCTGTAGGGATCCCGAACCATGCCTGTTCACGAGATGCACCTCAGTCACCACGGAGGATGGGCCCCCAGAGCTGAACCCAAGGGAAGAGACCCAGGCCCTCCTCCTCAGACCCAGCAGACTCTCCAGGAGAGCTGACCACAGCCCTGCCATGTCCCTGGCGGGAAGACAGCGGACCCTGGGGCCCAAGGCCGTGCGGGGCTGCTAGGGTCGCCAGGTCCCTGCGAACCTGGGAGGGGGCGGGGCAGTGGTGAGGGTCCCAGGCAGGACCCCGACACTGGGAGAGACGGCTGAGAGAAGGTGCGCCCAGGCCTGGGGCCTGAGAAGAGGCACAGGGTGCCCCATCACGGGGCGTCCACGGGCTCCTTCCCCACTCCGAGGGCTGTCAGGGTCCTCTCTGATGGAAGAAGAGATCCCAGCACCAGGAGACCAAAGCCCTTGCCCGTGCCAGCGCAGCAGGCCAGGGCGAGAAAGGGTTTCGCCCGGGACGCGTGCGAACACGGGGTGGGCACTGGGCCTGAGCAGGGCTGAGGTACGGGAGTGGACCTGGCCTCCCGGGTCCTCGGGGGAGATTAGCCTCCGACTCCCTCACCTCTCCACGGCTAGTTGCCTGGAGCAGGGGGAGGAAGCTACGAGGGCCAAGAGCATGAAGTCATGGAAACTCAGGCTGCGAAAGGGGGGCCACACATGCCCTGGGAACGAGATGAACTCTGGGCGCCGTTTATTTCCACCGGTTGCCATGGTGATGAGAGGCGGGGCAAGGAGGGAGACAGGCCTTTCCCTTTCAAGGACCTGGACGGGCACAGGCATCTGTGCAAAAGATGCCTGCGGCCTGGGCACCAGGGACCAAGAATCCAGGCCCCGCCCTCCTCCTCAGACCTGGGGGTCCAGGCCCCCCGCCCCTCCTCCCTCGGACCCGGGGGTCCAGGCCCTGCCCTCCTCCTCAGACCTGGGGGTCCAGGTCCCCTGCCCCACCCCCCTCAGACCCAGGGGACCTAGACTCTCCGACCCCCTCCTTATTTACACCTAAGACTCCTGGCTCACAGTCCTTCCTATCCCAGATCCCAGTCACTAATTACCAGGTAATCTGGGGATGAGGCAGCCTATACCGGCCTTGTCACCTTGTCGAGGGGTAGGGGCTGGGATGTGAGACCTCCTGGGGTCACAGCCAGAGCAGGGAGCTGACGCCAGGGGACTTGCTCCAGGGGGAACAGAAACCATGGCTGCCGGACTCGCCCAGACAACATGAGCGACTATCCCGCCTGCCTGTCCGGGGGTTTCCTTGGACCTGGGACTTTCGGAGCTAAAAACGAGGCCAGTCTTGGGCAAACTGGCACAAGCTGGTCAGCAAACACCCAGACGTGACCCAAAGCCCCGCTGGGTGACTCCCCCTCTCTGCGCCTCGGATGGATGCCCTAATCCCCTCCAGGCCTCTGGCAGAGCCCTGGCGAGTGAGTTCCTCTTGCCTATAGCAGGAGGGCGAGAGGGACCCCACTGACTGACAGAGGTGGCCTTCTGCCAGGCAGGGTCTGGGCCAAGGGACAGGCTGGGGAGCGCAGCCCAGCCGGAAAGGCAGGGCCAGGAACGCCTTCAGAAAGGTCCCGGGGAGCCGGGGCAGGGACAGCGGTGCAGGAAGGGGACTCGGAAACCTGAGGCCCCTGCCCCGGGCATGTCAAGCTCTGAGACCCTGCGGGGCCTCAGAGAAGGGGGACCCTCCTCTAGAGGGAGGAGGGTGACCCAGAGAACACTGCGGCCTCTGCAGGGCACGGGCCTGGGGGTGCCGGGGTGGGGCGAGGGGGTGAGAAACAGCACCTGGACCAAGGGCTGCAACCACCAACTGGACGTCAGGCACTTCCTGCAGTGTGTCCCTGCCAGCCCATTCGCAGGCAAGACGCCTGAGGCGCAGAGAAAAGACTCGCATTCAAAGCCACTCACTTGAGGAGCCGAGATCAGAACCTCAGGACTGGCCTACCCTCCTGAGCTGCGGTTCCTCCTGGGAACCTGGCACGTGGGCCCCTTCCGGCTCCTCCCCAGCCCCCTGCTCCCTGCCCAGGTTCCCTTCCCTGGGTCCTCTCTGGGTCCCAAAGTAACCAAACCCTAGGGGTTCTGGCAGGGAAGAGAGGGCTGGGGACTGGACCAATTTGAGGAGACTAGGAGGGAGACAGCTTCGGGGACAGGGGGTCCTCTGTGAACTGTGCCTGACGGCCCCACTGAAGAAAGGAGGTGGGGGGTGACAGGAGCACCTCGAACCAGAGAGAACCCTGGTAGTGGGGCCTATGGTGGGCCTGGTTCTGGAACAGAAGCAGCTCGAAGGCAGCGGTCAGCGCGTCTGGGGAAGCCACGAAGGCCCAGGCTGTGGACAGAGGGGAGTAACCTGGCTCTGGATCTCTTGAGAAGGTGACAAGATCGGGGCTGGGAGAGACGACACACTCTGCAGGAGGGGGGCGCTGCCCAGATCCACAGGAGGGTATCCGGGCAGAGAATGCAAGATGACCAGAGGATAGAGAGGCGGCCCAAAGCCAGGAAGAGGTGGGTGCTTCGAGTCCGCCCAGAAAAAAAAGGGGGGTGTGATGATGCAGACCTGGCCAAAGCAACAGGAGAGAGAGGGAGAGAGGAGGTTCCTGGAGGAGAAACACCCCTGAGAGAAGGCCTTGCCTTGGGAGGCAAGAGGTGGCACAGCCCGAGAAGGAGAAATCACGGAGGACATGAGGGTGAAGGGGGGCAGGGGAGACGGCCTGAGCTGACCCGGGCAAGGGAAGCACTCACTTCAGGAGTACAGAGCCTCGAAGGCGGGGGCTCAGGAAAGAACACCCTTAGATAGCAACAGATGGCACGGGCCGGGGATGACAGAGGTGGCCCCACGCAGAGAGGCCGGGCGGAGAGCACAGGCAGGGAGGATGGCGATGCTATGCTGCTGGGGGTGAAGGGTGGGGCACTGGTACCTATGGGGGAACAGGAGGCACCGGTGGGGCTGCAAGGGGCACAGACTCAGGAAAGAGGCAGGCCCAGTACTAGATGGCAGAGTCGAGGTGACACGAGTGGCGATCGCACGGGCGAGACTAGCAGACAGCCCCCAAGGTCGGGAAAGAGCACCGCGAAGTGACAAGACAGGGATGCACCGAGCTGAGGCCGGCAGCGACGGTTCGGGGCCAGGGAAAGGGCGGTTAAGAATGGCAAAAGCCAACGTCAGCTCCAGAGGCTCAGGGTCGGGAGAGGGGAGCCCCAGGTGGGACGGAGGGGAAAGGGGGACGGCGCAGAGCAGGGCCGGCCGGGGTGCCTCCGGGCCGGGGAGGGAGGGTGCTCCGGGCAGCGCAGACCCGGGCGCTGACCTGGTGCAGGGCGCTGATGCCGTCGGCGTTGGTGGAGTCGAGCACGGCGCGGGCGGGCGGCGGGGCGGCGGGGTCCAGCTCAGCGCTGGGGCCGGGGTCGGCCGCACGCAGCATCAGGCGCGCCTCGTCCAGGTCGCCGCCCGCGCAGGCCGCCAGGAACTCAGCGGCGCGCTCGAAGCGCACGGTGCGGGCGCGCCGCTCCCCGGGGCCCGGCTCGGCGCCCGCCCGCGCCCCCCACTGCCGCAGCTGCTCCCGCCGCCGCTCGCGGGCCGCTGCTGCCGCCGCCCCGGGGCCCGCCCCGGGGCCGTCCTCGCCCGACATCGCGCCGCCCGCCCGCCCGTGAGCGAACGAGCGAGCGAGCGAGCGCCAAGCACCGAGCCCCAAGCTGCCGCCGCCGCAGCCACCGCCCGCCCCCGGGCCGCCGGGAACTGCCGCCAGCCCCGCGCCGCCCAAGGATCTACCGGCCCCCGCCCGGCGCGCGACGTCACCACGCCGCCCCGGGGCGCGCTGGGAAATGGAGTCCGCAGCCGGGAGAGGTCGTGGCAACAGCTTCAGAGAAGGCCGCGGGGCGCTCTGGGAAGTGGAGTCCACAAGCGGAAATCGGATTCGGCCACATTCCGGCCTCGATCTGCCCCGAGGTACACTGGAAAATTCGCGGCTCAGCGGTTTCAAAAGGAAATCTGATTAAGAGGATGCCCCTGGGGGTGCTGGGAAATGGAGTCTAAAGGCCGGAGATGTGCCCCGGGGCATGTGGGAAATGTAGTTCAGCGTATCAAGGAACCCAAGCGGGAAACGGACTTGATAGCCCGGGAATCCTAAAAAATACAGAACTAATTTTTCCATACACCTTACCGCTTTCCTCATACCATGTGGTTTACTTATTTTGGGTTTGTCTTATCCCTTCAACTAGAAATAAGCCCCAGGAGAACAGGGATTTTTGTCGTCTGTGTGCATCCCTGTTCCCATTGCCAAGACGTAATAAAACGCGATCGGGAACAGTATTTTGAATGAATGAATAAATGAATGGATTCCCTAGGTCCTGAGAAACGCCAGATACCATGGGAAATTGAGTCCACAACCCTTACACCAAGAAAATCCCTGGGTGACCCCCCAGGGTACCTTGGGAAGTAAAAATTACAGTACAAAGGTCATGGCAATCGGCCGCCGGGCACGCTGGGAAACGTAGTACTGGGGGCCACGACCCTAAAGGCACGGTTGGTCCAAAGCACCCCTAGTCCCTGATGGAACCCCTGGATTACATCAGGAAGGGAACCCAAGAGGCAGGGTCCGCAATAACAGCTCCTCAGAGCCTTCACCGGCCCTCCCCTCTACTTGCTACCATCTTGGGACGTGGAGCAGGCTGGGAAATGTAGTCAGGGCTGTTCGTCCTCGCAAGCCATGCTGGGATTTGTAGTCCAAGGCGAGGACTTTTTATGGACGTGGAGGGCGAGTTGACTCATACATAACATCATAAAGCACGATGTGAGCCTCATCTTAAGTACTCTGCATCTTAATCCTCATTGGGAAGGAAGCAAGCACTCCGAAACCAGAGAAAAGACCTATACAAATCACAAAGCTGCTGCTGCTAAGTCGCTTCAGTCGTGTCCGACTCTGTGCGACCCCATAGATGGCAGCCCACCAGGCTCCCCCGTCCCTGGGATGCTCCAGGCAAGAACACTGAAGTGGGTTGCCATTTCCTTCTTCAATGCATGAAAGTGAAAAGTGAAAGGGAAGTCGCTCAGTCGTGTCCAACTCTTAGCAACCCCATGGACTGCAGCCTACCAGGCTCCTCCGTCCATGGGATTTTCCAGGCAAGAGTACTGGAGTGGGTTGCCATTGCCTTCTCCGAAAATCACAAAGAATGGCTCTGAAATACAGAGGCAAGTGTTCTGTTTTCCAAGGAATGTCAGATCAGCTCTACCCACTCTAAAGTTCTTGGGCCTGTGCTAAGAAATAAACTACAGATCCCGTGAAGTCTGGAGACCACTGGGATGGATACAAAAGGGATAGCAGTTGGGGTGGCTTTGGGGATATGTAGTCCTTCAATCCCACACTTCCCATTCAACGTATACACCCACCTTCTTCTCCAGGCAGCTTGAATGGTGTGTATGTTGTTAGGGTGTCTTTGGTTATCTGTGTCTCTATAAAGTGAAAAGTGAAGTCATGTCCGACTCTTTACGACCCCGTGGACTGTAGCCCACCAGGCTCCTCCGTCCATGCGATTCTCCAAGCAAGAATACTGGAATGGGTTGCCATTTCCTTCTCCAGGGGATCTTCCCGACCTGTGCATAACTGTGATGTGTGTCTTTGTGGTTGTGTCTATAGCCCAGTGTATACTGTTTTTGGAAGCTTGTGTTCACTGTGTCTGTAAGCTGTGATATAAATATGTCTATGGTTTTATGGTTTTTATTTACAGGAGACACGATTTAGAGTATCTGCTCAACCCACACAACCTCCTATGGGACATGCTCCCACTGTGAGTTTTGTTAGCCATCTTTAGGTTGACTGCTGCATTTGGACTTGAACCTCTGTTTAACAAATTCTATTCTACTACAATGGATAAGAATTCCAGCCCTGGATTTGATCTTGTCTCTTGACACTTCCTAACTGTGGGGTCTGATCTAGGACCTAGGCTTAGTCTCTTCATCTCTGCCTCCAGGAGCTGTTGAGACGGTGTACCTGGCCTGTCTCGTAGGTAGACGTTGGCTCTGTACAGGCATTTTTATATTTTACTCATTACAATTCTCTTCTGCCCTTCTCTTTTCTATGGTGAAGGTCTTTTTCACTTCTCAAGCCTGCTGTTTTCTCTCAATGCTAGCACTGGAATGTTGATGCTTAACCTCACAGCTGGTGAAAATAGCCTTGGAAAGATAACATGTTCCCTTTTTCCCTGCAAGAGGCAGAAAAACTGACCTCATAAAGATGGTTCGGATAAAGGGATGCAAGAGGACATTCACAAAGTATCAAGTTGACTCCTCTATTCTATGAGAAAACAGGGGTAAGCATAGTAGAAGTCAGTTCTAACTTCTATTTTAACCGTCCTTGAAAGAGTTATTTGCACAAATGAACCTTTTACATTTAAGAGAGAATTATATTGTTAGGACTTCCCTGGTGGTCCAGTGGATAAGACTTCATGTTCTCAGTGAAGGGGACATGGGTTCGACCCCTGGTCAGGGAACTGAGATCCCACGTGCAGCAAGTACTGAGAATGCGAACCGCAGCTAGAGAAGCCCACACCTCAATGAAGAGACAGCACAGCCAAAATAAATACCTATTGCTGCTGCTACTGCTGCTGCTGCTAAGTCGCTTCAGTCGTGTCCGACTCTGTGTGACCCCATGGACGGCAGCCCACCAGGCTCCCCTGTCCCTGGGATTCTCCAGGCAAGAACACTGGAGTGGGTTGCCATATCCTTCTCCAAGGCATGAAAGTGAAAAGTGAAAGTGAAATCACTCAGTTGTGTCCGACTCCCAGCGACCCCATGGACTGCAGCCTACCAGGCTCCTCCATCTATGGGATTTTCCAGGCAAGAGTACTGGAGTGGGGTGCCATTGCCTTCTCCGAAATACCGATTAATTAATTGTTAAAAAGAGAGAGAATTATATTGCGAAAGGCACCCCGTGGCTGACCTGCTGTGACTTTCAACACACAAAAATATCCGCTGTGTCCTTAAACTCATGCCAACGGGCTTTGAAGTTGACAACCATCTCAAGAATGGCATCTACCCAAAGGTTATCCGAGGACACAGGCCCAGAAAGAAGCCCTCCCCCTTGCAGTGTCAGGGACCACGGTGCTTATAAAAAATGGATTTTATCCGAAATCTAGAACCAGGTTTCCAGATTTTCTAGATCTGTACCTAAGATCTCTGCTCCTCCCCAATGACTTCAGTGTGCTTCTCTCTCTCCTCTTTCCCACGTGGGAGGTTTGTTTCTAAATTACCAGTATTACAATGGCCCTGCTCCATCTCCACCAGCATGGGTTAGATAGAGAGGGAGAGCTTGTGTTTGTATTTATATAATGTCAAGCTACCCAGAGGCACACCCAAGCCCGACAGACAAAGCTGATCTGCCTCCCTAAGACTCTGGGCTTTCATCCGAGGGGAGCCTGGGAGTGTGTTCCAGGCATGGGGATTCTATATGTGGGTGGCCGGAGACTGGGTTGGAGACCGCCAACTGCCTGCCCATCACTACTGCGTCCTTCCTCAAACACAAGAAGCCTGCCTTTGTTTGGAGCAGCAAAGCACCCAGCTGGCTCCACAACCAGAGGAGACCTAGTCATCTGTGCAGTCAGGGGTCGCGATAAGATGTAAGTGAGCACGACTAGGGCGGGGTGGGGGTTGTCCAGAAAGGAAAGTGGTTTGACTCGGCCAAGAGGTGCCCGTGTCTGCCTTCTCGTCTTCTCCTGCCTTCCTTCTGGGAAGCAGATGGGATGGCGCAGAGCTCCAGAAAGCATCTCGGGACCAGTCTGCGACCTCACAGGTGGAAGCCGAGCAGGAAGGCGGGAGGCACCTGATGGCAGGCTTCGTTTTCTTTAGGTTTATCCACTTTGGGATTTCTTTTCTTTCTTTTCTTTTTTTTTTTTTTCCAAGAACCATAGTGCTTTTATTTATTTTTTTGAGCCATTTTTAAAAATTGAAGTCTAGTTAACTTACAATGTTGCGTTAGTTTCAGGTGTACAGCAAAGTGACCCAATTAAATATAGACTTTTACAGATTCTTCTCCCTTATAGGTTATTAGTTTGGGGTTTGTTTGGCTGCATTGTGTGGCTTTCGGGATCATAGTTCCCCAACCAGGGATTGAACCCAAGACCCTGGCAGTGGAAGCCCGGAGTCCTAACTACCGGACTGCCCTGCTACAATAGATCGAGCAGAGTTCCCTGTGCTCTACAGCAGGTCCTTGTTGGTTATCTATCTTATATATATCTTAATAGTAACGTGATCAGAGGGGGTTTTTTTTAGTCTGTTTACAAGGTTGTAATGCCAGAACACTCTCATCACCCCCAGAAGAAGCACCATTCCGTCTAGCCATTACCCTCCCCCAATCCTTCCTTCTCCTGTGTCCCTGGAGACCACCTCTGCTCCCTGCCTCTGTGGATTTGCCTTCTAGAAATTTCACATCAATGGAATCGCGCAGTGTATGGCCATTTGCGCCTGGCTTCCTTCATTCTGATTTGCAGGCTCATCTGCACTGAAGCCTGTGTGAGAGCCGCATGGCTTTTTACAGCTGAATAGTGTTCCCTCGCATCCGTTCAACAGTGGATGGCCATTTGGGTTGTTTTCGCTTCTCGGGTATCCTGAGCTATGCTGCTGCTGAGATTCCTGTACATGTGTTCATGAGAATATAGATTTTCCGTTCTCTTGGGGCAGAATTGCTAAGGCAACGGAGGAGCCTGGTGGGCTACAGTCCATGAGGTCGCAAAGAGTCGGACACGACTGAGCAACTTCACACACTCACTCACTCACTCAAGGCTCAGCGGTTGGAGAAGGAAATGTCAACCCACTCCAGTGTTGTTGCCTGGAGAATCCCAGGGACGGGGGAGCCTGGTGGGCTGCAGTCTCTGGGGTTGCACAGAGTTGGACATGACTGAAGCGACTTAGCAGCAGCAGCAGCAGCAGCAGCATGGCTCAGCGGTAAAGATCCCACCTACCAATGCAGGAGATGCGGGTTTGATCCCCAGGTCAGGAAGATCCCCTGGAGAAGGAAATGGCAACCCACTCCAGTGTTCTCGCCTGGAGAACCCCATGGACAGAGGAGCCTGGCGGGCTACAGTCCACAGGGTCGCAAAGACTCAGACACAACTGAGCAAGTAAACAACGACAAACGGTAACACTATGGTTCACTTTTTGAAGACCTACCCGACTCCTTTCCAGAGCGGTCGCACCGTTTTGCACGACCACCAGCTGTGGGTGAGGGGTCAGCCTTACACATGGTCCTCAAGATTGGTGAGAGGATTCTCCCAGCAGCTGTGAGCTGGTGGCCTCGTCATGGCCAGCTGGGCATTCATAATAACACAGGACTCAGCACGTGCTGCAGGGGGAGCATTTATTTCAAGCCCCAGATGGACGCACACCCCGGATGGACGCACACGCCAAGGGCTCCCAGGTGCCTCAAAGGGGTGGGGGGGCACTGTGCCCAGCTTCTCACTTCCAACGGCCTCCGACGCGGCCCTTCCCGGCCCCCTTCCGGCTGGAGGAGAAGGAGGGGTGTCAGGAAGGAGCTCCTCCCCACCCACCTCTAAGATGGGCCCCGCCCTCCCTGCCAGAGGAAGAGGCCCGCCACTGCCTGCTCTTGGGGGGTTCACTGCCTGGGGTGGCATGATTAGCCGTCACCAGCCCATGGACAGGCGGGAGGTGGTGTCACTGGGCCAGCTCAGGATGTTCATGTGGGCACTGATAAATGGTTATGGACACAGAGCTGGGGGGAGGAAGGGGACAGTGACAGAGAGAGGGCCGGGGAGGCTGGGGGGGAAGAGAAAGATGGTAACTGAGGCAGAAAGATGGAGAGAGGGAGGGAAGTAGGGCGGGGAGACAGAGCAAAAACAGAGCAAAAGCCACCCTTCTCGACGTCAGCACCGGGGACATCTGAGGACTGTCCTGAGCATCGCAGGACACTGAACAGAAGCCCTGAGCTTCTCCCAGCATGGGCCAGTAGGACCCCCTCCGCAAACGTGTTCCGGACATCCCCTGATGTCCCCTGGGTGTGTGTGGGGGGGAGATCACCCCCCACCACCGGAGGACCAGTGATTAAGAGGGACATAGAAAGGGGGATTGAGACCCCAGAAGAGAACCGGAGATGGAGAGAAAAGAACAGGTTATGAGAACATTCCAGAGAAAGAGGGATGAAGACAGAGCCCCCAGGAGAGGGTGGCCGGGGCTGAAACTCAGAGTCAGGGGCAGCAGGAGAGAGAGAGTCAGAGGGAGGGGTGTGGGGCTCAGGCTTGTTCACACTTACAACTTCTGGGCGTGGCTGATGCGGTTGTACAGGACGTTGATCTGCGGAGACCAGAGGGACGTGTTGGCAGAGCTGGAGGGAGAGGCGCCCCCTACCCCGACCCAATCCCAGCTGAGCCCCGGGCCCCAGCCCCAGCCCGGCCTGGCCTCCAGCAAACACGGGTCTCACCTCATATTTCTGCTGCTTCAGCTTCGCCATCAGGTCAAACTTCTCTGACTCCAGCTGGTGGATCCAGTCCGACAGTTCCTGGGCCTTCTCCCTGGCCGGGCAGAAGGGCTGTCAGGGAAGGGAGCCAGGCCGGGCTGGGCCCAGAGGGGCTGAGGGAACCCTTTGAATTTGGCTTTACTGGTGCCATTGTGTTAATAATTTGGGGTCCTTTTGTTAACATGCAAAGCAGATTGCAGCAGGGGGTCTTTAAATCTCTGCCTGCTTCTCCATGTCCCTGTCTCTCTAAGGGAGAATGGTAGCATGGCTAAGGGCCCCCATCCTGGAGTCAGAAAGCAAAGGTTCAAACACCAGGTCTGGAATTCTCTGGCTTGTGACTATGGCCAAGCGACATACTATTTAGTCCAGGCCCCGCGATAATGTTTCCTGGGAGGGAGGGGGCTGGAGTCGACTCTGCATATCCATCCCCAACTCTCAGCACAGGGTCCTCACACTGGGGGTTTGAAATCAGCGTCCTGGGAGCATTTACACCATGGACATGAGCAGACGCTGAGATGTGGACTTTTAGCCTCTGGAGATCCACTTGGGAAGCATTTACCATCATGCCCCTTCATAAATACATGATGAAGAACGCAGACTACCACACCAGACTTCCTGGGTCCCAATCCCCACTCTTGTGCCTGCAGGCTGTGCGACCCTGGAAAGGTTCTTTAACCCCTCTGTGCCCTTTTTGGTTTGCTGGTTTTTTTAATGTTCTGGTTTGTTATCTCTAAGCTGACAGTGATGATAGTGTAATGGTATCTACCTCACGGAGCTGCAAGCCCTCCATATGGGCTACTGCTCGCTGACATTTCACTGCTCTGTGATGTAGACTCTGCTACCTCTTTTTACCAGTGAGGAAAGCAAGGCTCAGAGGAGGTCAACAACTGCCTAAGATCACACAGCTTAAGTGGTGGAGCTGGCGTTGACCCCTAGCAAGCAGTCTCAGGTACTGAGCTCCAAGTCCCTTCTCTGCGCCGCCTCTGGGGTGGTGGGTGTTTCTGACTTTAAGGGCCGTGCCTGGGCGCTTAAGACACAGAGGAGGCCCCCGAGGGAAGACCCTCCCCGGCCTTCCCTCTGAGGGCTTATCCTGAGAGGCAGGCTGTGCCCAGAGCTGTGAAGGGAGAGACGGAGCTCCAACCAGAAGCGATTTCCCTGGGAAATTGTTGCCAGTGTGTCTGGCTTTAATTCAGGTAGAAGAGGGAGCCCATTTGGAATTCCCAAGGGACATCATCAGAACAACATTATCGCCTCAATTTTGGTCAGCCCCGTGGTCTGGTTTCCTATCATCTCCCAGACTCTACAGGTCTTGGCACCAAAAACACAGGTCCTACATCAGTGACACTCCTCAGGGGAGTGGCCCAGAGAGGGAGAGACCCTTGCAGTCACACAGCGCCGGGGTTTCCGCCCGCTCAGACCTGGGCCAGGGGTCGCCCCATCTGCCTGTCTGCCACCTGGGCCCCTCCCGCCTACCGGAGCTGCTCTTCTCCCATATGGTCGATGTTTAGAGGCTTTTTACGCTCAGACAGGATACGCAGTTTCATCTCACGCCCCGTCTGGCGCTTCCCTCGCTTCTGTTCTGCCTGAGGGTGGGAAGGGGGCACCATGAGGTGGGGGGTGGCTCCCCAGCCCCTCCTCCCTCAGACCTGGGGGTCCAGGCCCCCAGCCTCTCCTCCTCAGACCCCAGCTGCCTCCCCTGGGACCCCAGACCTCAGGCCCCAGCAGGCTGAACTCACCTTGACCAGGTAACCCCCAAAATGGGCACCCATGTTGGACAGAACCTTCTTCTTCTTGGCGTCGTCCTCTGCCCGCTTCTTGGCCTCCTCCTCTTCCTTCCGCATCTTCTCCTCCTGTGGGAAGAACGAGGTTCACCCCTGGGCCTCCCCCACCCCCATGGACTGAGAGGGGAGGGCACCTGAGGGGGGCGTCAGGGAGGCCGATTCTGCACCGAGTGAATCAGGGGTCAATCAGACTCAAGCATGAGAAAGTGTTAGTCGCTTCAGTCGTGTCTGACTCTCTGCAGCCCCGTGAACTGTGGCCCTCCAGGCTCCTCTGTCCATGGGATTCTCCAGGCAAGAACACTGGATGGGTTGCCATTCTCTTCTCCAGGGGATCTTCCCAACCCAGGGATCAAACCCCAGCCTCCTGCATTGTAGGTAGATTCTTTACCATTTGAGCCACCAGGGAAGCTCACCAGAGACAAGGTCAATATCAGAACAGACAAGGATGCAAATACTTCCTCCTGGCCCTTCCAGGCCTGGGTGTGTGACCACCGGCCAGTCCTTCATCTTCTCTGAGCCTTAATATGCTGCCCCTGCCCCCAGGAAAACTTAACCTGATGTGGGGGGCGGGGATATGCTTGCTTTTCTCTGCGTGCTCCAGCCTGCAATGGCCAGCGGTGATCTTGCTGTGTGACCTCTGTGTAGGTACTTGCCCTCTCTGAGACTTACTCTCCTTTAGTCTCATGAGAGGAAAATGACTATCCTCAGAGGGGCAAAGAGGGTAACTGGTCATGGGAGTGGGGGAGGGGGCAGAGTCAAGAGGCTCTTGACCTTGAGCCTGAGGAAGGGGCTCCAGAATGTCTTCACTGAGGCATGACTACATCCAGAAAGTCTGCGTTGTATGTTCCAGAATTAGAGGCTCGCCCCGACCAAAGCCCTTCCCCACTGGAGGGACAGGCGAGGTGTGGGGCTTGCCCATAATTCCCCACCTGAATGAGCTTCCTCTCACTGCTGTAATCTGCAAACATAGTGGCTTAAAGCAATGTCAATTTATCACCTTGCATTTCTGCACCTCAGTCTGCAGTGGGTCTCGGGGGCTAAGTCACGGGGCACACAGCCTCCTCCTAGGGCCGTGAGTGGAGAGTCACCCCCTTTCCTTTTCCAGCTTCTCGGGGCTGCCTGCACCCCTTGGCTCGGGTCCCCTTCCTCCGGGAGACCAGTCCTTTGTCTACCACAGCACCCAATTCCTGTTCTTTAACAGTGGTTTGAGGGACTTCCCTGGTGGTCCAGTGATTAAGAATCTGCACTTCTACTGCAGGAGGCACAGGTTCAAACCCTGGAACTAAGATCCCACATGCCGCGAGGTGCGGCCAAAAAAAAAAAAAAAAAAAATGAATTGAGTGAGGCATTCAAGTCAGGTCATGTTTCCAAGGCCTATAGCAATGGGAGCGTTCTACTCACTTTCTCCCAACCAGCCAGTGATTCACTCCACAATGGCAGGTGAACAATCTGAAAACATCCTAGGATTTGTCCCAGAGAGAAAGAGGAGTTTAAGCCAGACCTGCTATTGGACCTTGGTCGCTCCTGCCTAGGACTGACAGGAGTCAGGATTTTCAGGGCTCAGACCAGGAACATGCCAGGCACCCTCCTGGAAACATTGTGTACATAAATATAGGCCAAAGGATGGAAAGAGAAAACCTGGGTCTTTGTGATAGTATTTAAGTCCCTTGATCCAGCCATGCCTGAAGCAGGACCTGCCTTAGGCAACTTAGTTATATGAGCCAATAAAACTCTCTTTCTGCTAAATTCAGTTGGGGTTGGGGTTTCCCTCCCTTTCAACAGCAAGATTCATGGATAATACGCATGTGGACTTTCTTGGGGTCACAGAGAAGATCACGAATGGAAAACCGCTCCCAGGAGGAGAGGAGACACCCACCGCCAGCTTGGCCTGACGCTCTCGCTCCTTCTCGGTTCTGAAGCGCTGTTGCTCGGCTCTCTCCGCCCGGCGCCGCTCCTGGAGGAGGCAGAGGGCTGAGGGGGTGCAGGGACCACCACGCACCCCCTTATCCCTTCCCAGGTCAGGTCAGGAGTGGAGACAAGCATCAACTTGGGTGCGATCCGGAAAGTTTCAGCCTTGGGTCTGCACTGGACGGCGACCGTGCTCCGTATCTCTCAGGACCCAGAGGCTGGGAGGCGAGGGACGAACTGGGGGAAGCCCACCGCCCTCCACTCACGATGCGCTCTTTCAGCGCCACCAGCTCCTCTTCCTCTTTCTTCCGCTGCTCGAAGTGGACGTCGATGAGCGTCTGCAGCTCCAGCAGGTCCTTTTCCATGCGCTTCCGATGGATGTCCTGGGGGACGGAGGGCGGGAGCCTGGTCATCCCCAGGTGGTACCCCGAGAAGGCACCAGCCCCGCAGCACCTCTGAGAAGCGTCAGTGGGGGACCCCTGGACCGCAAGAGTTGGGGGGATTGACCGTCCGCTGGGACAGACGGCTGCCGTGCGCTCGATGTCCAGCAGATGGCAGCGAACACCTTGCTCTGACCCTAGGGGGCCGCGAGGACGCAATTCCAGGAGTGTCGGAAAGCAAGCACACCAAAAAAAAAAAAGAAGAAGAAGAAGAAGAAGAAGGAGAAAAAATAGGGAGGGGCGCCGCTTCCTAATTCGCGCCCTAGAGGCTAGCAGCCCCGCCCGGGATGGGGCGTCTGTTACTTACATCGAAGTCCACACGCTCCCCCTCTGGGATCTTTGGCGGGATCAGAGGAGGTACCACAGGCCGGCTGCGTGGACAGAAGAGAAACGCTGAGTGCCCTGACCTTCCCGCGGGGCAGCATCAGCCTCACGTGGGTCCTGAGCGCCTGCCGTGTGGCGGGTCCGCATCGGACAGGCTGCCGTGAGATGCGCGCCCTGGTTCCACAGACTCGGTGGAACCCACGAATGTAAAATGTTTCACTAAGGACGTTTATATGGCTTAGTGTCCCAACGATGCGATTTCGGGTACAACGCGTTGAGTAAAATATGCTATTGGGATTCGTTTTACCCATTTTACTTTTTCAAATGCAGCTAGCAAGAAAAAATAATAATAATTCAGTTACATATGTGGCTTGCATTGTATTCCTATTGGGTGGTGCTGCTATGAGGGGCTGCCCTTAATTTCCAGCCCTGGGGTCCTCCCGTTTCTTAGAATTTTCTTTATTAATTTTTTTTTTAGCTGCATGGTGCAGCATGTGGGTCAGTTCCCTGACCAAGATTTGAACCCATGCCCCCTACACTGGGAGGGCAGAATCTTAACCCTCAGACCACCAGGGAAATGCCCTCTTCTTTGGTTTCTAAAACAGCAACTCCTCCTGACTTGCTTCCTATTTCTCTTCCTGTCCCATCTCTGTCTCCTTGTCCCCTGGTGAGACTTTTGCTCTTCGATTCATTCGATTCATTCATAGGTCAGTCATTCATTCCCATGACTTCAACTGCCATCATTTACTGAGGATTAGCCTCTGTCTCCAGCACACTCTTCCTCAAACCCCAGACACCAGTGAACAGATGCCTCCTGAACATTTCCCGTCTTTGCACAAACCCAGCCCTAACTGAGCTCACCAACCTGGGGTTCTTGGAACTTCCCTGGAAGTCCCCACATGCCACGTGCCAGGGCAAAACAACACGGAACCCTGGGGCTCTCTCAGCTGGTGGTCCCTTTCTACCCTAAGCCCTCTGCCCCAGCTTGGGCCTCACCTCGTCCCACAGTTCCCTGGCCATGTCATGCATCCCAATGCCCCTGGACATTTGCACATGCTGTTTGCCCTGCCTGCAATACCCTTCCCTTGATATACCACCCCACACCCACCCCTGGGAACTTCCCTGCTCAAACAAGTCTTCCCTGGTGTTGAAGCACACCTGTGCTTTCCTGTACACCTGGCTCTCACTCAGATCTGAGCCTCTGCCTCCTCTGCTCAGAACCCTTCGTTGGCTCCCCAGTGCCCTGGCCTCCACGGGCCCATCCTTCTATAGCCACAGTGAAATTCACGCACTGTCCGCAGAGGCCCCAAGGATTTCTGCTTCGTATGCTCAGGTTGCTGCCTCCTTGCATCTCTAAGCTTTGGTTTTGTTTTGGTTTTTTAGTTTTTAGCTGCACTACACAGTACATGGGATCTTAATTTCCCAAGCAGGGACCAAACCCATACTCCCTGCATTGGGAGCGTAGTCTTAAGACCACAGGACTGCCAGGGAAGTCCTGGATTGCCAAGCTTTGGTCCCAATATGACACGCCCCAGGCGGCCTCTCTCCCCTCCGTGAGCTCTCATGGCCCCACTGGTCTCCTAGTTTGGATTCTCCTGTGTCTGTATCTCTCCCCTGAAACACGGGACCTTGCACACACCACTCGCTTCTTCATCTCCCTTATACCTCCTTCAGCTAGCAAACTCCTTGTCTCTCAGGCATCACCTCTCCTAGGAAGCCTTCCTTGATTGCCCAGAGCACAGATAGTCCCCTCCTCTGTGTTACCATGGGCTTCCCCGGGTGGCTCAGGGATAAAGGATCCACCTGCCAATGCAGGAGATGTAGGAGAGCGAGTTCGATCCCTGGATCTGGAAGACCCCCTGGAGGAGGGCATGGCAACCCACTCCAGTGTTCTTGCCTGGAGAATCCCATGGACAGAGGAGCCTGGAGGGCCACAGTCCACGGGGTCGCAAAGAACAATCAAACAACTGTGCTACAGTCGCTGGATCTGGGTCTATTTCACCAACAGGGCAGGCAGAGTCTGCCTCTCGCCAAACACCAAAGTGGAAAGTTCCATAGAAATGTTTGCGGAAATCACTGTCCTTTCCTAAGCTTCCGTTTCCCCACTCTCCTTCTTTGCCTCGCTTGCACCCTGTCTCTGGAGGTGGGGGATATATTTAAGGGGGTGTGATGGGAACCCCCACCCCTCCTAGGATCTCACCTTGGTTTGGGGCGCTCCTCTTCTGGTGAGGGGGATACAAAGAGATAATTAGCAAGAGTTCGTGGGTGGGTGGGCATGACATATCCACAGGAGAGACCCGCCCCTTCCCAAGCCGTGGTTCCCACAAGCCCAGTTCCCTTCTCCTGCAGCTCCGGGGGAGGGGTTGGGGGGTAAAAGAGGATAAGGGAAATGGGGTGGCCTTTAGGAGGGACAGGGTCACACGCATCAGATATACATTCAGAACTGGTGTGGGGGATCCCCCTTCCCCATCGCTGGGAACCCAGGTGTCCAAACCTCTAGACCATAAGGAGACCAAAAAAAAAAAAAAGGCAACCCCCGCCCCCGCCCATCGTCCTACACACCCAGAGCTCCTACGCTCCTCCATCAAGACCTAGCAGTGCAGGGAGGCCCCACGCCCTCTCTTCGCTCGGTGACCCAGGAGTTGTGTCCTCGGCCCGCTCCCCATAGGAATCCAGAGCCCCCCACCACCGCTAGCCCCTACGGCAACCCAGGCCCCAACCTTTGAATGTATATGAAGGAGAAAAGTAAGGGACAGGCGAAGACGAGAGGGAGGGAGGGGTGCCTCTCCGCAAACACCCAACCCTTCTGTGCTTGTCCCTCCAGTCTGGGGAAGAAGGCTTGGGTGTCGGTCCCTTTAAGACGGAAGGGAACGGGTTAAAGCCTCCGCGAGGCTGGTTCCCTTCGCGGCCAGCAGAGGGCGCGAGCGCGCTCCGGGCTTAAAGGGCCGGGCCGGGCGCGGGTTGCGGGGCGCGGAGCGGGTCCTCGCGGAGGTCGGGGCCCCGAGGCCCCGGGATCGCTCTCCGGAAGCGAAGCAGCCGCGGTTACCTGGCTCTGCCGCCGGCTCCGGCTCCTCGGGGGCTGGGAGGGGGCGCAGGATAAGCGAGGGGGTGAGGGGCCGGGGAGGAGAGCGGCCGCGCGCGGGCGCGGGGGGTGGGGAGGGGAGAGAGGGGAGAGGCTGTTAGAGGAGCTGAGGCTGAGCCCTCCCGGCCGCCCGCGCCCCGGCCGAGCGTCCCCGCCCCCGCCCCGGCCCCGGCCCCGGCCCTGCGTCCGGCTCCGACCTGCGGAGTGCGGCGCCTCACCTTCCTCCTCCTCCTCGGCGGCCTCCTCTTCTGCAAGGGGTAGGGGACAGAGGGCACAGCGTTAGGGGTCCCGGGGAGGGGTGGGGCCCTCAGATGGGGGCACAGGGAGAACCGGGATCGGGTCGAGTCCGATCCGAGACCGAGAGGGGGGCCCCTCGGGGCCTCCGCGGCAAATGGACCCGAGAGCGCTTCCCACGCACGGGCTGTGCGAACCAGGAGAGCGGGCGTCGGGCGGGGTGGGCTAAGATGCTGCAAGGCACCCCCCAACCCCACCCCTGCCAAGGCTAGCCCGCGCCCCACTCACCTTCAGGCTGCTCCCTGAGGACCCGGGGGAAGGAAAGAGGGAGGGAGAGAATTAGGAGCCTTGGAGGCGGGAGGGGTCTCCGCCGCTCCAGGCCCCCAGCCCTCCCGCCGGCATCACTCACTCTTCATATTCTTGCTCTTCGGCGTCCGACATCCTGGGGTCCTGGTGTGACCTACAGACAGCAGAGAGCAGGCCGAATGGGGAGCGGTCCAGAAGGGCAGGTGGCTGGAGTCTGGACCCCCGGTTCTGAGGGGGAGGGGCCGGGGGCCTGGACCCCCGGGTCTGAGGGGGGAGGGGCCGGGCCCTGGACCCTGGCTCTGGGGAGGAGGGGCCGGGGGCCTGGACCCCCGGGTCTGAGGGGGGAGGGGCCGGGGCCTGGACCCTGGCTCTGGGGAGGAGGGGCCGGGGGCCTGGACCCCCGGGTCTGAGGGGGGAGGAGCCGGGGGCCTGGACCCTTGCTCTTGGGAGGAGGGGCAGGGAGCCTGGACCCCCGGGTCTGAGGGGGGAGGAGCCGGGGGCCTGGACCCCCGGGTCTGAGGGGGGAGGGGCCGGGGGCCTGGACCCCCGGGTCTGAGCGGGGAGGGGCCGGGGGCCTGGACCCCCGGGTCTGAGCGGGGATGGGCCGGGGGCCTGGACCCCCGGGTCTGAGGGGGGAGGGGCCGGGGCCTGGACCCCCGGGTCTGAGCGGGGAGGGGCCGGGGGCCTGGACCCCCGGGTCTGAGCGGGGATGGGCCGGGGGCCTGGACCCCCGGGTCTGAGGGGGGAGGGGCCGGGGCCTGGACCCTGGCTCTGGGGAGGAGGGGCCGGGGGCCTGGACCCTCGGGTCTGAGCGGGGAGGAGCCGGGGGCCTGGACCCTGGCTCTGGGGAGGAGGGGCCGGGGGCCTGAACCCTCGGGTCTGAGCGGGGAGGAGCCGGGGGCCTGAACCCTTGCTCTGGGGAGGAGGGGCAGGGAGCCTGGACCCTCGGGTCTGAGGGGGGAGGAGCCGGGGGCCTGGACCCCCGGGTTTGAGCGGGGAGGGGCCAGGGGCCTGGACCCCCGGGTCTGAGCGGGGAGGGGCCGGGGGCCTGGACCCCCAGGTCTCGGGGGGAGGGGTTGGCCCCCCACCTCCTCAACCTACTGATTCGGTGATCCGGGCACTGGGGGTAAGGTGGGGCCGAGCCCCGGCTGCAGCCCCGCCCCTCTCCACAGCTGTCCCCTTTTGTCTTATGACAAGTCCGTAGGAACCTGATCTGGGTCTGGATTAGGAGAAGGTATTTGGGAAGGGACAGTGGCCTGAAGACAATAGCTGCCCCGCCCCCAGGGTCTATTTTGGGGGGATGTCACATCGGGTGACACAGAGGACATCTCCTGAGAAGTATCTGAGGGCGGGGCGGGGGTGGGGGTTCTGGGAGAATTAATCGCCAACCCCACCCCCGTCCTCTCCCATCCCCAGGGCCCCCTCCCCTCTGGCGGGTTATCTGCCCACCTGTCACCTCCTTTCACCTTCACCCACTGCCACAGAGGGGACAATGACACACAAGAGCAGCTTCTGTCCCCAGGCCTCACCCTGACCCCTAAATACTAACACCCCCCATCTCTGAAACCCCCAAGGTGCCCAGGTGAGACCTCCCCAAACCCCAATACACACAGATCCTAACTGACGAATTCTGAAAATCAGCAAGTCCTTGGATCTCCAGATTCTGAGACCTCCCCTCAACTGTGCATCCTGCAGGTTGTGAGCCCAGACACCCTAAAATCTTGATCCCTTAGGTCTTGACCTAAATTCTGAAACCTCAAGATTATGAGACCCCAAAAATCTGTACACCCAAATTCAGAGGCCTGATTGATGCTACCCCAATATGACACTACAAATTATATTACCTCCAGCCATGAGGCCTCAGATTCTGTGACTTTAAGTCCTAAACCCACAGACACTGACCCCCAGTCCTGACACTCAGCCTGTCTGCCATCCAAGCTCAGAGACTCTCAATTTCTGAGATTCCCTCAGACTCAGAGCTCCAAGGCCCTAAGGTGTTCTATTCTGGGATACCCAAACCCGGGCACCCCTAGATTCTATAACCCCCCAAATCCTCATACATTCCCCCATCCATCCCCAGTCCCGGGACCCTGGCCCTCTCAAATTCCCAGATCTGCCTCCATACCTCTCCTCCTCACCTCTCATGTCTCCCATCCCTCTGCCCCCTCCCCCAAGGACACCCCTGGAGCTCACAGGGGGCTGTTACCTGAGTCTGGGTCAGCAGAGGTGTGAGAGAGTGGTAAGGAGAAATCTTGCTGGGCAGGCTGAAGCACCCCGGTTTATAGCCAGAGGTTGAGCCCCGCCCCAGGGGGAGGGGAAGGGGGAGAGGATTCCTTTCCTCAAAGTCTCAGCCCAGCTCTGAGGTGGCCCTGCCTGCCCCCACCCCCCCACATCCCCACTTTGGCTCCACTTTAGGGTTCCAGGCACCTCCTGGCTGTTCCAAGGCCTCTCCCGCATCCCAAAAGCATTGTCCAGGAACTCCGGGCTGGGTCAGGTCACCCTCGGGCTCCCCACCTCCCTGGGCCCCGGCACCCTGTGCTCTGAAGCCGCTGGGCTCAGCCCTACAGTCAGTCCTTGGAGGAGGTTCATTGACAAAAGGGGTCCAAGGGAGATTTTACCCCTCCATGAAAGGGGCCCTTTCTCTCTGTCTCTCTCTAGGCATTCACCTCACATACACTGTTTCTTATCTGTCTCTCCTCTGTCTCCGTGACTCTCCATCTATGTTTGTCTGTGTGGGTCCGTCTCAGCTTCTCCCGACCTCTGTCTCCGTCCGTCTTTCTGTCCCCCCTCCCCACCCCCACCCCTTTGTCTGCCACCAGGATTCCACTCTGGTGACAACAGGCACTAAAGCAGGGTAGCAGGTGTGTGAGGGGGTGGGGGAGGGTGGTGTCAGACTCTGCGGGACCTCACCCCCCCACCTCCATCTGACACTGATCTTTTTTGGTATCCCCCTCCCCTTTCCCAGGCGAGCCGCGACCTTGAACTCTAGGGGTTCTTCACTCCTCTGGGCTTCTCAGTGCCTCTGTCTCCCCGTTTCTTGGGGGTTGACTCTGGGGCTCTCTTCCGCCTCTCTCCACACCTCTTTGTCTCTAAATTCTTCACTCTGTCTGTCTGCCGGTTCTTCTCTCTGCGTTTCTCTGGGTGTCTCTGCACTCCAGCCTCTTGTAGTGTCTGTCTGTGGGTGTCAGTGTCCCCAGGTCTCCCTGTGCTTGTCTGTGACTCAGTTCCTGTCTTCTTCTTTTAACACTTATTTATTTATATGACTGCCCTGAGTCTTAAGTTGTGGCATGTGGGATCTAGTCCCCTGACCAGGGATTGAACCTGGGTGCTCTTCATTGAGGGCACAGCGTGTTAGCCACTGGACCAGCAGGGAAGCCCCTTGTGTCTTTAGCCATGTGTCTGTCTTTAGCTTCCTAGCTCTTGTGTGTGTGTGTGGTCTCTTTGTGTCTCTCTCTGCGCGTCCTTATTTCTCTCTTCCAAGGTAAGCCCATCTCTGTCTCACTGTGTGTATCTGTCTTTCTAGTCCCTCTTTCTGTGCACTTCTTCCTGTGCCTTTGGGTCTCTGCCTGCCTCTCTCTGGCCGTGCCGCTGACTCCATCTGTCTGTGCCTCCCGGTATCTGTCTCCGGGCCTTGGTCTCCTTGGTCTCGGCACCTCTGTGCCCTCCCACGTGGAGACACAATTCTGCTCCTGCTGTGCTCTTGTGCCACTCCTGCCCCGAGTTTTCCAGCCTCTCCCACACCTAACCGCCCACCCCGCCCCCAGGAGTAGACAGACAGCCACCCGCAGCTCAGAGAGAAGCTTTATTCCTCGGGGTCATCCTCGACGCCAGGGTCAGGGCAGTGGGCAGTCAGCTCAGCCCTCAAACTTCTTCTTGCGGCCTTCCATTCCACTCAACGCGTCAATGTTCTTGCGCCAGTCTCCCACCTCTCGGTTTTCCTGGGAGGGGTGGTTCAGAGGTTAGCATGTCTTCCTGGTAGCCTCCACTTGCCCTCCTGCCTGCTGGGTCACTTGTTCCAGATGCCCATTGCAGGGTCTAGTTCTGGAATACTTCTTATCCCCTCAGACAATCTTTTCCAATATGCCCCACTTCCTGTCTCCCTCCTGTACTTCCTGTCTCCCTCCTGCACTTCCTGTCTCCCTCCTGCACTTCCTGTCTCCCTCCTGCACTTCCTCTCTCACTCATGTACTTCCTGTCTCCCTCATGCACTTCCTGATTCCTTGCCACTTCCATTCTCCCTAATGCACTTCCTGTCTTTCTCTTCTACATCCTGTCTTACTCTTGCCTTTCCTGTACCCCTCCTAGACTTCCTGCGGAGGACCCTTCGCCCTCAGGCTGGGTCTTAGGATTGCTGCCCACTACCTCCTCCCCTGGGACTTCCCTGGTGGCTCAGATGGTAAAGTGTCTGCCTATAATGCAGGAGACCCAGGTTCAATCCCTGGGTCGGGAAGATCTCCTGGAGAAGGAAATGGCAACCCACTCCAGTATTCTTGCCTGGAAAATCCCATGGATGGAGGAGCTTGGTGGGCTACAGTCCATGGGGTCACAAAGAGTTGGACATGACTGAACGACTTCACTTTCACCTCCTCCCCTAAGCACCCCCTTTCCTGGACCGAGCCACACTCACCTTCTCCGTGTCCTCCTTCTTCACCTGCTTGAGGTGGGCCCGCAGGTCTAAGGTCTCCTTAGCCCTGGCGCCCAGCAATGCCTGCATCATGGCATCTGCAGAGATCCGCACTCTACGCAGAGTGGGCCGCTTAAACTTGCCCCGAAGGTCAAAGATCTTCTGGTTCAGATCTGCGATCTGGGCAAAGCCATAAAGGGAGATGGAGACCCCCCTCCTCTTCCTCCTTGCCTCACTTCTCCACCCTACACTTCTCTCCTATCCCTAGACAGGCTCTCCCTAGTTCAGGCCTCTACCACCTTCAGGATGAAATCCAAGCTCCCCATCCTGTAATTGGATCCCCAATTTGCCACAGCCTCATCTCCGAAAACCACCAACACATCCCAGTCCAGCTACACGCATCTCACAGGTCCCTGGCCCACACTTGAGCTGACTTACCAACACTTGAGGCTCCAGCCACAAATGTTCACAAACATATTTCCTGCTTTGTCCCCTCCTGGCTTTTGTGCTCATCCCTGACCCTTCACTTTCACTTTTCACTTTTCACTTTCATGCATTGGAGAAGGAAATGGCAACCCACTCCAGTGTTCTTGCCTGGAGAATCCCAGAGATGGGGGAGCCTGGTGGGCTGCCGTCTATGGGGTCGCACAGAGTCGGACACGACTGAAACGACTTAGCAGCTGACCCTATTGTGCTCATCCTTCTGGCCCCTCCCTGCCAGGTTCACAGAGTTGTCCTGCATCTCCTGGTGTCTGCAGCTGTAAGCAGCTGCAAGGGGCCAGGCTGAGACCAGAGCCTGAGGCATCCCACCCTACCCCGAAGGGACACAGGCTGCCCAGTGCCTCCCACCTCAGTGATGTTCTTAGTGACTTTCGCCTCCACGTCGTATCTCTCCTCATCCACCTTGTCCACACGGGCGTGGAGCTGTCGGCACAAGTCCTGGTGGAGGAATGCGGTGTGTGTAGTGAGGAGAAAACCCAGGGGTTTGGACTCCTGGGTCTGAGGGAGGAGGGGTTGGGGACCTGGAGGAGTAGATTGAAGCCAGACCCTGGGGAACTTTAGAGTCAGAGGTTCTGAGAATCTGGACTGGAGTTGGGCTGAGGAACCAGTCTCTGGGTTTTGAGGTTGTAGGCCGCTGCGGGCCACATTTCTGAACTCCTAAGGGTGAGGATTGGCAAATTGGACACGAAGGTCCTGAGCAGAAGAGTGGGGGCATTGTTAAGTATACCTCTGAGTCCCAAGGGACGCAAGATCGGACACTAGGAACCTGGGAGCCCAGGCTGGGACGGAGTCCCTGGTTAGAACCAGTACCTGGAGCTCCGCGAAGCCCAGCCCGGCCAACTCCAGAGGCTGGCACCGTGTGCTCAGAGCGCGCCCCTTCTCTCCTCGCCGCTCCTCAGCCTCCCGCTCCAGTTCCTGCTTCGCGATCTGCAGCATCAGGGTCTAGGGAAGGGGTGCCGGGAACCGCGGCCCAGTATTGGGATGAGGACACTGCGGGGTAGTCACCCTCACCGGGCCCTGCCCTCTAATCCCAGGCCGGCTTCCAGAGACCTGCCCCCTCCAGCTTGATGTCCATCATTCCCAGGCCCCAGACCTCCCTGGCAGGGCCACCCTGCCGCCAAACTTTCCAGGTCCCGCCCAGTCGCTCACCCGAAGCCCCACCCCAACATCCAAGACCCGCCCTCTGAAGACACCTAGCCTTCCCCCGGGCTCATCCGCACCTTCAGCTGCAGTTTCCTTGAGGCGGAGATCTTAGACTTTTTCTGCCGGGGTAAGACAGCAAGGAAGGATGAGGGAGGAAGATCCGAAGGAGGACGGCGGGAGGAGCATCAGAGCCCCGCCCCCTCAAGTCAGGTCTCTCCTCCAACTCCAGCCCGCGGGAAGCCACGCCCCTCATCCCCATCCACCAATCTGGGGCCTGTAGATAGGCTCCGCCCACCGTCTCTAAGCGATCTCTGGTCCAGAGACGGCGGGACTCCGCCCATAGGCAAGCTCGCACCAATCAGACGCCGGCCCTCTGCTAAGCCCTTCCCATGAAAGCCTTCCTCCTCTTGGGCTCCGCCCACAACCGAAGTCCCATGAGGGCCCTGGCTCCGCCCCGCCTCCCCAGGACGCCGGTGCCCTAAGAACCTCAATCCAGACCCTGCGAGCGCCCCCGACCGGCCCCGCGCCCTCGCTGGCCCCCGACCTCACCTTGGCGTGCGGCTCTGTAGCGTAGGCGCGGTAGTTGGCAGACGAGCGGCGTCGGACTGGAGGGGGCGCGGGGACCGTGTCCCCTGCCTGGGATTGGGGGAACGGAGCTGAGTGACCACGGGAACCCCCCCGCAACCCGTCTCCGTGCCATCTTCCAGGGCTGCAGTCTCTCTCCCCAGAGCCCTTCCCGCAGTCCCCTCCCCGGGCACGCGGGGCCAGCCCACGCCCGCTCTCACCGTACTGCCGCCGCTCCTGGAGGGAGAGAAACCAGGAAAGGGGGTTACTGGTGGGCCTGGGTCCTGTCTAGTCCGTGTCCCAAGGGACCCCATAGGCCCTTCTGACCACAGATCCGGCCTACCAGCTCCCCATTCTCGGCTCCTAGGGTTTGGAGTCCCAAACTCTCACCTCATTCGGACACCCGGGTTTCCTGTCCTTACCTCCCTTCTCAGACCGGAGTCCAGGCTCACAACTCTCACCCCTCACAGGGACCCGGGAGATAACCCCCCACCTGCCTCCGGCCTCAGGAGCCCAGGTTACCAGTCCTCACTCACCGGTCCGCCATGCTGGGTCTCAGGCCAGGAGCTGAGGGAGGCAGAACCCTGGGGGCAAGGAGCTCTTGGAGGGTCAGGGAGGGAGCGTCCGGAGTGACCTTGAAGGCCCCTGGGACTTGTCTCGTCCGGTCTGCTCCAACCTCACTGAGGACACTGAGATAAAGGGCGAGGACGGAGACTAAATATACTGCTGCCCCCTCCTCCCCCGCCCAGGATTCGAGATAACGGGGCGCGTGAGGGGTGGGGCGGGCCATGCTCCAGCTGGATCACCCCTTCACCTTGGCGGCCTGGGAATCCAGCCCCTTCTCCCTCAGACCCAGGGGTTCAGGCCCCCAGCCCCTCCTCCCTCAGACCTGGGGATTCAGCTCCCCCGTCCCTTCTCCCTCAGACCTGGGGGTCCAGACCCCCCGCCCCTTCTCCCTCAGACCCAGGAGTCTAGGCCCTGTGCCTTCCCTAAATTGCAGTCTCCTTGAGGGCTGGAACTTATTCACCGTGTTATGCTCAGTTTCAGTGCCCCAAACCTGTTACCCAATCAGTAAAGTTTGCTGATTTACTTGAGGATACACGTGTGGGGTGTGCCCAGGCTTTCAGCAGTTCATTCATTCAGTCATGTCCGACTCTGCGACCCCATGGACTGCAGCACACCAGTCCATCACCAACTCCCAGAGTTTACACAACTCATGCCCATTGAGTCGGTGATGCCATCCAACCATCTCATCCTCTGTCGTCTCCTTCTCCTCCCACCTTCAATCTTTCACAGCATCAGGATCTTTTCAAATGAGTCAGCTCTTCGCATCAGGTGGCCAAAGTATTGGAATTTCAGCTTCAACATCAGTCCTTTCAATGAATATTCAGGACTGATTTCCTTTAGGATGGACTGGTTGGATCTCCTTGCAATCCAAGGGACTCCCAAGAGTCTTCTCCAACACCACAGTTCAAAAGCATCAATTTTTCAGCACTCAGCTTTCTTTATAGTCCAACTCTTACATCCATACATGACTACTGGAAAAACCATAGCCTTAACTAGACGGACCTTTGTTGTCAAAGTAATGTCTCTGCTTTTTAATATGCTTCAGCAGGTAGCACATAAAAATTCACCTCTTGCTCACCCCCCACATCCCCTCCCTCTCCTATTCTTGGAGACAGACAGGAAAGACACAGACACCTGGAGAAGAGTTCTTGGTTCTCTTTACTTGGACCACCTGAGGGTAGACCAGCCTGTGAGAGGCGACACCCCCAGCCCCCAGTTAGGAATGGGACGCCTGGAGTCAAGGGGACCACGCAGAGGGCCTGAGCAGAGCCCCAAGGCCAGATCTCCAGGCTGTTTTCAGAGTCTGGGCGTGAAAGACAGAACTCAAGAGAACAGTCTAGAATTCTAGGAATAAATATAGAATCCCAGGAATGGAATCCGAAATGCTAGCGACACCTCTGGCGCCGAGTGAGACTGCTGAGCGTGTGACTGAGTATTCTAGAGGCGCATTCTCATTCTATGACCGGAGGTTAGATGTCGGGGATGGGGTACTTGGTTTCTGGAGGAACAGTCTGATTCTCTGATTTGGGGGCCTGACTCCCTGTGGGCGGAACTGAAGCCTCCAAGAGTGAAGCCTGAGACTCTGAGGTCAGTTTGAGGGGTTCAGAGGGTGGGGTCCCCGATTCAAGGGGCTGGGTCCTGTCCTCAGAGAGCGGGTCGGTTGCCTCAAGGGGAGGGGCCAGGACTTCAGGGGGAGGAGTCCCAGATTCCACAGCCGGGTCCTCATGGCCGGGAGCTGAGTCCCCGGCCTTGTAGAAGCGCGCGAAGGTGTCCGAGGGCTTGCCCCCCAACTGTGGGGCGAATCCAGCCGCTTGTGCTAGCTCCCCGACCCGGCTGGAGAACGCCTGCAGCTGCTCCTGCCGCAGGTCCACTAGGAACCTGGAACCAGGAAGTGGCGGGTTAGGGGGCCCGGCTTTCCGCCCCCAGCCTGGAAGTTGCCCGCCCTGCCCTCTGCTGGCTCACTGGGCTAATTCGACAATCAGGCGTCCTCCGGGGGCCACGCAGGCCCCCAGCTCTGGGCTGAGAAGATGGACCATCCTGCGGAGAGAAAAGGGGAAGGCTGAGGCTCGGACTTTGAGGTTCTGAGCGAAGAAGAGAGGCTGGGGACCTGGACACTAATTGAGGAGGGTCTGGGGGCCTGGATTCCTGGGTCTGAGGGAGGAGGGGTTGGGTGAGGAAGATCTGGGCGCCTCCCAGGTCCTCTTACCCACAGGCCACGTAGAGGAGCTGGAACTGTCCCATGTAGCAGCTCTTGTGGTGGAGGGTGTGGGCAGAATCGAGGGACAGGAAGTGGACAGTGAAGGGCTCCGGGGCAGGGGCTGCTGGGGAAGGGAAGATTGGCAGGGTTAGGCAGACACTCGAAGCTTGGAGATGACTCTCCTCGTCCGTCTTCAGGCCTTTTGTCATCCTTTCTCTTGGGTAGATCCCTGGAAACTTCTGGGAAGACTGGCCTGGCAGGCAGAAACCCATTTTACAGACTAGGCAACTGAGATTCACGAGGAGAAAAGAGAGTGGGTGACCCATAGCCACACAAGTCATTAATTCACCCGGGAGGGCCAACCTAGGTAATGGGTAGGCGGAGGCACGACCAGATTTGGGGTCGGGGGATTCTCCAACGGTATAATCTGAAACCTAGAAGCTCGTTAAAATGTTCTCAGCCTCTTGAATATCTGCACGTGGAATCATAATTCTGCTAATCCTGCTACTGGAATTCAGAATGGTAAGAATGGTGTCAAGAGTTGGAAAAGGGAGAGAAATTCAAAGAGAAGAGTGAAAAACAGACCGGATGTCGGGAAGGGGAGGTCACTTGTCCAGGCTTTAGACACCGAACCGGTCCATGCTTGGACTTCAAATACCTGGAGCCTGAAGCCTGGGACGAGGGTCCGGGTCCCGCTCTCTCCCAGATGTGAGCGCCCCAGCCCCGCTTGCCACCTCAAGGGAACAGCCCGGGTCCGCGGCTTACCGGGCTCCGGGCTTCCCTCCGCGCCGCCCTGCACCTGCTCCGGGTCCCCCTCGGCTGCTTTCGGGTGCCCCCAGTTGGCCATCTCTCGGAAGAGCTCCGCCACGTTGTGCTCGGTGATCTCGCATGCGGTCTTTGGGGGTAGAAGGGGCGTGGCCAGACGCTGAGCTAGGACCGCGGGGCCGCGGTGGCACTGGAGAGGCCTAAAGAACGCTCCCCTTCCCACGCCCCCACCCCCACCCCCAGAGAAGGCATCTGGCGGACGCACTGACTGGGCCTGGGAAGTAGAGGGGTGGGGCTGTCACGTGGACGTAGCGAGGGGCGGGGCCTGGGCTGCAGGGGCGGGGCCCAGGCGGCGGGGGTGTGGCCCGGGTGGCGGGGGGTGGGGCCCTGGAGGCGGGGGCGGGGCCCGGGCGGCAGGGCGGGGCCTCGCGTACCCGCTCGGGCCCCAGCACCTCCAGCCTCAAACCTTGACTGGCTGCCCGTTGCTAGTCCTCAGGAGGGTCTCGTCGTCCGCTTCGATGCCGAAGGCCACGAAGGGCCCCGTGGCGATGTCCCCCCAATACCCGCGCGCTGCCACGCGCTCCCCGCGCTGGGAAAGCAGGGAGAGAGGATAATGTTGGGGAACTCGGATTCTGGGGCTCCCCAGCCGCGAGAATCAGCAGCAGCCAGGGCGCACGCACGTGGCTCAGGAGGCGACCGGACGCCAGGGTCCGGTTGGGCACATGATAGGCGCTGGAGTCTCTGAGTTCAAAGGCGACGCCCGTGTCCCTCCAGCGCCTGAACTCGCGGGTGTGGATGACTCGGGCCTGGAGGGAGCGGGGAGCGAGGAAAGAGGCCTCTGTGAAACTTACCGGCCCCAGCCCCGCCTCCTCCACCCCCGGGACCCGAGACCCCAGCCTCGCTTCCTCCACCCCCAGGACCGGGACCCCAGCCCTTCCTCCTCCACCCCCAGGACAGGGGAGCCCAGCCCTTTCTCCTCCACCCTCAGGACAGGGGACCCCAGTCCCGCCTCCTCCACCCCCGGGACCGGGACCCCAGGCCCGCCTCCTCCACCCCCAGGACCCGGGACCCCAGCCCCGCCCCCCAGCCCTCACCCCGCGGTCGTGCAGCTTCATGTGCAGGTCCCAGTCGCTGACGCCGTGCCGGGCGTCGTACCGGGAGCCCAGGTACTGGCGCAGCCTCGAGTCCCATAGGCGGCTCACGGGGAAAGCCTCCGGCCCCTTCTCCCCTCCGGCCCAGAAACGGAACACGGCCTCCAGGGCGTCGCGTTCGCGGAACTGCGCGGCCAGGCCGGTGTGGGGGAGAACGAGGGAGAGGGGGCTGCAGGGAACGTGGCGTCTCCCCCGACCCTCCCTTCCTCCGCGGGGCGTGGGAAACGATTCTCGCGGCTCTCCGCTGAAGGGACCGAGGCTCTGAGAGCAGAGGCCACCCCCTGGGCCATATGGCCCGGTGGGAGCCGGGGAGCCCTCAGGCCGCTCCATCCACTCAGACCCTGTTGGACGGCCCGGCCGCCACCCGGGCCCCGGGCGGGGACTGTCGGAGGCCGCGCGGAGGCACCTTGAGGGCGCCCAGGCTGAGCCAAGGCAGCTGCTCCGCCAGGCGGTCAGGTTCCGGCACCAGGTGAGCCAGGCGGCCGGCCTGGGCGCGCACGAAGGCGGCCACCGGGGGGCGCAGCAGCGCGTTCCCCCACACCTCCAGGAAGGTCTCGCTTCTCTCTGCAGGGAGTAGGGAGAAAATAATGGAGGGAGCAGAGGGGTGAGTCCACACGTGAGATCCGTGACGGCGACGCCACTTTATAGAGATGGTATTCTTTCATAGTCGTGTAATGAACATGGCGGACCCAGGCAAGTCCCCCACCCATCCCAAAAGCTAAAACATGAAGAGTAACTTACACCTCACCTGGGTCTCCTCGCCTATTCCTACCAACCCACCGCCCCGCAGGTAACCCCAATCCTGAATTTCCTGCTTAAGTTTCTCTTGCCTTACAAAAGGAAAGGTTAAAAAAAAAAAAAAAAAGGAAAGGTTATATAGAGATGGAGATGAAGATTTATGTGTGTTAGCAGAATCCTGTAAGACAGAACTAGGGCTTCCCCGGTGGCTCAGCAGGAAATAATCTGCCCGCTAATACAGGAGACCAGGGTTCGATCCCTGGATCAGGAAGATCCCCTGGAGAAGGGAATGACAACCCCGTCCAATATTCCTGCTTGGGAAATCCCATAGACACAGGAGCCTGGCAGGCTACAGTCCATAGGGTTGCAAAGAGTTGGAAACGACTAAGACTGGAGAAGGCAATGGCACCCCACTCCAGTACTCTACTCTTGCCTGGAAAATCCCATGGACGGAGGAGCCTGGTGGGCTACAGTCCAGTGGGGTCGCTAAGAGTCAGACACGACTGAGCGACTTCACTTTCACGCATTGGAGAAGGAAATGGCAACCCACTCCAGTGTTCTTGCCTGGAGAATCCCAGGGACGGGGGAATCTGGTGGGCTGCCATCTATGGGGTCGCACAGAGTCGGACACAACTGAAGCAACTTAGTAGCAGCAGCAGCAGAGTGACTAAGACAGAACTATTTACCTTTAGTTGTATACACAATATATATAGATATCAATATATAGTTTCATTTTAGTTGTTTAAGAACCTTATAAGACAGAACGATATACTTTTAGTTTGGTTAGATAAGTTCTAGTTTAAGAGCCTTTACAAGGTGCATTAAGAAATCTGTGCAATGTCTTCTGAAACCCTGGGCTGTTAATGACACCTACCATCCTTAACCATGGTAACAATAATCACTAATATGTGTGGAGTCTATATCATAAGCCAGGAGCCATGCATTTTTTTTTTTTTTCATTAAACCCTTATAAGAATTCTATGGCGGAAGAACTTTTAGGATCTTCATTTTATAAATGTAGAAACAGAAGCCCAGAAAGAGATAGACACTAGCCCAAGGTCACACAGCAAGCAGAGCCAGAATTTGAACACAGCCTACCTGAGTCTAGGGGGAAACGATTGGCTCTAGGCACCAAGCTGAAGTTTTTGTTACTGGAAAATAGTCAATTTCCCACCCAAATCCTCCTCCTCCCCTTTCCTTGTTATAGTCTCACTTCCAAGGATGCCTCCTCCAGGCAGATTCCCTGGGGTTCATACCTCTCACTAGGGGAGACTCAGGCCTGAGGGAGGCTTTGGGCAGGACAGAACTCAGCTCAGCCAAATGGTCCCCACATCCGGGGGACTCATGACCTCTCAGGAAGTCCCTGGATCTCTTTTGGGCTTCTCCCTCATCAGGAGGTTTTGAATGCTTACACTGTGTTATGCACAGTTCTGAGAGTTTTATGTGGATTACCTCCTGGAATTCTCTGAATGATTCTCGGAGGCATTCTTTTTAGCCCCATTTCAAAGGTAGGAAGAGCTGAGGCTGACAGGGCTACCAAGTGAGTGAGCAAGTGATGGAATAGGGAACAATGTGCATCGTGCTTAATTTCACCATTGAAATGCCTGAACTCCTGCAGGAAGGGGGAAGGGGCTGGGGGCCAGATGGCCTGGGTCTTTGCTGACCTTGCAGCCCCATCTTCTCAGGATCCTCCAGGGCTAGGCTTAAGATCAGTATGTGTCGGGCTACAGCTTCCAGATTATTCTCCAGCACATAAAACTAAAAGGATGGGCAGGGAAGAACAATTCTGAGATCTGTGTCCCTGGCTCCCAAAAGACCCAGGAGTGGGAAACCTCAGCCCCCTCCTCCCACAGGACCCCGGAGGCTCGTGCACCAGTCCCGCTCTTTCAATCACAGAAACGTGGGCACTCAGAACCCTCCTCTCCATCACTACTCAGGAGGCCCCATCTTTAGACACTTCCCCCACTTCAACCCAGGAGCCCCCAACTCCAGCCCCATCCTTCCCCAGGACCTAGGAGTCTGGGTCCCCAGCTCCCTCCTCCCTCAAGGACTCAGGAAACTGGGCTCTCATCTTCATCCTCCTCCTTCCAAGACCCCATAATCCCAGCTCACGTGGAACCTCCTTCGAGGCCAGAGAGCTGCCCGGGCCAAGGTCCGTAGCAGGTGCCGCCCATCCACTGAACCCAACAGCAGGACATTTAGCTCGGGGGTCTCGTGCTCTGTATCGGCCTGCGAATCTGGATCCACAGGAGGACCTGATAAGATGATAGCAGGCTGGAGTTTGCGGCCTGGAGAGCGTCCCCTGCAGCCACCCTCAGCAGGACTTGGACCCCTGGCCTCGGTTTCAACCGGAGCTGTGCCTCTAAGCGTTCCGGAACTCGGAGTCCACAGAGGCATCTAGGCTGCCCACTGGGCGGGGGGCGCCCTTGGAGCCCCCGAGAACGTTAGCGCGCTGTCTGCCAGGCTGTGAAGGCAGCGGCTGCGTCGCAAGATTTGTGATCCTGAGCGGGGGACTCACTCTCAGCCTGCAGGTCCACTGCCGGGGACAGGCCCCACCAGGACACAGAGCCAAAGCCCGTGCCCGAGCCTGCCGGCGTAGTCATCGCCGTGCGGTCCGGATAACCTGGGAATCCCCAAACATCGAGTCTCCGTTGCCCACCCGTTCCCCTCGGACCTGCCCCGACTTCTCGCCCCTTCCACACCCGCCTCACCTTTATCCTTCCAAATAACCCGAGACACCCCCTCCCTCCCTGCTCTGGGCTGCGCTAAGGTCCGAAGGGCCCTCCTCAACTGCTGCCCATAGTCCCCGCCCTTTTCAATCATTCGGCCAATGGGAGTGTGCGGATTGGCACCGCCGCGATCAACTGGCCAATGAGAGTGAGCGAGACCTGCCGGATGCGAACTTTTGGCCAATGGAAGCGCTGACGGACGACCACCCGGGCTTGTGGGCTTGAGGGCTTGAGGACGCGGTCGTCATGACAACAGAGCTGGAGAAGGGGCGGGGCCAGGAGAGGCTGGGACGGAGCCTGGGGCGGTCCAAATTACTTGAAGCAGAAGGCCTGGACCGATCCAACATTTAGACAGAACGGAACCGAATCTTCATAAACCCAAGTTAAAATGAGGTGAACTAGACCTCAAACTCGGATAAGGCAATGGCACCCCACTCCAGTACTTTTGCCTGGAAAATCCCACGGACAGAGGAGCCTGGTAGGCTGCAGTCTATGGGCTCGCTAAGAGTCGGACACGACTGAGCGACTTCACTTTCACGCATTGGAGAAGGAAATGACAACCCACTCCAGTGTTTTTGCCTTGAGAATCCAAGGGACGGGGGAGCCTGGTGGGCTGCTGTCTATGGGGTCGCACAGAGTCGGACACGACTGAAGCGACTTAGCAGCAGCAGCAGCAGACCTCAAACTGTACACTTCTATGTCCCCATTTTCCCTCTCACCCTGGCTCTACCACACAGGACTTCTCTTACCAGGTGGGAAACACAGCCAAGTGCTGGGACCAGCTAGCACTGGCCCCTGGTTGCTGAATTTTAGGGAACTTTGTGACCTGGTTGTTACACACAATCATTACTAAAAATTAGTTTTACCAAATTAATTACTAAAATTTAAATTCAGTAAAATACATTAAATAAAAGTAGCCATACTCAAAATTCACCACTTCCTATTTTATTTTACTATTATCAATGGTCTCAAGGTTAGTTACAACTATTGTACCTGTAGGAAGAAAATGCTGTTTTAAGGCAGTCGTTTAAGACATGAAATTGGCAAACTATGACCACAGGCTATCTACTTTTGTAAATAAACTTTTATTACAACAGGGCCAGGATTAGACTAGGGCAGAGAGACCCAAGTGAAGGGTCAGATCCTGCCATTAATTTTTTAATATTTTTCTGTCTTGGATTTCTTTTTTGTATTAGTTTGGATTTTTCTTAAATTGCAGTAAGGGCTTCCCTGGTGGCCCAGTGGTTAAGAAACCCCCTTGCAATTCGATACAATGAGTTGACCTGTCTGGGAGTCCCACAAGGTCAGGGACTCAAGTGAGACATGTCTCTAGATCATCCCCACCACTCAGCTCAGGGAACAACACCCACGGAGCGCTGGCTCTCTGCCTCCTCTCCTCACCCAGCTGCATGAATTTAGACAAGTCAGTCACCTTTTCTGTGCCTCCATTTCCCTCTCTGTAAAGTGGGAACGGTAACATGCAGTCAGCAGGCGAGTGGTGGACTGAATGGGGGTCTGTCTGCCTGGTGAGGACAGTCCTGGCGCTGGGAAGGAAATGATGGCTGAGTCCCTCCGGGGTTCTAGTCCCTCAGCCCACTGGAGCCCCAGATGCTGACTTTCTCCAGCGAGGCTTACTGCCTTTCATCCTCATCACCACCACTCCCCAAAACACTTCCTCCACAGAGGAGCCAGAGGAATCTTAAAAGTAGACTAAGCATGCCACTTCCCTCTAAAACCTCCTGAGGGTCCTCACTGCAGGTACATACAATCCCAGCTCCTTAGATTTATCTCCTAGCGCCTACATGATCTGGCTCTTGGCTGTGTCTCTTTTTTTTGGGGGGGGCGCATTTTGGCCACCTGATGTGAAGAACTGACTCATTGGGAAAGACCCTGATGCTGGGAAAGATTGAAGGCGGGAGAAGAAGGGGAAGACAGAGGATGAGATGGTTGGATGGCATCACTGACTCGATGGACATAAGTTTGAGTAGGCTCTGGGAGTTGGTGATGGACAGGGACGCCTGGCATGCTGCAGTCCATGGGTCACAAAGAGTCGGACACGACTGAGCAACTGAACTGACTGACTGATGACACATGCCTTCTGAGATCCTAGTTCCCTGACCAGAGATTGAAACTGCACCCCAGATGATGAAAGGAAGGGGAAAAAAAGGGAGGGAAATATGGGTATGAAAATCTACATAAATCATGGGCAAGGGAGCAGATAAATTTCATGATTAACTAAGCGAATTCTCACTGACTCCTCAGAGCAAACATGCAGTAGGTATTACCATTATCACGATTTTTTCAGATGAGGAAACAAGCTTTGAGGGCTGAGTGAATGAACCGATGAAGAAGTGAATGGGAGAGTGGGTTGGTGACAGGGTGGATGGATGAAGGGGTGGTGAGTGGGTGGGTGAGGTTCTGTGTGTATTTCCAGGATGGGCAGCCCTGTCCTCGCCCTTGTGTGATCCCACCCCTGGAGGGCCCCACTTGGGTTCCCAGCCCCCACCCCTGTGCACCCCCATCAGGGAGATTCGGTCCAGGCCAGCAGAGTTGCTGAGTATTTATTTGGTCCCAGGAGTGGTGCAGGAATCAGACTGGGGACAGGAGTGGGTGATCCTGTGCAGAAAGGGGGCATTGGGAGCCACGGGGATAGTAGGTTGGGATCACTGATTGTCAAAGCAGAGGGCGGGACCCTGGGGTCGGGGGAGGCCAGACTGCCTCCCTTTCCCCAGGGGCCCTTGGGGCTTCTGGGTATGTGCTGTATCCGGGGAGTTGGCAAGTTATCATGATTGGCATAATGGTGGGGGAGAAGGCAGGAACGGGTAGAGTGGTGGGTGTTGGCCTTAAAGGTGGGCATGGGCGTGGCTTTGAGCAGGGGCCTGGGGTCAGGGGCTTGAGGGTGGGCATCAGGGTGCTGGCGGCGGCCTCACTCGGTCAGGGGGCCGCAGCGAGTGCCACTGGGCGATGGGCCGCCGGGGGTTGGCCAGCATGTCTGCCCAGTGCCGCAGGCCAGCCCCCCCGGCCGCTGCCCCTACGGCCACCCTCCCGATGGCCTCGTTCTTGCCCAGTTTGTCGTAGTCCAGCACAGTCAGCTCCACCTGCACCTTCTGGGTTGGGCAGGGGAGGAAGAGGAGACAGAAAGTGGGGTAACAACGCACACGGAGGGGCTCTGTTATCATTGCTAAGGAGACCCCCTCCCTGAGTTCTGGGGAGCCTCCATAGGTGCCTGGGCTAAGGCTTCATCTGGAGCTGGGAGAGGGAGGGTGTGAGGGCCCTGCTGGATGGTTACAGGAGTGCACTGGAGTCTTCCTGCGACCAGGTTTTAAAGCAGATAAACCCTCAGGACCTCTGTTGCTCAGAGGCTCCTTAGGGTGCAAGGTCCTAATGGGGGCACATCTTCAAGACTGTTAAATGGGTGGGTGGGCCTGGCCTTAGGGTTGCGAGTCTCTTTTTCTCAGTATCCAGAGCTCCTATGGGAGCTGGGCATCCCGTCTTGCTTGGGTGGGCGGGGCTTCCTGGTCCTCATGGGGGAAACTGAGACTGAGAACACAATTAGACCCCCAAGACCTGGCTCCTAGGGGCTGCTAAGGAGGCTCTCCTGCCTTAGCAACGGGGGTTTCTAAGGGCCTGGGGCTCAGGGAAAAGGCTGCTCTGGCAGGGGTGGTGGGTAGGTGTGCCCTCACCTGGACCTGGTCACAGGGCACTTCAAAGCTGAAGGCCTCGTTGTAATAGGGGTTCAGAGTGTTCTTCTTGATGGTGGTTTTCTTCTTCCGCACCTTTTTGCCGCCCTGCAGCAGGTGGACCTTGACATACGGATCTGGGGGGAGGGAGGAGGAATCTTACAGCTCCCCTCACTCTGCTGAGTCCAGGGAGAATGCCCGAGGCTCTTCTTCAACATAGAGACAGCCCACGGACACCTCAAGGCCCCCCTCTCTCTGTGCCCAAATCAAATCTAAATCGTCCACGGCAGCCTGGACCTTCCTCTCCCCGGTGAGACCCTCGGGGACCCAGAAACTGCGGGAGCCTCAGTCTGCGACCCGGCTCCGCCCAACACCGCCGTCGTTTGCGGCTTCCCGCACACCTGACAGCCCCCCGACGTCCATCTTCTTCAGGTTTTTGGCCTCCAGGACGATGACGGTGAGCTTCCCGGCCGTGGGGACATAGCGGAGGGAGAAGCAGATGTCTCCTAGTTTCTCCTGCTGAGAGAGAAAGAGGAACCGGTCCCCGGAGCCCGGGCTCCGCCCGCAGCCCCTCTGCGACCTTCCTTCCCGCCCCCTCGGCTCGGAATGGTACGGTCCGGAGCGAGCCCCGCCCCGACCCGGACGCCTGTGCTCTGATTGGCCTGGGCCTGGGGTGGGAGGGCCCAGCCGTGGGGGCGTGGCCACGAGCGCTCACCTCCTCGCGAGGCGCCGCCTGCAGCTCGCGCCAGGCCAGCACTGGCCGCCCCAAGTCCACGGAGCTCATGGGGACTCGCACCTCCCCGATGGCGTCGTTGCGGGAGAAGCGGTCGAAGTCGTACACCGCCATGACGAGGACCCGGCCCCCCAGCTCCACGTAGGGGACCTGGGTGAGGGGCGGGCGCAGAGAAAGCACAAAGTGAGGCGCAACACATCCACGTGGAAAGCGGTGAGTGTGGGCAGTGGGAGGCCAAAGAGTCGGGGGTGTCCATGGAGCCCAAATGGGACAGCCCAAGGGCCAGCGGAGCAGTCCAGGGGCCACCACTGCTCTCGAAGGGACAGCACAGGGTCCAGTGGAATAGTCCACAGAGCTGGTGGTAGCTGCCACCAGTAAAAGCTGAAGGGACTGTGGCGCCAGTGTTCTAGACTGGGGACGGGCTGCCGGGCACGGAGCCCTGAGGCCACGAGCTCACCTTGAAGGCAAAAGTCTCCCCAAAGTGAGGGTTCAGCGTCTGCCGATGCACCCTGGTCTCGTGCCGCCTCCGTTTGTCTGGTAGCAGGTAGACCCGCACGTAGGGATCAGAGGAGCCACCTATGTCCAAGGCTGCCAGTCCCTCAGCTTGCACGATGCCCACCAGCAGCTGGACAGTGATGAGAGGACCCTAGTCTCAGCTTCCCTTCTGGAACCTCCTCCAATAAGGGACCAGAACTCCCGGCGCCCTCCCGTCCAAAGCTTCCCTCCGTCTCCACACCCACCTGACCGGTCTGGAAATCATAGTCCAGTGAGTACTGCAGTCGTCCTAGTTCATTCTTCTCAGCCACCTGCAGCCCTGGCCCCGAGGGCGTCGGCTCCAGCTCCTCCACTTCTGGCTGCACCTTAGGGAGCCAGGGGCAAGGGCAGGTGAACTCCTCCCCTGACAGTGGTGTCCTCCAGGCCCCGAAGCCAAGGGAGACTCACAGAACCCTCTGGCTAAACCTGAACGTTTGCAAGCTAAGCAGAGTCGGTGTTTGACTAGTGATGTCTGCCACAGGCGGCGGCGCGCCTTGGCAACACACAAAGTGGTATGCTGGTCAGTGTTTGATTAGTGATGTCTGCTACCGGTAGCACACATGCGGTGACGCACAGGCAGTGTGTTTGTCATGCCTAGACTAAAAGAACAAGCGCTGACAGCGTCTCGCTGCCTACAGGATGGACGCAGATTTTAGTTCACACGTTAATGGATGTATTGGGGTGATTGTCCAAATTGCCACGTTGATTAGTGATCTTGGACGGAAAAACATGGAGGGAAAATGGCACGTCTGGCGCATATTTGCCATTCTAAACTAGCACAACGAAGTCATAAGACTTCTAGTCACTGATTTTCTAAATGTAATGTGAATAGTAGTACTAGTAGTGTGGTAGAATGCCTTCACTTCAGAGATTCTGACTCAGTAAGTCTGGTGCAAGATCCAGGACTTGCATTTCATCAAGCACCCGAAGTGATTCTGATGCTGACCGGGTTTGGAGCTACCGGCTTTAGGAGAGAGGGCTGGAGACTGGACACCAGGACCCTAAAGGGCATCCCTTACGGGTGATAATTATAACAGCTATTTGTTGAAAAGGGAGGAGAGGAAACACTAGTTATGGACTACGACCTCGAGGCTCAGAGACAGTAAATTTCTCAAGGTCACAGAGCCGGTTACTCTGGGTTGGAAACCTAGGACTCTCTGGCTCCCAGGAGAGCCTCATTCCGCTCTGCATTCAGAGGTATAATGTTCAGATACCTGAACCTTTAGCTTTCCGCGCCAATGGCCTCTTCCTACTCATGTTTGCATCAACCTCTCCGACTGCCCTACAACCTCCTCCTTTGTCTCCTTGCCAGATCTGTCCTCCACTTGGGCTCCAGGGGATTCATCTTAAAGCCCATGTGACCTTGTCCCTCTCTCGCTCAAAACTTCTGTGGCTCCCAGTTCCCTTCATTACGTGGGTACCACTGAGCTCTTTAGAAGCTTCACCCTCAAACACAGAATATATGCATGTGTGCTAAGTCGCTTCAGTTGTGTCTGACTCTTTGTGACCCCATGGACTGTAGCCCATCAGGCTCCTCCATTCACGGGATTCTCCAGGCAAGAACACTGGAGTGGGTTGCTGTGCCCTCCTCCAGGGGATCTTCCCAACCCAGGGATCAAACCCATGTCTCTTATGTCTACTGTATTGGCAGACAGGTTCTTTAACACTGGAGCCACCTGGGAAGCCTAGAGTACAGTATACCTTTATGCTATATCCCAGCTATTGTGAAAACCGAGTTTGTTCTCCAAATATCCCTCAGAATCTGGACTCCAAGCCTCAGCACGTGCTCTTCCTTTGAGGTAGAATGTCATTCTCTCTGCTCTCAGTTAACTGAGTCCCTCTGGGTCTCAACACAGAAATCACCTCTGGGAAGCCTTCTCAGACCCTCTGGGCTGTCAGCTGGTTGGTTTCTCTGTGCTCCCATATGCCCCATACTGCTTCTAATGTGGCACATACTGTCCTGTGTTGTGAATGTCTGTGTGAATGTCTTTGTGAATGTCTGACTTCCCCATCTGATTGGAGGTTCTTGTGAATGTCTGGTTCATCTCCAGGTCCCCAGATCCACTTTAGGGCTAGACACACAGGGGAGCCGCTGGGCTATTGAGAGGAGCATGGGCACAGAAACGGCCAGGGCTGAGGGACTGGGTCAGTCCACACCTTGTCTATGTAGCTCCGGCCCAGCTCCTTCACTTCCTGAAGGTGAACCTGGGCTTGGGCCTGGCTCTTCTTGCCCATCCGCCTCCGACAACGCTTCCGGTAGAGACAGAAACAGCAGCTGAAGACGAGGAAGCCTGAGACCAGCACGATGGTGGCCAGAGCCCAGGGGGGCACTGCAGAGGGCATGGAAACAGCAAACACTGAGGTCCGGAGAAGCAACCCGGTCATTCAGACCTGGACCGTGTGCTAGCTGAAATCCCGGCCTTGTTTTCCCTCCAGCCATGTCCATTCCATTTTATTCCCATGTTTTCCTTCCAGCTCATCTCATATATAAAACTGAAGCCTCATGGCAGGCTGACACCATCTGGATTTTCTTGCTTATTAGTTCTACCTCCTCTTCTACCCTCATTCTAATTTTTCTGCCCAACCCCTGTGCTTTAAGAAGGTTTAACCTCTCCCCGAGTCTCCCTATGTTTAAAAGAAGGGAGAGATGGACCTTCCAATTCACCAATCCAAGGTTCCATTCCATTCCACACCCTTGATGTGGATCTTCATTTTCTTGCAAACCTGTTCCTTATTCATTTCATTTAGATTCCAATCCAGGATTCCTACTATGACCTCACCCGCATTTTCCAGCCCACCAACCTGAAAACACCCGATCCAGATCCCGCCCCCGAGAATCCCTACGAGGCTTTCCCTCCACTCCGCCCCGGGTCTCACTCACCGGGGCCGTGGCTGATGCGACTCGAGTCAGGAGGCGTGTCGGGCGATGGAGGCCCGGGTGTTGGGGGCTCCGGGAACATGACGGCGAGGTCTTATGGTTCTTCCTGCGGAGGCACCCAAACGCCTTATCTCCTACACCCACCCTATGAGTCCATTGAACCCGCCGAACAACAAAGAACTACAACTCCCATCGGCCCTCTGGGCGGGCGGCCGTGTGGGAACCGATCGACTGCCGCGAGGCATACTGGGAGTTGTAGTTTTATCCTTCCAGCTACGGAGGGCGGAGGCTAGGCGTGGGTTCCCGGAGCACGTTCCCGTCCAAAGGGATGCCCCCTCCCTTTAGGCCCCCCAGGAATCCAGTCCCGATGACTTCTGCTCCTTTCTTGCCCTTCCCCGGGTCCTGAACCAGTCGTGGGCGAAGACGGGCGTGGGAACCGGCGCACCGGGTTGCCCAGAACAACGGTTGGCTTGGCTCGGGCGGGTTGAAGGGAGTGGTGGTTGCCCCGGCAACGGCCTGTTGCTAAGACAACGGGCGGGGCTTACGCACACAAGCGGAGTCCCAGCAGGGCGAGCGGGTTCGGAGCCCTGTTCCGCCTGGGACCCCAGACCCTGACACCCGAGACAGGTGGAGCTGGGGAGGACTCGGCCTTGCCGATCCGTGCTCGCGCCCACAGCTGGCTCCTCCCTGCACACCTACCCCGGAACGGGACGTGAAGACTCAGGCTGCCCTCCGTCCCCCACTCCTGCGGGGAATGTGGGCGTCGGGCGTCTGCCCTGCTGCCTTGGCTGGGCCCCCGCATTCTTTTCAGCCGGTTTGTCTCGCCCGTGCGCCCCTTGTCTCTCCCGCGCACCCCGAGCTCTGTCTTCACACCTGTCCTCGTGACCGCCTGGGCCTCCATTCTTCTCCAAACCGACGCCTTCCCTATTTCTGTCCATCTCCCCACCGGCTGCCCGCCGCTCCCCAGTCTGGGTTGGCTGGCTTCTGCCTGTTTGGTCCCCGTCTACCGAGGTCTTGCACCCTCTCCCCCGCCTGCGCCTCTCTTCCTTGTGGCTCTTTGTCTCCACGCCTGCGCCTCCCTTCCTTGTGGCTCTTTGTCTCCACACCTGTCTCTAAGTCCCATTCTCTCCGAATCAGGCTCTAGCCCTCCCCCTCCATCTGTTGGTCTCCCCCGGTATCCCCTCCACTGCACACACACACGCGCGCGCGCGCGCACGGCATCTCTCTACGGATGGGAATGAGGATGGAGCTTGGGGAGGGGGTCCCAGCGGCTCCTACCTGTGCGGCAGCTAGACAGGACCCTCCGGAGAGACACAGAGGAGCCGGCCCCGCCCGGACCCCGCCCCCGCACGCGGGTGACTGGCGCTGTCCCCGGTGCTGATCGCGGAGTGCTGCGGGGCGGGGGCGCGGCCGAATGGAGCCACCCCGGTGTATGTGCGTGTGTGCCTCCGTATATGAGTGTGAGAGAGAGCCTGTGTGTGTGTGTGTGTGTGTGTGCGCGCGCGCGCGCGTGCGTATTCCGTAGGTGGAGAGGCCGCCCCGCCCCTCGTCTAGCCCCCTAGCCTGGAACCACCAGGGCGCCCACGGATATTTATCCTGGTCCCGAGGATATTCTGCCTTCTAGTCTAGCCATCCTGGCATCCAGCCCGCTTCTCCACCTCAGACTCCGCGGCTGCCCACAGAACCGGGCGCCAAGATACCAGGTTCTAGGACCCAGAAGACCCTCTCTGGAGGCCAGGGTATTCAGATATCTAGACAGGAGACTAAGCCTGAAATTCACCGGCAAATCGGCTTCACTCCACCCTCTAAGTTCCCCTAGGGCCAGGCCCAGAAGGCAAGCCTCCATGCTCCTAGCTCAGGGCACGGAGCCCACACTGCCCACACCCTGGGCCTTCTCGGAAAGACTCAACTGTCCAAACCTACATTTTCAGGTGCCAATTGTGAATCCCTGTAGCTACCTTCCTGGGACCTTTGCCTCAGTACCTATACATCAGGAACCCACCTCAATATTATATTATTTCCAGACCCAGAAATCCACTGTGGGGACGGGTGTCTCTGGGGAAAATAGTGATTTAATAAGTTATGGGATAAAAGAAAAAAATATGTACAGGCGGCAGGGTAAGGGAAAACATCAGATTCTTGAAGACTGATTTGGTTTCTGGAGTAAAAGGTGGGCAGGTCCCTGCCCACCCTTGTTCCTAAGGTGGCCAGAATTCTGGAGCCTCATTACTTCCTTTCTTCCTCAGAGTTCAGCTTGTTTCCTTGAGACCCTACCTTCTCCTCCTCCCTCAAACAAAAGCCAGAGACTCCTGGACCCCATCCCTCTCCTTCTGCAAGGAACTGGAAATCCAGGATCCGGGCTCGACCCCTCTCCAGAAAGTAGGAATCTAGGCTGCTGGTCCCCTCTCTTCCTTGAGGGCCCGGGAGTCTGGGACCCCAACCCTCAGCTGTCCCAGGGGCCCAGGCATCTGGGCTGAAGCAGGGGTGCAGAGTCTGTGTCTAGAAGGGCAGGGGTCTCAGCTCTCCCACAGCTTAGGCCTCTGTAGCAGCTCCATTCTCCATCAGCAGGTTCTCGTAGGTGGCCCCCTTCTGAGCCCGCACTGTGGCTGACTGTTGCAGAAACTGAAGGATGCACTGGTGCAGGAACACGTACTGGGCCTGGGAACAGAGCAGGGCGGGGGGCGCCCTCCTGAGCCTCGGGCCAGCTCTCCCTGCCCACGCGCCCACCCAGCCCAGCCCGGGGATCCCCCTCACCTCGGTCTGCACCATCAGTGGGCGGCTCTCTCGCATCTTCTTCACGTAGCCAAAGGGCCCCACAAGACCCTCGCACTCCAGCTGCCGCAGCAGCACATCCAGAGCAATGAGGGTGCCCGTGCGGCCCACACCAGCGCTAGGCAGGAACAAGGAGGCGTCAGGCCACGGGGGCGCCGGGAGCCCCCGCTGACTGGAGGGCTCCGTCTTTGGAGTACCCAGAGGTCGGGTATTTAGCGGGGCTATTCCAGAGAAGACTCTATACATGGACATCACCAGATGTCAACACCAAAATCAGATTGATTATATTCTTTGCAGCCAAAGATGGAGAAGCTCTATATAGTCAGAAAAAAACAAGACCAGGAGCTGACTGTGGCTCAGACCATGAACTCCTTATTGCCAAATTCAGACTTAAATTGAAGAAAGTAGGGAAAACCACTAGACCAATCAGGTATGACCTAAATCAAATCCCTTATGATTATACAGTGGAAGTGAGAAATAGATAGATCTGATAGATAGAGTGCCTGATGAACTGTGGGCGGGGGCTCTTGACTTTGTACAGGAGACAGGGATCAAGACCATCCCCATGGAAAAGAAATGCAAAAAAAGCAAAATGGCTGTCTGGGGAGGCCTTACAAATAGCTGTGAAAAGAAGAGAAGTGAAAAGCAAAGGAGAAAAGGAAAGATATAAGCATCTGAATGCAGAGTTCCAAAGAATGGCAAGAAGAGATCAGAAAGCCTTCTTCAGCAATCAATGCAAAGAAATAGAGGAAAACAACAGAATGGGAAAGACTAGAGATCTCTTCAAGAAAATCAGAAATACCAAAGGAACATTTCATGCAAAGATGGGCTCAATAAAGGACAGAAATAGTATGGACCTAACAGAAGCAGAAGATATTAAGAAGAGATGGCAAGAATGCACAGAAGAACTGTACAAAAAAGATCTTCACGACCCAGATAATCACGATGGTGTGATCACAGACCTAGAGCCAGACATCCTGGAATGTGAAGTCAAGGGGCCTTAGAAAGCATCACTATGAACAAAGCTAGTGGAGGTGATGGAATTCCAGTTGAGCTATTCCAAATCCTGAAAGATGATGCTGTGAAAGTGCTGCACTCAATATGCCAGCAAATTTGGAAAACTCAGCAGTGGCCACAGGACTGGAAAAGGTCAGTTTTCATTCCAATCCCAAAGAAAGGCAATGCCAAAGAATGCTCAAACTACCGCACAATTGCACTCATCTCACACGCTAGTAAAGTAATGCTCAAAATTCTCCAAGCCAGGCTTCAGCAATATGTGAACCGTGAACTTCCTGATGTTCAAGCTGGTTTTAGAAAAGGCAGAGGAACCAGAGATCAAATTGCCAACATCCGCTGGATCATGGAAAAAGCAAGAGAGTTCCAGAAAAGCATCTATTTCTGCTTTATCACAATAAACTGTGGAAAATTCTGAAAGAGATGGGCATACCAGACCACCTGATCTGCCTCTTGAGAAATTTATATGCAGGTCAGGAAGCAACAGTTAGAACTGGACATGGAACAACAGACTGGTTCCAAATAGGAAAAGGAGTTCGTCAAGGCTGTATACTGTCACCTGTTTATTTAACTTATATGCAGAGTACATCATGAGAAACGCTGGACTGGAAGAAACACAAGCTGGAATCAAGACTGCCGGGAGAAATATCAATAACCTCAGATATGCAGATGACACCACCCTTATGGCAGAAAGTGAAGAGGAACTAAAAAGCCTCTTGATGAAAGTGAAAGTGGAGAGTGAAAAAGTTGGCTTAAAGCTCAACATTCAGAAAACGAAGATCATGGCATCCGGTCCCATCACTTCATGGGAAATAGATGGGGAAACAGTGGAAACAGTGTCCGACTTTATTTTTCTGGGCTCCAAATTCACTACAGATGGTAACTGCAGCCATGAAATTAAAAGACGCTTACTCCTTGGAAGGAAAGTTATGACCAACCTAGAAGCATGTTCAAAAGCAGAGACATTACTTTGCCAACAAAGGTCCGTCTAGTCAAGGCTATGGTTTTTCCTGTGGTCATGAATGGATGTGAGAGTTGGACTGTGAAGAAGGCTGAGCGCCGAAGAATTGATGCTTTTGAACTGTGGTGTTGGAGAAGACTCTTGAGAGTCCCTTGGACTGCAAGGAGATCCAACCAGTCCATTCTGAAGGAGATCAGCCCTGGGATTTCTTTGGAGGGAATGATGCTAAAGCTTAAACTCCAGTACTTTGGCCTCCTCATGCGAAGAGTTGACTCATTGGAAAAGACTCTGATGCTGGGAGGGATTGAGGGCAAGAGGAGAAGGGGACAACAGAGGATGAGATGGCTGGATGGCATCACTGACTCGATGGACATGAGTTTGAGTGAACTCCGGGAGTTGGTGATGGACAAGGAGGCCTGGCGTGCTGCGATTCATGGGGTCGCAAAGAGTCGGACATGACTGAGCGACTGATCTGATCTGATCTGATTCTGGAGGCTACAGTATAAGTGGGGGTTGCTTAAGTAGGAAGTAGTAACTAATGAGTGTGCACAGTTCTATCTGCGAGGCCCCGTTCTGGGTGCCTCGTGTCCTCTGTGCACTTATCCCACCCTTCAGAAGTAGGAACTGTCAGCAGAGCGTGTCCATTTTACAAACAGGGCAATGTGGCTGAGTGAGGTGAAGCCCACTGTCCCAGGACTCTCAGCTAGGAAGTGACCAGCTGAGGTTCATACAGAGCAGATGAGCTCCCAAGAGAGTCATTTTTCTTTAAACATGAAACGAACCATTTTAATTTTATTATTATTATTTTGCCAAGCGGTGAGACTTGTGGGGTCTTAGCTCCCCCACCAGGGAATGAATCAGGCTCTTGGCAGTGAAAGCACTGTGTCCTAACCATTGGCCAACCGGGAGTTTCCCCAAGGAGGTGTTTTAAACGTTTCTTAAGACCTCTGGCCGTTTCCTGCTCTTGTCCTTCACCCTTTCCTCCCCACCCATGCCGCCTCCTTTATTTCTTTTCCCTCCTTTCCCATCCCTTCATCTTCATCCTCGTTCCCAACCTGCACCACCACCCCTTCACCTCCTGCCTCCATCCTGCATGCCTTCCTAGTCTCCTCCGCCTCCTCCTCAAGTCCTCTAAGGACTCGAGAGGCCGGATTCTGTGGCGTAGGGCGGGGGTCCGACCCCTCCTCACCTGCAGTGCACGATCGGAGGCCCGCCCCCCACCGTCCGGTCCAGCCACTGCCGGAGCATTCTCCAGAAGGCCAGCAAGGGGTCTGGGGAGTGGGGCACGCCGTGGTCTGGCCAGGTCATGTAGTGGAACTGACGCACCGTCAAAGTCTTCTGCTGTTGCACCTAGAGGCAGGGGTTCAGGGGACCTCAGTCCGGGGCCTGTTTCTGATGGGTGCGGGCACCGCTGGGGCACGCGGAGGTCCCCGGTGGAAGCGATGGAAACCGCGACTTCCGGGGGAGCTCTGGGGAGGGGCCGCCGCGGGGGAGGAACTGCCAGTCGAGGGGGGCGGGGCTTACATGGCGTAGCTTCAGGTTCCGGACCGCCCAGTTCTCCGCCACCTCCTCCCCCACCAGCGTCACCTGCAGGTGCCCGTGGGTGAAGGGCTGGGCGTCCAGAGGCCAGTAATGCTCACACTTCACCTGGGGGGAGACAGGTGGGTCAGACTACAGGAGGCTGCGGAGAACCTCCCCCGGAGCACCCCCGCGTGGCTCTGGGTTTCAGCACCGGGGACGCGGCCCCGGCCCGGGAACCAAGGGGAGAGCCACACCAGCCAGGAGGACTCCCCCTTCCTCAGGTCTTCCAGAGCAGCTTCACCCCATAGGAGGCCAGTGGGTGGGCTGGGGGAGGCGGGAGGGGTGGGGTCGTGCTGGGAACCCCAAGGTTGGGTCAGGGTCCACCCCGGGACCCGTGTCTAGGGCAGGATCACAGGCTACAGCCTGGAGGGCGCCCCCCCCCCGCCCCCGGGGTCCGGGGCTCCCCTCACCCGGCCGGACTCCACGCAGTTGGTCAGCATGACCAGGGTGTGGCTCTGCTGCTCCCAGACCATGCGCCAGAAGTCTCCCACGGTCTGCGGCAGGGGACCCTGAGCCGCAATGAACTCCCGGGGGCTCCAGAGGCCCTGGACGGAGGCAGACGGGTCAGGGCCCCCCTGCCCCCGGCCCTTACCTCCCGAGGCTCCCGAGCCCAGTCTGACCCAGCCTTACGGGGATGAAGCTGGCGTTGATGTACTCGGAGCCCGGCTGTCCGAGGAGGGCCTGCAGGGGCACGCGGGACCAGTCGTCTAAGGGGAGATGCCGGCGTTAGCGAAGCGGAGGGAGCGGGGAAGGCGGGGACGGGCGGACACAGGGAGCTGGGAGGGGGCGAGGGGCCCCGTCGGGAGGAGCCGGCCGAAGGGCTCCCCGCTCACTGGGGCAGGAGCTTTGTCTCTCGAGGGGAACAAGGGACGAGGGTGTTGACGACGTCGCAGGCGAGAACGCCGGAGACTCGAGACTCACAGGGCAGCACGTTCCTGTAGCGGTTCTTGGCGCTGTTCTCCAGGGCTGAGGCCACCGTCTGGGACTGGCCGTGGTCCTCCAGGGCCAGTTGCTGGGGGCGGAGGAAGTGGGGGAGCGTGCATGGGTACTGGGTTTCCTCGGCCCACCCCTACCCGGGGCCAGCCGCGTGGCGCCACCCCACTCACCCTGTGCCCCCGGGAATTCTGCAGCACCCACAGAGATAGGACGCGTGCACCTACCGTCCCCGGGGCGCGTCTGAGACGGCTACTGGGAGGAAGGGAGGAAGGGGCCCGGGCTGGGGGCAGGCGGGAGAGGAGGGACCCGGCTACCCGACACCAGTGTGAGAGTCAAAAAGGTGGCCAATGGTGGCTGGGGATTTCTGTGAGCCACCCAGCTGGGCATGCCTGCTTCCGCTCAGCCCCGCAGGGGCAGGAGGGGCTAGTAGGCACGCGGGGCTGGTTCACCCCACCTGGTACTCCTCGGCAAAGCCATAGTTGCTGTCCCTCTGGTTTCTCCAGACGTGCTCGGCAAAGTCTTCCGCCAGGATGTCCCCTGGGAACCTGTGGGGGGAGGGCGGGGAGAAGGGTGAGTCTTTGAACCGCCTTTAACCGCACGTTCTTGGGATAAAAGGAGAGGGTTTTGCTTTGTTTTCTTTTTTTTGTACCTCCCCAGGACTTCAGTTCAGTTCAGTTCAGTCGCTCAGTCGTGTCCGACTCTCTGCAACCCCACGAATCGCAGCACGCCAGGCCTCCCTGTCCATCACCAACTCCCGGAGTTCACTCAAACTCACATCCATCAAGTCAGTGATGCCATCCAGCCATCTCATCCTCTGTCGTCTTCTCCTCCTGCCCCCAATCCCTCCCAGCATCAGAGTCTTTTCCAATGAGTCAACTCTTCCCATAAGGTGGCCAAAGTACTGGAGTTTCAGCTTTAGTATCAGTCCTTCCAATGAACACCCAGGACTGATCTCTTTTAGGATGGACTGGTTGGATCTCCTTGCAGTCCAAGGGACTCTCAAGAGTCTTCTCCAACACCACAGTTTAAAAGCATCAATTCTTCGGCACTCAGCTTTCTTCACAGTCCAACTCTCACATCCATACATGAGCACTGGAAAAACCATAGCCTTGACTAGACAAACCTTAGTTGGCAAAGTAATGTCTCTGCTCTCTAGGTTGGTCATAACTTTCCTTCCAAGGAGTAAGCGTCTTTTAATTTCATGGCTGCAGTCACCATCTGCAGTGATCTTATAATTGGAAGTTTGGACCTTTTAGCCTCCTTCACCCAAGTCACCCTCTGCCTCTGGCACCCACCAGTGTATTCTCTGTATCTATGAGTCTGAGGTTTAATTAAAAAAAAAAAATTTTTTTTTTTGACCGTGCCACAAAGCTTGCAAGATCTTAGTTCCCTGAGCATGGGCTGAACCCAAGCCTCTGGCAGTAAAAGCACTGAGTCCTAATCCCTGGACCACCAGGGAATTCCCTCAACCGTTTTTACGATTCCGGATGTAAGTGATATCATACGGTATTTGTCCTCCTCTGACTAATCTCACTTAGCATAATGCCCTAAAGGTCCATCCAGGGTGTCACAAATGGCATCATTTCATTCCTTTTTAATGGCTCAGTGATATTCCATTGTCTGTATGGTGCATGTTCTTTGTTCATCATCCACTGATGGACATCTAGTTTGTTACCATATCCTGGCTATGGTGGATACTGCTGCTATGAACATGGGAGGTGCAGACATCTTTTCGAATTAGCGACTTTGTTTCTCATTCATCAAATCTGTCAATGGGTATACACCCAAAAGAATTGAAAGCAATGTCTCAGATATTTGTACACCCATGTTCATAGCTGCTTTATTCACAGTGGCTAAAAAGTGAAAGCAAGCCAAGTGTCCACTGATAGGTGAATGGATCAAGAAGACGTGGTCTATGTATACAGTGGAGTATTATTCATCCTTAAGAAGGAAGGAAATTCTGACCCATAAGGCAACATGGATGAACATGAGGGCCTGATGCTGGGTGAAATGAGCCGGTCACAAGAGGACAAATACCATTCCACCTATATGAGGCAGCTAGTCATCAAACTCATACAACCAGAAAGTAGAAGGGGGTCTCCAGGGGCTGGGGAGACAGGGGAAATGGGGAGTTAGTGTTTACTGGGTGCAGAGTTTCATTTTTGCCAGGTGAAGAGAGTTCTATAGGGAATTTCTCCGCAGTCCAGTGGTTAGGACTCCAGGCTTTCACTGCCAAGGGTGCCAGTTTGATCCCCGAATGGGGAAATAAGATCCCACAAGTCATGCAACTTGGCCTAAATAAACAAAGCCGTGTGTGTGTGTGTGTGTGTGTGTGTTTTAAGAGTTTTACGGAGAGATGGTGGTGGCAGTTGCACAACGATGGGAGTGGACTTCGTGCCACTGAACTGGGCACTTAAAAACAGTCTGCAGTGGTGAATTACAGCTTATCTATCTTTTTACCACCATCCGAATTTGTTTTTTGGCTATGTTGGGTCTTAGTTGTGACATGTGGTATCAAGTTCCCTGAGAAGGGATCAAAGCCAGGCCCCCTGCATGGGGAGCACAGAGTCTTAACCGCTGGACCACCAGGGATGTCCCTTGGGAGTCGTTTTGACTCAGAAAGAGGGAGAGGTGTTCCTTCTGCCCTTTAGGGCCACGGCCCATCTCTAGACCCCAATTCCCTGTGGCCCTCCCTGGCTCTTCCCTCTCCCCGTTTGTGTGTGAACATGCTACTCTCACTTTCGTACTGAAAAAAGTAATCCTCTGGGGCTTCCATGGTGGTTCAGTGGTAAAGAATCCACCTGCCAACGCAGGGGACACAGGTTTGATCCCTGGTGCCCAGCAACAAGAGAAGTCACCGCGATGAGAAGCCTGTGCTCTGCAACTGGAGAAAAGCCTGCAGGGCAACTAAGACCCGGCACAGACAAAAAAAAAAAAAAAAAAAACACGTCCTTTGACCTCGTGCGGCTCCGCCTTCGACCTCGCGACCTCGCGCGGCTCCCGCTCCAGGCGTTTCTGCCTCCTCCCCTTACAGCTTAGTGCTGTCAGCCCGGTCAGTCAGTCCAGACTCAGTTTTGAGTCCCTGGCTGGAGGCTCACCAGTTCAGTTCTCCTCTTGTTTTTTCTTTTTTTAACGTAATGGGTTTTTGCTTTATTTTTACACTTTATTCCTTTGGCCGAGCTGTGTGGCCTGCAGGAGATCCCTGACCCGGGACTGAACCTGGCCCTGGTGGCGAATCAGACGCCAAGGAGTTCCCCGGTTCGCCTTCCGGACGATCTGATTAAATTGCACACCCTCACCACCACCCCTTTCAGGATCACACACTCTGGGCCGTCTGCTCAGATCGCCACCAGCAGCAGGGAACAGCCCTCAGGGTCCACTGAGGTGATTCCAGTTAAACCTGTCTGGCGTGCATTGCCCACTTGTCCCCATGAAAACCAGGATACAGCCTCTTCCCCAGGGATCCCCCGCCTCCCAGCCGACGCTGGGTGTGTGACTGCGTGGCCCTGCCTGGTGTAACGTGTAACCCCTCGCTGGGATCTGCGAGTGCAGTAAACTGCCTCTGAACGGTGTCTGTCTCCGGATCCAGTGGCCCCATCATACCTACACAACAATGAGATGGCTGAAAACGCGCGTTTGCCTTCAGTCTTCTCAGGCAAGCTGGTTTTCTCTGCTTCCTTCCCACCCTTCACCACGGCCTGGTGTCTGCACCACGACTCCAGGGGAACAAGGACTGTTTCAAAGTCTGATTTGCCTCCTTATCTGCAGTTCCAAAGGCCGCCTCTCAGGCCATCCTTCGAGTCAGTGCTCCGGAGCGTCCGGCGCCACTGACGGCACTTTGGTTTTTTTCCGGATCCACCCTCTTCTGAGCACCCTCTCCTGGCTGGCACCACCACTGGCCTCTCTGGCCGCTGCTGCTCCTCCTCCTCGGTGGCCCCTCGCCCTCCATCCATCCTAAAAGGGGGGCGTTCCCGGGAGTCCATCCTCGAGTCCCCCTTTCCCACTGGACACACACTTCTTATGGGGTTTGACCACTTCTGTAGCTTCACCTCTGTCTGCGATTTCTAAATCTCCAGTCCCTACTTCTCCCCGTCCTGAGTTTCAGACCTGTTTCCCACCAGCCTCCAGGAATCTCCACCTGCGAGTCCCCAAGGATCGTCGCTGGGACATGCAAACACGCGAACGGAGCTTGAGGATGGCAAAATGCTCAACGTGTAGACGGGACCAGACTTGGAATCCAGTGGGTGCAGAGATTTGTCGCAGGTGCCGTATAATGGACACAGGGTAGGGAGGGGAGAGGTCAGAGGGTGACTGGGGCAGGATGCTGGCCAGGACACATTCTACGGCGAAGGAGAAACTGGGCGTCATCGCCCCCACACCTGTATTTACTCCTCCTCAGGCACCCACCTCTGGTGGCCATCCCCTCTTTCTTTTTGTGCCCACGAGCCCCATGAACTGCAAGGCAATCAAACCAGTCCATCCTAAAGGAAATGAACCCTGAATATTCACTGGAAGCACTGATGCTGAAGCTGAAGCTCCAATACTTTGGCCACCTGATGAGAAGAACTGACTCGTTGGAAAAGACCCTGATGCTGGGAAAGACTGAAGGCAGGAAGAGAAGGGGACAACAGAGGATAAGATGGTTGGATGGCATCACCAACTCGATGGACATGAGTTTGAGCAAACTCTTGGATATAGTGAAGGACAGGGGAGCCTGGCGTGCTGCATTCCACGGGGTGACAGAGTCGGACTCCACTGAGCAACTGAATAACCTCCCAGCTGGCCTCCCAGCTTTCCTTAACTCCTTGCCCTGACTCTCCTCTGTTAATCCCTGGGGACTGTTCTAACATAGAGATTTAATGACGATTGACCCAGAGTGATGAAGATATTTCCACAAATGTTGTCCTGAACTGCAAGACTTTATCCAACGCTTGTTCATCTTTGTCTTCACCCGCACACCCAACAAGCATTTCAAGCTCAGTGTGTCCACCGCTGAGCTCCTGACACCTTTGCCCCAAACCTTCCCCCACCAGAGACATTCTGCCTCGAGTCATAGTGATTCCAGCCTTCCTGGGGCTCAGGCTAAATGCCTTGGGGTCACCCTTGAGCCCTCTCTGAGTTCCACACCAACACATCCAATCTTTAACCAGATCTGCTGTTTAAACACTCAGATGACATCTTGCATCTGATTCCCTCTAACCATTTCCTGCTCTGAGACTTAACAATGTCTGCATTATTAAACACATCTTGCTGCTTCCCTGCTTTTTGCATTTGCTTCTTAACTGCATCACGGGTCTACTCAAAAGCTTCCAAACACTCCGATCTCCAGATAAAATGCAAAGTCTTCACTCTTATCTGACCCCACCTGGTACCTCTCCAACCTCACTTCCTACCCGCCTCCCTTCACCCACATTCTGCTCAACCTCAGAGACACGCCTCGTTCTCCCAACACCCCAAGAGGGCGATTGCGTCAGGGCCTCTGCCTGGAATGTCTTTTCCCAGGTGGGCACAGGGTTCTTCCCCTCATTTGTTTCAAGTCTGTCCTCAAATGGCTTTCTTTTAGTCATCTGCTTAGTGAGGCTTCTCCTGGACACCCTATTTAAAATATTCCCCTACTCTTGTTAGCCCTATCTCTCGCTTTATTTGTTTCCACGTAACCATCTTGGCCTTCATCAACTTGTTCTGCTTCCTATGTGCTCATGTGTTTGCTTTCGGTTGTGCCTCGAGGCTTGAAGGATCTTAGGTCCCCAACCAGGGGTCTAACCCGTGTGCCCTGCAGTGGAAGCCTGGAGTTCCAACCCCCAGACCAGCAGGTAAGTCCTTGTGCTGGAACGTAAGCGCCACGAGGGCAGGAATCTTTGTTTCCGTTGCTGTTTCCTACAACAGTGCCTGACGCTTTACAGGGTTCGGTGGTCGCGCCACTGGATGAATGAGCGGGAGTCCCAGAACGGAGACTGAAAGCGGTTCTGTAGCCTCTGGCCCGGAGCACTTAGGGAGTGGGCAGCAGTGGAGGCATGATGGTCCCTGCAGGTGGATCCCCTAGTCCTGCCCTCTGACCTGTCCAGTGGCCAACTGGATTTGACCTGACAGCGAGTCTCTGGCGCTCCCCAGACCCGCTCACCTGATCTCCAGATCCTTGGGTGCAGGTTTCTTCTCCCTCTTTCTATGCCTGGGAAAAGGACAAGGGGAGGAAAAGGTTCGGGGAATGAGGCTGGAGCAGGGATCCCCGTCGGTCCCCCAGGCCCCCCTCCAGGTGCCCCGTGAGCCCTGCGCGGAGTCTCACCTCCTCTTCAGGAAGAAGAGCAGCAGGCCCACCAGGACGAGTAACAGGAGGACGCTGACCACAGCTCCGGCGATGACCCCTGGGGAAGGCGGGGTGGGGGCTGTTAGAGCCCGGCGCTTCATTCCTGCCATCCCAAGTCCCCCAGACTCAGATCAGAGGCCCACGGGGTAGACTCGAGGGCAGAGGAGGGAGAGAACCCACCCCCACCACCCACCGACCCAACCTTGCCCCACAGCCTCTTAGTTCCCAAGTTGCAGATCAAAAGTCATCACTTGCTCGGGGGCTTCCCTGGTGGCTCCATGGTAAGAATCTGCCTGCCAGAGCAGGGGACACAGGTTTGATCCCTGATCCGGGAAGATTCCACAGGCCTCGAAGCAACTAAGCCCATGTGCCACGACTACTGAGCCCAGGAGCTGCAACTCCTGAGCCCATGCACCACAGCTCCTGAAGCCCACATGCCCCAGAGCCTGTGCTCCACAACAAGAAATGCCACCACAGCGAGACACTGGTGCATCCCAACTAGAGAGGAGCCCCACCCCCAACAACTGGAGAAAAACCCTTGCAGCGACCAAGACCCAGCACAGCCAAAACAAATAATTAATTTTTTAAAAAGCAACGAAGCACTGATTGATACACATTAGAACACTGGATGAGCCTTAAAAACATTACACTAAGTGAGACAAACCAGTCACAAAGGGCCACATACTGTGTGATTGAATTTCTAGGAAAGATCCAGAAGAGGCAAATCTAGAGAGATAGGTGTAGATTAGAGATCATCAACGGCTGGTTGGTGGAGGACTGGGGAAGTCAGGGGGTAACAGGCTTAAAGGAGACTCTTGAGAGTCCTGTGAACAGCAAGGAGAGCAAACCAGTCCATCCTAAAGGAAATCAACCCTTAGTATTCATTGGAAGGACTGATGCTGAAGCTGAAGCGGCAATACTTTGGCCACCTGATGCGAAGAGCCGACTCACTGGAAAAGCCCCTGATGCTGGGAAAGATTGAGGGCAAGAGGAGAAGGGGACGACAGAGGATGAGATGGTTGGATGGCATCACCGACTCAATGGACATGAATCTGGGTGAACTCCAGGAGTTGATGACGGACAGGGAGGCCTGGCATGCTGCGGTTCATGGGGTCGCAAAGAGTCAGACACGACTGAGCGACCGAACAACAACAAGGCTTAAGGGGACAACTTCTCTTTTCTTTATGGGATGATGAAAACGTTCTAAAACCGATGGCAACAATGGCTGCAAATACTGCGAATATGCAGCAGCCATTGGGTTGTACCCTTTCGGTGGGTGAACTGTTGTATGTTATAGGAATCACATGTCAACAGAGCTGTTTTAAAGAAAGCAGGAAACAAAACACAAGCAGAGAGGACCCCCTGGGCAGGTGGGCCTGCCTCAGAGCAAGGCCTGAAGGGGTCTGGGGAGAAGGCCACAAGTCCCCCGTCCCCGGGACCCCACTCACCCGCGTGCCTGCTCTCTGCGTGGCAGGCTACCGAGGCAGATGGGGCCCTCATTTCATCCCAGACGGTCGTGACTGTGGCTGAGTAGGACTGAGCCGGCCTGAGTAACGACACCTTCACAGCATCCCCGCAGGAGGACCTGTTCTGGGGGCCCGGCTGCCCCTCGACCTCCAGTTCAAAGGCCTCGTAGCCTCCCTGGGGGCAGGACCAGGCCAGGATGACCTCGTGGCCCCCAGAGGTGATGACACAGGAGGTGATGTTGGCAGGATCTGGGGCTGTGTGCAGGAGGATGAGAGGCATCAGGAGGCTCCATCCGGGGGGACTTCCCACTGCCCCTCTCCCCACCAGTCAGGCCAGTTCTCTGAGAACCAGCGCGTCCTTTCCTTCCCCTAAACCAGAATACCTCTTCACCCCTCATTCTCTATTGTCCACACGGGGACAGGCCATAGGTCTCCACAGGCTACAACTCCCATGAGCCCTTTGACCATCCATGTCACTGCAACACATGACATCATGACCCCATGGCCTGATTGGATTTGGAGTCCGCTCACCTCTCACTGCCCCCAGGCCAGACCTAACCCCCCACCAGGTTAAAGGGAGCCCCATCTCACCCGTGGACGCATTGAGGCTCTGTTTGTAACCGTGTACACCATAGCTCTCGGCCCACACGTTGAAGCAGTACCAAGTCCCGGGTGCCAGCGCCTCCACCATATAGTGAGTCCTGTTGGTGCTGCCTGTCTGGTTGTCCTGGTGTCCTTGGGGACCTCGCTTCCTCTGGGGATGTCCTCTGCTGGCCCAATGGACCCAGTATACATAGAACTGGGGCTGTGGGTCTGCAGGGGCTTCCCACTGCAGGGTGATGGAGCTGTTGGTCTGATTTTGCTTCTGCAGGGCCGTAACCTCGCTGGGAGCTGAGAAGTAAGGATAGAGACTGAAGGGGCTGGATTCCCAAGGACCCCTCCCCTCCACCCCACACCCGTGGTTCCCCAGTCTCCTCCTCCTCAAAGCAAAGCGGAAGTACCTAGGCATAGGAAGGGGTCTACTTGCTAAGGAGTGTGAACCACAGAAAAGTGGCCAAGGGTGGGGGGGGCCGGGATTGCTCAGGCCCTCTGTCCGGGGTCTACAGCCCTGGGTCCCACCCATCACCATACCCTACATTGTCTGTCTCAAGCTGCCCCAGGGACAGAACCTTCTCACTTCTGGACATATTAACTTTCCAGGTGGAGCTGTTGACTCTGGTCTTTCTGGTGCATGCGTGTGTGTCTCACGTGTGTGTGTCAAGTCGTGTCCGACTCTGTGACCCCGTGGACTGTAGCCCACCAGGCTCCTCTGTCCATGGAATTTCCCAGGCAAGAATACTGAAGTGGGTTGCCATTTCCTTCTCCAGGGGATCTTCCCGACCCAGGGATCGAACCTGCGTCTCCTGTGTATCCTGCACTGGCAGGTGGGTTCTTTACCACTAGCACGGCGGTAATTAATAAATTAACTAATCGTGGTGGTGGCATTGGGTCTCCGTGGCTGCAAGCAGGCACTCCCTATCTGCAGCGAGTGGGGTCTACTCTTCGCTGCAGTGTGCAGGCTTCTCACTGTGCTGGCTTCTCTTCTTGTAGGGCATGTGTTCTTTCTTCATCGCCTGCTCGTTGTGGCCCAAAGGGACCCTGGGCGAGGGAGGGTGCCACGTTCTCCTGTCAACTCTCCACCACCGTCTGTCACCTCCCATTAAAACAAACAAAAACAATACGAATAGCGGCTGCCTCTCACCTGTGCTGGCCTTGAGACGCACCGAGCTATTGAATCCATCCTCTACTGCGTACACAGAGAATTCGTACAACGTCCCGGCTTCAAGTCCTTTCACTGTGATGGTGGTATTTGTTGTGTTTTGAGACACAGTTGCATTACCATCACCAGTCCACTGGACACAGTAGTTCTCAGGCTCAGAGCCTTCAGGCACCTTCCAGCTCAGGGTGATGGAGCTGCTGGTCTGATTCTGCACAGTCAGGTTGCTGATGGTGCTGGAGGCTGAGAAGTTAGGAAGAAGGATCTGGAGTTAGCAGGGGAGCAGGGGAGGGGAGAGTCGCTGGGCGTGTCTGACCCTCAGGGTGAGCTCCCAGGCCTGCCTCAGTGACAGGCTGGAAGACAGATGTGGGCCATGGTCCCGATCAGCGCCTCCCGAACCTCAGCGTTCACATGCATCCCTGGGAGTCTCCTTACAGTCAGGTTCTGACTGACAGGCCCGGGGTGGGATGGAGGCTCTGCACGCACAGTCAGCTCTGGGGGGCCACTGCCCATGCGCGGACCACACTTGAGTGACAAGATCTAGAGCCGCGCTTTCTGGTAGGATTTCTGCAGCAATGCTGGTCTGGGCCTCCGCAGCCAACTTCCTGGCAGGGGCTGGGGGCTGAGGACTGGGAAGGAGGGTCTGATGCGAGCAGGGGAGTCCTGTCCCTTCTACCACCCCCCATTTCTGCCCCATGTCCAGAAAGGACCATTCCCATTGGCACCTGCCGTGGCCACTTTGTCCTCCATAGAGACACCCCCCCACCACCACCACCACAAAGCTCATGGGTGTCGAGGTGTGGTGGCTTTGCGTGGGCTGTGAACTCAGGCAGGGGTCACTCACCAGCCACCCTGGCCCCTGTCCAGCTGCACAGGCCCTGGAGACAGCCCAGAGGGGAGAATCAGACTCTGAGGCTCACCTTGCTTCACCCCAGGTGAGACGGCCAGCCAGTGACCCTCCCCGAGTGCCCCTGGCCCTGTGAGTCAGTGCTCCCGGAGGGCAGGAACAGGGCACCGCACCTCCTCCCCCAGGCTGGGCCCCGACAAAGGTCAGCCCCACGACCTTTCCTTGTCTGCTTTGGGTGTGTGTGTGTGTTGGGTGGTGGGGGAGGGGGGAGGGTGGTGAGGCAGGGATGGGACTCCAGGGACCCAGGAGCTGGGGTTGGCTTCAAGCATAAGGTGCTGAGATAAACTGAATGGTTTCACTTCCTGAAAAATATGGCCTTGGAAGATCAAAGGCAGGGATCAACAGACTGGGAATGAAGGAAGAGATTGAGGCTGGGAACCAGGAAACTGTCACCCAATCTGAGCGAGGGGGCTGGGGCCTGGACCCTGCAATCTGAGGGACGAGGGGCTGGGGGTCTGCACCCCTGGGTTTCAGAGAGAAAGGGCTGAGGATCTGGAAGTCTTGGGTCTGAGAAAGGAGGGGCTGGGGGCCTGGACCCCCGGGTCTGAGAGGGGAGGGCCTGGGCCTGAATCCCTTCTATTTATAAAATACCTGAGTCTTGCCAATAACCAACGTTTACTTCCGCAGCAGACACAGCAGGATCTTGAGACCAGGTGTATGTAAGCCTCCCTAGGAACCTCCCCCAATCCCGAAGCCCGGTAAGCCCCGCCCCCCGTGGGGCCGGCGTTCTGGGACCCCAGCATCCCTTCCCCTCGGACCCGGGGTCTGGGGGACTCACCAGCAGCAGCAGGCTCCCCCAGGCCCGGAGGCCCCCGCCAGCCCCGGTCATGTCTGCGGACGCTGCCGAGGGACCCAGGTGTCCCAGCCCCGGGACCTTCCACCTGCTGGACTTTACACGCAAGAATTCCCCTCTCCCAGTCCGACGTGAGGCCACAGGTCAGAGCAGAAAGGGAGGAGGAGGAAATGGAGGCTTGTAGCCTGAGGCCCGCCCCGCCCCGCAGCCTCGGTCCTCACCTCTGGACGCTGGGCTCCGCCTGGCTTCGAGGTATCCCCTTTCTGCCCCCAGGTTAAGGCACCGCTTCCTGCGGCAGGGTGAAGGCGCGACGCAGGTCCCGTGAATGCGGGGCGGGATGGCGGCGAGGGGCCGCTCCAGGGTGGGGAGGGAAAGATGCCCACTCCTCAAGTGGACGGTTCAGCACCAGGCCGGCGTCTCATCGCCTGTCCTGCCTTTGGGCTCTGCCTCCGCTGCCCTCAGAACGTCCCTATTTGCAGACCCACGCGCCACCGTTCTCCCTGGGCCCGAGAGCATGTGGCTTCAATTCGAAGTGGCTCAGATTCCAAATAGACGGAACTGGGCACAATCCCTTGCAAATATGTGGTAGGAATAAGGGAGTTCACATCAAGTCTTGGAACAACGTCCGGCCCTTTGAAGCCATTCAATAAAACTGCAGTCACACTTGCTGTGGGTTCATCCCTAGACCGCCGGTGTCCAGAAGGGCTTTTCAGAAGGGCTTTGCCTTCCTGATCATCTGCACACCCAAGCTGCCATGATCTCACTTATGGTCTGAAAGTGAAGAGAGCGGGTGAGGAAGCCTTCTGGGCAGGGCACGGAAGCGCTGGGCTCCTTCCCCACTTCCTGCCCTGTGCTCCTCTCCCTTCTCCTGTTCCTGAGTGACATCCTAGAAGAAACCAGTGATGCAGCAGGCACGTTTCTCTGCATTCTGTGACCTGATCTAGCAAGTTAATCCAACACAAGGATGGGGTCTTGGGAACATCTGACTTATAGCCAGTTGGTCAGAAGCACAGATAACAACCCCGGGCTTGTGACTGGCGTCTGAAGTGCGGGTGGGGGGCAGGAGGGGGCCAGTTTTGTAGGGCTGAGTCCTCAGCCTGTGGGACAGTGTCAGCACTGAGTTGACTTGCAGGACGCCCAGCCGGTGTTGGGAGATTTTGCTTGGTGGGTGTGGAGCAAGCCCTACGCTGTGATTGCGTGCAGGGTCGTAACTGTTTATCATCATGAAACACTGAAGGATAAACAAGGTCCTACCTGGAGAATCCCATGGGCAGAGGAGCCTGGCAGGCTACAGTGGGGCCACAAAGAGTCAGACACAGCTGAGGGACTAAACAACAAGCTAGTGATTGCCTTGGGCTGGAGGCGATGGGTGATTAGTTTAAGGCATGGGGTCTCTTTTTGGGATGATGAAAATGTTTTAAGATTGCTAGTTGAAAACTCTTCTGAATATACTAAAAACTACGTCTACAGTTTTGAGTGGGCTGTTGGGTGGTAGATGAAGAAAGTGAAAGTGTTAGTCACTCAGTCATGTCTGACTCTTTGTGAACCCATGGACTGTAGCCCACCCTCCAGGCTCCTCAGTCCATGGGATTCTCCAGGCAAGAGTACTGGAGTGGATTGCCATTTCCTTCTCCAGGAGATCTTCCTGACCCAGGGATCAAACCCGGGTCTCCACACTGGAGGCAGATTCTTTATAGTCTGAGCCACCAGGGAAGCCTGAGAGTATCCCAGTAAAGCTGCCATCATAACATTTTTTTTCAGGAATTGGGTACAAATGCCTTCAAACAGATCATGGTCAAAGAGTGACCACAGACAACAATGCTATATTATAAATTACAAGGCTGCTAAGAGACTAGATCTTAATTGGTCCCACCACAATAAAGCAACGGTCCTTATGTGATGACTCAAGAGGTGTTAGCTAACATTCCCGGGGTACTTACTGTGACGTATCCAAGTATCAAATCAACACTAGCGTGCCTTAAAGGTACACAGTTATGTCACCCCTAGCTCAGCTTCAAAAAACAGAACATGGGGTTCAGACAGACAGAGGCTGGAAATACTGCTCCTTAGCACTTCTCCCTAGGTGGGAGGCTGTCCTGGGGGCCCTTTAGGAGGGGAGAGGGTGCTCACTTTATTTGCCCTGCAGTTACTCTGTCATGAGCTTCCCACTCTCAATGGCTGACAGAATGATGAGGGCCTGGGCAGCGCAGGAGGCGGTCCACGACCACCAAGCGGGTGTGCAGCTGAAGGCAGGCACCCCGGCCAACGTGGCATCCGAGACTGGGAAGAGCAGGCACCCGCCCCAGGCAGAACACCTGCCTCATCTGACCTCAGGCGGTTCTCTGTGGTGAGTAAGGGGTCCTGGCCTGGAGGTGGGGCAGGGACTAAAAACCAAGGGTGGGTTCTGGGGTGGGGGGGGATCCTTTAAAGCACATCTTGGATGTAGCAGTGTCCTGCCATGAGAGTCCCTAAAAAAAAGCACAACACAGGTGTAGAAGTCCCCGTCCCCTCTCTGCTGTGAGTCCCTAAAAGCATATCATAGCTGTGGAAGTCTCCTCTCTGCTATAGTAGTAGTAGTAAAGCCGCTCAGTCGTGTCCGACTCTTTGCGACCCCATGGACTACAGCCCACCAGGCTCCTCCATCCATGGGATTCTCCAGGCAAGAGTACTGGAGTGGGTTGCCATTTCCTTCTCCAGGGGATCTTCCCTATCCAGGGATCGAACCCAGGTCTCCCACACTGTAGGCAGATGCTTTACCATCTGAGCCACCAGGGAAGTCCCCTTTCTGCTATAAGAGTCCCTAAAAGCACATCAGGGTTGTAGACATCCCCTCTCTGCCATCAGAGTCCCTAAAGGCACACCATGGCTGCAGAAACAGCAGGGTTTGGAGAGCAGTTCTGTTTTCTGTCCTCACATGCAGGACCTGAGGCTCAAAGGGCAGAGGGCTGCCAAAGTCACAGCCAAGACGAGGGCCACACCTGGATTCTTTCTTCAGTACTCCATTCCCACCGTGTGTTTACCTACCCCCTCCTCCAAGCCCCCTCTGAGTTTCCTCATCTCCTCAGCCCTCTCCTCTCCTGATACTGGGTGTGACTGCAGTCAGCTGAACTGTGGTCCCCCAGAGACGTGTGCAAGTTCTGAGCCCAGGCCTTCATGGATGTGATGTTGTTTAGGAACAGGGTCTTCGGAGATGTCATCAAGTTAAGGATCTCGGGATGACATCGCCCTGGACTTAGGGTGGGCCCCTCAATCCAACTGCTGGTGTCCCCAGGGGAGGGCAGCCTCGCGGAGGGAGACCACTGCGGGAAGCCTGGCTGGGCTGTCCCGAGCTGGGGGGGAGGGAAGGACCCTCCCCCAAGCATGCCCTGGACAGAGGGCACCCCCACTGACACTGGGGATTTGGGCTTGTGGCCCCCAGAACTGTGAGGTTTAACTTCTGTTAAGTCACCCAGCTTATGGTAATTTCTGACAGCAGCCACAGGAAACTAACATTGGCCAGCCTCCTCCTGACCGCAACTCAGTAACATCCTCATCTGGACAATGGACACGATGAATATGATGAATCCCCGCCGCCATCAAAGGGCCCTGGGGAGGGGGGTTACTCTATGCCACCCCCCCCCCAAGTCCTGGGCACCAGGACTGGGCCACGAGCAGCCCGCTGTGGGCACAGTTAACATCACTGCGTTGTACACACAAACACGTGTTCCCAAGGGAGGGCCCGCAGCAACTGTTCAATGCACAACCCTGCTAATGTACTGTCACTGAATCATGGGCTTAAAAGTGGTTAAAATGGTATATTCTGTGCGGGGGGTGGGGGGAGGAAAATGACTTATTTGCTGTCATTGTGATCAGCCCTCCCCAAATGAACGGTGATGTCGGCGGTTCAATGCCCACTTTACTTTAAGCAACAGAAGAATAAATCAAGGCCACGACATGCGGAGAGCATTTGGAGTCATAGAAGTAGGCCAGGGGCTGGGGGGACCCAGCATGGGTCTGGCTGAGGGCCTGGAAATCAGAACGCAGGGAAGGCAGTGGACTCAGAACTCCAGGAACGGTTTAGTCTCCAGATGAACCGGCACCGGCAGACTGGAGTCTGGGGGTCTTGCTCTCGCCCCCAGGGCTGTTTCTCTGGCTTCACTGGGGCCCAGGTCCTTGCAGGAAGAGAGAGGGTGGGCGCCTGCCCACCTCAGCCGGGAATCAGTGGGACTTGAGCCTGGGGTTCTGGAAGGCCGACAGGGTGATGAGCATCTGGGCCGAGTAGTAGGTGGTCATGACCAGCAGGTGGCCGTGGGGCACACGGTAGGTGAAGGTGTTCCAGGCCAGCACAGTGTCCGAAAGCACGAACAGCAGGGCGCCCCAGTGGGCACTCCCGCCCCGGGCCAGGCCCCGCCACAGCATGGCGACCAGGACTATGGAGTAAGCCAGCAGGGGCCAGACCACTTGGGGTGGGATATGAGGATGCAGGAGAAGGAAGAAGAGGACGGAAACCAGGAGGAGGGGCAGCAGGAGGCCAGGCTTCAGGGGCGTGAGGCCGAAGGCCCGGAGGTAAAGCAGGTGGGCCAGGCCGAAGGCAGCCATGCCTGCAGGAGACAACGGTGGGGGGGGGGAGGGGGGTTGGCGGCGCCTGGTTAAGCGTGCTGCTCCCTGGCTTAACCCTGCCGCCCTCGCCCGGAGGGAGAGGGCGGACCCCCGGCGCCAGCTCCCACCCTGGCCGTACCGCCCCGTCTCCCAGGGTGGCCTCTTCGGCCGTCCCTTCTTCTGGCCGTTGGCCTCCAAACCGCCTCAGGCGCGCACCGTGTTCCATGCAGCTCTGCTCCGAACCGCCCGCGGACGGACACCCCAGCTTGCGGGGGCCCCGGCGGCTGCACGCACCCCGGCTCCTGCACCTGCTAGCCCTCTGCCTGCAGGGGCACCTGCCTGGTACACGCGTCCCATTTCAGGCGTCCCTTCCCGGTGAGGCTGGCCTCTGGCAGCGTGCTCGAGACCACGAGCCCTGCGCGCTCACGCGGCCTCGGGGAACGCCGCCCGCGCCCATGTGGGAGGCGCGGGGTCCGGGGTCTGGATGCGTCTTCTCACGGCCGTGGGCTCCCCAGGGAGTTCTGTTGGGGAGTCGCCCCTCCACCACGGTATCCCACCCTCCACCCACTGGGGGGGCGTCCAAAAGGGACAAGGCAACACATCCTGTCACCCACTCTCACCGTAGAGTAAGGCCTCAGGCCAGACAAGGCAGGCGTCCCCCACGGCCGAGCAAAGCAGGGCCCCTTGCAGGAGCGAGCGGTAGCCCCCACCGGGGTGCGCGGTCCTCAGGAACCCCGCCAGGTAGAGGACGGGCAGGATCTTGAGCAGGACGTTGACCCAGGGCGGCTGGTCTGCGGAGTTCTGGACGAGGACGTAGATGGCACAGGCGAGAAAGAACGGGAACAGCCCCAGGCCCATGCGCGGCTGTGGGTGCTTCGGGGGTAAGGGGGCCTCTGAGCGGCTGCAACGCAGCCCAGCCCCCAGCTCCCGGGACCAGCCCCCTGCTAGAGCCTTCCAGGCCCCTGGGGGCCAGGCCCAGCCCTGCCCGGGGACCCCAGCCATGCTGCCCAGGGCAAGGGGCAGCCACACAGGCACCAGGACGTTCAGGCTCACAGAACCTGTCCCCCCTCCCCCCACCCCCGATTCTTCCAGGTCACTTGGGTTCCCAGGAGCCCAGGCCCGGTTCCCAGCTCGGCGGCGCTCACTTGAGCTGAGAAGTGAGGTTTCCGGAGCAGCCCCTCCTTCCGGGCGTCCATGTCGGCCTGCGGCCCCCCCAGTGGCCTGCATGTGGGCACCGCTGGCTTTGAGGGTGGTGGGGACGACGTGTGGTTACACGTTAACTCAGGAGCGTCCTGTGGACTCTGGGACTGATAAGAGGCTCAGGGAGATGCTGCCCCGCCCTGGGACAGTCCTGCCTGGCACCGCTAACACGGCCCCCGCGGGACCCCAGGGTATCTCACCCTCTGCGGCCCCTGCCTCTGGCTTCCTCCTTGCCTAGGGAGCCTGGCCGCCACGCCCCTCCCACCGGCTGCGCCTGGCGGCTCAGAGGGAAGGGGGCGCAGAACTCCAAGGGCCGCTCCTCTATGAGAGAGGGGGGAAGGGCGGGGGACGCCAGAGCCCAGGGACAGGCCGTCCCTCAGGAGCCCTCCCCGCCCCACCCCGCCCCCGCTCTAGGAAGGCCTGCCCAGCCGACAGCGGCACTGCGGCACTGGGCAGTGCGCTAGCCCACAGGCGGCTCCAGGGACGGCTCCCCGCGTCCAGCCAGCCACAGTGCACAGCACAGCCGGTCTCCGCCAGAAGCCACGGACCCCGGGCGCCTCGTCTGGCTTGGCTGGCTGCCCCCAATCCCCCAACCCCTACTGCTTCACTAAGGGGAAAGGGCTCTGGGCATGCGGGTGATGGGGCTGAGAAAGGGCCGGCAGGAAGCCCACCACCACAACACCCGGAGCCTGTGTGTGTGTGGACGCGGGTTGGGGCCAGGCACCAAGGAGCGCTCAGCGCCTCCTCCAGGAAACCCTTCCCAGCTGAGCAGAAGTTACCACCACCAGCGGAGCAAAGAGGCCAAGGACCCTAATTCCATGCTCTGAGGGTCCCACCCAGGAGGCCCCGGTGTGGGACCAGCTCAGGCTCCCCGACCCCATGTCCCCGAACTCGAGGTCTGAGCAGCACGAGTCTTAAACTGTCCTTTATTTGTTTACATTTGCGATATGAAACAGAAGCTCAGCACGAACACACGCGCACACTCATGCCCGCCTGGGGAGAGGGGCTGGGACAAGGGCACTTGGCAGCTGGGCTGCACCCAGACCCTCGGGAGGAGGAATGGGACCCCAGCCAGGTCCCCGCCCGGGCTCGGTGGGAGATGGAGATCTCGGTGAGTGCGGCAGGGTCCTGGGGGGATGTCCAGGGAAGGCCCCTGGGACCAGGAACCCAGCTCCCTCCCTCACAGCTGGCTGAGCCGGGTGGAGAGTCATAGAGCTCCCAGCCTGGGTCAAAGTGCAGGGTCCGGGGCAAGGGGGCTAGGCAAAGGCACGACCCCCACTCGGGCCACCCCCCCCCCCCCCCCCCCGCCCCAAGATGGACCTGAGCTGAAAGGCTGAGTGTGGGTGTGGGCATCTGCACCGCAGGATGGGGGCACGGCTGGATGGGAGAGTGGTGGTCACCTCAGGACCCCCCACAGCAGCCCCAGTGGGCCTGGGTGAAGGCCTCGCTGCTGCCGCCCAGCCCTGCGTTCTTCCTGGCTCCCCGCGTGCCCACTCTGCTCCCTTCAGATACATATATATATATATATAATATATAATATAGGTTTCTCTCGCGCGCGCTCTCTCCTTTCTAGCCCACTCTATCTTTTACTCTAGGAGACAGATCTCCGTAATCTCTTTCCTCAGTGCAATGGGGGGGTGGGGGCTGTCTCCCGGGCGCCAGCCTCCTGGACTCCAGCCGGGACGTGGGTGGGGCGGGGTGGGTTATGGGCGACAGGGCCTCTGTGGCACCTGCCCGGCCCTCACCCGGACAGGGTCCACGCAGAGCACGGAGCGTGTGGCCGCCACCACCGGACCAAGCAGTCACCTTGGAAGTGAGACGGAGATGCTGTGAAGCACCAAAACCAGTGCCAGCCCCGCCCACCTCCATCCAGCCCCCACCTCCATCCAGCCCCCACCTCCATCCAGCCCCCACCTCCGGCTCTGCCCTATTCCGTCCCCAGCGCCCACACTCACTGGGAGCCCGGGGCAGCTGGGCCTCCGGGGGCAGAGCCGTTGGGCATCGGGAGTGGCTGGAGGGCCAGGGCACTGTGGGGAGAGGATGAGCGAGCGGTCAGCGCTCCCACGGAACACCGGCTGCCCCTGCCGCCGCACTGTGCTTACCTCTGGCTTTGGGGAAGCCCCAAGGACTCTGGGCTCTTCTCCCCCTCTGGGGTCTGGGGGGGCTGGTGGGCCCCGGGGGCCGGGACAGAGGTAGCAGGGTCTCTGGTTGCACTGCAGGGGGACCACGGGGTTACCGTCAAAGACGCCCTCACATCCCAGGTCCCCTCGGAGCCGCCCAGTGGCGGGAGGAGCTGCAGGTCGGAGCACACCCCCTGCCCTCTCTGATCCGACCGAGCCCTCCCACCTCAGGGCTGAGTGGGAGCTCTGCGCTCCAGGGCCCTGCAGGTGGGGACGGCCGGTGATCAGCAACCCCCACCTCCCCAGAGGCTAGCTTTCTAGGCCCACCCCCAGCAGTCGGCACCTGTCCAAGGAGCTGGGGGCGGAGCGTGTCCCTCTGAGGCCGGCCTGGAGGTCCCCAACGCTGAGCAGGGCCTGGCAGGGGCCTGTGCGGAGACCGGCTCGCAGTGAGACTCAGAAAGCCGAGCACCAGCGCCCTCCTCAGGGCGGATGGACAGGCCAGGCACCGGGGCTGAGGGCGGGATGGGCAGGGAAGGGTAGGCAGGCCGGGCACCGGGGCTGAGGCGGGGCGGCTCACCCGTGGGCTCCGCTGCTTTGCTGCCGTCTGTGGCTTCCTGAGGTGCAGAGGCGGGGGCAGGATCCTGAAACCTAGGAGGCAAGAGGAGCCCAAGGGGTGGCTGGGCTGGGCGCTGGCGCCCCAGGCCCCTGGCCCTGTTTCAGGCCTCACCTGAGCTGCAAGGTGCTGGGGGCCGCAGGGCCAGTCGGGCTCGGGGCCAGGAGGTCTGGATGCTCCCCGCGGGGCTCCTTGTCCCTGTAGTCCTGGGGGCCGGCCGGGCCGTCCGTAGGCACTGGGTCAAAGGCAGCTGTCCAGCTGGGGCCTGGGGGCAGGAAGCTGTGAGCGCAGAGGCAGACAGCAGGGCCCTGCCCGCACCCAGGCCGCGCGCTCACGCACCCGGAGGCTGGCGGCCGGCACTGGGGTAGCAGGGGGGCCCGGGCCTGCCGCGGGCCCGGCCGTCCTCGTCGTCATCGTCGTCGTCCTCCTCCTCCTCGCTGTCCGTGCTGCCCCGGCTCCTGCTCCACGGAGCACCTGCTGTCAGCGATGCGCGGGCGTGGCCCGCCCCCAGCGCCGCCCCCAGCACCGCGGTGCATCCAAGGAGCGGGGCGGGAGGAGGGGCGCTGGGCAGTGGGAGGACGCCTAGGGAGAGTGTGCCCCCTGCGGGGGCCTGGCGGGAACGGGCCCCTCACCACCTACCCCCAGGGAAGGCTGACCCCACACGCTTCCTCCACCTGCAGCCTCCTGGGCCCCAAACCTAACGGGCAAGTGCCGACAGACACGAGACTCGACACATGTCCACCGGGGAACCGCGAAGGAAACCCAGAGGCTCGTTAAGACGCTGCCCCACGGTCCGCACAGTGCTCACAAGCCAGATGCTCACAGAAAGGGTGCAGGGAGCTTCCTGACCCTGGATACCTGGGATGGTCTCCAGAGCCCACAAGCCACACTCAACAGTGAGCCCCCAGGCCCCCAAGATCAGGGCGTGATGCGGGGGCTTTCTCTTCCCACTTGGAAAGGAGGGAGCAAAACTATCTCTGACTGCAGCAAGCATGGTTTGTGTGCAGGAAACCAACGAACCCTCTCAGACTGCCAGAACAAACAAGTTCTGCGAGAATCAGTGTACCAGTGTACTTGTATTTTTATACACTTATAACCACTTCAAAATAACTCTGAGGAAAACATTTCTCTCAGAATTGCATCAAAAATGTTTAAGAATAAATTTAAATGTATTGCTTAGGAATAAACTTAACAAAAGCACTATAAAAGTTAATACTCTGAAAACTACACAACACTGTCAGAAGTAACTAAGACCTAAACAAACTTTTGTAAAGACAGCCCAAGTGCATGGACTGAAAGACCAAATACTGTTAAAACGGCAGCACTCTCCAACCGCCCTACAGACTCAAGGCGGTCCCTCTCAGACGCTCAGGCGGCTTTCTCTACCGAAATTAACAGTCACCCGGAATTTCAAAGAACTGAACCCAGCATGATCAACACAATTTTAAACAGAACAAACTAGATGCTCACATTTTCAATTTCAATACTGAATTTCAGAATTCAGTACAATGCAATCAGGGGGGTGGGGTGGGGCTGGCATAGAGATGTACAGACCAATGAGCCAGGAAAGACAGGCTAAAAATAAATGCTTGCACAAACAGCCAAAAAACTTCTGACAAAGGTGCACACACCATCCAGCAGGGAGTCTCTTCAACTGATGAGCTGGGACATGGGTATTTCCATGCCTAAGAATGAAACTGGACCCCCAGCTTACACACCTAAAAAACTAGCTCACAACAGGTCAAAAACCTAAACGTTAAGAATTGATGTTACCAAGAAAACCACAGGGATGAATCACGACCTTGGATTTGGCAATGACACGTGTAAGTGCAAAGCAACTTGGCAGTCACAAAGGGCACACCCAGCAGATGGCAAGTGACGTACAACCACACCTACCTGAGGGACGGGCCTCATTCATGGGATAAAGAGGCAAAAACCCAAAGGGCAAGGGTCAGAAGAGCGTCACCCTCGGAGGGCAGCGGGCAGCCAGCAGGGGCCCGGGGAGGGCTGCACTCTCCCCTCTGGGTGCCACAGAGGGAGGCCCATGCGGCCGACACTCATGGCCTGTCTCCTCGTCTCTGTGCCGGTCATATGTCACAGGGGTCAAGCCCTGAGCTGGTGTTCACGCCGGCAAGTCCGTGCTGCCCAAGAGCAGTCAGTCAGTGCTCCTGCGCCAGCCACTGCCTGCACAAAGGGCTGGACACGGCTCACAGGCCCTCAGCTGGACTGTGAGCGAGGACAATTGCCAAGTCCTACTTCACTGGCGTGACAGGAGGGAGCTGACGGGACACCCCACTGCCCTTTCGGCAAGAACACATGCAAGAGAGCTGCCGCAGGGGACAGCGGAGTAGAGGGTGGGGTGGGCAGACCACGGCCCCACTGGACCAAGCCGTGCCCAAAGGACCGCCTCTGATGCCCCCACTGGGCCAAGCTGTGCCCGAAGGACCGCCTCCAGACCGCCTCCTGATGGCCCCACTGACACCTGGACCAAGCGGTTACTCCTTTTGAACCTGAACTCATCTGAATTGGGTTTCTATCACTCAACACTGAAAACGCCCCACATCACACAGGCACTCCATTCTCCTTGTTTTGCCTGCAGGTCCTGCAGCCTGGCTGCGCTGGGGAACCTGCAGGAGGGGAGAGGAAGGGAGTGGGGCGGCGGGTGGGGGGACTCACCGCACGCCCTGGGGCTGGCCCAGGCGGCCTGCCCTGGCCAGATGGCCGCCCTGCCAGGCACCGTCCTCCCCGTCAGACTCCCCAGAGCCCTGGCCCTCCTCCTCGTCCTCCTCGTCGTCGTCGTCGAACTGCTGGATGCGGTCCTTGTAGCAGATCTCCAGCAGGTTGGCATTGGGCTGCGGGGGCGGGGTGGGAGGGTGAGGCGGGCCACCTGCCTGCAGCGAACCCCCGCCCCCAGCAGCAGTCGGGGCAGCTCACGTTGTCGTCATCTGCACTCAGGGAGAAGGTGATGCTGGCTGTCTTGTCAAAAGGCGCGCTGTGGGGGAGGCACAGAGGCAGTGAGGGACCCTCTCTCCTGGGCCCGGTTCCAGCAGACACACCTGCTAGGGCTGCCTGTGAACCGCAGCCATTCCTGGCGCACCCCCGTCAGCAGGCGTCTGCAGGGCGAGGCGCCCCGCCCGTGTGCCCCCAGTCCCGCGGGGTCCCACGCGAGGCCTAAGGCTCCTGCACCTTGTTTCCTCTTCATAAAACAAGGGACACAACTTCGCCGGGCAGGCTAGGCTTTCAGGCTTTGAGAGCGTAACCTGAGTGAGACACTCATTTCGAGGTACACAGGTCCCTGAGGCAGGACCCAGGTGGGGGCCAGGGAGCCCAGGGATCACGGGCAGTGCTGTGCCCACCACCACCTCGCACCCCCGGTCTTTCTGCGTCCACACATGCCCACCAGTCTCTGCTCGGCTCTCTCTCCTCCAGAAAGCCTCCAGAAGCGCCACTCCTGGATGAAGGAATTGAATCCACGCGCTTTAAGTACTGACACGCACCTTGGAAAGAGCTTGTCCGTGTACACTCCGACCCACACACTGTGCCACTTTCCAACAGCCCCTACTTGTCCTGCTCGCCTCTCGCCCGGGGCGGGAGAGCACCGTGTCTGCACTGAGGTCTGGCCCCTCCTGTGACAGGGCTGCTTCCAGCCTGTCGCCTGCTGTCTCTGACCCAGGAAGCACGTTCACAACCCCCGCAGGCTGACTTGGCACACGGCGGACGGGCTCACAACCCCCACCAAGGCAGGTCCCCCAACGCCCTCAGGGGAGGGAGCAGCTGTGGCGTGGCTGGAGGCCCGGTGAGCAGCGCCTTCAGCCCTGAGTTTGCAAACATATTTTCTGTTCCAGGAGGCTTCATGGCTTTAGGATTTTTTTTTTTTTTTTTTTTTACATTTAAGGCTTTTCACCTCACTGGCGCTTATCTTGATGGAAGAGGTGACAGTTTTGTCCTAAAAGCGCAGCCAGCTGTGCCCAGGTCACTCACTGAGCCCCCCGGCCAGGGTCTTCTCCGGGGCCTCCCAGCACACACGGGCCAGGTAGAGCGGCAGCCGACACAGGTCGCACTTCTGCTCCCAGGGGTCTCTGTCTGCCTCGAGGCACAACAGACAGCAGCTGGCGCCCTGTCTCCCTGGCTGCAGATGTGCTCCTGAGCCACGAGCCGAGGGTGGTCTTGACAGGTAACTGGGCAACACCCGACAGGGGCCCAACACACTACCCACAACAACACGGGCGAGGCCATGACTGGGAAACCCCGCCTGGCACGCCCTGCGGAGTCGGCCGCTTTCCCCCGGGCATCCCAGGCGCATCTGCTCCGGGACACTGGCCACGCTGGTCACTGTGCACAACCCCAGCACCCAGCGTGAGGCTGCGGGCGGCCACACCCGCTCCCCACCAGTCTCCCCTCCGGATCCCAGGTGCCTGCCCTCCCCTTCACTGTCCACCCACGGCCATCACAAGGCTGCTCGTGAAACCAACAGAACACCACAACTCTTAACTGTTTCTCGGTTAAAACAACCAATGTCCACGGCAGAAAATTCAGACAATCAAGAAAAAAGTTCCAGGGCGATATCAGAACGATATCGACGTGCGGTACAACACATACAGAGGATCAGAACTGGTCACTGAAAAGCATCGTCCCCAGTTGGCCGAGGCCTCTGAAGGGGAGGGGAGGCAGACAAGTTCTGAGTCTGTGAGGGTGTGCAGCCAGCCCCGTGTCCCGGGATGCCCACACCGCTCCTGCCCGGGGCGGAGGGTGAGAGGCCGGCAGCCTGCAGGCTGAGCCCGACCTGGGCCAGGTGGGCATGGGGACGCCAGACAAGCACCACGCAAGTGCGTGCTGACTTGCCACCTCGCAGCCCTCTGCGCCCCGGCCTGACCCGGCCTGGCCGGGGCACACTCACTTCACACTCTCCTCCTGCTCCCCAAATTCCTCGTCGTTGAAGCCGAAGTGGTCGATGAAGGCCGAGGTCATGCGCTGCATCTGGAAGTCCATGAAGGCCTGCGGGGGGCGGCAGTCAGGGCAGGCCTGCACACAGCCTCCCTCCCCTGCCCTCCCTGCCCGCACCTGCTGCAGCACCGCCTCCTCCGGGAAGTTGAACTCCTTGAGCCTGTCGTCCTCGTCATCGCTGGAGGAGTGCAGGTGGTGCGTGTTCACCTGGGCAGGGGCCAGCAGGGGTCAGGGCCTGCGGGGCCCCCGGGAAGGCCTGCGGCAGGCTGGGGCTGCGGGGCTGGGGGTGGGAGGCCTGGAGGAGAACCGGCGCAGGAGACTGACTCACCAGGTCTACCGTGTTCTTTTTGTTGGTCTCCGCCAGGGGGCCCGACACAAAAGCCTCCCAGCGCTCCCGCTGCTCCTGCGGCAGCTCTGCCGGAAGGGGCAGTGCGATGTGAGGACGGAGGCCCCACCTGCCCCGCCCGCCCCCAGGTGTGCCCCGCCCTCACCCTTCAGGAGCTGCTGCAGCTGCTCTGCATTGGGCCCCTTCTCCGAGTTCTGCACCAGGGCATTGGCCACGCTCGTCAAGTGGCCCATGTAGCCTTTCCGAGGGCCCCCTGCGGACCTGGAGAGAGGAAAGCCAGGGCTGGACTCGGGCCGCTCCGCCCCCTGCCGCCCGCGCCCGCCCCCGCCCCCGCCCCCGCCCAGGACCCCCTGCTCACTGCACTCGGTCGTTCTCCTCCCAGGAGGTCAGGATGCGCTCCACCAGGCGGCAGCGCTGCAGCAGCTGCGGGGATGGGGCGGTGTGCACTGGGTGTGAGCACGGCACTCCTCCCCTGCTCACCTGTCCTGGGCCCACTCAGCCGGCACAGCAAGCCCCAGAGCCACCCTGCCTGCCTCCGCTCCAGCTTCGCCCTGAGGCCAGGGCCACACCCAGGAAGGCACCTCCAGGAGCGCCGGGGCCATCACTCTGGGAGAACCCTTCCTGGTCCCCCCGGACACCCACTGCCCCCAAGGTCACCACTCCACCAGTCCCCACCCTCGCACGACACTGTTTCCCAAGACTCTGGACCTCCAGAAGAGACCAAGACTCTGCCCCTGAGCGGTCTGGCTGCACATGACAGGCAGGAGGAGACCCGGAGCAGAGCCCCCCAGAGACCAAAGGGGATCGAGATCCCAGAGCCCAGCTCACGTGTTTCACGACAGGGTTCTCGGGGGGTGTGTCTGAGCCGCTGTCGGCAGGGGGCCCGGAGCTCAGCATCGTGTTCACGCACACCTCCACTTGGGCATGCAAGAAGTTGTTGAACACGTAGTGGAAGAAGAGGTCCTAGGGGTGAGGGCACAGGCTGGCTCTGAGGAGCTCCACTGGCGTCGTCCCACCTCCACCCCCTACACCCTGGTCCTTTGCCCCCAGTACCAGCATGGTGTTGGGCACATCCAGGACCAGGAGCTCCTGGGTCAGAGTGGCATCGTTGGCGCTCAGGGCGCTGGCCAGCAGCTTGACCACGTGCAATCGCGTGTTGCCCAGGGGTGGGGCCAGGCTGCCCCACGTTGTGCGCAGTGGCTCCAGCTGCAGGTGGAGGGCTGGGCTTGGTTCCTGCCCCAGCTCTGCCCTGACCCCAGGGCTGCGCCCCCTTCCCCCGAGCACCCTGCCCACCTCAGGCGGCTCCAGCAGGAGCTGGTGGAAGCAGCCAAGACGCGGGCGAAGGGCATGCAGGGCCCCTGCACTGGACACGGCACTGTCCAGGGTCGCCTGGGCCAGGAGCTCCAGCTGCCCATCCACGCTGCTGAAGAAGTTGTTCACGGTCATGGACTCGGACCTACAGCAGGCATGGCAGGGGGCAGTGTGAACCACACAGGTGGCCTGTGCACACATGTACGTGTGCACATGCACACACACCGGGGAGGGAGCCTGGGGCACTCACCTGGGCCTCCTGGGCTCCAGCAGCGTCAGCAGCACCTGGATCCCGCTCACGAGGACAGACGGGCTCCGCTCCCCCTCCAGCATGTTGCTCAGGAGCTGTTCGATGGTCTCCTGCCTGGGGCAGGCGCAGGGGCATCAGGGAGGAGGGCCCGGGACGGCGACCCCGCCCCACGCCTGGGCGACCCCGCAACCCACTTCTCCAGGGTGGCCAGCAGCTGGTCAGGCTCCGGGCTGTCCTGCACTTGGATCATCTGCTCCCGGCTCAGGCGGATGATGTCGCACAGGGACTGGGATGCGTTGGAATGTTGCTGGGGAGGGAGAGAGAGCTGAGGACCCCAGTCCGCCCTGGTGCCAGGAAGCCCCACGCACTGGAGGGGGGTACCCGCCCTCAAGGACAGAGGGCCACAGACCCGGGAAACACGTGGGAGGGAGAGAACACAGACACTGGAAAGGAGAGACTGCCGAAAGGGAAACCAAAGACGACTTCCTGGAAGAGGAGACCCTGACACAAACCCCACACACGCCATCTATAGCTAGTGGCCAAGGGGTGCAGTGACCCACGCATGCACAAACTTGTGACTGGACAGGCCACCGAGGTCCATCCATACAGTGAAACACTGCTTGGCCTTAGAAAAGGATGAAGCACTGAACACGCTACAGCTGGGATGAACACAGCAACATGCTGCTAATGCCAGAGGCCAGTCACAGGCAAACACGCATCACGCGTTGCACCTACAGGAAACCACCAGGAGCAGCAAAGCAGGACGGAAAGCAGACACGTGTCTGCGGGGGCCCAGCCCACACGTGGGGAACAGGGAGCGGCAGCTAATGGGACTGGGTCTCCTCTGGGGCGATGAAGAGCACTCTAAAACCGGCGTCACGAAGGCTGCACCACCCTGTGTGTGCACTAAACACACTTCTGTGTTTTCACTGGGTGAGCCTCATAGTGTGGGTAAGGTGCTGTGAGATAAACTGAGAGAAGCACCAGCAGAACCCTGAGTCCAACCCAGCAGGCGGCTGCCAGAGCCCAGCACGCAGACCCCCAGAGCCCCCCAGGCCACTGCTGTACCTCAGAGCCCGGCGCCGAGCCCTGCCACCTAGCTGCCAGCAGACGCCCCTTGTCCCTCTGCCACGAAGGCAGGGTGGTCCTCACTGCCCAAGGCCTGGCCCTGGCTGAGTGTCTGGGGTGATGACCCATGCATGTGGACTTCTGCTCTGCCAGCCAGTGGGCCAGGAGGACAGATGTGGGGCCCCTGGCATTATCTCTGAAGGACAACCAGGGCTGACCCAAGCAGATGGGAAGAGTCACCAGGCCCGAGGGGAGGAGGGGGGCCCGGGGAACGGCGGCAGTGAGGACCAGGTCAGAGGGCCGTCTTTAGAGCCCTGAGCACTCCTGGGAGGAGGAGCTGGTTCCTGGGGAGCCGTCCAGCAGCGTAACGCTCGCCTGTTCTCAGCAGGAGCCCCCCCACCCCCCACAGCTCCGAAGCCTCCCCTCTCTCATCGCTCATTTACGGGAGCACGGGGCTGAAGCTCACGGGCAGCAGCACTCACATTGTCGTCTTTCGACGGGTGGATCTGCTCGATGAGCCTCTGGACGATCTTCTCCTCATTGAGCCACTGCGGAGGGACAAGAGGGTAGGGCTCCGCGCCTCGCCCCGCCCGGCCCCGCCCGGCCCCGCCCCGCCCTGCCTGGCCACGCCACGCACGCACGTTGACCACGTCCTGCCTCAGCTGCGGCCGCTCCACGCAGGTGAGGAGGCGCAGCAGCAGGTCCATGATGGCCGAGGTGCCGATGTGCTGCAGCAGCAGGTCCACGAAGTCGTCCTTCTTCCGCAGGAAGGACACGAGCTGAGGACACGGGCCGTCGGTGAGCACAGGACCCCCGGGCCCACCAGCCCACGTTCGCTCGCCCGCCCGCCCGCCCTGCCCGCGGCCCCGGCACCTGGTCAGTCTTGCGGTTGATGAGGACACCCATGACCTTGCTGAAGAAGCTGGCCAGCAATGGGTTGAGGCTGCCGCTGCTCTGCAAGAAGCCGTAGAGGCGGTGCAGCAGGGACTCGTCGGCACCCAGTGCGTCGTTGATCTGGGGCACGTCCGACGTCAGGATCTCACAGGCCACGCTGGGGTACCTGTCAACCCAGCAGAGTTGCGTAGGAGGTGGCGGGGACCCGGCTGCTCCGTCCCCCAGTCCCGATCCATGCAAGCTCCCCTGCCCCCAAGACAGCGTCGGGCCCCCTAAGCCTGGACTCCACCCCTACTAACACTGTCCCCCGACCCCAACCGTCCAGGCTGACCCCCCAGCCCTGAGGACCTTTCACCAGATGGGAGGGCTGCCTGCCTAGGTGCCACCCAGGCCCCAGGGACCCCAGCCTGCTCAGCTCTGCCTCTTGAGCTGTCAGGCCCTGGCAAGTGAGTTCCTCGGGACGGGACGGGGAGCGCAGGGCCAGGTGGGCACAGGAGTCAGAACTGAGCAGTGGGACATACTCAAGCTGGTGGACAGGGGACAGAGCCAGGTGAGCAAAGCAAAGGAGGGAGAAGACACACGAGGGGGTAGTGGCAGACAGGTGGACACTGGCCGCCCCCCTGAGGCTGGCACCTCTGCACTGAGCCCCCAATTCACACAGGGCAAACTGAGCAGGAGTCACCCACTGCCCATCTGGCTCGAGGCCTCCAGGGACAGAGGCAGGACCTGTGAGGCCCAGTGTGAACGTCAGTGTGAGGGGCCGGGCAGAGGGTGACCCAGGGAACCAGGAGGTCTGTCTGGGATGGGTGGGGCAGGGCTGGAGAGGGGCAGCAGAGACCAGGGCAGACAGGTGCCCCGCAGAGCGCCTGCCTGCCTCCCCCACCCTCCCTGGCACCCCCTCTGGTGGGAGGGGCACAGCCACACCCTCTAGGCCGGGCACCATCCTGGCACTGGGGATAGGACGTGGGGCTGAGGGACAGTCCTCACTCACACGCCTGTGCTCCAAGACAGGAACAGAAATCCAACTGAATAACCACCAGGAGATAAAGTAGGGGTGGGACAGGACAATGAGACACATGCCCCCCGCGCCCCTCACTGCTGAGGGAGGGTCCTCGGGGGGCCTCCTCCCACCCCTCCTTCGGGGGAGGTCTGGCAAGTCCCGCAGAAACGGGGCCAACAAGGTCCACGGCAAGTCGGGGGCTCACTTGTAGCGCAGCCGCTCCTCGCCGCTGGCGGGCGGCTCCTGGGTGACCCAGGCCACCATGGCCTGCAGGTGCAGCGGCCGCAGCAGGAAGTCCAGCAGCTTGCGGTTGACGACCTTGCACTCCTGCAGCACGTCCTCCTCGTCCAGCAGCTCGGGCAGACTCAGGTCCTCCCGCTCCAGCAGCGTGTCGAGGTGCGAGCTCGTGTGCAGGTCAAACTTCCAAAACATGGCGCCCTGCAGGCAGTGCTGTCACGCGGGGCCCGCCGGCCGCCTCCCGGCCTGCCAGGCCACTCCACGGGCAACCTGCTGCCCACTGCCCAGCGCCGGGCAAGACCGCACACGGGCCCGGGGCAAGGCCCCAGCACGGTGCACAGAGCCGCCCCGGGCCTGTCCACAGTCCCCTGATCTGGGCTGCACCCGGGCTGGTCCTGGAACCTCTGGCCCCAGGCTCGCTTCAACCTGTATCTGCTCAACAAATTAAGTGTCCCATGATGCCTGACATCTCCAGGCTGTGTGCAAGGCGGGGGAGAGGGAGGTCTGCAGGGTCTCTAGGCTGTGTGCGCATGCACACACACACGGCCCAACCCCTGTACCCAGTGCCAGGACAGGACAAGGAAAAGTTGGAGGGGAGGGCGCGGTGGGCCCCAGAATAGCCACTGACGGGTCCCAGTGACACCAGACAGGGAAGCACCTCCGCGGGACGACGGTGGCTGTGGCCCGCCCACCCGGCACTGGCCTCAGGAGCATTTCAGGTGGAGCACACGCTAAGTACCTGGAGGGTCCAAGCCCCACGATGAGCAGATTTGGCTGCCCCTCTGGGGATTCTACCGCCCCCAGCCTCGACCCCTGGGTGCACAACTGCCCTGAGCTGGCTGCCAGCTCCCAGGCCACCCTGTCCAGCCATCCCCCCAGGCACTGGGGCTGTGCCTGCAGCCCTGGTGAGGGCTCTGGTCACCCCACGGAACGGCAGACCACCACACCCAGGTCAGCTGGGCCCCCAAGCACCACGCTGGCACTGCCCAGCGCTCACGGGTCACCCACCTCCTGAAGACCACCTGAGGCCAAGGCTGCTGCAGACAGACCCGGAGGCCAGGACGACCCTGCCGGCACCATCACAGCGGCGGAGAGCTCGCCCACCGGACGGGCAGCAGAGGGGGAGAAGGATGCTAGACTCGCCCACCAGCCGAGCAGGAGCCCGGGGCAGAGCCGAGCGGCTGAGGGTGGGCGCCTGCCTTCCAACCGTCAGCTCCCCCAGGAGGCTGCCAACACCCAGCTCTCCCGTCCAGCCTCCTCAGGAGTCTCACACATCTCCCCCCGGCCCCCAGGACAACTTCTCAGCGACAGGGAAAAAATGGCCCCAGATGTGCAATGATCCTGCGGGACTCGGCTGGTTCCTAAGCCCTGGCCACCTGCAGGTAGAGTGGAGGGGCTATGACCTCACGAGACAGCGCAGACACGGGCCCCAGAGAGGGGAGGGGGAGGATATGGGGTCACCTGAGAGCCCCCATGCCCACGGGGCCTGGCCACCAGCGTGCCAGGCCTCACCCCCTAGCCTGCACCCCACACCTCAGGACGCTTTTCTGAAACACAGACTGGCACACCTAGCATGTGGTACCCCGGAAGGCCCCAAGAGGGCCCCCCGGGCGCCCCCCACCCAGTCCTGCCCAAGTCTGCACCCCAGGCTCTCACACCTGCCTCCCCTTGACCAACGATTTGTGCGGGCCAAGCCCAGGCCACAGCCCCTGGACTGCCCTGACTCCCAGTGAGCTCTGGCCTGGCGCCTCACACATTGCCCCAAGACTGCCACGTCGGGGTGTGTCTCCGTCCCAGCGAAGCCCCCGAGCAGTGCCCCGTGTGCCGTCACCGCCCCAGCCCTAGGCCTCGGGTGCGAGAATGGCAGCGCCACGCGCACAACACGTGGACATGTGCACAACACGTGGACATGTGCACAACACGTGGACACACGCAGTGGGCAAACCACGTGAGCTGCACAGCTGTCACCTCAACTGAGTCCCACAACCAGCCCCACTGTACAGGGAGGCACCCGAGGTGCACCAGGGTCTGAGGGCCGCTGAACCGTCGAGCGGTGCCCGAGCCCCAGGAGTCCCTTCTCAGAGTGCAGGGGAGCTCAGCCACCCCAATGAAAGCTAACAGAGCCAGCGAGTGCGCTCCAGCCCAGTTGGTGCCGGCTGCAGAGGGGCTGGGTGCAGAACTGCAGCCTTGCAGATCTGTAGAGCAGGCACCCCGCACGTCCCCCGCGGGCTGTGTACAAACCACAGACCCATCCTGCCTGGCGGCCATGACCACCTTGGACAGCACCGCGTGGGGGACACGAGCTCGGAAACCAGGACTGAAGGGCAGAACCCTGCTCCTGAGGCAGGAGGCTGACAGACCTGTCAGGGCAGCAATAGAGGGGACTGCTCCCGCCTGGACGCCCCCAGCCACACCCATGGGCCCCCGTAAACTAGCCCAGGTGGTGTGGGGTGGGGGGCTGGCAGGCTGGGAAGGGGAGGAGGAGAGTGGGCTGCTCCAGGTGCTGAACACGGGGCCCTGTATCGGAGTGGGGACACTGCTCCCAAAGGCAGGCGGGCAGCGCCCTGAGCCCGCAAGTGCACGAGGGCCATCCCCACTTCTGCCTGGGCCCCAGGCCCACCCTCCTCACTTGGAGAGACAGCGGGCCTGGACGGTCTCCTGAGCTGGGTGCTCATGGGGCCAGAACCACTGCACGGGGCAGCCGCTGTCTGGGCCCAAGGGACAAGGCACACCCACCGATGAGAACACCACCTCTTTCTAATCGCAGATTTTTGTGAGGACAAAAGAAGACCAGAGAGATCAAAAGGTCATCCCGGTGGCACGAACAAAGCCAGCCACCAAAGACCACACGTGGAAGGAGTGTGCGCGCACGTGCGCTCACTCAGTCATGTCTGACTCTACTGTGACCCCATGACTGTAGCCCACCAGGCTCCTCTGTCCATGGGATTCTCCAGGCAGGAATACTGGAGTGGGTTGCCATTCCCTTCTCCAGAGGATCTTTCCAACCCAGGGACTGAACCCACGTCTCCTGCACTGGCAGGCTGATTCTTCATGGTCTGAGCCACCAGGGAAGGGCCCACATATCGCATACTTCCATTTAAACTTCCATCCAGAAAAGGCAAATCTGTAGACACAGAACTGGGACTAGTGTTTTTTAGGAGCTGAGGGGCAAGACAAGGATGGAGGGAGACAACTGCTAGCAAGTCTGGGGTTTCCTTTTGGGAAAGGGGTGTTCTTTTTAAAAAAAAAAGTTCTAAAATCAACTGTACACAATTTTATTTGATACTATAACTCACTTTAAAAAATCTATGGTGGTGACTGTTGGTTGCACAATTCTGTGAATAGATTAGATATTGAATCATGTAGTTTAAATGGCTGTCATATATGACATTACACAAATTACATCTCCCCACACACACAAAAAAAAACCTATCATCTAAAACAAACAAAACCAGGACTTCCCTGGTGGTACAGTGGATAGGAATCTACCTGCCAATGCAGGGGAACGGGTTCAATGCTCAGTCAGGGAACTAGATCCCACATACCGCAGAGCCGCTGCGCCTGCCCTCCGGCGCCGTGAGCCCCAAACTACGGGCGCCTGCTCACCTGGAGCCTGTGCTCCTCAACGAGGGGCCGCAGCCCGTCACCACGAGAGGAGCCCGGCTTGCTGCAGCTGGAGAAGGCCCATGCGGCAACAAAGACAGCGCAACCAATAAATACACAACTTGTTACAAAACAAACAGAACCGAAGCTGCCTGAGGCTGCCGAGAGAGGGCCAGGCCTCGGCCTGCTCTGTGCCCAAGAAGCCCGGAGCTGACACGCCGCCAGGGCCGGGCCAGGCTGGAGCGAGAAGGCGCAGACACGGGCACACGCCCAGGTGCCCCCCACCCTCACTACCCATGGGGTCCCCGAACTAAGCAGGCCCCCTCAGCCGGGGGACGGGCCTGCAGAGAACCTGTGCACCCGCACAGCACTGTGTCCCTCGTCAAGACGACCAGGGACAGCACCGCTCTTGTTCCCATCTGACAGCCGAGGGGCAGGGGGCCCACAGGCGTCAGCCATAGCAGAAGCAGGCCTCGGCACCCTCTCCAGGCTGCAGGACAGCCTCGGGGCTGAGGCCCACCGACTGCACCCAAAGCACCTGCACAGATGCCACAGGCTACGTCCTCCGCCTCAACCCTGCCACCCGCCCTGGACCACAGGCAGGACTTCCCTCCCAAAGCTGACTTGAGCTGGGGGGCGAGTCAGGTAGGGACTCCAGGGACTTCAGAAACCAGGCGGTCCCTTAAACTCTCAGAACCTCAGGTCCTCCTCTGAAAGTCAGAGGAGGCTGCAAGGATCAGATGCAGCTGAGGGGTGGTCAGTACCTTTCCCTTCCAAAGTCAGTTCTCAAGCTCTACATGGGACAAGATGCAGATGCAGGAGACACAGAATAAAGAAAACACCCCAAAGAGAAAAACACTCTCCCCCGCCACACACTCTCAATGCACCTAGCCTCAGGTCCTGATGGTCAACTTCCCGGAAGCCCTAGATGTGGACAGCAGAGGGGTTTCCTCCTCACTCTCTAACAGTGACATGGCATACCACACTTGTCTCCTTGTCTATGAAACAGAGCCCAGCCGTCAGGAAGGGGCACGTTCTGAGAACAGCGGGGTCAGGCCTGTGGTCCTAAAGGACAGGTCTCCTTCAGTAGGTGCCCCCGGGGCCAGGCTGAAAGCTGGACACTTCTGAGCAGGAGGGAAGGAGCAGCCACCACCTAGGGAGACAGCGCTAAAAACAGGAGCCCTAAGGAAGACGGCCCGTTCGCCCAGGTGGCTGAGCTCACTCAAATACTCTGGTGGGTGCCCCACACCCTGCCACCCCCGTGCTTTGCAACTTTTAGCAAACTTCAAGAAAACGGAAGTGAATACCACTGGCTTTTAGCGACCGTTTGAAAACCCTGACTCTGGCTGCAAACGGAAGAGGGGGAAACTGTAAATGAGAAAGGAAGCCATTAAGAACGAAAACTACCTCTCTCTGCGCCAGCTCCGCACCATCGCCCCAGGTTTCCGGCTTCACTGCGTGCTTCTCAGGCCTCGGACACCAGCGGCCCCTCTCGGGAGCCGGCAGCCCCCGCCCGGCGCGGGCTCAGTGAGGGCCCAGCTGCAGCCCCCACCGAGCGCCCCCACGGCCGCTGCGGTCCATCCACACACGGCCCTGCCTGCCTGGGAGCTGGGGGCTGGTCCTTTACGTGCCGCCACTTTCTCATCCGCCCTAGCCCCACGCACCCGGAAGTGGAGATCCAGCCTGAAGAGGCCGCTGGGAGGGCCCTGGGGTGGCCCCCTGAGATGCCCTGTGGCTCAGGAGGAACCCCAGCCCGGGGAGAGGCTATCCTGGGCCGGCCGCTGCCCTCAGCCACCACAGGCCACAGGCCCCTAACGAGCTGCCAGCCAGGCGTGGAGACCCCGCTGCTGGCTAGCCAGCCCCCCGCCTTCACAGGGCCCACAGGTCAGAGGACAGTGAGACCATCGCCCTCTAACTCCCCGCAATCCATCAGCTCTCAGCCAAATGTGAAATGGGGGTGGGGGGCTTCCAATTCCAGCAACGGGACCATGGTAACATCAGGACCCACCAGAGACTTGGCAAGGTAAGCCGCGGGACACCCACGTGGAAGTAGGGGCCACAGAGGCCAGAGAAGGAGAGGGACCTGGCCAAGGCCTCATGCGACCATGGACTGGGACTTTCCCGGGGACTCGGGAAAGCTGGGGGGTGGTGGCAGCTGTTGGGGGCCCCAGACCATGCTCGCCCGGGTAGGGTGGCAGCTCTGCTCCTACCCAGGGCATGGAACGATCAGACACGTAAGAGAACGGGATAGCGGCTGAGGACGCAGAGGGGCCCCAAAGCTCGCCATTAGGGGTGCCGTCTGGATCAGTCAGGGGTTCAAAGGGGAAAAGAGCAGTGAAGAGATTCTGAAACTGCCCGTCGGGAACAGGGGGCTGGACTGAGTGTTACAGGGAGATTCAAAGTCAGGAAGGCCTACACTCCCATCCTGCCTCGCCAGGCTCTGCGGCCTCAGAGCCCCGGTCTCTCCTGAGACACCTCGCAAAGACTGCCCTGCCCCTGGGAAAATCCACAAAACCGGTGTTCTAGGGACGCCCTGATTCAGCCTGGAAAAGAGAGTGTGTCCCCACCCCCGGGCCTGTGCCTGCCCAGGGACCCTGCAGGAGCTGGGGAGGCAGGGAAGGCGGGAGTCTCTACCAAGGCGTCCAGGCCTCTCTCACCTCATCTCTCGCGGCAACCCGCATGGCGCTCAACACTCCCGCCACACCTGACTGCTCGTCTGCGCCCTCGCTCTGCCCTGGCTCGGCTGCTCCCTCTGCCTTCCCTCCAGCTCTTCGAGCCTGACTAGGTCGGTCCTCCTGGGTCCTTCAGGCTTCAGCACAGACACCACTTCCTCCAGGAAGCCTCCCCTGACTGTGTGAGAGGCCTGCTCCACACTTCCACGGCTTCCGTGGTCACACTGTGATGGCCTCGGAGCGCTCGGTGACAGGACCTGCCTGTTCAGGCACCTGCCTCCCGCAGCAGGACGCCAATTTCCCAGGACCGAGCCTAAGGCAAGGCCCCCTGGCTAGAGTACTTCTGCAATTAAAGTTCCGAAGGGGCCGGTGACCCACTACGGTCACTTGGCCGTGGATCCTGGAAAAAAAACATTGGGTGGGTGGGTGGGTGGGTGGAGACCAGCAGATTCTCCCCTACTGGAGAGAAACAGTAGGCAGCCCCACAACACTAACTACCAAAAACACAAAAGGAAATCGAAGTACACAACTCAGCATACGCACTCACGGTAGCAAAAGAGCAAAAGAGCAGGTGAGCCACACTGTACCTAACACCCGAGCAGGAAAGCGGGCTTGTCCACCGCTCTCAGGCACACTGAACTGGGCTGTCCTCTGCCCTGGAGGCGGCCCCACAGCATCCCAGCTCTCACCCACCACTTGCCAGCAGCATCCTGAGCTGTAACAACTGAAACCATCTCCGCTGCCCTTAGTGAAGGTCCCCTGGGGGATACCACCACCTGCCATCCCCCCACCCCCGACCCCGGCTGAGAACCCAGGCAACAGACAATCCCAAACTGAGTTATAACCTAAAAGCTGCTGACCCTGGAGCACTTCCTGTGCTGCAGGCTTCTACAAACGGCACACGGAATCCCCAGAACCACCAGAGAAAACCCTCTCTACACCCCACGAAGTTTCTTTGCAACTCTGAAGCCCGCCCCATGCCTGACAACACATCTTCCTTCCAGAAACATCCTGCCTTTCAGGCTGGTGTGACCGGTAAGTAACATCTGTGTCCTCAGCACGGATGTCCGAGCGTGTGCATCACCGAACAAGACAGACCCGAGGGCCCCGCAAGCAGCCCCACCAAGGCATTCCGCCCTCTCTCCCGCAGCCTGCGGGGCTGGGTTCCCACCTTCACGTTTCTGCATGTGCTGTTCCTTCCACCCGGAAGGCCCTTCTTCCCACTTTCCATCTGTCAACTCCTACTCATCCTTCCTCGACAGAAAAAGCCACCCGCGGAGCCAGTCTCCCCGGTAGCTCCGCGGCGGCCCCCACACCGCCCTGAGGTGCCCCTTCACCACACCGGCAATTGTGACTGTCCCCCCGGCCTTTGTTCCCTCCGCGCCGGCAGCAGGCCTCACCTCACAGACAGGGGCCGCGCCCGGGCAGGGTGAGGGGAAGCCCCGCTCCTCGAGTCTCCTGAGCCCCAGGGTGCCAGTCTGAGGCCATGGATCTCCCAGGCAGGCCTCGGGAGGAGGGGTGAGGCAGGCAGAGGAAGGCCAAGGAGGGCCAGGGTGGGAGGAGCAGAGAGAAGGGGGCGCCCCGGGGGGCCGGGCGGGAGACTAAGAAACCAGAGGGGAAGCCCGCAGAATCAGAGGAGGCGAGGGTGGGAAAGAGACACTGAGGCAGGGGTATGGACTGAAAGGGGAAGGAAGTGGGGCTGGAGGGGGGAGCCTAGGGGATCTGGGGGCTGAGGAAGAGACCAAGAGACTTGGGGGGCTGAGGGGGGAGACTAGGAAACTTGGGAGGGCTGAGAGGGAGAGGTTAGGAGACTTGGGGTCTGAGAAGAAGAGACTAAGAGACTTGGGGGGCCAAGGGGAGAGACCTGGAGTCTTGAGGGACCGAGGGGGAAAGACTAAGAGACTTTGGGTCTGAGACTGAATGAGAGACTAGGAAACTTTTGAGAGGCTGAGGGGAAGACTTTGGGAGACTTCAGGGGTCTGAGGGGGGAGACTTGGAGGGCTGAGGGGAAGAGACTAACAGGCTTGGGGGGCTGAGGGGGAAAGACTAAGAGACTTGGGGTCGGGGAGGAGAGACTAGGAGACTTGGGGGACTGAGGGGAGAGACACCTGGAGTCTTAGTGGGCCGAGGGGAGACGGAATAGCCTGAGGGGAGAGACTAGGAGACTTGAGAGGCTGAGGAGGAGAAACTAAGAGGGGCTGAGGGGGAGAGACTAACAGGCTTGGGGAGCTGAGGGGGAAAGACTAAGAGACTTGGGGTCGGGGTGGGGCAGAGACTAGGAGACTTGGGGGGCTGAGGGGAGAGACTAAAAGACTTGGAGGGCTGAAGGAGAGACACCTGGAGTCTTGGTGGGCCTGAGGGGAGAGACTAGGAGACAAGAGGGCTGAGGAGGAGAAACTAAGGGAATCGAGGGGCTGAGGGGGAAACACCAGGGCTGGGGAGCCCTCATGGACGAGGGGAAGGGTCCGAAGAAGAAGGGGTGAGGAGACTCGAGGGTACCTGGGCGGTGTTCTCGGGGGCGGGGAGGGTCCCGGGCCGCCCGCTTACCTGCGCGGGGGGGCGGCGGCTCCTCGCACTCCGGGCTCATCGGGGCGCCCCCCCCGCCCCGCCACCGGCGGCTCCGGCCCCGATCAGGGACCCGGTATGTGGGGGCGGGGGGCAGCGGCGGGGGCTCGAGCACGCGTCTCGGGCCTAGGGGGGCCCTCGTGCGACGAGTTCCAGAGTTTTGGGGTTCAGCGCCGGACGGGCGGGGGTCCGGGGCCCGCGGGCGAGGTGGCTGAGGAAGGTTGGTGGGGTCGCGAGGCCCGCGCAGGCCCTCCGCTGGGAAGTCGCCCCGGTTTACCCGGCCTGGCGCCCCGCGGGAAAGCAAGGGCCGGTCAGGAAAGGCGTCCTACTCCGCGGTCCCAACAGGCCGCAGTGCTGAGCAACGGCTGACGGAAGCCGAACCCCACTTCCTCCACCGCCCCCTTCCCCAAAGCGGCGAGGTCCCGGGCCTTTGCAGTCGGCTTCAGGGCCTCCGCCGCCCGGCTCCGTCCGCCACTATCCCACAATCCCCCTGGTACGGGGGCACGCAGGAGGCCCCGCCCTCCCGCCGGCGACTCGGTGCGCAGGTGTGTGGAGGCCGCGCGCCCGGGCCCCGCAGTGCGCGTGCGCGCCCGGCCAGCTGCGGCGGGCCACGCCCAGCCAGAGCAACGCCGCCGCAAAAGCGCTCGCGACGGTTTGTGCCAACGGTCTCTCCCAGAGTAAACCTGGGCCACCCGACGCGCAGGCCCCGCTGCACAGTGGCAGCGTTTCTCTGCGACTCCGTTCCTAAGTCCACCCTGCTCCAGGATTTCTCTATCCCCTCGCCCGCTAGTCTGTCTCCTCCAATCACATTATTGCTTTGGCTCCAGGGTCATTTCCTGAGGAATCCAGCTAGGGTTTTGTCTCCAACCCCGGCCAGTAGCTTTTGTGCCGCCTCGATCTTTCTCGACGTCTGCCTTCTTTGAGCTTCAGGCTGACTTCAGTCCCACTTACAGGCCTTCGCCCAGCCCGTGTCTTTACTGTTGCAGCTGCTGCACAATTAGCCTCTAACATTAAGCTTAGGTTCTAAGTCTAGGTTCTCCTAGACTTTAGATCCATAGTCTTTAAGGTCCCATCTAGCTCGGAGCCTCAGTTTCCTCAGTTTTCATAGTCCTTGCTTTCCATGATACAGGCCAGAATCGGCGCTGTAAGTGCTTGTAAGGACGCGGCTTTAAAAAAAACAACAAAACACGCATATTTACCTTTCCTGTTTCAGGGACATTTTGTTGAATCCTATTCTAGTTTGTTCTGTATTTCAAGGATGTCAATCATGCGTTTGTGCTTCACATCTGTAGCTTCTATTTGCTTTAATCCTTGTCATTTCTACCTGCACTTGCTGATTACCACGTCAGTAAAGTCATTTTCCAGCCAAGTCTCTTCGGTCCTTGCTATTTCCAGTGTCTGTGTTGCATGCAATGTTCTTAGCTACTGCTGATTGACAGGCAACCACGGCCGGTCATGTTCACAGCTTAGAGTTGCAGGTGTGAAGGCTGGTGAGGCTGCTTCTATTCCCCTTTGTCTCTCATACTATGGGCACCAGTGGACAGACATCTCAGGGCACTATCCCAGAGGAAAAAGCCGAGGTGCCTCAGTTGTTCAGTCGCAAGTTGTCTGACAACTCTTGACCAAGCCCAACTGTGTTAACACAATTTCAAGCCTCAGGTTCCCTCACATCTGCCACCATCCATTGGCCAAAGCAATTCACACGGTCAAACCCAAAGTCATGGGGCTAGCACCTACACCTCAGCCACCACCGTGTGGGAAAGTGTACTTCTCTCTTGGAGGTGGCATGAGAGGGAGCAGATACCTGTTAAACTCTCTAATTAATTGCCATGGTCCTCAATTTGTTTCTTTAGGTTTGCTAATCTTACCTTCTCATCTCTGAGGTCTTGTTATAAAATGGACCCAGGTTCCTACTGTTATACAGCTTAAAGCAATTGTGAGACATTTCCTTCTGTTCCTTGAGTGATTTTCTACATCAGGTTCTTTTGTCATAGCTTCCCCCCCTACCCCCGCCCCTGAATGTGGTTGAAGTTGCCATGCTGTTTTAACACATAAACTTGGGAACTGAGGGGCAGGAGGTTGGCCATATTTAATCACCAAATGGAACTTGAGAAGCTGACAGTCAGTCTCCTCCAAGAACCTGGGAAACTGCAGAGGTTTAGGACAGAAGTCTGGGTCTTCACCTTGTCCGAACTCACAGGCAGATGATGCTGTGATCTGTATTAGAATTGGAAGGAGCTTCTTACAAGTTTCCACAGGGAGAAACTTCTGCTTCTTACAGTCTCTTCCCTTTCGTCTCCACCCTTCCCAGGGGCTGAGGACTGATTTACCAGATGGGATGGGCATCTGCGCTCAGCCCTCCAGCTCTCTCTCCTCTTGGAGCCATCCTGCCCAGTGTTCTGGCCTGCTGCCTGCACCTAAGGGAAAGGACTGCTCTTGTCCAGTACTGCCTGTGACCAGTCGGACAACCATGTCTAATGTTGGGATGAATAGGCAGCAAGACCAATGCTGATTTCTCAAATCTGCTCTAAAAATGATACAAGTGACATCTGATTTCCAATTCTCAGATCCTGTAGCTACTTTTTGATTTATTCTGAATTTGGGTAGTGAAAAATATAATCAACCTCTCTCACACAACTAAATTCCACAGGAGAGGAATTAGTCTGGTATTAAATGGGGCTGCTGCTACTGCTAAGTCACTTCAGTCGTGTCCGACTCTGTGCGACCCCAGAGACGGCAGCCCACCAGGCTCCCCCGTCCCTGGGATTCTCCAGGCAAGAACACTGGAGTGGGTTGCCATTTCCTTCTCCAATGCATGAAAGTGAAAAGTGAAAGTGAAGTCGCTCAGTCGTGTGTGACTCTTAGCGACCCCATGGACTGCAGCCCACCAGGCTCCTCCCTCCATGGGATTTTCCAGGCAAGAGTACTGGAGTGGGGTGCCATTGCCTTCTCCGTAAATGGGGCTAGGAAACCAGAATACAGGGAGTGACACAGCTTCGGATGTGGCCCAGGTATAAATTTTGGCTATGAACTTGGCCACAAGATCAACCACCCTGGGCGCCACTTCCTCGTCTGAAAGAAACCATCAGTCAAGACTCTTGGTTGTAATGGAAAGCTCCTTTGGTTAAACTGAAAGGAATTTATAAAAGGATGAGGCAGTTTCCCTGTCCCCTGCTTGCTCCCCAATCTCAGAGAAGGCTGGAGAAAAGGCCTAGTGCTTTCCTGTCAGGACGAAGCACACACCCAACCTCAAGCCTGCCCCAGGCACCCAGAGTGGCCTCCATCGCTGGCGTGGGAGGTGTCTCACGGCCTCCAGTACCTGCTCCCGCCTTCTCCAGCAGCAGTTCCAAGCCTCTGGGCGGCAGGCTCTGATTGGTGGAGCAGAAGCCATGCCACACTGCATGCTGGGAAAGAACATGGCTCCCACCTTAGACACGGAAGCGTGAATGTCAAAAGTATATTTCTTCAGAAAAGTTATCAGAGATGGGGGGTGGGGGGGCAAAGAGAAGGACGAGTATCCCACACACTCCCTCTCCAGAGACGCTGGGAGGATGAAAGACAATGGCTTCGGACTTTAGAGAGCAACACTTTTATTATTCCAAGGTTCCGCCCACTGCTGTTCCCTCCTTGGCTCCCTAGATCCCGATTGTGCCCCTCCTCCCCAACCAAGGCACTCTCCAGGCGAGGTGACAAAGGTGGCAGTGAAGGAGGTGGAGGAGGAGGAACACCTTTACTGGAAAAGCAGTGTGGACACGAGTAGGGGGAGTGGATTGAGAGTGCGTGAGAGGCGGGATCCAGGGAGCCAGCGCCTTTTTCGGCACCCATCCTGGGGGCTGAGCAGAGACAGGCTGACACGCCCGGGCACGGCACCAACAAGGCCCTTCTCTCCTTTGAGAGAGGGCTTCATGGGTGAGGGGAAGGCAGGAGGCCTAGGGTTCCCATGAAGAGGGGGAGAGAGGCCACCGGGTTTCACCGATCCATGCTGTCATCAGTTGGGGTGGAGAAACAGGTCTGTAGCAACTTTTCACAGAACTCCAGCTCCTCCTGCATTGGGGTGGGAAATTGGAAGCCCTGAGTGTAGAAGCCAGACCCTGCGTCCACCAGCTCTGCACCCAGAAACGGCTCCTCTTCCCACCCACCCCTGATGGAAAAATGAAGGTTTCCACAGATGTATACATGTCAAAACTTTTCAAATTGTACACTTTCAGTATAGGTAAGTTAAACGTCAATAAAGCTGTTCATACCATAGATTCAGAGAATAGATGCATGGATGCATCAAGCAAGGATGGCTGAAACTTCAGGACAGACCAGGGCAGGGGATCCCCCTGCCCAACCCCAGGCACATATCTCCACAGGTTCATGTGACAAGGTCAGAGGACAAGCCCCTGGGGAGTGGGCACTGTGCCTCTCCCAGTCACCCCTGCTCCTCACACCCAGTACCCAGGACCCCTCTGGAAATGCCTGACAGTGTTCATAGAAGAATGATCTCAGCAGAAGGTACGTCCCAAGAGGGTGGCATGTTTTCTGTGTCCACCTTTGCTGAAGCAACAGCATCTGGGTGGTATCATAAGGGCTGAATAAATTACTTAAGTACAGTTAACTAAATAACTTAGTCATTTAAATAATTAACTACTGAATATGTTATTTGTTGCTCTTATCACTTATTAGTTACTTACCTAGTTAACTAAATATCTGAGTTGTTATTTATCACATTACTATCTGTATAATTAAATATCTGAGTTATGTTATCACTTGTTACTTATCTATTTAACTATATGGTGAGTTATTTGTAATTTATTATTATCCTTTATCTAATGAAAAAGCTAATGAGTTGTAATTTATCACGCATTTCTCACTTACCTATTTAATTCAATATTTAATTGGTTGCTATTTATCATTTACTTATTATTTATCAATCTAATACTTATTTGAATGATATGATATAAATAATGATATTAATTTGGATAGTAATTAGATGAATCTATTAACTCTTTAAGAAACCCTGAGCTTCTGTTTCTCCTTGCTGTCCCCCTGATGCTAACAGAGCATGAAGCATGTGGGAGGGGTCAATAAATGTGTGCTGAATGATGTCTAGAGAAACACATGAATTGGAAACAAGGTGTAAACAGAGGCGTGGGCAAATCGGGCTTCCCTGGTGGCTCACTGGTTAAGAATCAGCCTGCCAGTGCGGAAGACATGGGATCGATCCCTGATCCGGGCTGATCCCACGTGCTGCAGTGCAGTTAATCCTGTGAGCCACAACTACTGAGACGGCACTCTAGAGCCTGTGCTCTGTAACAAGAGAAACCACTGCAGTGAGAAGCTGGTGCCCCACAGGTAGAGAGTAGCCCCCGCTCGCCACAACTTGAGAAGAGCCTGCCCAGCAATGACCCAGCACAGCCAAAAATAAATATATAATTTTTTTTTTTAAAGCATGGGCGAATAGACCACAGAGGCCTGGAAGGCAGGCAGCAGGCTGGCCCCCCCCCGCCGCCTTCGGCAGTACCTGGTACTCCTCGTGCTGCTGCAGCAGCTGGCACCGGTGCCGCAGAAGCTCCTCCAGGCCCAGCTCGGGCTCCCGGCACTCCCGCACGCCCTGGGGGAAGTCTGTCACCAAGCTGCAGGGACAGGACAGCCATCCTTGGGACCTCCCTCTGCCCAGCTGCTTTCCACCCCCCCACCGAGCCTGGGCAAGCCGCCGCCCCCCACTGGGCCTCAGTTTCCCCCTCTGCAACGTGGACTCCTGCCCCCACCCTACCCAAGGGACTTGGATGAGACTTGTACGGAACAGGGCGCTTAGCAAAGTGCCTGGTCTGGAGCCCACTCCACACGTGAGCGTTGCTGCCTGCTCGCTCAGCTGCTCCATTCTGCTGTCTTATGGCTCTAACCTGCCTGTGCTTTACATGCGGGATGGGGAGAATGAGTGGGAGGAAAACTGTCTCCCTCCTCCCCAGGGTGCTGTGTCAGCCCCTACAGTGAGGAGACTGAGGCTCCGGGAAGGCCAGCACCCTGATTTCTGCTCCTCTCTGACCCTAAACCCTTTACCCACCACCGGGCTAGTCCCCTGGCGCCCCATCTGACCCTAACCCTTTACCCGCCACCGGGCCGGTCCCCTGGCACCCCATCTGACCCTAACCCTCTACCCCCCACCGGGCCAGTCCCCTGGCGCCCAGCGCACCTGCACAAGGCTCCGAGCACGTGCTCGTGGAAGGGGCTGTGTTCTGTCCGCACGAGGGCCACCAGCTGCTGGACCATGCCCATTGCACACAGGGTCCCTAGGGAAGGGCCACAGGGTCAGAGGAGCAGCCATCCTCCCGTGCACTCCCCTGGGAACCACCCTAGCTCCCCGCCCAGGCCGCCCCACCTTTGTGTTCAGGGTGGCCCACCAGCAGGTTCTGCAGCAGGAAAGCCGACTTGACCTTGAGCTTCTGCACCTGCTGCTGCATGGCCCGCATCAACACGGAGAAGCCGTCCAGGCGGAGGAACTGTAGCAGCCCGGCCTCCTGCTCCCGGACCAGGCCTGGGGAGGGGGGCAGGCAGGGCCTTGAGGTCCCAGTCACCATCACCATCATCACCACCAATATCTTCATCATTACCGCTGCCATCAGCACTAGAAACACCAGTCATCACCACCACCACCACCACCACCACAAACACCACAACCATCGCCTGCAAGGCCACCACCGCCATCACCGTCATCGCCACAAACACCATCATTACCATCACCATCACCACCACCACCACAAACACCACAATCATCACCTTCTGGACCACCATTCTCACCACCATCACCATCACCACCATGGATTTCTATGGGCCCATGCTTCGCAGGCATTACCTTTAAATATTTTTAGCTGAGACACAATTCCACAGCCTGTACAATTTACCTTTTTAAACTATACAGTTCAGTGGTTTTCGGTATATTCACAAGGTTGGCTGACCATAACTATCTAACAACAGAATGTTTTTATCACTCCCAAAAGAAGCCCTGTACTGGTTAGTGGTCTCTCCGGCAATTGGCAACCACTGATCTGCTTTCCGTGGATTTGCCCATTCCGCACATTTCACGTGAATGGAATTGTACACTCTGTGGCCTTCTGTGCCTGGCCTCTCTCACTCAGCATAATGTCTTCCAGGTTCATCCAGGTTACAGCATGAGTCAGTAACTTCTTTCCTTCTAATGGCTGACTAGTACCCACTGTATGAATATACATTTTGTTCCCGCATCCTCTGAGGAGCACATTATCTCTTTTTAACTCTCCACACCATCCTAGGAGGTGACTCCCATTTTACTGATGAGGAGACTAAGAGCAGAGAGCCAGACTACATCCTGAGGGTGCCAGGAACCCTGCACGGCCTCCACGCACGATGAGAACCAGGGTGCAGGGTGCACTTCCAGTTAGGTGCCTACCCTTGGGCAGGGTCTAGGCCAGGACAGATGGGAGTCTCCAGAAACCAGTAGCCACTAAATACCTGACAAGTGCCCCTGAGGACCTGAGTTGTTAATCTCAGTTGAGTTTCATTCATTTCAATTTAAGTTAAGCAGTGAAGCGGTGGTATGGTATTTTCCCGTGAAGCACAACTTTGTCCCTTCACTAGAATTCGCCCCATGCTGATCGCTGAAAATGCAGCCTGAGTTGAGATGCTTATGTGCAGGATACACACCAGGTTTCAAAGACTTAACGTGGGAAAAGATAAAAAGATCTAAAGTAGCTTATTAACATGCCACATAACGATGGGCTGAAACGATAATAGTTTGGCTGCTGCTGCTGCTAAGTCGCTTCAGTCCTGTCCTACTCTGTGCGACCCGTTAAATACACCATTACTCAGTTTAAAAAAATAAAGACCGGCAGATGGGGAGGTAGACGTGATGACCTTCCGCGTCTGCTCAGTGGGCACGGCCTATCGGCTCTGTCAGGCCGTATCCAGGGGCAACGGCTCCCCTCCACCCGGGGCCTCTCCGCTGGGCCCAATCCCTGTGCACCGGGGCTGCGCTGTGCGCTGGAGGGGGTTGAGCGGCACCCCGGGCCTAAGCCCAGGCGGTGCCAGGAACCTGGAGATGCATCTACCGGAACACCCCTCCCCCTCACCACGCCCACTCCTCCGCCATCCGACCCCCTCTTGGTCTGCGGCCAGAGGGTGAACCGCTGTGAGCCTCCGTGCACGGGGCAGCAGGAGCAGTCAGGAGACCGACCACCAAAGCGGCTGGTCGCACCAGGGCTGGCCGGTCCCCGTGCTGGCCGGTCCCCGGCACTTTCCAGATGGTAGCGTACCCCGCAACCACGCCCACCCCCCAAAAAAAGACCACAGATGCTACTGAACTGTACGCTTAAAAATAGTTATGCGAATTCTACATCAATTTTCTAAAAGATAAAAGGCCTCAGCCATAAGAGAGAAAAATGAAATGTCACTTGCAACAGCATGGATGGGCTTGGAGGTTTCACGCTTGGGGAAGTCAGACAGACAAAGAAAGACATTTGTGTACTATCACTTACATGTGGAATCTAAGAAGTAAAACTACAGCGTGTAACAAAAAAGAAGCAGACTCACAAATGTAGTGGCTACCAGTGAGGCAGGGGGCAGGGACAGGGCAGGGGTGGGTTTTAAGACGTACCAAAAAAAATGAATAAGAGGCAGTACTTTCTAAGCTCCTGGAGGGGTGGGGGTAAGGGGGGGTCCGGGACTGCGTACGTTCTCTGCAGAAGTGGACTGCCCATTGTCAGGACACTCCCGCAGCAGCCCCCGCCCGAGGACCCCCGTGACGGGGGTGATCAGCCCAGACGTCCACAGCCCCGCAGCCGACAGCCTTGAGGGGCCTCAGAGCGCTCAGGCTGGGCCTCGCCCCGCGTCCCCAGGGTCTGCTCGCTGAGCAGAGCGGCCCCACCCCCCACCCCCATGGCCGGGACACTCACAGGAGATGGCGAAGAGAGCCTTGACGCGCACCGCATCGCAGGGGTCCCGGTCCAGCAGGCGCAGCAGCTTGCGCAGGGCGCCGAGGCCCAGCACCTGCTCCTGGATGGCCGCCACGTTCTGGCTGCATGTGCCGATGAGCTGTGCCGCCCGCCACCGCAGCCCCGCTGGCCCCGCCTCCAGGTAGCGGCCCACCAGCAGGTGCATGCCGGACAGCTGGCAGAAGTCTGGGAGGAGAGAGTAGCAGGCAGGCCAGGTGTGACAGGCTGAGCTGGGTCCTACCCCCAGATTTACATGGAAGCCCCAACCCCCAGGGGATTCCCGGGGGGGTGCCAGTGGCAAAGAACCCGCTTGTCAATGCAGAGACACAGGTTCAATCCCTGGGTCGGGAAGATCCCCTGGAGGAGGGCATGGCAACCCACTCCAGTATTCTTGCCTGGAGAATCCCCATGGACAGAGGAGCCTGGTGGGCTACAGTCCATGGGGTCGCAAAGAGTTGGACATGACTGAAGCAACTCAGGATACATGCATGCAAGGTGAAATAATGTCACAGGATGGGGCCCTAATCCAACAGGAATGGCGCCCTTATGAAAAGAGGAGACGAGGACACAGACACACACAGACGGATGGCCGTGTAGGAACAGCGGGAAGCTCCCCACATACAAGCCAAGGAGAGGGGCCTCAGAAGAAACTGACCCTCAGACTGACAGCCTTCAGAATTGTGAGAGAGCAGACTTCTGGTGTCGAAGCCCCGCAGTCCACACTGCTTTGTTAGGGCAGCCAGAACGGACGGAAAACCAGCTGAAGCTGAGGGAGCCTGCCTCCAAGGGCTGGCCCTCCCTAGGCACCCAACTGGGGGTCTGTCCAACGCTGGCATGTCTCAATAAGGTCAGTGGCCCAGGGTCCAGCCCACTAAATGCCAGTTCTGACACCTGGTCTGTGACAATCTGAACATCCCCTGGGGAAACAGACCACAACAGACCAGAGGTCTGCAATCTACAGCCCAACACCTGTTTTCTGAATTGGTCAGCTTGGCTGTTCTTCAAAAAGTGAAAGAGAGTTATCATGTGACTACTCCAACATATATGTATCCACAAGCCTCAAGAGCAGAAACTGGAACAGATGCTTGCTTGTACCCCAGTGTCCACAGCAGGATTATTTACAATAACCGAAGGGGGAAATGACCAAATGTCCGTCAACTGATGATAGGATGAACGGCACACAGCCTAGCTACACACTAGAGTATTCGCCACAAAAAGGAGTAAATTTCTGATACAGCTATGACCTGTAAGAACCTTGAAAATATCACACTTGGAGAAGAAAGCCCGTAGCAAAAAGGTCACATATTCTACTGTCCCTCGTACATAAAATGTCCAGAACAGACAAATCCACATCCTCAGCAACTACACCATGCCACGCCACTCCAAGTGGAAGTGACGACTTGTCTTTCTAGCGGCTTCTCGGCCTTTGAGATGAAACCCACAGCGCCGGCCTTGGCCTGGGAGCCGCTGTATGCCCAGCACAGGTCACTACCCAGCCCTCGCCCCTCACTCTCTCTGCTCTGTTCTGCCCACCTCACTGCTGTTCCACCCCGGCCAGGCAGGTTCCCACCTCAGGGCCTTTGCACGGGTCGTTCCCTCTGCCTGGGATGCTTTTCTCCAGAGCTGATCCCATGACTCACGGCCTCCCTTCAGGTCTCTGATCACGTGTCACCCCTCGGGGAGGCCTTCTCTGACCATCCCATCTAGGACCACCTCATGTCTCTTACTCTGGGGAATAGCACGGGGATCCCGGCGGACCAGGGTGAGATGGTCAGCCCCATCAGGGAGGCGGTGGACGGGACCTTGTGCCATCGTAGCCCCTGTCAGCAGGCAGACCAAGCAGCGGGGGACAGGGCAGTCTCAGCTGGGGCCTGAGTCAGAGCCAGACTGGAGGGGGGAGGCCGGGAGGCTCGGGAGGAGGCAGGCTGCATGGTGCCTGAGGCAAAGGACAAAGGGCTGGGCTGCAGCAGGACCCGGGGCGGGGGGAGGAGGAAGAGGCGGCAAGAGACAGAGGCAGACAGGAAGGCAGAAGGGGCAGGACCCTGGCGGCGGGGGGGCAGGCCCGGGCAGGCTGGTTGTACCTGCTGCATTGTCCATGTTCTCACACAGGTCTGCCAGCAGCTCCAGGGCTCCCTCGCGCTCCTGCTGGTCAGCGGCCAGTTCAGCCTCGCCAGCCGAGGAGGGCGTGGGCTGGGACAGCACCCGGAGGCAGTTCTTCATCTGCTCCACCTCCTCCCGCTGGCCCCGGAAGGCTGCGGACATGGCCTCCTGCAGCCACTGGCGCCTCTGCAAGGTGAAGCGGGGCAGGAGAAAGAAGCAAACCTTATCAATCATCGACTCAGGAGTAACAGTCATTACCAATAACAGCCAGGGCGTCCCTGGCGGTCCACTGGTTAAGAGTTGGCGCTTCCACTGCAAGGGGCACAGGTTTGATCCCTGGTCAGGGAAGTTCCCCATGCCAAGAGGCACAGGCAAAGGAAAAAATAATAATAACAGCCAACATTGAGGGCTGAGTGTCCTTCAACCAACAGATACCTCCCAGGCACCTTTTCCACTAATGCTCTTTTCTGGACACTGCATCTATGGAGAGACTGGTTGTGGGGCATGACGGGAAAAAAAGGGTCAGCGACACCTAGGTTCTTGTCCTGAACAACTAGAAAGGGACGGGGCAGATGGCAAGAGAAGCAGGTGTGGAGTGAGACGAGTAGAAATTGGTGCTGATTTTTGAACTTGTTAAGTTTGGGGGATCCATGACATACACAAGGCAAAATATTGAGAAAGACGCCTGAAGCTCAGGAAGGAGGGCCAGCCTGGAGCTGGATTTCTCAGCCATGACCCTACTGACACCCTGAGCTGGACCGTTGTGCAGTGGGGGTCATCTGTGCACTGGAGGACGCCGAGCCGCATCCCTGACGTCCACCCACGAGATGCCAACAGCACTGCCCCCACCCCCACAACCCGCCAGCTTCCAACAACCAAGAATGTCTCCGCCCATTGCCAAATGTGGTTAAAACCATCCCTCCAGCAGAGAACCACTGGCTAGAGATATAAACTTGAGAGTCGTCAGACTAAAACCTCAACCCAATGTGAGATGACACAGGAAGTGAATGTAGAAGAGAGAGTGCTAGTGTGCTCCATGGTCGAGGGACTGGAAAATGAGGATGAACCAACCGAGGCGATGGGGAAGAAGAGCCAGTGAGTGGGATGAAAACCAGAAAACCACACTGGTTCATGCTCCAGAAGCCACATGAAGAAAGAGCTCAAGGGGACAGGGTCGTCATCGAATGCTGCTCGTAGGTCAAATAAGATAAGCACTGAGAACTGGCCACTGGGTGTTTTCCTTTTTGGCCCGACTCTATGCTAAGTGCTCAGATGAAGGATCTGAAGTCATAGTCCTGGATAAATGTGGGCAAGATGTTAACCTTCTCCGTGCCTGTTGGACCGCCTCATGGTCCTAGAGGTTCAGTGACTCCATGGACGTGCCTGTATTAACACCACGCTTCACACACTGCAACTGTCACCGCCAAGCATGCATCACGTAGAGCAAATACCGTTCTTGACTTCCAGAACAGCCTTCCATGCTTAAGCATTAATATCACTGCTATTCCCACTTCACAGATGAGAAAATGGAGGCACAGAAAAGGGTGACGTGCCCAAGGTCACACAGTCAGCCATCCACAACACCTAAGTCAGATCTAAGTGGTCTGTCCACAGAACTCTTATGAGACTCTGCTCTTAATGAGAATATCCTGCTGCCTTCAGGAGCACAGCTCCTGTGTACCAGGTGTGATGTTGAGACCCACTTCAACAGGACTCTCAGAACTACCCTGTGAAGGGCCACTCCTCCGTATCATCAACATCAACTTGCAATTGAGAATCGATGCTCAGAAAGATGGAGTGATACCCCCAAGGTCACACAGCTATAACATACTGAAGCCATGTCTGTCTCGCTCTGGCGTGCCCTTGCATTTTCTTTTTTTACCATGAGGTTATTCTGCCTTCCTGCACAGTGCAGGGTCCTGGGATCTGACTTTCAGTCTACAGTAACCCTATGGAGCACAAATACAGCCTCCTATGCCTTCACATAGGCACTACCGCCCCTCCCCAGATATCTCTGTTCCCAAACCCCTCACCCCACCTTCTCGGGCCCCCGCCCTTTACCTCCTCACTCATGGGTTCTGGAGGGGGGTCTGGCTCTTCAGAGCCCGCCGTGATAGCCATCTGCAGCAGGCCTTGGAGATTTCGCGGCGGCGGGGGATGGCCCGAGCCGCCCTCGGAGGAGCCGCTGCCCCCTGACGAGCAATCCTGGGAGGCTGAGGGCAGCGCCAGGGGAAGGCGACTGCCCCCGGAGCCCTGGTTCGCCATGGGCAGTTTGCGAAGAAAGGAAGAATGTGTTGGGCTAGGGGGTGGTCACCGCTGAAGTAGCTCTGGCGTCCTGACGGGTCGACTCCTGGGGGTCTGCTGAGAAGGTGGCGTTTTAGGGGAGCTCGGCGGCCCCGCATGACTCCAAACCACGCTGCCCACACCTCCTTTAACCACGGCCCACTTTTCTTCTTTCATACCAACAGGCCCCTTACCCAAAGTCAGCAGTCCCTCTCTCCTCCCTAGCAACAGGCCCCACCCACTCTCCCTAGCAACCCCCTCCTCCATCTCCACCGCGGTCGTTCCCATCTCTTAGCAACCCCAAGCCCAGCCTTCAGAGCAAGAAGCCCTCCCTTTGCTCATCTTAGCGACAGGGTCCCCTCCCTCCTGTCCGACGAGGGGAGCCAGAGCGGGGCGGACCTCACCTCCCCGAGCCTCGTGTCGCCGCCGCTACCGAAGATAGACTCGCCCGCACCTGACTCTACTGGGCGCCGCCATATTGACCGGAAACACGCACGGTCTGGCCCGGAAGTTCCCGGCGCAGCCACACCAATTGGGGCCGTGAGGCGGATTCCCCGGGCTCTTAAGTTCTTCCCACCTGGCGGGACACCTGGATCGGCCCGGCCCCTCGCCCCGGCCACGCCCGGCGCGCGCACACCCTGGCCGAAGTCCCGCCCCCGGCTAGGGCCCCGCCCCCGATAAGCCCCACCTCCTCACCCTCACTGCAAGCTCCACCCGTGCCCTGTGCAGGCCCCGCCCTCCGGCCTGGCCCCGCCCCTGATAGGCCCCGCCCACGCCTTCGCCCCCTGTCCCGGTTCTGCGCTCCGTCCCGCCCCGCCGCTTCAGGCTCCGCCCCTGTTCCAGGGCTTTCGGCCACTCCCAGCTAAGACCCGCCCCGCGGGCTGGAGCGCCCGCCGCTCCGCGTTAAGCTTGGGGCCCTTTCAACTCTGCTTGGGCCTCCCCGTGCTCTCAGCACTAATATCTGACCCGGGCGGCGTCTGGCCTATCGCAGCCCGCTCTTGGCTTCTATTTCCCCATTCCTCGTAAGGGGCTCCCCGTTCTCCCCACTGCACCTCCTGTGCAGACCACTCTTATCGTTCCCCCAGCGTCTCCCTCGTGGAATCTTCTCTGGGTCCTGCCAGGTGCACCCAGAGGTGATTCTTGAAGCCTGGAAGTAAAATTCCCTGGGGAAAGGTGGTTTAGGCAGCTCGAGGCCTCCCTGCACCAGATTTAGGGTTCAGATTTGGGACTGTGGTCTAGGCTTAAATAAATCCTAATTCTAGTCTTCCATACAAGGCCCTCCCACTCTAGGAAAAGGTTATACTCAACTTTGGTGGGGCCCACAATCACATGTATATTGAGCGCACTGCTGGGTGTGGGATGTGAAGACCAAACGTGTGTGTGTGTGTGTGTGTTTGTGTGTAGCACTGAGGAGGACGATTGTCAGACATGGATCTGGGCCCCTGGGTACTCCATTTCCTCTCGACTGTTAACAGATTACTGAAAAACTTGGTGGCTTACTTACAGTTCAGAAGCCCAACGTGGGTCTCACTGAGTTCGAGTAGTTAAAATCAAGGTTGTGTTCCTTCCGGGGGCTCCAGGGAAGAATGTTTCCCAGCCTTTTCCAGCTTCTAGAGGCTGCCCACATTCCTTGGTTTGTGGCTACATCATTTTGGCTTTTTTTTTTTTTTGGCTGCCCTGGTCTTAGCTGTGGTTGCAGCATGTGGGATCTATTTCCTTAACCTCAAATTGAACCCAGACCCCTGGACCACCAGAGGTCCCCATTTTGGCTTCGGTTTCCTTCCTTGTCCTGTCTCCTCCTCTGACTGATCTTCCTGCTTCCCCCTCATAAGAATGCTTGTGATTACATTTAGGGCACAAATGTAATAACCAGGAAATTTTCTGCATCTAAGATTTTCAGCTCCATCACATCTGCAAAGACCGTTTTGCTGAGTAAGTTGACATATTCACAGGTTCACAGAATTATGACATGGACATCTGTGGGCATTCCCTGATGACTCAGCAGTAAAGAATCTGCCTTCAACGCAGGAGATGCAGGTTGGGAAGATGCCCACCTTGGAGGAGGAAATGACCACCCATTCCAGTATTCTTGCCTGGAAAATACCATAGACAGAAGAGCCTGGTGGGCTACAGTCTGTGGGGTCGCAAAGAATCCGACACGACTGACTGAGCACACACATGCAGCCTACTGTACCTATGTCAGTCAGTCAGTCAATTCAGTCGCTCAGTCGTATCAGACTCTTTGCGACCCCATGAATTGCAGCACGCCAGGCCTCCCTGTCCATCACCAACTCCCGGAGTTCACTCAAACTCATGTCCATCGAGTCAGTGATGCCATCCAGCCATCTCATCCTCTGTCGTCCCCTTCTCCTCCTGCCCCCAATCCCTCCCAGCATCAGAGTCTTTTCCAGTGAGTCAACTCTTCGCATGAGATGGCCAAAGTACTGGAGTTTCAGCTTTAGCATCATTCCTTCCAAAGAACACCCAGGACTGATCTCCTTTAGAATGGACTGGTTGGATCTCCTTGCAGTCCAAGGGACTCTCAAGAGTCTTCTCCAACACCACAGTTCAAAAGCATCAATTCTTCGGCGCTCAGCTTTCTTCACAGTCCAACTTCTGTGTCTTATGTACATGTATGTAAAAGTCCATCTAACTATAATACTATTTACATACATTATGATACATAATGCTGTATAATATATGTACCTGTGACATGTAATTGTACATGTCATTACACATATGAACATATGTGTAATATAATGGTAGCCTAGATGAAAACTCCCCAGGTACCCTATAAAAGCCATAGCCTTTACAATGACCAATAAGAAGGGTGATCATACAATTTTTCATCCACAAGGCACTTGAGAGTGAAAACAGACCCTACTGATAATTACAGAATAAAAGACATAAACCAGGACATATGGTCACCCTGTTTTTTTCGGTTCTGTTTTGTTTTTTGTGTTACATCATACGACTTACAGGATCTTAGTTCCCTGACCAGGGATCCAACCCAAGCCCCAACACTGAAAGTGCTAAATCTAGCCACTGGACCACCAGGAAATCCCCTGTTCACCCTGCTTCTAAGGCCCTGTTGGGTCTGCATCCTCACCTTATTTCCTCCCACTGCACTCTCCACTGTTCCCCTCCAGCCACACTTCAGCCTTCCCATTACACACCAGGCACACTTCTGCCCCAGGGCCTTTGCACAGCTGCTTCCTCTGTCTGGAAGGCTCCTGGCACTTGATCCACGTGGCCTCATTTTCCTTCAATGTCCCTTCACTGAGGAGGCCTCTCTTGGCAATGTAATTGAAAATCACATAGAACAATCACTCAAGAAGAACCTCCTGGACTTCCCTGGTGGTCCAGTGGTTGAGAATCCACATGCTAAAGCAAAGGACATGGGTTTGATCCTTGGTCCAGGAGATCCCACCTGCTGTGGGGCAACTAAGCCCGTGTACCACAACTGCTGAGCCCATGTTCGAGAGCCCAAGAGCCACAACTGTTGAGGACCATGTGCCTAGAGCTGGTGCTCCGAAACCAGAGAAACCACTGCAATGAGAAGCCAGCACACAGCAACTAGAGAGTAGCCCCCTCTCGCTACAGCTAGAGAAAGCCTGTGCACAACAATGAAGAGCCAGTGCAGCCAAGAAATAAATATATAAAAATTTAAAGAAACACTTCATGTCCCCCTTCCCGCCTTGTTTCCTCTTTGTCATGATCATGACTCTGTAACATACCATATATTTTCCTTTTGTTTGCTTGCTTTAGTTTGATTTTTGGCCTCACAGCTTGTGGGGTATTAGTTCCCCAACCAGGGATGGAAGCCATACCCTCTGCAGTGGAAGCACAGAGTCCTAACCACTGGACCGCCAGGGAATTCCCAACATATATATTGCTTGTTTACCTTGCTTGTTACTGGCCTTGCCCACCTCAGTGAGAGGTCCATGGGACAAGGATCTTGGTTGACTTGGTTCACTGCTGTAGCCTCACCACTTGGATCAGTATCTGGCTCAGATTCAGCACCGAGTATAGCATCATGGAATGAAAGTGGTTGACTAGGAGACTTAAGGCTCATGGGTACACTCTATAGGAGACTTGGGTGTGAAATGGGGACCTAACATCCTTGGGTATCTGACATAGTGGAATCCCAGTCACATGGAAATCCAGCTGTGCACAGGTTCATGGATGACCAAGAGTGGGGATACATGATTGTAGCACATGGATGAGCTAGAGTGGGGACATATGATTATAGTGGAGCCCACATGAAGAGCTAGGGAATCTGATGGTGGACACAGAATAAATAGCGACCAAAAAATTCACAGGGACTTCAAGGGGTTCTGGAAATTTCTCTGTAGGAGGATTGTGGGGTATTCTCAATGGAGGTATGGATACAAGATATTTAAAAACATGCACCTTGATCTGTGGGTGGATATGGGGCCCCAATGCTAGTGGGGAAAGGAGGCCGGGATGGGCAGACTTGGGGTCAAGGGGAACAAAGATGAGCGTTGGATCAGCAACTCCCCGAATTCTTTCTCTCTCCCTGCTTCTGTCTCCTTTTTTTCCCCTGTCCCTCCAATCTGCCCTATCTCCCCCAGCATCTAGGCCTCCACCTGTGTTTACCCCCCATATTTTGGGGTTCCTAGCTCTATGCTTATTTGTCACTCTCTCTCTCCATCTGTCTCTCTTCGCTCTCTGTCCACCTCTCTCTCTGCTGTTCCTCCTCCCTTGTCTGTCTCCCTCTCTCTCCCACTTTTCTCCTCTCTCTGACCCTCCACCCTTCCCGTCACCTTCCCCCGGTGCCCCACCTCTGTATCTTGTCTCCTCTGCCCTCGTCCCTCTATTTCTGTCCATTTCTCTCCCCATCTCTCTGTCTCTCAACCACTGTCTCTCTCCTCCATTACTCTCAGTCTCTTCCTGTCTCTGGCTCTGTTTTCGGTTCATCTCTTTGGCCTGGCTGTCCCTCCATATCTCTGTGTCTCTAACCCCCGCCCACCCCCTACCCCGGCCCATTCCCTGTCTCTTCACCTCTCTTTCCCTTCCCCTATCTCTCTCCATTTCTATCTCTGATTTTCTCCATCCCTCTTTCTCTCCCAGGCACCTTCTCCCCTCTCCTCCGTCTCCCTGTCTCTCTGATCCCCCTGGTCTCTCCTGTCTCTGCCCGCCTGCGCGGTCCCCCGACTCCCTGTCCGGCCCCAGCCCCGGTTCTGGCGGTCCCCGTCTCCCGTGCCTCTGTCTCCTTCCCCCACTCGTGTCAGGCTCCGTCTCCCTTTGTGTCGCCCCGGCTCTGCCCCTCCTGTGTGCCCCACTCGTCTGCCTCCATGGTCCCTCCTGCATCCTTCCGTCGCTCCCAGCATCCTCCCACCGCGTCTCCGCGGCTCCGGAGCCCAGGCCCGCCCCCTGCCCCCGCTCCCCCTCCCCCTCCGAAAGGGTTAACTTTGGGGAAGGGCCCGGAGTCCCCGGATGGTGATGTCAGCGTGCCGGAGAGAAAGGACGAGGTGGCGGGGGGAGGCGGAGAGGAGGAGGAGGCGGAGGAGAGAGGGCGCGTGGGGGGGCGGGGGGGACCTCGGCCTGCAGCATCCGCCGGCCCGCACCTCAGACCCCCCCGGCGGGGGGAGGCGCAGGAAGGGGGGGACCGGCCAGAAACGGGCTGGGGAGGGGGGGCCGCGCAGCCCCCCCGGGCCATGCTGACTCCCGGGGCCTGACCCCCCCGGGCCAGCCCCCCCTCCCCCAACTCCGCGGCCCGCCGACCGGGGGGGCCCAGCCCAGCCCCCTGGGGACCCCCGGAGAGGTGGGGGGTAGCCGGGGGGGCCGGGACGGAGCGGCCGCCGGCCCCCACCGGAGGGACGGGGCGACTGGCCGCAGGGGGGGCGGCCGGGGGGCCGGTCGGGCCGGGACCAAGGGCATCATGTCGTCCGGGGGCAAGGATGGGGGCGGGGGCTCCCCCGCCTACCACCTCCCACACCCACACCCACACCCACCCCAGCACGCCCAATATGTGGGCCCCTATCGGCTGGAGAAGACGCTGGGCAAAGGACAGACAGGTGAGCCAAGGGAGGGGGCACCCGGGGTGGGGGCGAGGGGGGATGGGGGCAGAGAGCGGGGCTCCCGGGGCCCCGAGTCCCTCTCAGAGAAGGTACTCGGGGTCCAGACTGCCGGGTCTCCAGGCTGAGGGGGTGAGGGCTCGGACTCTGGGGTCCCGACTCCTGGGGGAGGTGTGGGGCCCAAAGTCTCCCCCGTTTTGGGGGATAGAGGTTGGAGGGTCCGGCCCCAGCGTGGGCAAGGGACCTTGGCCTGCAGCCAGGGTCCCGGCCGCCGGGAGCCCAGGTCCTTGGCGCAGTACAGCCGCAGGCTGGGGTGAGGTGCCGGCATGGGGGTGCGCCTCCCGAAGCGGCATCTCTCCGCACTGTCCTTTGGCCGCAGAGGGCCTCTGTTGGGGTGACAGGGGCACTGAGGCTGGGGCGATGGGGTCTCCAGCATCCTGCCCCTTCTCCAGCATGCTGGCTCGGAGTGGGGACAGGGAGTGGAGAGGTGGAAAGGTGGACGAAGGAGGCAAATCCCTCAGGGGTGGCTGTGGACTCGGGGCGGGGGGTGGGGGGGTGCGGTCATCTTCTGTTGTTGCTTAACCTCCTTAACCTCTTTTCTGCCAGGTGGGCGGTGGGTGGGTGTAAGACAGGAGCTGAACACCTGAGTTCTGGGCCAGAGCTTCGGGGATCAGGGGCCAGGCCTGGGGGAGGGTCAGACTCCGAATCCCAGGGCGAAAAGTGTGAAGGTGTTGCTGACCTCAGTTCCTGAGTTTTGGGGGAGGAAGGGGCCATGAGCATGGACTTGAGGGTTTGAGGGAGAAGGGGCTGGGGGCTCGGACTCCTTGGTCTGAAGGTGGAGGGGGCTGGGGGCCTGCATTTCTGGGTTTAGGGCTTAACCTTGGGGAGTGGGCATACCCTTGGGATGTGCATGCTCCCAGCTGCAGCTGCTGTTTTTAAAAGATCAAAAACAGGGCTTGAGAGGTCTGGGTTTGAGAGGAGGTGGAGGAGGATTTTCTGGGAAGGGGACAATCACAAGATTATATTCCTTGGGAGACATGGTGTCTCCAGAAGATTAAAGGGCAGAGAACTCAAGGAAGTGATGGGCTGAGAGAAAGAGAGAGAGGTTTGTCTGAAGGAGGTAGACTGGAGGACACAAAACTATGGAAACCCAGCAAGGCAAGACAGTGTGGAGAGGTGAACTCGAAGGGGCACACGGGAAGGACCGAGAGTCCAGGGTGGCTGTGGAGGTAGGGGGAGGCAGGTAAGTGGATGGCAACCAGAAGGGACAGAATTGGACAACAGGGAGTGGAAAGAGAGTTGTGTCTGGCAGGAATGGCTGCTGTCAGTCCCCAGGAGTTCAGGTCAGGGTGATTCAGGCCACCGTGAAACAAGCCAGGAGGGGGAAAAGGAGGAAGCAGGTTGGCAAGGCGGGGCTTAGGAGCCAGAGGTGAGGAGACTGCACTGGGAATACTCCCCACATTTTCCGTCCCATTCCCCCAGGTCTGGTTAAACTCGGGGTCCACTGCATCACAGGCCAGAAGGTGGCCATCAAGATCGTGAACCGGGAGAAGCTGTCTGAGTCAGTGCTGATGAAGGTGTGTCTGTGAGCTGGGGGACAGGGGACCCTTTGGGGCTGGGGACAGGGAGGGAGGCAAGGCTGACCGCCCGCTTTTCCTTTTCCCCCAGGTGGAGCGGGAGATAGCCATCCTGAAGCTCATCGAGCACCCGCATGTCCTCAAACTCCATGACGTCTACGAGAACAAGAAATATTTGTAGGTATTTATAGACACCCAGCCCTCCATGCATCCTCCCCAAGTTCCCAGGGTGGGACATTTCCAGAATCAAGGCCTGGAGGGGCCAGGGGAAACTTAAGCTCTCTTGGCCGGGCCACTGAAAGTCCAGTCCCATCCCTACTGCACAAGGACAACCCCCCTTCACACACTCATAATCCTCCGTGTTCCCATGCTGACCTGGTCTGACGCTCTGGGCCGATTGTACCCTGGCAGCAGGGCAGCTAAGCCTGAGCCGTCCCTGTGCCTGATGGGGGACAAGGCTGATCCTCCCCCTTCCTCTCCGGCCCCCGTCCATCGCCCTGCTGCGCTGTGGGGAACACTCTGTACTACATAATCTGGGTGCCCTCAGCCAGATCTGACTTGTTAAGGGCAGATCCCCCTGCCCTTCCCATGTGCTGGGGCAATGGGGCTTAGCAAAGCCCCAGGCTCAATGAATCTTGCCTCTTCCCAAACCCTTCCTCTGCAGCATTGGAGGCTCCTTTCCTCCCGCAGCATAACTCTGGGTGCTATGACTGGACACCCCAACAATGGGTCTGCTCAGGAGTTCTGAGTCTGTATCTGGAAGTCGAATACCCCCCTTAGGTTGGGGGTGGGGTCCAGCTGTCCCGGCTCCAGACAACAGGCCTTTGTCTGGACTCTGGTGACCCAGGGGACAGCTGGACTGGGCAGCAGGAGAGGGGACACCCCCGCTGCTCGACCTCACAGTCCCCAGTTTGAACTGACTCCAGCACCCATCAGAGGCTGGATTTCCCCAGGAAGGAAGCTGCCCCGGCCCCAGGGGCTCATGGGATTTGTAGTCCTCAGGCTTCCCCAGGTGTGGCGGCGGGGAGGGGCCATTGTTGCCAATTGGTGGAGCTGTCACTCTCACTCCACCATCCTTGTGGGGAGGAGGGCCTGTGGGACTTCGTGTCTCACACAGGAACCTCAGCCTTCCACTGAGCTCATAGAAATTGAGCTTTTGTTTTCCTGGGGCTGATGGGAATTAGATGTTTAGCCTCCCAGAGCCTGATGGGATTTGGAGTCTTTAAAATCTAGGTGGCTGATGGGAATTAGGAGTCTCCATGTCCCAGAGCCTTATGGGAGTTGGGAGTTTTTAACCTCTCAGGACCTGAAGGAAGTTGTAGTCTTTTACTTCAGGGAAGTTGACTTAGACTAGTGCACAAGCCAATTTTTTTTTTGCCAACAATTAAAGAGAATTCTAGTTTCTTCATCTCAGAGACTTATGGGAATAAGAGACTTCCCTTCCCAGGGGCTAATGGGAGTAGGTGGAGGTGGCGTGGTCTTTATTGCCTAAAGTCCTGTGAGAATTGGGGGGATCTCTTTCTTCCAAGTGCTAATGAAGTTGCCTTATCTCCGGAAACAACGGGGAGTCAAAGTATTAATACTCTTGAGGTTGACATGGGAATCTGCTGCCAGGGGGCTGATGGGAATTGAATTTTGACTTCCCGGAGGCTGATGAGACGGTCTCTTTCTCTCAAGGACTGATGGGAATTGGAGTCTTTACTTCCCAGGGGCTGATGGGAGTTGTAGTCTTTACCTCACAGATGTTGACCCTTGAATTGGTACACATTGCAAGTGTCATCGGAGAAGGCAACGGCACCCCACTCCAGTACTCTTGCCTAGAAAATCCCATGGACGGAGGAGCCTGGTGGGCTGCAGTCCATGGGGTCGCTGAGGGTCGGACACGACTGAGCGACTTCACTTTCACTTTTCACTTTCATGCATTGGAGAAGGAAATGGCAACCCACTCCAGTGTTCTTGCCTGGAGAATCCCAGGGACGGGGGAGCCTGGTGGGCTGCCGTCTATGGGGTCATACAGAGTCGGACACGACTGAAGCGACTTAGAAGCAGTAGCAGCAGCAGCGTCATTGCCCAAGAATAGATTAGAATTCCATTATCTGCATCCCAGACACTAATGAAAATGAGAACTTTGGCTTCCCAGAAAGTGAAGGTGAAATCGTTCAGTCGTGTCCGACTCTTTGCGACCCCATAGACTGTAGCCTACCAGGCTCCTCCGTCCATGGGATTTTCCAGGCAAGAGTACTGGAGTGGGTTGCCATTTCCTTCTCCAGAGTATCTTCCCGATCCAGGGATCGAACCCGGGTCTCCCGCGTTGTAGGCAGACGCTTTACCGTCTGAGCCACCAGGGAAGCCTCCTTATACTTATATCTTAACACAAATATGGTGGGAATGATAGGAAATAAAACTCGATCAGTTCTCCTAATGCACTTCAAAACATCAAAATTATTTTTATTCACAATTCGTACTATTGCAGGATGGCAAGTAGGTGTGAAAACGGGGCTTTATTTCCTAGGGGCCTCTGAGAATTGGGATCTCTGACCTCCAGGTGCTAATGGAATTGCCTCATCTCCTGAGGAAAACTAGTCAGAGTGTTGACCTCTGAAGTTGACAGGGCTAATGGGAATTGAGTTTCTGCTTCCCAGAGGCTAATAGAAATTGGAGCCTCCTCCTCCGGGGGACTCATGGGAATTGGGATCCTCTTCCTCCAGGGCCAATGGCATCGAGGGCTTGTACTTTTGGAAGAAGGAGGTCAGGCTCTTTGGTCCTCCACATGCCCCTTCCAGCCCTCTGCCCCCTCCATGTCCCCCAGGTACCTGGTTCTGGAGCACGTGTCTGGAGGTGAGCTGTTCGACTACCTGGTGAAGAAGGGGAGATTGACCCCCAAGGAGGCCCGGAAGTTCTTCCGCCAGATCGTGTCAGCACTGGACTTCTGCCACAGCTACTCCATCTGGTGAGGGGGCAGCTTGAGGGGAGGCTGGGACAAGCACTACCCAGAAGGCAGGCCCTTGGGAGCGTGTAGCAGAATGACTGGAAGCTAGAGTGCTGCAGCCCGCTTTTCCAAAATTAAGATATAGGTCACACGTCATAGGGAATTCCCTGGCGGTCCAGTGGTTAGGACCCCATGCTTCCACTGCACGGGGCACAGGTTCGATCCCTGGTCAGGAAACTAAGATCACGCAAGCTGCGCTGTGTGGCAAAAAACCGAAAGAAGCAAACAAAAGTTCCTACAGCATGAAATCCACCCTTCAGAGCGTACAGTCGGTAGTTTTGAGTATATTTGCAATGATGTGCATCACTACTATGTAATTTTAGAACATTTCATCAGCCCAAAAATCATTACCCTGTATCCATTAAGTGGTCATCTCCCCCCATCCCCAGCCTTGGGTAACCACTGATCTACTTTCTGTCTCGGTGAATTTACCTATTCTGGACATTTCCTATCAACGTGGTCTTTTGTGGCAGGCTTCCTTCACTTAGCAAAATGTTTTCAAGGTTCATCCATGTTGTAGTATGGATCAGTACCCATTCCTTTTCACTACTGAGTACTATTCCATTTTATGGCTCTGCCATATTTTGCTTATCCATTTACCAGTTGGTGAACCTTTTGGTCGTTTCTTCTTTTTGGCTATAATGAATAATGGGGACATATGAATATTTACATACCAGTTTTGGTCTGTGACCTATGTTTTCAATTCTCCTGAGTATATACCTAGGATCAGAATTATTGGGTAGGGCTTCCAAGGTGGCTCAATGGTATAGAATCAGCCTGCTAAGCAGGAGATGCAGGTTCAATCCCTGAGTTGGGAAGATCCCTTGAAAAGGAAATGGCAACCCACTCCAGTATTCTTGCCTGGAAAATCCCATGGGCAGAGGAGCCTGTCAGGATACAATCCATGGGGTCATAAAAGAGTTGGATACAACTTAGCGACTAAACAACAGAATTGTTGGGTCATATGGGTGGGTTGCCGTCTACAGGGTCGCACAGAGTCGGACACGACTGAAGCGACTTAGCAGCAGCAGCAGCAGCATGAGAACTCTATATTTAGCCTTTTAAAGAAGTGCCAAAAAATAAAGAAATGCCAGCCCATTTTCCGAAGCAGCTGTGTCACTCAACATCCCCACCAGCAGTCTCAGAGGGTTCCAATCTCTTGCCAACACTTGTTATTATCTGACTTTTTGATTCTGCATCCTAGTGGGTGTGAAGTAGTATCTCATTGTGGTTTTGATGTGCATTTCCCTGATGGCTAATGATGTTGCGCATCCTTTCATGTGCTTATTGGCCATTTGTATGTCTTCCTTGGAAAAATGTCTGTTCAAATCCTTTGCCCATTTTTAATTGAGTTATTTATCTTTCTATTATTGAGCTGTAAGAGTTCTTTATTCCAGGAATGAGGATTGACTCTAGGAATAACTCCCAAGAGTTACTTATTCTAAGAACAAATCTTTTTATCAAATGCATTACTTTTTTCAAGTAATTTCTCCCAGTTTGTGACATGCTTTTGCATTTTTATAACAATATCTTATGAAAAGCAAAGGTTTCACATTTTGATGAAGCCAGTTTGTTGGGGTTTTTTTTTTTTTTCCTTTTACAATTCATGCTTTTTCTGTCCTATTTAAGAAATATTTGCCCAAGGACTTCCCTGGCAGTCCAGTGGTTAAAACTCTGTGTTTCCACTGCAGGGCACACGGGATAGATCCCTTCTTGGGAAACTAAGATCCCACATGCCATGGGTTGTGGCCAAAAAAAAAAAAAGAAAGAAATATTTGCCTAGCTCAAAGTCATAAGGTTTCCTCCGATGTATTCTTCTAGAAGTTGTGTAGTTTTAGCTCTTGCATTTAGGCTTGAGGTCCATTTCAAATTAATTTTTGTATATGGTGGAGGGTAAAGGCTGAGGGTCATTTTTTTTTTTTTTTGCATAAGGATGTCCATATGAAAAGATCTTCCTTTCTTCATTGAATTGCTTTCAGCTCTCAAAACAAGATATTCAATATGCAGCATTTTAATGATTAATTAAGGTGCAAAATAGATGCCTCCAGGTCATCTTTCAGCCTCATTTGTTTGCACACCTCCCTCTCTGGGATAGGGGATTGGAGATGGGGTGAGGATCAGGCTGAGGGGGTTGAGACCTAGGACCAAAGCTTGGTGATGAAAAGGCAGCCCATTTAAATTGTCAACACCTCCCTATTGACAAGTGTCAGGACTCTGACTTTAAAGACACTGGCCTCCAGGGGGCGAGAGTCAACAGATTTATGAAGTCTAACCCAGTTAAGGACCTCTTCCAACAGAAACTATAAAACCTTCTGCCCCACCTCCCCGGGGACATCATTAACCCTTATATCCTGAGGAGTTTGTCCCAGAGTAGGGAGTGAGCAGGGGGGTGCGAAGGAGGAAGCAATGATGGGCTTTAGTTGACAGTATTTTTTTTTAATTATTCAGTATTGAAATATTTGATTTTTGTTTTGTTTTTGGCTGGGCCATGTGGCATCTTAGTTCCCTGATCGGGGAATTCAACCCCTGTTCCCTGCAGTGGAAGCCGAGAGTCCTAAGCACTGGACCACCAGGGAATTTCTTGAAATATTTGAATTTTTCAAAAAATGCTATTTATTTTCGGCTGTGCGGGGTCTTCGTGGCCACACAGGCTTTTCCCCTGGTTATGTCATGCAGGGTCTCCTCTAGTTGTGGTGGGAGAGCTTTGCACTGCAGTGGCTCCTCGTGCTGTGGAGCCCGGGCTCCGGAGTGCGCGGGCTTCAGTGGCTGCCCCTCTTGGCTCTAGAGCTCAGGCTCCACAGCTGTGGCCCAGGGGCTTAGTTGCTCCGCGGCACGTGGGATCTTCCTGGATCGGAGATCGGACTCCAGTCTCCTGTATTGGCAGCAGATTCTTTACCACTGAGCCACCAGGGAAACCCTGAGATATTTTAATATTCTTAGAACCAGCTCAGTACCAGACCTGCTCACCTCAAAAAAAGATCACTTCGCACATATTCAAATATCTGTGGATAAAATGATACACTGTCTGGAGGTCTCCTGCAAAATCATCCAGTGGGGGAAGGAGAGTGTATGTAGGGGTGGCGATGAGAGAAGATGAGCCTCGAGCTGATAATGCATGAAGCTAGTGGGTGGGTGCATGGGGCTTTGTATATTCTTGTCTCTGCTTTGGGGCGTGTTTGCAAAGGTCCCTAACTAGAAGTTGCCAGACACGATCCCCCTCTGAGAGACAGTGAATGGGGGTGGGGTGGGGGGTTGGTCCTCAGACTCTGGGAAGTGGGCGGAGGCCTGAGCCCCACCATCCTGTCTCAGCCACAGAGACCTGAAGCCCGAGAACCTGCTTCTGGACGAGAAAAACAACATCCGCATTGCAGACTTCGGCATGGCGTCCCTGCAAGTGGGGGACAGCCTTTTGGAGACCAGCTGTGGGTAAGTGGGGGCCCGCCACCTGTGCCCCAGAGAGCGGGTAGAAGCCCGCCAGAGGTTCACACCCCCTCTGTCCCTCAGGTCCCCCCACTATGCGTGCCCAGAGGTGATTAAGGTGAGCGAGGGGCAGGCAGAGGGGGAGAGGAGTGGGCGGGGGTGGGGGGCCTGGGAGAGGTGAGCATCAGAGCCGGCCCTTCTCCTCCCAGGGCGAGAAGTACGACGGCCGCCGGGCTGACATGTGGAGCTGCGGAGTCATCCTCTTCGCCTTGCTCGTGGTAAGGCCATCCTTGCCTCTCCCCGCCCCATTTCTAGAACAGTCCTCTGCCTGCTGGAAACAGAGAACATCTACTTCCACCCTCAACTCAGGGGTTGTCCCCCAGATATTTAACTGGTACCAGGAACGTGTGTGGGGTGGTATTTACCAGTAGAGCAAAATCCCGGGGGTGCCCCTGTCTGTGCCCGGAGCTAACCATCCGGTCACAGAACCGTGAGAAAGTCTGGAGGGTCCCCTGGGAAGGGATGGCACGGCCAGGAGGACTTGGAGCACTCGGGCGAGCAGCTGCTTACTAACTGATCCTAGGGTGTTACAATATCGTAGTGATTAATAGGGGCTTCCCTGGTAGCTCAGTGGTCAAGAATCCGCCTGCCACTGCAAGAGACACAGGTTCGATCCCTGGTCCGGGAAGATTCCCCTGGAGAAGGAAATGGCTACCCACTCCAGTATTCTTGCCTGGGAAATCCCATGGACAGAGGAGCCTGGCAGACTACACTCCATGGAGTCGCAAAGAGTCAGACATGACAGCGACTGAACAACAAGTGGGTTAATAGAACCAAACTGGGGAACATGAGCTCTGACCACAGGGCCTTTGCACCTACTGTCTTGTCCCTGTGAGCCCTGTTGCTCACCTGGTTAACACTAGAGTTCTTGTAGCTCTGAGCTCAATCGTCGCCCTTCCAGGAAGCCTCCCCAAGGCCCCCTCCCTCCCGCCATGAGGTCAGATTTCCCAGTGGGAGGCTGTCTACTCCCCAGAGGTTAACAGAGTTGTCATTGTGTGTGTAAGTCCTTGAAGGGTGTCTCTCTGCGCTCGCCCCACCTCTTCCAGACACTGAATTTAGGGCCCCCATCCCGAAAGCCTGGAGTTCACCTCCAGATCCTCAATGAATTACATCTGCAGAGATGTAATTGTAAACAGGGTCACATTCTGAGGTTCCAGGTAGACAGGAATTCTGGGGGGACACCACTCAACTTGCTACACCCCCAGATTCCCACAGGCCTCTCTTGGTCTGGCCTGCCTAGTCCAGTCCAGTGTCACCTCAGGCACCCGGTCACTGTAGGACTGTTTGCTCCATCACCAGCCTCTCCCACTCCGGGCGTGAGCTGCAGGCGGTCAAGGGCTTGCTTTGTTCACCACTGGATCCCAGACATGTAATGGAGGCTCGGTCTTTGTTGAGTGAATGAAGATTACCTACCCCTCTCTAACCTGGGGAGAACCATGTTTTTAAAGGACAGGCTCCAAGCTCCAGCCCCAGCCTTTTAGGTGCTGGACACACCACCCATTGCCAAATCACTGCTCCGCCACTTCAGAGCCAGATGGTCTTGTGCAAATGGCTGGATGCCTCCATGCTTCAGTTTCCCCATCTGTAAAGTGGAGACAGCCCCAGCTCCCCCTCTCCCAGGGCTTGTGGCGAGGCCTGACTGTGTCACTGCATGTGAAGCGCTTAGGCACTCGTCTGGTACATGCTGAGCTCTGTGTGTAAGGGGTCCCGTCATTCCTCATGCAGGGGGCTCTACCCTTCGACGATGACAACCTCCGCCAGCTGCTGGAGAAGGTGAAACGGGGCGTCTTCCACATGCCCCACTTCATCCCTCCAGACTGCCAGAGCCTACTGCGGGGGATGATCGAAGTGGAGCCCGAGAAAAGGCTCAGCGTGAGTTGGGGGACGGGCATGGAAGGACAGTGGGAGGTGGGGACACAGTCCCTGGGGCAGTCATGGGGACAGGTTTCCAGGACCCGTCCCTCCATCCCCAAGGTGACAGCTGGGAGCGGGGTTGCTGGCTGAGCCCCATCCTGGGTCCTGCCCACCTGCCACTCCAGACGGGGAGGACAAAACACCACACACAACATACACACTACACCACACCACACCACACACACAAATGCGAGAGGACGCATGTGCATAGTGGACACACACCACACCACACACACACACCACACCACCCACACACACACACACACACACACACAAACATGAGAGGACACGTGTGCAAAGTAGACAACCACACCACACCACACACACACACCCACCAGACCACACCACACCACACACACACACACACACCAGACCACACCATACCACACACACACACACACACACACACACCACACCACCCACCCACACACACAGACACACACACACACAGACACACACACAAACATGAGAGGACACATGTGCATAGTAGACAACCACACCACACCACACACACACACACACACACACACCAGACCAGACCACACCACACACACACAAACATGAGAGGACGCATGCATAGTGGGCACACACACCACACCAGACACACACACATACCACACGCACACACAGACACACAAACATGAGAGGACACATGTGCATAGTAGACAACCACACCACACCACACACACACACACACACCAGACCAGACCACACCACACACACACACCACACACACACACACAAACATGAGAGGATGCATGCATAGTGGGCACACACACCACACCAGACACACACACATACCACACGCACACACAGACACACAAACATGAGGACACATGTGCATAGTAGACACACACCACACCACACCACACACATACCACACCACACATACACACAAACGCGAGAGGACATGTGCATAGTGGACACACATACCACGCCAGACACACAGAGACACACACACCACAGCACACCACACACACACAAACACGAGAGGACATGTGCATAGTGGACACACACACACCACACACACACACACAAACATGAGAGGACGCATGTGCACAGTGGACACACAACCACACCACACCACACACAGACCACACCAGACACACAAACACACACCACACCACACCACACACACACAAACGCGAGAGGACGCGTGCATAGTGGACATACACCACACCACACCACACCACACCACACACACACACACCCAACACCACACACACACAGACACACAAACATGAGAGGACGCATGTGCATAGTAGACACGCCACACACACACACACACACACAAAGGCGAGAGGACGCATGTGCATAGTGGACACACACACCACACCACACCACACACCACACCACACACACACACAGACACACACACAAACATGAGAGGACGCATGTGCATAGTAGACACACAACCACATCACACCACACACACACAAATGCAAGAGGACGCATGTGCATAGTGGACACACACAGACACACAGACACACACCCGGGAGGCCGCATGTGCATACTGGACAAACACACTGACACACTCACATACCCCACACCAAAAAAAAAAAACCCACACACCACCGCCAACCTGGGAGGGCGCATGCGCTTAATGGCCCTTGCAAGGTGGGGTGGCGCGTGGGCAGGATGCCACTGCGCATGCGAGAGATGTAGCCAGGCACTCCCCCCCACCGCCCTCCGCAATAGTCAGGCTGCGCCGCGAGCCGCCACTAGGGGGAGACATGAGCCGGCGTGCTGCCCGCCCTTTGGGGGGCGCGTTAGGGACCCCCCCAACGCCACCTAGGCAACTTTAATTGCGCACCTGCTGTGTTCAAGCGACCTCACTTCTGCTTCTCTACCAACCACGCCCCTCACAGCTGGAGCAAATTCAGAAACACCCCTGGTACCTGTGAGTATGGGGGAACTGGACACCTGGGTCCTAGGGGGAAGGAGAGGACCCCAAATATCAAGGGCCCCCAAAGTAGGAGAGCCCGCTAGGGAGCGGGGTGCCAAGGGTCCTGAATGAGGAGGGGCTGGGGGTCTGGACTCCTGGATCTGAGGTGGAGGTGTGCTGGGGCCCTGACTCTGGGGTTCCCAATAAAGGAGCAGGCTGGGACGGGGGACCCTGGAGCCTCCGCTTTAAGAGACATAGGAGATGCCCGGTTCCCTACGATTCTTCTCCTCCCCAGGGGCGGGAAACACGAGCCAGATCCGTGCCTGGAGCCAGCCCCAGGCCGCCGCGTGGCCATGCGGAGCCTGCCATCAAATGGAGAGCTGGACCCGGATGTCCTGGAGAGCATGGCGTCACTGGGCTGCTTCAGGGACCGCGAGCGGCTGCACCGGGAGCTGCGCAGTGAGGAGTAAGACCCCCCCCAATCCTGACAGACACCCTGGTCGCGTGGGGTGAGGGGGTCCCCCCACAGCCTGCTGGGTGGCCAGAGACAAAGACCCTCTTGGGGAGGCCTGGCCACTAGAAGGGGCATGGAGCTGTTCCAGGGGGAACCAGGCAGAGGTGGGTGGTAGGACCAGTGGGGAGAAGAAAGGATGCTGAAAGCTGAATAGATGCTGAGGAGGACTCAGTACCTCACACAGTGCTTACATACAGCAAGTGCTCAGATGTTTGAGTGAAAGTGTTAGTTGTTCAGTGGTGTCCAACCCTTTGCCACCACATGGACTAGCCTGCCAGGCTCCTCTGTCCATGGGATTCTCCAGGCCAGAATATTGGCGTGGGTTGCCGTTCTCCAGGGGATCTTCCCCATCCAGATATTGAACCTGGGTATCCTGCATTGCTGGCAGATGTTACTATCTGAGCCACATTCAGTTCAGTTCAGTTCAGTCGCTCAGTTGTGTCCAACTCTTTGCCACCCCATGAACTGCAGCACGCCAGGCCTCCCTGTCCATCACCAACTCCTGGAGTTCACTCAAACTCATGTCCATTGAGTCAGTGATGCCATCCAGCCATCTCATCCTCTGTCGTCCCCTTTTCCTCCTGCCCCCAATCCCTCCCAGCATGAGAGTCTTTTCCAATGAGTCAACTCTTCACATGAGGTGGCCAAAGTACTGGAGTTTCAGCTTTAACATCATTCCTTCCAAAGAACACCCAGGGCTGATCTCCTTTAGAATGGACTGGTTGGATCTCCTTGCAGTCCAAGGGACTCTCAAGAGTCTTCTCCAACACCACAGTTCAAAAGCATCAATTCTTCGGCGCTCAGCCTTCTTCACAGTCCAACTCTCACATCCATACATGACCACTGGAAAAACCATAGCCTTGACTAGATGGACCTTTGTTGGCAAAGTAATGTCTCTGCTTTTCAATATGCTATCTAGGTTGGTCATAATTTTTCTTCCAAGGAGCAAGCGTCTTTTAATTTCATGGCTGCACTCACCATCTGCAGTGATTTTGGAGCCCAAAAAAATGAAGTCTGATACTGTTTCCACTGTTACCCCATCTATTTCCCATGAAGTGATGTGACCAGATGCCATGATCTTTGTTTTCTGAATGTTGAGCTTTAAGCCAACTTTTTCACTCTGCTCTTTCACTCTCATCAAGAGGCTTTTTAGTTGTCTTCACTTTCTGCCGTAAGGGTGGAGCCACATTAGCATCATTATTATATCATTGAGTAAAATGAGGCTGAGATATATACTGAGACCAAGGGACCAACCCTCTTGATACCTAGGAAAATGGAGCCATAGACAGAGAGCCTGATGCACTGAGCCCCACAGAGCCACAGACACAAGGAGGGGATGAGATCATCTCTGGGACCTGACCTCTGACCCCAGTGCTCTCCTGCCCCCACCCCCCACAGGGAGAACCAAGAGAAGATGATATACTACCTGCTTTTGGATCGGAAGGAGCGGTACCCCAGCTGTGAGGATCAGGACCTGCCTCCCCGGAATGATGTTGGTGAGACGGGCAGGCCCAGATTCCCCAGGGAGGGACGGAGGGGCTGCAGGCCTTGAGCTTCTAACGTTAGACTCCCTGACTTGCCCCGAGACCTTTGTCAAAGCCCCTCTCCACTCTGAGCCTCAGTTTCCCCGTCTGTACAAGTGTCATGCCCAGCTGCACCAGTGCACCCTCTGATCCGGATGATACTCTCGGCCCGCAGACCCACCTCGGAAGCGTGTGGATTCCCCCATGCTGAGCCGTCACGGGAAGCGGCGGCCAGAGCGGAAGTCCATGGAAGTCCTGAGCATCACAGATGCTGGGGGTGGTGGCTCCCCAGTGCCCACTCGACGGGCCCTGGAGATGGCCCAGCACAGCCAGAGGTGGGAGCCCCCGCCCCTCCCCTGAAATGCACAGCCCTGGGTGGAGAGAGAGTTCAGGGTTCCAACGCTGTACCCACCTCAGAGGTGCTGTGTGACTGGGACACGTCTCCTCCCCTCTCTGGGCCTCATGTCCTCATCTTGGAGGAGTGTGGAAGGGAAAAGACGTCGGGGCCTTCTGAAAGCCTCCCACCTGATTTCTTTCAGATCCCGTAGTGTCAGTGGGGCCTCCACTGGTCTGTCGTCCAGTCCTCTGAGCAGCCCAAGGGTAAGGCCAGGTCCCAGATGGATTAAGGGGGGTAAGGGAGTGAAGACCCTGTGGAGCAAAGCTGAAGCAGCAGAAATTATAATTCCCATGAAGTCCTGGGACATTGCCTCCTTGTCCCTGAAGAGCCAAAGACCCAAGGCCTCGTTAGTATTTTAGTCCACTGGCTGACCATTTCCCACGTCAACAGGGTTGGGTTTTCAGTGTGCCTGAAGGGTCCTATTTATTCATTTAACCAAAGTTAGTTAAGCACCTATTCTGTTCTTGTCACTGCTGGGTTTACAGTCCCTGAGCATGATAGAAAAAGTCCCTGCCCCAACTTAACAGTGGGAGTGGGGGTGGGGGTGTTGGGGAAATAATTGGACTACAAGTTCCATCATGCTTTGGGGTACACCCCTGTGTGTGTGCCTGTGGGGCTTCTAGGATGTCCTGGGAGTTGTAGTCCACTCTCTCACTCGACTCCACTGCTCTACAGAGTCCGGTCTTTTCCTTCTCGCCGGAGCCTACCGGAGATGAGGCCCGGGGTGGGGGCTCACCAACTTCTAAAACGCAGACTCTGCCTTCTCGGGGCCCCAGGGGTGGGGGCGCCGGGGAGCAGCCCCCGCCCCCTAGTGCCCGCTCCACACCCCTGCCCGGCCCCCCAGGGTCCCCGCGCTCCTCCGGGGGGACCCCTTTGCACTCGCCCCTGCACACGCCCCGGGCCAGCCCCACTGGGACCCCAGGGACAACGCCGCCCCCCAGCCCCGGCGGCGGAGTCGGAGGAGCTGCCTGGAGGAGTCGTCTCAACTCCATCCGCAACAGTTTCCTGGGCTCCCCCCGCTTTCACCGGCGCAAGATGCAGGGTATGGCGGGGTCCTTTGAGGGTGAAGGGGCTGGGGACGTGGACTCCTGAGTCCTAATGTGGGGTGGGGGCTGGGGTCTAACATCTGGGTCCCCAGGAAGAACCAGGCTGGGGGCCTGGACTCCCACGACTTATGAGAAGATGCTGTTGGGAGCAGAGATTAAGGTGTTGGGGAGGGGCGAGGTCGGGCCTCCAACTCTGGAGGAGGAGCTCGTTGGAAGGACACGCCCGTTCAGTGCTCCTACTCACCTTCCCATTGGCTCATGGCTAGCAAGCCCCACACCCAGAACCAGGGGCCACAGCCCCGGAGAGAACGTCACGCGTGCGTGCCTTTTGGGGTTTAACTGCTGGGACGTGAACAGACTCTAGGGTCTGGATTCCCTGGGTGGAGGTCCCTGCTGGTCTGTGTGCTGGACACCAGGTGATGGACACATGTTGACCTTGCTCTCTCTTCCCCAGTCCCCACTGCCGAGGAGATGTCCAGTTTGACGCCAGAGTCCTCTCCAGAGTGAGTCTGACAGGGAAGGGAAGAGAGGGGATGGAGGGGCGATTCCCTTAGCCTCCTCCCAACCTACCTCCAACCCATCTGCTCCCACTCAGGCTGGCAAAACGCTCTTGGTTCGGGAACTTCATCTCCTTGGACAAAGAAGAACAAATATTCCTCGTGCTAAAGGATAAACCTCTCAGCAGCATCAAAGCGGACATTGTCCACGCCTTCCTGTCGGTGAGGGGCCTGGGTCCCCACGCACCCTGGCTTCCACAGAACTACAAATCCCAGCAGCCTGTGGGGTTCACCTCCTTAGTGCTGCCCTGAGTTCCCCCTGGGCTTCATGGGATTTGTAGTTTTCTAGCCAGAGTTGGGTGTGGTCACTGTGGGGACATGGAGGCAGGTATATAGCACCCTGTGGCCTGGAAGTGAGAAATAGGAGACCGAATTACTATTCCCTGCATGTTAGCCTCCACTGAGGACTAGTGAGTTGCCATTCCCTTACCACCAGGTCAGAAATTGGCAAAGGAACTATCAATACTTTTTTTAGTGGACTCTGGGGTTGTCCGCTGGGTCCTGTGGTTCTTTGCCCTAGGGGCTCATGGGCTTAACGTTTCTGAGACAGATGTGACTTTGGGCAGGGTTTGTGGAGGAAGGAAGGGATTTGTTTAATGTGGTCCTCGGGCCTGGGGCTGGCACCAGATGTGAAAGTCCATATTCACATGGGATTCAGTAGTTCAGTTATTTTTCTGATGCTCTGTTTATAAGATAGAGAAAACTACAAATCCCAGCAGGCAGTGCCCCCCCCCCCCCCATTGCCTCTTCTGTTATCCTTTCCCCCTGGTGGCTCAGGGGATTGGTATTTCCTGGGCCAGAGCTGATCAAGGGCTGCGTGTCTGTGCTTTGGAGTGCGGCCGCTCACGTCACCCCGTCCTCTTGTCCCCGCCCCTCTCAGATCCCCAGCCTCAGTCACAGCGTGCTGTCACAGACCAGCTTCAGGGCCGAGTACAAGGCCAGCGGCGGCCCCTCCGTCTTCCAGAAGCCCGTCCGCTTCCAGGTGGACATCAGCTCCTCTGAGGGCCCAGAACCCTCCCCCAGGCGGGACAGCAGCGGCGGCGGCGGCATCTACTCCGTCACCTTCACTCTCATCTCCGGTAAGCCTCCCGGGCCGCGCTGCCCCAGCCGGTGTGTGGGATGCTCAGGACAGCTGAGGGCAGCAGTCCTCTGAAGTTTCAGGTTATCAAAATCTGAAGAGACTAGTTTAGAGAGACATTCCCCAGACGTAATTCTTCTTAAAGAGTTTACTTAACGGCACTTATTTATGTCTATTTTATTTACTGAAAAGTTTCATTGTATCTAGTTATTTTTCTTGCGGACAAACTTTGTAACAGGAATAATAAGATCTTATTTATCTGCTTTCTAGGAAGCCTAGATACAATAAAAATATTTTACTTAATATTGAGGACTCTAAAAACATGTCTGTATTAATTAATGCAACAAACTTAAGCTAAATTTAGTACCAGGTATTAATGCTATACTGAATGTTTCCTAGTTCATGCAAACCTGAAAGTCATTAGGGTTATTTTCTTTTCCCTTTCTGAGCATTTACCTAAGTGCCTATTTTCCTGTAAGCCAATACATAGAGTTCATTTACAGATTAATTCTGGCGGTAACACACATCTACAACACGCGCATATAGATGCATACAGATGCACCAACAGATTCCCCATAGTTTCCATTTCAAAATTTCAGCCAGTGGAGAAGGAAATGGCAACCCACTCCACTGTTCTTGCCTGGAGAATCCCAGGGACGGGAGAGCCTGGTGGGTTGCCATCTATGGGGACGCACAGAGGGGGACACGACTGAAGTGACTTAGCAGCAGCAGCAGATCTTCATTGGTGCTCAGGACTTCTCTGTCTGCGGCGAGCTGGGGCTCCTCTGTAACGGCAGCGCACTGGCTTTTCCATCCTGTGCTCTCTTGATGCAGATCACAGGCTCTGGGGCACCCAGGCTCAGTAGTTGTGGCCCACAGGCTTAGTTACCCTGGGGCATTTGCAGTCTTCCCAAACCAGGTCTCAAACACATACCTTAAGCACTGGATCAAAAGGGAAAACACTCTGGAAGGAATTGGAAATAAACCACTTTTACATGAAAAAAAAAAAAAAAAAAAAAATTCAGCCAGGAGTCAGTTACTATAAATAAAGTAAAACCCAACAGTTACGAAAGACGTTGGATTCAGATCACCTGTCTCCCTTTTGTTCTCTCTTTCAGAGTTACCTTGCCTTCAATTTTCAGTTTACTTTTTACATTTTAAAAAATTACTTTTCAGTATTCATTTGCTTATTTATGTGGCTTTGTCAGGTTTTAGTTGCAACACACGGGATCCTTGTTGCTGCACGTGGACCCTGGTTGTGATGTCCTGGCTTAGTCCTGGCTCCGACGCACATGGAATCTTAGTTCCCCGACTAGGGATTGAACCCCTGTCCTCTGCATTAGCAGGCGGATTCTTAACCACTGAAACCACCGGGGAAATCCCTCAATGAGGCATTTTTGGAATTTGGAAAACTTTGGGGTCTTCTGCATACAAATGAAAATAGGAAAATGTGATGAGAGCTCTCTAAAATTTTACAATTTAGAAGTTTTTCCAATCCTAAAGATCCAAGAAGCTAGCCCTACAAATATTTTCCCTGCTAACCTAATTTTTAAGAGGAAAAACTCTTACCACTGTTGTTTCCAGTACACCCTGCAGGCAGAGGTCCAGGAGACTGCAGGCTTTTAACTGTGTGTGAAAAATCCGTTTTAGGGTGCTGAAGAGACCTATGTTGGCCAGTTCAGGGCAGGATTTCCTTTCATTCCCAATTAAGTAGTTGCAAGCATACATAAGCCCAGCTGGTATTCCCATCAGTGGCTGCCTGTACGGGAGCTGTTTGGCCTTCGAGGCGCAATTTCCCATTATTAATTTCGTAGCCTAGTTCAGATGTGAAATATGATCTAAGCAACTTTCTGAGGGCACTGTGGCAAATCGCCTGCGTGCTGCTTCTGAATCTAGCAAGGAATTACCCTGGGTTACTTTTTTCAACGTTTTAAGTTTTCTAATTAAAAACTATTTTTTGGCTGCGCTGGGTCTTTGTTGCTGCGCGTGGGCTTTGTCTAGTTGCAGGGGGTGGGGGCTGCTCTCTGCCCGCGGTCCTCCAGCTTCTCGCTGTGATGGCGTCTCTTGTTTTGGAGCGCAGGCTCGAGGGCTCGCGGGCCTCCGTAGTTGTGGCACCCAGGCTTAGTTGCTATGTGGCGTGTGGGATCTCCCAGACCAGGGAACAAACGGGCCCCTGCCTAGTAAGGTGGATTCTTAAGCACTGGACTGCCGGGGAAGCCCCCAAGGCTGCTCTTGACTGCTTGTTTCTCCCAGGTCTCATACCCCCTCCCTTCCCTGATTAACAACTGCTTGAATCGGCCCCTTGGAACTCAGGGAAGGTCATGGAGGCTGAATGAAGGCTGTTTTCTATAATCAGAAATGGGGGACGCAGAAAGTCTTTGTGCCCAGGAGCCCCACGGGGCCCTGCTTGGTATCATTAAGAGCTGAATAACTCGGTCTCTCACTTCACTAGCAAAAGTTTCTTTTCAGACCATATAGCAACTTGTTCAATTTTGATTTTAAGTCAAATTTAACAAAAACCCAGCCAGTTATGTTTCCCTGGGCCTCTTGCCCAGACGCCCAGGTCCTGCCTAGGAAATGCACTGGAGCCCCTTCAGATTTCAAGCCTTAAGTGAAAACAGTGCAAATAAAATTTTCAGGATCATCACTCAAACAGTGAGAGCTGGGTAGCAGGAGAACTCATCAGAACACCTGAGAAGTACCGAGAAGCCCGACGGGGCTTCTTAGCTTTGGTTCCGTTGGACTCCCGGTGCCCTCTGGTGGGTGCCTGTCATATCTGGCCAGTTAGGCCAGCACGGCAGATGAAAAGATGAATCCGTTGATTTAAGGAAAAAATGGAGGGACTTCCCTGGCAGTCGAGTGGTTGAGAATTTGCCTGCCCGTGCATGGGACACAGGTTCGATCCCTGTTCCGGGAGGACCCCACTTGCCACGGAGCAAGTAGGCCAGTCTCCACAACTACTGAGCCCGTGCTCTGCAACCAAAGAAACCACTGCAGTGAGCACCACAGCTAGAGAGGGGCCCCCGCCCCCCGAAACTAGAGGAAAGGCACGCACAGCAGAGAAGACCCAGTGAAGCCAAAAATAAATAAAACTTTTAAAAAGAAGAAAAAATGGGAAATGTTACTGGAGTCATACTGAGCACTATAAGCCAGGAGCAGCCGCTCAGGAAGTCTGAGAGCTGTTCTGCTCTTGAGCGGTCCACGCGCCACTATATGCATTTGTGAGACAGAGGGCCCTACGTGAAATGGCGTGTTACTGACGGTTTGCACGATCCACGTGCAGAGCGAGTCGTGGGTCATGGGTCATCGTCAGGATTAAGAAGCTTGCCTCCTAAGCAGGTGTGCTTAGTACAGGCGCACGACAGATACACACCAAGGAGGGGGGAGGAGGCCCAAATGGGCAGAGAAAATTTGTCGTGTTTGAATATTTTCCCCTCTTGCTGGAAAATATGGATCTTGCTTCATCTGTCTGTTGCCCTGCCCCTTGCAGGTCCCAGCCGCCGGTTCAAGCGGGTGGTGGAGACCATCCAGGCCCAACTGCTGAGCACACACGACCAGCCGTCTGTACAGGCCTTGGCAGGTGGGGGCACCCGTGGGGGCGGGGCAGAGGGGGCACTTCCGGTGGCCAAGTGCCTCAGGGGCTTGTGTTACCTGTGAGGCTTCAGCTGCGGGGCTCCCAGGGAACCAGCCCTTCCCAAGCCTGAGAAGGCCTCGCCACGGAGGGAGGGGACCTCCAGGGGTCCCTAAGGGGACCACTGGTCTCTGTGTTGGAGGTGGTGGAGCTCCCTGCCACTGGAGGCTCCTGAGCTGTGTTCTGGAGGAGGGTGACCAGCTGTCCTGCTCTGCTGGGGACAGAGGGGTTCCCAACACCCAGGACTCTCAGTGCTAAAACCAGGACAAGGTGGTCGCTGTCTCGCAGACCCTTCTGGCCCTACTGGGCCTGGCTTTCACGAACTCGGGCCTCTCCCCGGGAGGGAGCAAGGTCTGTGCTCCAGGGGGAAGGGGCTTCTCTGTGCCCACCAGCCCTGGTTGTCGGGAGGGGACTCCCCTAGCCACCAGGGATCAAGGAGGTCGAGGTCACAAACAAACTCTGTGGTTCCAACAACATCAATTTATTATCATGCAGCCCTGGAGGTCAGAGGTCCCACACAGATGAATGGGGCTAACTCCAAGTGGAGGGCCGCCCCGATAGGCAGGTAGAGGAATTCTGCCCTGTTAGTCTGCTTCTCCAGGGCGACCAGAAGCCAGGAAGGCCCCCTGAACCTCTCTAGACTGGGCTGCTAAGGAAAGGTGGCCTTGACGACCAGAGTTCCTTAAAGGGCACACCTTCAGAGATGTAGGACCCACAGGGACCCAGGGTCCAAGACGCGTGCCTTATAAGGGGAGTGGGGCAGTGCGGGGACCTCCAACTGAGCCCCAGAGAGGGGCAGCCGTGTGGGTTGCTATAGCAGCAAGACCTCCAGCAGTCAGTGTCTCTTAAGGGGTGTTCTCTGGTACAGGACCTCAGCTCTTGTTTTGGGCCCTATGGAAACTGCTGCCTGACCACTGGGAACCAGCCTTGGCCAGGTCTGGCCAGTGGCCCAGTCTGGCCCCACAGAAAGGTGCCCCAGTCATGCAGGCGCTGCTGGGAGAGCCAGAACAACCTGCTGGGGGCTCCCCGAGGGTCCCGAAGGGAAGGGGGTGCTTTGGCCACAATCCGGGGCCTTGGAAAGTGCAGTAACCAGAGTCTCTGGCTGTCTCCTGAGCTGGGCCCGCCAGGACTCCCTGGGGCTTGGTCTGGTCTCCAAGGCCCTGGGCTAGAGGGCTGCGCCCGGTTGGTGCAGGGCAGGCAGGCAGGCCTCATGTGGCTGGCGTGTGTGAGCCCTGGCAGCCGCCCCCCGCCCCCTCACCACAAGAGGTTTGGCACCCCTTCCTGAGGCCAGACCACTTCCTCCCGCACAGACGAGAAGAATGGCGCCCAGACCCGGCCTGCCGGGACCCCGCCCCGAAGCCTTCAGCCTGCGCCTGGCCGCCCAGACCCGGAGCTGACCAGCTCTCCCCGCCGAGGCCCCCCTAAGGACAAGAAGCTCCTGGCCACCAACGGGAGCCCCCTGCCCTGACCCCAGGGGGCTGGGGAAGGAGGGGCGCCCCCTCCACCCCCCTTCCCTGCCCCCCCAACTGTGAATCTGTAAATAGGCCCCAAGGCAAACGTGGGGAGGGGGGAGACACGACACACCCGGACCTGCCCTTCGGGGATGGGGCTCCGGGGGCCATGCCCAACGAGGGGGGTTTCTGGGGGGACTGCGGGTGGGGGAGCCGTTTCTATTTTATTTATTGATTAATTTATTATTTTATTTATTGATCAATCTCTCTGTGGGGTGGGGTGGGGGAGGGACAGGGGCTGGTTGGGGTGGCTTAGCAGATCCGGACGGACAGGGCCATCTGTCCTCATGTGCCCAACTCCCCGTTCCTGGGCCCCCCCCACCCCCCAGTCCTCTCCCTCTGCCCCCATGACCTTCTGTACGGATTTGCTCTCCGGAAGGAATTCTGATTTCGCGTGATCCTGCCTGCGTCCGTGTCTCTGATTCCGCCGGCGGCAGCAACAACAAAAAATTAACAATAATAATAATAATAATAAATATCCTTGATCAGGGATGGCTGGCTGGCCTTGGCCTCTCGCTTCCTGGGTGGCCCCGACTGCAGGGGCGGAACCAGACGGCAGGGACAGGAGGTGTGAGGATGCTGCTGGCTGGATGGCTGTTCACAGCTGGACGTGCAGGGAGGTGGGGGAGTCCGGCGGGGGGCGAAGGCTGCCAGAGCCCGGCTGGAGACACAGGGTGCAGCCGTCCAGGCGGGAGAAGTCCACGGCAAGGAGGCCGAAGAGGATGAACAGCAGCATGGCGGCGACCCACTCGCAGATGGCGGAGACGGAGCGCATAGACCAGGAGTGCAGGACAACCACTGGGGCCAGGGTCAAGGGTGCAAGGCCACAGGGAGGAGCTGGAGCCAGCGGGGAGCCCGCCCCTGACGTGCCCTACCTGCAGCGGCCCCTCTCACCCGACAGCCTCCCCCGCTCCTCAGCCACTCCTCCCAGACACTCTCAAAGGGGCCCTCCTTATCTCCCCTCTGTCTGCAGCTACTTCCCAAATATTTCCGGTCGCACGTTCCTCCTGTTTATGGCAGCATTCCCACTGTCTCAAAAATGCTCCTGCCTCCAACACCGCACGGTGTCCTAAAGATACCCTCTGGCCTCCTTGGGGGCTCAGACGGTAAAGAATCAGCCTGCAATGTGGGAAACCCGGGTTCAGTCCCTGGGTCGGGAAGATCCCTGGAGGAGGGAATGACAACCACTCCAGTATTCTTGCCTGGAGAATCCCCATGGACGGAGGAGCCTGGCGGGCTATGGGCCACGGGGCCACAGAGTCGGATACGACTTAGCGACAGCGAGTGACACAAGTTAGCCTTGCCCCGCCCGCCAGCCTCAGGCTGTGCTTGCAACTTTCTCCCCCTACCTGTGCCTCTCAGGCCCCTCCTACTCACTCCAAGCAGAGCCTTCTTCCTAAACTCTCTTCTTTCCGGGAGCCCCCACCTCCATGACAACCCCATCCACTCCGGTGCCCCAGCGGGCCCTTGGGAATCGCCCTTACCCCCTCCCATCTCTGTCCCCTGGCCAGCTGGTCACCCCAAGTCTTGTCTGTCTTGTACATCTCTTTCTGGTCTGGTGTCTCTACTGCCCAGCCTTGTCCCTTCTCCAGCTCCGCAGTCCCAGCTGTTTATAAAATGGTTCTGTGACCACTGACCAACACACCCCCCCAGCTCCAGCCTGGCAGAGTTGCCCCTCATTTTCTGGGACCACCGCCTGCCTCACTGAAGCACTCCTCTCCGCCAACCCAGCTCCGACTCACCCCTCCTAGATCAGACTAGACATTTCATTCATTCAAGGGTTCTTAGACAGTGAGGAAGGCCAGTACCATCCCTTAGCCCCACTGATCCTCAGACAAAGTGTGAGCCCCCAAATACAAGTGCTGACCCCAGCCCTGACCGTGTACCTCTCCTGCTCACAAGCTTTCTGGGGCTCCCTGTTGCCTTCAGGCAGAAGCCCAAGCCTGTAACCCCTCACTTTTCCGCTGGAGAGCCTGACCTCTGGGCCTGCCAGCAGCCTTATCGCCTCCCTTGGGCAGCTTACTTTCCCCTCCCCCTCTCCCCCCACAACCATGTACATAAAGAGGCAGTCCCCCAACCCTGCACCAACCTCCCAACACAGGCTAGTTCTGCAAGACCAGGTCAAAGCATGGCGGGTCTCAGACCCCTCCATGGCCATCCAGCCCTTACCACGCTCAGCTGACCATCTTACGGTCCTATCTCCCCCTTCCCCACAGTCAAGGGATGTTTGGGGCCCTAGGACGAGGACCCTGTAGCCAAATGGATCCTGAGCACAGGCAGGGTTTGAGAGGGGCCGCCTGTACCTCGTGGTCGGTTTTGCCCACCACTGCAGAGGACCTGTGCTAGTCTGAGTTCAGGAGCCAGCCCTTCCTGCCTGTTTCATGGGATTCAATCCGCTGCTCTGGGAAACTGGATCACCACCTCCAATTTGCTGGGGAAGTGGATCCAAGTCTCCGAAGGGATCCACTGAGGGCAGCCCACCCAGGGCCTCGCTGGTTCCCCCTGGCCTCTTTCGGATGCCAATGACCTCTTGGGTGCCCCTTCCCACCCGCCCCCACAGGGGGCAGCCGTCCCCAGGGTTGACCCCGCTCTCCCTGAGGGCACTCTGCTAATCAGTAGCAATCACTGTTCTGCTAAAAGCAAGGCCATTCCACCTATATGGAAACTGAGGATCAGAGACTGGTTTGGCTTGCCCAGAGGTGTGGCGATCTGGTGGGTTCTGGGATGACTCAGGAGTGGGTTGGAGTCGAGGCTCTACCCAGAGGCATGCTGGTAAATGTGTGACAACCAGTTCTGATTTGTAACACACATCAGTTTCTGGGGAAGAAACCGCACCCCCCTCCACTGTCTCAAGCTGCTAGTGTGGCTTCCCAGGAGCCGCTAGTGGTAAAGACCTGGCCTGCAAATACAGGAGACCTAAGAGAGGCAGGTTCGACCCCTGGGACGGGAAGGTCCCTTGGAGGAGGGCATGCCAACCCACTCCAGTATTCTTGCCTGGAGAATCCCATGCACAGAGGAGCCTGGGGCTACAGTTCACGGGGATCCCAAAGAGTCAGACACGGCAGAGCACTAGGGCACAGTCACAATATTGACTGTTCACCTGTTCTGTGCCAGGCACCCATCTAAGCACCTCACGTGCTCCTTCATTCCTCACATTCCTTACCAACATCCTCATTTGATAGATGAGGAACCCGAAGCACCAGGAAGTCAGGAAAGAAGAGGAGTCCGCCATCCCACCCTCCCCACCCCACCTCCACCCCCGGCTAGTTCATTGAGGTGGTGGGATTCCAACCCAGGCAGCACGCCCCCAGAACCAGGACTCACTGACAATCCTCTGTAGCGCTGCATGGAGACCGAGGCTGAGGAAGGAAGGGGCGCCCAGGACGGCGGAGGGCAGACCCACCCCATCGGAGAGCCACCCCCACTCCAGCGAAGGATACTGGCCACCTCGAGGATGAAGCAGGCGCTGCAGAGCACCAGGCGCAGTGGCCCGATCCAGGGAGCCCCAGGCTGGGGCAGGTTCTTCATCCGCCAGGAGAGGAAGAGCTGCAGCCAGAAGTATAAGATTCCCACGAAGAAGGCCAGGAAGGCGCCTGTCAGGTGTGTGGCCCGCTGATTCTTCTCCTGGGAGGAGGAGGGCGCAGAGTTGAGGGGCGGACGTGCGGAGAGCCAGGGACCGGGCCCCCCTCCACGGGCTGTGCCGGAAGACTGCCCGCCATACCCGGCAACAGGCAAGTTGATTCGGTGCACTGGCTGTGTATTGTCCGCTCCACCCACGAGGGCCCCCGTTTAAAGCTGCTGTTTCCTGCTGGCGCCTCTATCCCTAAAACAGTGCCTGGCACACGGTGCGTCCTAAGTGGCTTCAGTCCTGTCTAACTCTTTGCGACCCTATGAACTGTAACTCACCAGGCTCCTCTGTCCATGGGATTCTTCAGGCAAGAATACCGGAGTGGATTGCCATGCCCTCCTCCAGGGGATCTTCCCAACCCAGGGATCTAAGCCTCCATCTCTTGTGTCTCCTGCCTTGGCAAGTGAGTTCTTTACCACTAGCACCACCTGGGAGGCATAGTAGAGCCTTGCAAATATTAGGAGAATAAATACTTCATTCTCAGCCTTGGTGGGAGAGAGCAGATTATTGACACTAAGCGGGTAAAAATTGGTTCCTGGAGGCTGAAAAAAAAAAGTCTTAAATATTGCAACGGTTTGTGCCTTACTGATATCATTTGTATTATATTAAAAATTTTAATATGAAATATTTCATGGGTGAAGGGATGATTAGGAGAAAATGTCTAAAAGAGGCTTCTGGAGAATTCCCTGGTGGTTCATTGGTTAGGACTCAGCACTTCCTGGGCTGTCCTGGTGGCTTAGAAGGTAAAGAATCTGCCTGCAATGCAGGAAACCTGGGTTTGATCCCTGGAGAAGGGAACGGCTACCCATTCCAGTATTCTTGCCTGGAGAACCCCATGGACAGAGGAGCCTGGTGGGCTACAGTCCAAGGGGTCACACAGAGTCTGACAGGACTGAGCAACTAACACATTCACTTCTTTCAGTGCTTCGACCTCAGGGGGCACAGGTTCAGTCCCTGGTGGGGAGCTAAGATCCTGCGTGCCAAGTGGAGTAGCCAGAAAAGAAAAAAAGGAAGGCTTCTGAGTGGAGGGCAATAATGATTACAGAAAAAGAAAGGATAAGGAACACGGGAATACATCAGTGAGTGAATGATTTGCTATGCAAATATGATGTGGAATTTTTACTAAGTTGTAGGCAGCCTCTTGTCTAAACACCATGGCTTCCCTGGCCCCTTGGTAGGAGAAGTTTGGTGTCAGAGGTAACCACAATAGAAAAATAAAATGATAAATAAGAAAGATTTCTCCTATCACTCATCCATCTACTTATTCTACCAATACCTACTGAGCTTCGTGGTTAAGAATGTGGGCTCTAACAGTCAAAGAATCTGGGTTCATTTCTGACCACCAAGAACCTGGTAATAAAGATATCTCTGGCATTTGACCAAAAAGAATCTCCCTGGAGTTCTTGTGGAGATGGATTAAAATAACCCAGCTAGTGCCTCCTACAGAGTGAGCACCCATTTACAGGGCGGTCCAGCGGTCAGGACTCCGCGCTGTCACCCCCAAGGGTCTGGGTTGCATTGGTCTGGGAACTAGTATCCTCCGCTAAGCCGAGCGGAGCGACCAAAAAAAAAAAAAGAGAGAGAGAGAGAATTGAGAAATTTCATCATTAAACGGAGGGGTACGGCAGTGAATGACCCCAGACTCCTAGGGGTCCACGGAATGACTACAAAGAGCCTCCTACGCGATCTCTACTCAGAGAGCGGACCTCATCACTGCCTCCACGGCCTGAGAGCCACAGAGAAATACAAGTCCCAGGAGGCCGTGTGGGGAGCATCCCTCCTCGATGAGGACTCTGCGCCCCGGGGGATGCTGGGAGTTGTAGTCCCACACTCCGGCGGGCGGGCCTACTCCGTCTCACCTGGAAATTGCCCACTATGGAGGTGCCCAAGGCACAGAGGAGCCCCGTCCACAGGATCACCTGGTTATGCCACTTTCGGACGCCCCAGTCCCGAAGCTGGTAGTAACGGAGAATGCAGATCCAGGCGGCTGGGAGGAGAGGAATTGGTGAGAGACGGGAGCCCCAGACTTGGGGGTAGGGCGTGGGTCCAGGGGTGGGAGCCCAACTCCAGGATTTGGGGGGAGGGCGGAGGAGGCAAGGACCCCCACGGTCCTGGCTGGGCGGGGCTGGCACCGCAGGAAAGGTGAGCAGAGCGTTTACCCGAAGCGGCTCCGATGTTGAGCACCTGGCTGAAGATGCAGCTCTGGGGGGGCACGTTTCCACACACACTGAGGGGAGATAAAGGCTCACCTCCTTGCTCCCTCCCGACCCCGGCCTCCCCGCTGGCGCCGTGACTACCTGATGTACGGGAAGCCGTCGGTGAGGTTCACGGCCTTGTTAACCACAGCCAGCGAGAACCTGGGGGCGGGGCACAAGGTGAGCCGAGGGCTTGCCACGACCCTTTTCTTTCTGTTTCCAGCACAAACCCGGGATCCTTGCTCCCTCTCTCGCAGGCCCAAGAGACCAGCACCCAACCCCTCCTCCAGACCCAGGGTCCAGACCCCCAGTCCCTCCTCCCCAGACCCGGGGGTCCAGGCCCCAGCCCCTCTTCCAGACCCGGGAGTCCAGGCCCCAGCCCCTCCTCCAGATGCTCCTCCAGACCCCCAGCCCCTCCTCCAGACCCGGGGTTCCAGACCCGCAGCCCCTCCTCCAGACCCGGGGGTCCAGCCCCCAGCCCCTCTTCCAGACCCGGGAGTCCAGGCCCCCAGCCCCTCTTCCAGACCCCGGGGTCCAGACCCCCGGCCCCTCCTCCAGATGCTCCTCCAGACCCCCAGCCCCTCCTCCAGACCCGGGGTCCAGATCCCACTCTTCCTCCCTCAGACCTGGGGGTCCAGACTCCCAGTCCCTTCTCCAGACCCCAGGGTCCAGCCCCTCCGGCCCCTTCTCCCTCAGACCCAGGGGTCCAGACCCGCAGCCCCTTCCCGCTCAGACCCGGGGGTCTAGTCCCTCAGCCCTTCCTGGCTCAGACGCAGGCATGTCTCCTGCCTCTAACACTCACACAGTCTGTTCCCTGGTGGCACAGTGGATGGGCATCTGCTTGCCCATGCAGGGGACGCGGGTTCCACCTCTGGTCCCAGCAGATCCCACCTGCTGCCGGGGACAAAACCCGCGGGTGCGCCACAACTCCTGAGCCTGCTGCAACTACTGAAGCCCAAGCACCTAAAGCCGACATTCTGCAGCCAGAGCAGCCACCACAAGGAAGAGTCCCCGCTCACCCGCTCACCGCAGCTAGAGAAAGCCCGCAGACAGCAGCCAGGACCCAGCACAGCCTAACATGAGTCAATAAACAGAAGAACACAGACACACTCACACGGTCCAGATGCCAGCAATAGCCCAGAAGGCCAGGCACATGGGCAGCAGAGACAAGTATCCCCACATGCCGGGGTCTGCAGGGGAGGAGAGGGGAAGGGACTGAGGTCAACACTGCCTCTGCGTCTCTGTCTCGGGTGAGGAGCCAGCCCCTAAGCGTTTAGGTGTCTCATATTCTGGGACTGTCTTTGAGGCCCTCTTTGGCTCCCAGGCATGAATAGTGTGTAAGTGTTCAGGATGATAACACCAGCTCTGTGCTTGGGGCACTTTCGCTCTTTTTTTTTTTTTTTTGTACAGTCCTTTATCCTGATGTCCCAGTATCTCTTAGCTGTCCTTCCCCCACCCAGCTCTCGAGTCTCTCCAGCCCCTCCCCCACTGCCAACCTCTGCCCCCCTCCTCCCCGGCCCCTGCACCCCTCTGCCAGGCGCTCACCGGTCCAGGCTCTCCCGGGCTCTCTCGGTCCTGGGGCCGCGTGAGAGTTTGGGGAAGAAGGCTGAGCTGTGGGGGCGGGACCACCGTCCGCGCCCCGGCAGAGCCAAAGTCCACGATCGAACGCCAGCGGGACACTGTTAGGTCAAGAGGGTGGCCCCCGCTGTCCCGGGACTTCACCCTCAAACTAACTGCACTTTCAGTCTCGGAACGGAGCGGGCCGTGGCTTAGCTCCCAGGGCCCTCCACCTCCCTTCCTTCAGCTTTCTAGCTTCAGCATTCAGACTCCCAGACGGGGAGTCCTCCCCAAGACCCAGAAATCCGAGCCTCCAGCTCTGTGCACACTTCCTCCCTGGGGGACCCAGAAGCCCCGGCCTCCGGCCTCTTCAAGAGCACCTGCCATTGTTTCTAGCCCCCTGCTGTCTAGCCTCCCTGTTGGTACCTCCTTAGGGAGTGAGAACCCAGACCTACGGGTGCCCACTCTGCCGGGTGCCGTTTCTGTCTGGACGCGGCGGGGCCAGGCCGGGACCCTGGTGTCCGGATCCTGCCCGCACTGGCCTCCCAGTTCCCCACAGCCAGGGAGCACGTGGGTGGGGAGGGTGATCCTGCTGAGAACATCCCCGTCAGGAGAACCTCCCTCCCAGAAACCCACTGCTTCCTCTGGCCGTTTTCTTTTCTCTCCCATAGAACAGCTCTCGGCTTCCTGGCTTCCTCCTTTCTCACTACTCAGGTGCCTGGGCCCTGGCACCCTCCTGCGTCCCCAGAACCCGGGAGTCCAGGCCCCCGGCCCGTCTGCCCTCAGACCCAGGGAGTGTATCCTCCCTGAGATGCAGAAGTGCCAGCCACCCGCTCCCTCAGCTCCCCACCTCTTTTGATTTTTTAATAATTGAAATAAATTTCACATGATTAACCATTTCACTTTATTTTATTGTGCTTAACGTGCATTTTATTTGACTTTTATTGCATTATGGTTTGTGGCACGTTGTGGCTTGTGGGATCTTGGTTCCCCGACCAGGGTTGGAACCTGGGGCCCCCGGCAGTGAGAGCACCCGGTCCTAACCACTGGAGGGCCAGAGAATTCCCTAACTGTTTTAAATTTTACAGTTCAGGGACATTTAACTCATTCACAGTGTTTCGAAACCAGCACCGCTACCTCGTTCCGGAACTTTTTCACTACCCCAGGAGGAAGTCCCTTACCAGTTAAGCTGACACTCCCAATTCCCGCTTCCCCACCCCTCAACCCTCTGCTGCTGCTGCTGCTGCTAAGTCGCTGCAGTCGTGTCCGACTCTGTGCGAACCCTCTGGCCACATCCAAACTGCTTCCCGTCTCTATAGATTTGGCACTTCTGGACATTTCATATAAATAGTATGTGCCTTCTCGTGTCTGGCTTCTGTCACTGAGCGTGATGTTTTTGAGGTTCATCCATGTTCCCAGGTGGGTAAAGAAGCCAGCCTGCCAGTGCAGGAGACGTCAGAAACATGGGTTTGATCCCTGCGAGGGGAAGACCCCTGGAGGAGGGCATGGCTACCCACTCCAGTGTTCCTGCCTGGAGAATCCCAGGGACAGAGGAGCCTGGTGGGCTACAGTCCCTGGGGTCACACAGAATCAGACACGACTGAAGTGATTTAGCATGATAGCATGTTGTAGCACAGGTCAGTGCTTCATGCCTTTTCGTGGCTAAATACTATTTCATCAACGCCCTCCATCATGGGGACTTCTGAAGCCCGCTTCTCTCGTCCTTTGCACTTCAGGATTTCCAAGTGCCCCAACAGCTAGGGTTTTCAGCTCTCGGATTGCTTGAGAGCAAAGACGAGAGAGCAGAGAAACAGACAGGGATCACGAGTATTTCTTGAAGGTGGAGGCCCAGTGACCAATGAAGAATGAGATCTCTCGGGACTTCCCTGGTGGTGGATTAGGACTCTGCACGTCCACTGCTGGGGGCCCGGGTTGGATCCCTGGTCAGTGGTCAGGGAACTAAGATCCCACAGGTTGCAGTGTGCAATCAAAAAAAAAAAAAAAAGCCAAACATGGGATGTTATAGTAGTGCAGAGCAGGGCAGGGTGGGCCCAGAAGGGGAAGTGGCTAACTAGCAATGGTAGCCAGTGCCTGTCTGGCTGTGGGGGAAGTTTAGGACAATCTCACAAGCCATGCTTAGAGGAGGCAGGCGAGCTACAGGAAGGCTTTCTCAGCAGGGCCCAGGTGGTTCCTGAAACCTGGCCCCTGAGGGTTGAGTGCTTTTGTCTTTCGACCAAAATAGAAATGGCCAACCTGCGAGTTTCCGTTTTATCTGGGGTGATGCTGAGTCCTGTGGCCCACGAGATAGCCTCTCAGGGAGTTCTCAGGATCTGATTCCAGCGTTTCAGTGTTTTTGCAAAAGGGATTTGGGCAACCCAGAAGACATCTCCTTAGAAGGTTGCTGTTAGCCACAAGGCCCAGATACCTTAGTTAATGACTTCAGTGCTTTTCGAAGCAGGAGAAGGTGCAAGAATTTGGGCTGGTAACATTTTTTTCCTGAAAATATCTGAAGGCCTGTTCTTCCAGTTTTCCCAGAGTGCAGAGTGCCTCATTCAAGGGTGTTAAAGGTTAGTGACTCCAGTTAAAGGTGGGTTAAAGGTTAGTAACTCCAGTGGCTAACACCGCCATGCTTTTAGTCAGATGGAGAGCGACATTCCTTAGTGGGCAGTCTGCTGGGTTACAGAGTGCGGGACCCACTAGGAGAAATGAGCCTGGAGCCTAAGTTCTCAGTCGTCATAAAGGGCTTGGATGTTATCCTGAGAGTACTGGGGGGCCATGGAAGGTTCTTGAGCAGGGAATACAGAGAGGAGCTGACACCAGTGGTGTGTAGACATGAAAGAGATGTAATACGTGTTAACTAATCTTATGTGTCAGGCACTCCCCTGTGTGCTCCGCGGAGGTTAACTCACTAATTGTCACGACAGCCTGAGTTGTCACTGCTCGAGTTATACACCAGATCCCCTAATCCTCATGAAAGTAGAATTCCTGGTTTCTTGACTCACTTCTACATCACACACACACACACACACACACAGCCCAGTGACCTTGAGGAAGAAGCTTCTGGAATAATTCCACACTTCACACCTCTAAGCCATACCCCAGAAGATCCAGAATGTTCAACCCCGCAAGCAGCTCGGAGAGATTGGTTTCGAATCCCACCTCTGCCAGTTAAGAGCTGGGTGCCCGTAGAGAGCCCTGCAATGGTTGTAACAGCAAACCACAAGCGTAGTGGCTTAAGGCAACACAGATTTATTAGCTTCTGGTTCCAGAGGTCTTTGTCCCCGTATGTTGAAATCAAGGGGCGGGCAGGGCTGCGTTCCTTCTGGAGGACCCGTTTCCTCATCTTTTCCAGCTTCCGGTGGTGCCTGCACCCCTTGGCTCGGGGTGCCTACTTCCCTCTGCACGGTGGGTGGTACTTCGTCACCACACCCCCTTCTCTGACTCTGACCCTTTTCGCACTTGTGAGGACTCCTTGATTATGTTGGGCTCACCCTAAAAATCCAGAAGAACCTCCCCATCTCAAGACCCTTAATTTAACCTCATCTGCAAAGTCCCTTTTGGCGTGGAAGTTACCGTCGACACCTGCCCTGGAGACCAGGATGGACACAGAGCCCAGGGAGGGGGCGGAGGGTGCTGGAAACTGCCCGCTGCTCACCCCCCCGGAGCAGCGACCCCCCTCTACACACCTTGCCCGATCTGTGCTCGTGCCTGTCTCATTCCTGCTCCTTTTTCTTTTTTTTGTTAATGGACCTTAGGTTACTAACTTCTCTGTATCCCGGCTTATGGCTTTATTTCATTTTTAAATATTTATTCACTTACATGGCTGCACCGGGCTTACCTGAAGCCCATGGCGTCTTTAGCAGGGGCGTGAGAAGTCTTAGTGGCGGCATGAGGGATCTACTTCTCTGACCAGGGATGGAATCCAGGCCCCCCACCACCACCACCCCGGCATTGGGAGTGTGGAGTCTCAGCCACTGGACCACAGGGGGAGTCCCTCCTGTGTCTTTTTCAAAAGGAAATAAAGATGCAGACCTCCAGGTGACCCTAGGAAAGAACACCCCCTCCCCCCACTTCCCATGCTCTGGGCCTTGGTACCCAGGTCCCCACACTGGCACAAAGGCGAGGCTGACTTGTGTCCCCTGCAGGGACTGTGACAGCGTCAGGGCATCCCTGTGAGCACCCGGGGGCAGGGGGGAAGACAGTTCTGTGGGCTGCTTTCCATGTGGGCACCAGGCTCCTCCCACTGTCCGCGTGCAGGCTGGGGACCTGGAATCTTCTGGATCCTTCTGCTACCCTGGTTCAGCTGAAGGGAGGAGGCTGTGGTCTTCCTCTGGGTGAAATGATACTGCACTTTCACTTTCAGGAATCTTTCCCTTCCGCTCTGTGGTGGGATCATTTTCTCCAGAAAAGGGGAACCGCCCACGTAGGGGATGGAGGCCTCCAGGCGTTTGTTTTCTCGTCTGTAAAGGCAAGGGTCATAATGGTGCCTCCCGCATGGGGTTCAGGAGCGAGTCCATTGGGCTTCCCTGGTGGCTCGGTGGTAAAGAATCCGCCTACCAGTGCAGGAGACGCGGGTTCCATCCCCGGTCCAGGAAGATCCCACAGGCCGCGGAGCAACAAAGCCGGTGCGCCACGACTACTGAGCCGGTCCTCTAGAGCCCGGGAGTCACAACTGCTAAAGCCCTCACGCCTAGAGCCTGTGCTCGCAACAAGGTAGTAACCTCCACACACGCCGCAGCTAGACAAGAAGCCTGCCAGCAGTGAAGACCCAGCGCAGCCAAAAATAAAGGAATACATAAATTCTAAAATAAATAAATATATATATACACACACGCACCCCCCCACACACATATGGGCTTCTCTGGTGGCTCAACAGTAAAGAATCTACCTGCAATGCAGGAGACAAGGGTTTGATCCTTGGGTCGGGAAGATCCCCTGGAAGAGGCCATGGCAACCCACTCCAGTACTCTTGCCTGGAGAATCCCACGGACAGAGGAGCCTGGAGGGCTACAGTCCGTAGGGTTGCAAAGAGTCGGACACAACGACTAAAGCGACTGAGCGCGCGCGCGCACGCACGCACGCGCGTGCGCGCACACACACACACACACACGTTTGTATATGAAGAGTGAGATCAGGGAGGGACTTGAGAGGTCCTGGCACATAGAGAAAGCACCGCACGGTCTGGTCTTCAGGTTGACGGCTCCTCCAGGGGGTGTTCAGAACCCCTCCACAGCCTCCTGCACCCCTGAGAGGCTGTGCTGCTCTGCAGGGTGGGGAGCTGGAGCTCAGAGCAAGACACTTGTGTGGCTGGCTCTTCCAGGAAGCAGAAGCTGCTGTGGCATTAGCGATGCAATGGATTTATTGGGATGACACCGGTGCTTCTGAACCGTGGTGCTTAGACTCTTGAGAGTCCCTTGGACTGTAAGGAGATCCAACCAGTCCATCCTAAAGGAAATCAACCCTGAATATTCACTGGGAGGACTGATGCTGAAGCTGAACCTCCCATACTTTGGCCACCTGATGTAAAGAGCTGGCTCATTGGAAAACACCCTGATGCTGGGAAAGAGTGAAGGCAGGAGGAGAAGAGGGTGACAGAGGATGAGATGGCTGGATGGCATCACCGACTGGATGGACATGAGTTTGAACAAGCTCCGGGAGTTGGTGAAGGGCAGGGAAGTCTGGCGTGCTGCAGTCCATGGGGTCGGTCGCAAAGAGTCGGACACGACTGACCCACTGAACAAGTGAAAGATAAAGGTGAGGAAGGACAGGAGGAGGCAGGAAGTCATTCTGCCACCTGTGAAAGGGAAGGCAGGAGAACAGTATGGTCAGGAAGAGCCTGAGACCATGCGTCGGCCCGAGCGGAGAGGCAGTGCAGAGATTCACTGTGGACAAATCCATAGGAACAGAAAGTAGGTTAGTGGTTGCCGGATGGATGGGGACTGATTGCTTAATCACTTCCTCTCAGGGTGGTGAAAATGGTTGGAACTTGAGAGACACAATGGCGGCACAAGACTCTGACTGTACTAAATGCTACTTAAAATACTTAAAGGAAATGATTTTGTGTTCTGTGACTTGTTTCTCTTTTCGTTTTCTTTTTGGCCACACGGCATGCATGTGGGATCTGTTTCCCCACCAGGGGCAGAACCAGTGACCCCTGCAGTGGAAGCTGAGTCCCAACCACTGAACCACCAGGGAAGTCTTGTGTTACCTGAATTTTATGTCAATTCAAAGTTAAAAAAAAAAGGGGGGGGAGGGGAGAAAGAGAGAGACCGAGAAAGAAACAGGGAGGAGTAGAGGGAGGGGGCCTCAGCCCCCGAGCGGTAAAGAACCCGCCTGCCAATGTAGGAGACATAAGCGATGCAGGTTCGATCCCTGGGTTGGGAAGATCCCCTGGTGAAGGAAATGGCAACCCACTCCAGTATTCTTGCCTGGAGAATCCCATGGACAGAGGAGCCTGGCAGCAGAGTCAGACAGGACTGAGAGACTAACACTTAACTTCCAGAGGGAGGGGCAGAAGGGGTGGGGGAAGGGAAAGAGAAGGAAAAAAAAGAGATTGCTATTAGATGAGCCCCACATTGGATGGAAGTGGCACGGCCCCCACCCTAAGGCTGAGTCATTGCTTGGGGGCTGCCCGGAAAGAAACTTGATTCAAAAAAACAAAACAAAACAAACTGGTTTCAGGTACTGCAGCTGGGGGCAGTTGGCCAAACACTCTTCTCACAGTTAAGTAAGTTCTTTCTTGAACGGAGATCCACCTTGGCTACCAGGCTTGTCCAATATCACCATGGGGAGCTGGGGTCAGAACCCAGGTCTGTCTGGTTCTAAAATCTGATTCTTCCTCCTACGCTGTTGGTAGAGAATGTAAACTGGTACAGCCACTATGGAGAACAGCATGGAGATTCCTTAAAAAGCTAAAAACAGAGCTACCATATAATCCTGCAATCCCCCTCCTAGGCATATATCCAGAGAAAATTAGAATTTGAAAAGATACATGCATCACAATGTTCTTTGTAGCACTATTTACAATATCCAAGACACGGAGGCAATCAGCGTGTCCACTGATAGACGAAACGATAAAGAGTGGTATGTTTATGTGATGGAATATTACTCTGCTATGAAAAAGAAGCAACTGATGCCAAAAAAGAATATATATAATTATATTTTATGTTTATGTTTGTTTACAGTTATATTGAAATATATATATATATATAAATAATTGAATCACTTTGCTGTACACCTGAAACTAACACAACATTGTGATTCAACTAGACTTCAATTTAAAAAAGAAAATAATAAGGCTTTCCTGGTGGTCCAGTGGTTAAGAATCTGCCTTGCAATGAAGGGGACACCAGTTTAATCCCTGGTCTGGGAAGAACCCACATACTGGGCAAGAGCAGGGGCAGGAGGGGACAGACAGCTAGGCCCATGTGCAGCAACTACTGAGCCTATGTGCTTCAACTACCAAACCCCTGGAGCCTGCGCTTCGCAACAGGAGAAGCCACTGCGATGTGAAGCAACGAAGAGTAGCCCCTGACTGCCACACCTGAGCAGCAAGGAAAACCACAGTCAATAAATAAATAAATAAAGCTTTTAAAAATGAAAGAATAAATCTGATTCTTTCCCAACGTGTCATGTTTCCTGCTTGAATACACATCCACAAGTCCGTCCATCCAAACTTCCGCCCAATCCACCTTTTCATCTGTGTATATATTCTTGCCTTTATGCATTCATCCAACTAGCCATTTATCCACTCAACCATCCACTTGCCTATCTACACACCCATCATTTCTTTAGATACTCTTCCAGCTCACCAAAGCTCCATCCATTCAACTATCCATTCATCCACCCATAAAGTCCTTCATTCTTTAATCCATTCTATCAATTCCCTCTTCCCATTTATCCTACAATCCACCCATCACTCCAGTCACCCACTTTCCCATTGATCCAGTCCACTTAATCAACCATCTGTATTAGCTTCCTGTGACTGCTGTAACAAATCCCACAAACCTGACAGCATAAAAAAACAGCCAAGTAAGGGGACGGGTGGGGTGGGTGGGCATTTCCAGCCTGGGCTGTCAGAGAAGGCGTCCCTGAAGGGACATTGCAGCAAAGACATGAGCTAGGAAGGGAGTGAACCCTGTGGATATCAGTGGGCAGGGATAGACCTGTAGAGAGATTTGGGGTTTTCGGCATCTGGTAAGGAAGCCAATGGGACTATAACAGAGTGAGCAATGGAAAGAATCAGTTCAGTTCAGTTCAGTAATTCAGTCGTGTCCGACTCTTTGTGACCCTATGGACTGCAGCAAGTCGGGCTTCCCTGTCCATCACGACCTCCCAGAGTTTACTCAAACTCATGTCCATCGAGTCGGTGATGCCATCCAGCCATCTCATCCTCTGTCTTCCCCTTCTCCTCCCACCTTCAATCTTTCCCAGCATCAGGGTCTTTTCCAATGAGTCAGTTCTTCACATCAGGTGGCCAAAGTATTGAAGTTTCAGTTTCAGCATCAGAAAGAAGAACAGTCAGCGATAAGATCAGAGGAAGAAAAGAGGCCATTGTGATGACATTGGATTCTGATCTAGGTGTGCATCCATTGCCTGCAGCTTGGAAGGACGGTAAACACTTATCTCACGTGGTTTCTCTGTGTCCGGAATGGTTTAGCTGGGTGGTTCTGTCTTGGGGTTTCCCTTGAGGTGACTGTCAAGCTCTGGATGGGACATCATCCTCTGAAAACTCAGCTCAGACGGGAGGGCTGTTTATGGGGTGGTTATTCACATGACTGTCAGACTATCGGAGGAAGACTCAGTTCCTCTCTGGCTGCCGGCATGAGGCCTCCCTACCTCGTAGATTTCGCCATGAGGTGGCTGCAATGACCTTTTGACACGGTGCTGAGTTCCTCCAGAGGACCGAGTGATCCCACAGAGGATGGCGTCTCTGATATCTGAGCCATGGACTTGCCATCATTTCTGCAAAATCCTGTTGGTTACACAGCTCAGCCCTGTTCATTGTGGAAGGGCATGGGGGCTATGGAGTGAAGGTCATCTTGGGGGCTGGCTACCAGGGCATGAGTCCATTGCAGAATTTTGAGCCTGACGAGGATGATTTTACAGATAGATATGGATGTGCATGTGTGCATATGCACAGGCATGCATATCTATATACAGATACAGGAATGTGTATATAAATTAACATATCATATGTACTGCTTATATTTTAGTCAATTATTATATGCATTTTGCTCCTTGGAAGGAAAGCTATGACAGACCTAGACAGCATATTGAAAAGTAGAGACATCAGTTCGCTGACAAAGGTCCATATAGTCAAAGCTATGGTTTTTCCAGTAGTCATATAAAGATGTGAGAGTTGGACCCTAAAGAAGGCTAAGCAAAAAAAAAAAAAAAAAAAAATTGATGCTTTCGAACTGTGGGGCTGAAGAAGACTCTTGAGAGTCCCTTGGACAGCAAGGAGATCATACTAGTCCATCCTAAAGGAAATTAACCATGAATATTTAAATTCAGACTTAAACTGAAGAAAGTAGGGAAAGCCATTAGACATTCAGGTATGACCTAAATCAAATCCCTTACGATTATGCAGTGGAAGTGACAGATAGATTCAAGGGATTAGATCTGATAGACAGAGTGTCTGAAGAACTATGGACGGAGGTTCATGACATTGTACAGGAGGCACTGATCAAGACCATCCTCAAGAAAAAGAAATGCAAAAAGGCAAAATGGTAGTCTAAGGAGGCGTTACAAATAGCTGAGAAAAGAAAAGACACAAAAGGCAAAGGAGAAAAGGAAAGATACATCCATTCGAATGCAGAGTTCCAAAGAATAGCAAGGAGAGATAAGAAAGCCTTCTTTAGTGATCAGTGCAAAGAAATAGAGGAAAACAACAGAATGGGAAAGACTAGAGATCTCTTCAAGAAAATTAGAGATACCAAGGGAACATTTCATGCAAAGATGGGCTCAATAAAGGACAGAAATGGTATGGACCTAACAGAAGCAGAAGATATTAAGAAGTGGTGGCAAGAATACACAGAAGAACTATACAAAAAAGATCTTCACGACCCAGATAACCACGATGGTGTGACCACTCACCTAGAGCTAGACATCCTGGAATGTGAAGTCAAGTGGGCCTTAGGAAGCATAACTATGAACAAAGCTAGTGTTCAGTTCAGTTCAGTCGCTCAGTCGTGCCCAACTCTTTTCGACCCCATGAATCGCAGCACGCCAGGCCTCCCTGTCCATCACCAACTCCCGGAGTTCACTCAGACTCACGTCCATCAAGTCAGTGAGTGCCATCCAGCCATCTCATCCTCTGTCATCCCCTTCTCCTCCTGCCCCCAATCCCTCCCAGCATCAGAGTCTTTTCCAAGGAGTCAACTCTTCGCATGAGGTGGCCAAAGTACTGGAGTTTCAGCTTCAGCATCAGTCCTTCCAAAGAAATCCCAGGGCTGATCTCCTTCAGAACGGACTGGTTGGATCTCCTTGCAGTCCAAGGGACTCTCAAGAGTCTTCTCCAACACCACAGTTCAAAAGCATCAATTCTTCGGTGCTCAGCCTTCTTCACAGTCCAACTCTTGCATCCATACATGACCACTGGGAAAACCATAGCCTTGACTAGATGGACCTTTGTTGGCAAAGTAATGTCTCTGCTTTTCAATATGTTGTCTAGGTTGGTCATATACACACAACTATGTATAAAATCGATAACTAATCTAATGAGAAAGAATTGTGCAGCACAGGGGACTCTACTCACTGCTCAGTGGTGACCGGAATGGGAGGGAATTCAAGGAAGAGGGGATACATGTATATGTGTGGCTGAGTCACTTTGCTGCCCACAACAAGCATCAATTCTTTGGTGCTCAGCCTTCTTCACAGTCCAGCTCTCACATCCATACGTGACCACTGGAAAAACCATAGCCTTGACTAGATGGACCTTTGTTGGCAAAGTAATGTCTCTGCTTTTCAATATGCTATCTAGGTTGGTCATAACTTTTCTTCCAAGGAGTAAGCGTCTTTTAATTTCATGGCTGCAGTCGCACTCACCATCTGCAGTGATTTTGGAGCCCCCCAAAATAAAGTCTGACCCTGTTTCCACTGTTTCCCCATCTATTTCCCATGAAGTGATGGGACCAGATGCCATGATCTTCGTTTTCTGAATGTTGAGTTTTAAGCCAACTTTTTCACTCTCCTCTTTCACCTTCATCAAGAGACTTTTTAGTTCCTCTTCATTTTCTGCCATAAGGGTGGTGTCATCTGCATATCTGAGGTTATTGATATTTCTCCCGGCAATCTTGATTCCAGCTTGTGCTTCTTCAAGCCCAGTGTTTCTCATGATGTACTCTGCATATAAGTTAAATAAGCAGGGTGACAATATACAGCCTTGACATACTCCTTTTCCTATTTGGAACCAGTCTGTTGTTCCATGTCCAGTTCTAACTGTTGCTTCCTGACCTACATACACATTTCTCAAGAGGCAGGTCAGGTGGTCTGGTAGTCCCATCTCTTTCAGAATTTTCCACAGTTTATTGTGATCCACACAGTCAAAGGCTTTGGCATAGTCAATAAAGCAGAAATAGATGTTTTCTGGAACTCTCTTGCTTTTTCGATGATCCAGCGGATGTTGGCAATTTGGTCTCTGGTTCCTCTGCCTTTTCTAAAACCAGCTTGAACATCTGGAAGTTCATGGTTCACATATTGCTGAAGCCTGGCTTGGAGAATTTTGAGCATTACTTTACTAGCATGTGAGATGAGTGCAATTGTGCGGTAGTTTGAGCATTCTTTGGCATTGCCTTTCTTTGGGATTGGAATGAAAACTGCCCTTTTCCAGTCCTGTGGCCACTGCTGAGTTTTCCAAATTTGCTGGCATATTGAGTGCAGCACTTTCACAGCATCATCTTTCAGGATTTGAAATAGCTCAACTGGAATTTCATCACCTCCACTAGCTTTGTTTGTAGTGATGCTTTCTAAGGCCCACTTGACTTCACATTCCAGGATGTCTGGCTCTAGGTCAGTGATCACACCACCGTGATTATCTGGGTCGTGAAGATCTTTTTGTACAGTTCTTCTGTGTATTCTTGCCATCTCTTCTTAATATCTTCTGCTTCTGTTAGGGCCATACCATTTCTGTCCTTTATTCTGCCCATCTTTGCATGAAATGTTCCCTAGGTATCTCTAATTTTCTTGAAGAGATCTCTAGTCTTTTCCATTCTGATGTTTTCATCTGTTTCTTTGCATTGATTGCTGAAGAAGGCTTTCTTATCTCTTCTTGCTATTCTTTGGAACTCTGCATTCAGATGCTTATATATTTCCTTTTCTCCTTTGCTTTTCGCTTCTCTTCTTTTCACAGCTATTTGTAACGCCTCCCCAGACAGCCATTTTGCTTTTTTGCATTTCTTTTCCATGGGGATGGTCTTGATCCCTGTCTCCTGTACAATGTCACGAACCTCAGTCCATAGTTCATCAGGTACTCTATCTATCAGATCTAGTCCCTTAAATCTATATCTCACTTCCACTGTATAATCATAAGGGATTTGATATAGGTCATACCTGAATGGTCTAGTGGTTTTCCCTACTATCTTCAATTTCAGTCTGAATTTGGCAATAAGGAGTTCATGATCTGAGCCACAGTCAGCTCCTGGTCTTGTTTTTGCTGACTGTATAGAGCTTCTCCATCTTTGGCTGCAAAGAATATAATCAATCTGATTTCAGTGTTGACCATCTGGTGATGTCCATGTGTAGAGTCTTCTCTTGTGTTGTTGGAAGAGGGTGTTTGCTATGACCAGTGCATTTTCTTGGCAAAACTCTATTAGTCTTTGCCCAGCTTCATTCCGTATTCCAAGGCCAAATTTGCCTGTTACTCCAGGTGTTTCTTGACTTCCTACTTTTGCATTCCAGTTCCCTATAATGAAAAGGACATCATTTTTGGGTGTTAGTTCTAAAAGGTCTTGTAGGTCTTCATAGAAGCATTCAACTTCAGCTTCTTCAGCGTTACTGGTTGGGGCATAGACTTGGATTACTGTGATATTGAATTGTTTGCCTTGGAAAAGAACAGAGATCATTCTGTTGTTTTTGAGATTGCATCCAAGTACTGCATTTCGAACTCTTTTGTTGACCATGATGACTACTCCATTTCTTCTGAGGGATTCCTGCCCGCAGTAGTAGATATAATGATCATCTGAGTTAAATTCACCCATTCCAGTCCATTTTAGTTTGCTGATTCCTAGAATGTCGACGTTCACTCTTGCCATCTCCTGTTTGACCACTTCCAATTTGCCTTGATTTATGGACCTGACATTCCAGGTTCCTATGCAATATTGCTCTTTATAGCATCGGACCTTGCTTCTATCACCAGTCACATCCACAGCTGGGTATTGTTTTTGCTTTGGCTCAATCCCTTCATTCTTTCTGGAGTTATTTCTCCACTGATCTCCAGTAGCATATTGGGCACCTACTGACCTGGGGAGTTCCTCTTTCAGTATCCTATCATTTGCCTTTTCATACTGTTCATGGGGTTCTCAAGGCAAGAATCCTGAAGTGGTTTTCCATTTCCTTCTCCAGTGGACCACATTCTGTCAGACCTCTCCACCTGACCCGCCTGTCTTGGGTTGCCCCATAGGGCATGGCTTAGTTTCATTGAGTTAGACAAGGCTGTGGTCCTAGTGTGATTAGGATTGACTAGTTTCCTGTGAGTATGGTTTCAGTGTGTCTGCCCTCTGATGCCCTCTCGCAACACCTACCATCTTACTTGGGTTTCTCTTACCTTGGACGTGGGGTATCTCTTCACTGCTGCTCCAGCAAAGCGCAGCCCCTGCTCCTTACCTTGGAGGAGGGGTATCTCCTCACCGCCGCCCCTCCTGACCTTGAACGTGGAATAGCTCCTCTAGGCCCTCCTGTGCCCGTGCAACCACCGTTCCTTGGACATGGGGCTGCTCCGCCCGGCCGCCACCCCTGGCCTCGGGCGTGGGGTTGCTCCTCCCAGCCGCCGCCCCTGGCCTCGGGCGTGAGGGCGTGGGGTAGCTCCTCCCGGCCACCCCTGACCTCGGACGCGGGGTAGCTCCTCTCGGCGGCTGCCCCTGGCCTCGGGCGTGGGGTTGTTCCTCCCAGCCACCGCCCCTGGCATCGGGCGTGGGGGCGTGGGGTAGCTCCTCCCGGCCGCTGCCCCTGACCGCAGACGTGGGGTAGCTCCTCTCGGAGGTTCCTGCGCCGTCGCAGCCTGGCACTCTCGGCTGCTGCCCTTGACCTCGGACGTGGGGTAATTCCTCTTGGCCGCCTCCTCTAGGGCATGGGGTTCTCCTGGCTTCTGCCCCTGACTTCGGACGTGGGGTAGCCGCCCGCGCTAAATGCGCCGGTCGCAGCCGCCCGCGCTAAATGCGCCGGTCGCAGCCGCCCGCGCTAAATGCGCCGGTCGCAGCCGCCCGCGCTAAATGCGCCGGTCGCAGCCGCCCGCGCTAAATGCGCCGGTCGCAGCCGCCCGCGCTAAATGCGCCGGTCGCAGCCGCCCGCGCTAAATGCGCCGGTCGCAGCCGCCCGCGCTAAATGCGCCGGTCGCAGCCGCCCGCGCTAAATGCGCCGGTCGCAGCCGCCCGCGCTAAATGCGCCGGTCGCAGCCGCCCGCGCTAAAGGTCGCAGCCGCCCGCGCTAAATGCGCCGGTCGCAGCCGCCCGCGCTAAATGCGGCGGTGTGTGTGTAGGTGATGGAATTCCAGTGGAGCTATTTCAAATCCTAAAAGATGCTGTGAAAGTGCTGCACTCAATATGCCAGCAAATTTGGAAAACTCAGCAGTGGCCACAGGACTGGAAAAGGTCAGTTTTCATTCCAATCCCAAAGAAAGGCAATGCCAAAGAATGTTCAAACTACTGCACAATTGCACTAATCTCACACACTAGCAAAGTAATGCTCAAAATCCTCCAATCCTCCAAAGTAATGCTCAAAATCCTCCAAGTACATGAACCATGAACTTCCAGATGTTTAAGCTGGATTTAGAAAAGGCAGAGGAACCAGAGATCAAATTGCCAACATCTGTTGGATCATCGAAAAAGCAAGAGAGTTCCAGAAAAACATCTACTTCTGATTTATTAACTACACCAAAGCCTTTGTATGGATCACAACAAACTGGAAAATTCTTCATGAGATGGGAATACCAGACCACCTTACCTGCCTCCTGCGGAATCTCTATGCATGTCAAGAAGCAACAGATAGAACTGGACATGGAACAATGGACTGGTTCCAAATTGGGAAAGGAGTACATCAAGGCTGTATATTGTCGCTGTGCTTATTTAACTCATATGTAGAGTACATCATGAGAAATGCTGGGCTGGATGAAGCACAGCTGGAATCAAGATTGCTGGAAGAAATATCAAGAACCTCAGATATGCAGATGACACCACCCTTATGGCAGAAGGAGAAGGAAATGGCAACCCACTCCAGTACTCTTGCCTGGAAAATCCCTTGGACAGAGAAGCCTGGTGGGCTACAGTCCATGGGATCGCAAAGAGTCGGACATGACTGAGTGACTTCACTTTCACTTATGGCAGAAAGTGAAGAACTAAAGAACCTCTTGATGAAAGTGAAAGAAGAGAGTAAAAAAGGTGGCTTAAAACTCAACATTCAGAAAACTAAGATCATGGCATCTGGTCCCATCATTTCATGGCAAATAGATGGGGAAACAATGAAACGGTGAGAGACTTTATTTTGGGGGGCTCCAAAATCATTGCAGATGATGAAATCACTGCAGCCATGGAATTAAAAGATGCTTGCTCCTTGGAAGAAAAGCTATGGCCAACCTAGACAGCATATTAAAAAGCAGAGACATGACTTTGCCAACAAAGGTCCATCTAGTCAAAGCTATGGTTTTTCCAGTAGTCATGTATGGATGTGAGAGTTGGACCATAAAGAAAGCTGAGCGCCAAAGAATTGATGTTTTTGACCTGTGGTGCTGGAGAAGACTCTTGAGAGTCCCTTGGACTGCAAGGAGATCCAACAAGTCCATCCTAAAGGAAATCAGTCTTGAATATTCATTGGAAGGACTGATGGTGAAGCTGAAACTCCAATACTTTGGCCACCTGATTCAAAGAACTGACTCATTGGAAAAGACCCTGATGATGGGAAAGATTGAAGGTGGGAGCAGAAGGGGACGTCAGAGGATGAGATGGCTGGATGGCTTCACTGACTCCATGGACATGAGTTTGAGCAAGCTCCAGGAGTTGGTGATGGACAGGGAAGCCTGGCATCCTGCAGTCTATGGGGTCGTAAAGAGTCGGACACAACTGAATTACTGAACTGAACTGAACTGATTCGTTGGAAGGACTAAAGCTGAAGCTGAAGCTCCAATCCTCTGGCCACCTGATGCAAAGAACTGACTCATTGGAAAAGACCCTGATGATGGGAAAGATTGAAGGCAGGAGGAGAAGGGGACGACAGAGGATGAGACGGTTGGATGGCATCACTGATTCGATGGACATGAGTTTGAGCAAGTTCTGGGAGACACTGGAGAACAGAGGATACTGGAATACTGCAGTCCATGGGGTCACAAAGAGCTGGTCATGATTCAGTGACTGAACAACAATAACAAATGCATTTTGTTATTACACAAGTAATTCGTGAAAACAGAGTCCAGCTTTTTTTCAGGTAAGACTGACAAACAAAAATTACGGATATTTAAGGTGTGAAGCATGGTTTTTCTGATATACATGGATTATGGAATCATCACCATGATAAAACTAATTAACACCTCACAGAGCTACCCTTTCGGTGGGAGAGGTGAGAACACTCAGGACAACTCTATTAACACATTTCAAATGTACAATGTTTTATTACTAACTACAGTCACCACACTGTATGTTAGGCCCCTGGAATTGATTCTTATTTTAACTGGAAGTTTGTACCCTTTGACCAACCTCCCCTTACCACCTCCCAACCACCATTCCAGTCTTTGTTGCTATGAGTTCAACTGTTTTCTGGATTCTACATATAAGTGAGTTCATGCAGTATTTGTCTTTCTGTGTCTATCTTTTCTGACTGAGCACAATGTCCTCCGGGTTCATGCATGTGATTGCAAATGATAGGAGGTCCTCCTTCCTCATAGCTGAGGAACTCTGCGTTGTGTTCATATGCATTTTCTTTATCTAGTCACCCAGATAGTCACAGACTTAGGCTGTTTTCATGTCTTGGTTATCGTGACTCATGCTGCAATAAAGTTGGGGGTGCAGGTATCTCTTTGTGACAGTGATTTTATTTCCTTGGGGTATGTATCCAGAAATGCGATTGCTGAATCACATGATAATCCTGTTTCTAATGTGTTGAGGAAACTCCACACTGTTTGCATAGTGGGCGCACCAGTTTACATGCCCACGGTGTACCAGGTTTCCTTTTCTCCAAGTCCTTCCCCTAATAATTTATACACACACATAAACAGATATACCTTTCCCCTCAAAATATGATCATCCAGGAAATTCCCTGGAGGCCCGGTGGTTAGGACACTGAGCTTTCACTGCCCAGGGTACGTGTTCAATCCCTGATTAGGAAACTAAGATCCCACAAGCTGTATGGTACACCCCCCCACAAAATAAAAGATCATCCTGAAGTTGCTATTTTATAGCTAGCTTTCCCCCTTAGTAGGCGTCCCTGGTGGCTCAGTTAGTAAAGAACCTGCCTGCAATACAGGAGACCTGGGTTTGATCCCTAGGTTGGGAAGAAGGAAATGGCAACCCACTCCAGCATTTTTGCCTGGGAAATCCCATGAACAGAAGAGCCTGGTGGGCTACAGTCCATGGGGCCACAAAAGGGTTGGACATGAGTGGGCAACTAAACAACAACAAATCTTATGCAGAAGCAACTGTTTAATTCATTTTATAGACGGGGGACTTCCCTGGTGGTCCGGTGGTTAAGACTCTGTGCTCCCAATGCAGGGGGCATGGATTCAATCTCCAGACAGGGAACTAAGATCCCCCATGCCACACAGTGTGGCCCGAAAGAAATAAAAATCCAAACAGGGAAGGATACTGAGGTGCTAAGAGGGTGACTAATTTACAAAAATACATTGCAAAACTGGTCAACGAGGGAATTAGAATTTTAGGCCAGGCAGTAATTCCAGATTCTCACTAAGCTATGGTGGCCTTTTTGACAGATTAAAAAATAAATGCTCAGTAAACGGGGCATCTCAGGTGGCTTAGAGGTAAAGAATCTGCCTGCCAATGGGTCAGAAAGATCCCCTGGAGGAGGAAATGGCAACCCAGTCCAGTATTCTTGCCTGAAGAATCCCCATGGACAGAGGAGCCTGGCGGGCTACAGTCCATGGGGTCTCAAGAGTCAGACACAACTTAGTGACTGAACCACCACCACCCCCTTAATAGTTCACCTGCAACCTTGAGAGTTATCAAGCCCACAATATCTTGCCAGCAGTGAATGTCTGGTCTGAGGAAGCCACCTGCAACAAGGCGTCTTCTAAGGGACGCTTCTCAAACATCCTGGGAATCTGAGTCACCAGTCGGGGAGATTTTGATTTAGGAGGTCAGGGGTGGGGGCCTGAGACTCTGCATTCCTACCAAGTGCCTGAGAGATCCTGCTTGATTTGCTGGTCCACGGTTACACTTTGCGTAGCAACGTCCTGAAATAATTAGTTATTAAATACTTGACCGGGCTCTCTAGTGGGTAAACCTTGGAATCCATATTTTCACAACATTCTCAAGGTGATTATAATTCTCTCTCTCTTTTTGTTCTTTGGTGGGGTTTCTATTTTTGTTGTTGTTTTTATTTGCTTGATTTTTTGGTGGTAGAATATATGTAACGTCAAATTTGCCATTTTAACCATTTTATTTTTTAGAAAATGTTTATTTTTTTAAGCCGCACAGGCTCTTCTCTAGCTGCCTGTGAGCGGGGGCCACTCCTCTGTGCAGCGCTCAATTTTCTCGCCGCGGTGACTTTTCTGTTGGGGAGCACCGGCTCTAGAGGAGCGGGCTTCAGTAGCTGCGTCACGTGGGCTCCGTAGCCGCAGCTCTCAGACTCCAGAGCAGTCTTAGTAGTTGTGGCGCTTGGGCTTAGTTGCCCCGCAGCATGTGGGATCTTCCCGGATCAGGGATCAAACCGATGTCCCCTGCATTACAAGGCAGAGTCTTAACCCCTGGTCCCCCAAGAAGCCGCATTTTAACTATTTGAAAGTATGCAATTCAGTGGCATTATGCACACGCACGGCACTTGGCAACCATCACTGCTCTCCAGTTCCAGAACTTCTTCATCCAAAAAGGGAAACCCCGCATCTGATATCAGTCCCTCCCCATTCTCCTCTTCCCCAGCGGGGGGCAATCATGGATCTGTTTGGGGGTTTTGTTTGGTTGTTTGTTTTGCTGCGATGTGGCATTGGGGATCTTAGTTCCCCAATCGGGGATTGAACCTTCTCTTCAGGGGAAGCACAGAGTCCTAACCACTGGCCCGCAAGGGAATTCCCCGAATCTGCTTTCTGTCTCTCTGTCTTTCTGTCTATTCTGGATATTTCATAGAAATCGAATCACTCCATATGTGACTTTTTGTGTCTGGCTCCTTTTACCCAGTATGATGCTTTTAAGGCTCATCCAAGTTGTAGTGTGTGTCAGTGATTTATTCTTTTCCAAAGGTGTCTCTTTTGTCATCTGTGGGTGGAGAACAAGCTGGATCCTATCTGGGCAAGGTAGCAATAGGTGCTGAGAGTACAAGCTCTATGATTTGATGGTCAGTTACATCCCCTCGGAAAGCCTCAGTCTGCTCATCTGTAAAATGGGGTTAGCCCATCCCTCGTAGAGTCAGACACGACTGAAGAGACTTAGCTCACAAGCATAGGACTATTTGCAAAGTGACTGGCATGTGTTAAGAGCTCAGTTAACTATTAGGTACTGCTGTTCTTCCATCTTAGGGGTATGCTGTAATCAGTCAGACCAATCTCCTACAGTTGGACATTATGGTTTTTCCTATTTTTTTGCTTTTTCAACAAATACTGAGACAAACATCTTTAAATACTCTAACACTTTCCCATTATTTCTTTGGCATAAAACCCTGGAAGTGGCATTGGTGGGTCAAAATTTTATTTGCATTACGAAATATTTCTGACATGTAGAAAAAAACAGGGAATATAGTGAATTCACAGCTTCCACCTGCCAGCTTAGAAAAAAATAATTGCAGGTAAAAATGTCCTGAGTAGCTTTCCTGACTGCATTCCTTCCATTCTCCCCCAGGGGTCGCCACTAGGGCACCCCCACCCCCACCCCATGTCATACCCAGGCAAGTTTGCGTTTTATTACATGTCCACACACAACTCCTGTTTCTTTTTTTTCTTTAACTGTATGCATTCGACTCTGTAAACTTCTGCAACTAGCAGCATGCTTTGGGATTTTCCAGGCTGATATACCGAGTGCTGGATCACCCAGTTTCACTGCTGTATAGCATTCCCCTATGTGAAGATGCTGTAGGCAGTGCTTAGTCGCTCAGTTGTGTCTGACTCTTTGCGACCCCATGGACTGTAGCCCGCCAGGCTCCTCTGTCCCTGAGGATTCTATAGGCAAAAATACTGGAGTGGGTTGCCATGCCCTCCTCCAGGGGATCTTCCCAACCCAGGGATCGAACCCAGGTCTCCCGCATTGCAGGCGAATTCTTTTACTGTCTGAGCCATCCTTGGCGGAAAGGGGCGGGGGGGGGGGGGGGGCGGATTTGCCTAAGTTGGGGGTGTCTCAGACCTGAGGTTAAGTCCTAGTTGGGGAAGGGACAGTAAGAACAGAGGGTGAGAGCCTGGAAGCACAGATGAAAGACCCTGGGGAGGGTGTTCAAGAAGATCTCTCAAAGAGGGGTTCTCATTTTATAGATATGAGCCTGAGGCCCGTAGAGGGCAAGCCACTTCTCCACAGTCACAGAAGGACTGTTTGCAGAAACCAGCTTCATACATTCATTCCTTCAGCACAAATTAACGAAGCACCCATTCCAAGCTACACATTGTTCCAAGAGCACAGAATATTTAGCAGTAAACAAAACAAAGACCGCCTGCTCCAAGTGTGGGGCTTATTATTCTGAGCGTAATTATGATGAATTGCTAATTATGTTTGCCTCTAGGATTGTAGCAGGAGGGTGATCCCTATTGGGGGCGTCGGGGGGGTGCCCCATGAGAGCGCCCCATGAGTCACGGCTTTCTCCAAAGCCCCCACTTCCGTCTTTCTGACCGATTCACCCAGAGTGTTATTGTGGATACTCAAAATTAAACAGGGTTTTTTGGGGGACGAGAAGGTGATCTAGAGCTGGGAAGGAAAGGAAAAGCCCTTTGTACCCGGCAGGGTTGTCAATAAAGTTTTGTCGCCTTGGCAACCGCAGGTCCAGCCGAGTTGGGGGTAGGGGGGATGGAAAGAGAGAACAGAAGTGCGCGCGCATTCACCCCGCTTCCTGGTCCGCCGTGGCTTTCCTGCTTTCTCCCTCTGGTGGCCGAAGGTTTCGCCAGAGAAAGAGAACAGGGAGGGCGTTACCCTAACGGTGATAGGCGGAGACCTTAGCCAATGGAAGCATGAGTCGCTCCAAGGCCAACCAATCACACTCGGGCTCTGTAGCCGACGGAACACTCCCTCTTTCCTCTTGTACCCAAATAACCCGACGCAAACCCGAGTTTCTCCCGGAGCGACAGCGCTTTCGGCCAATGAGAGAGTCAACTTCTGGCCGTGGGCGGGGATACGTCTCCATGGCAGCAGCGGAGGGACAGGGCCGGCAGCCACTAGGTGCAGTTGGCGGCGCTTTGACGGCAGCGCGGGCGTGGCGGGGTTCTGTAGGGGCACCGAAGGGGGGCGATAGGGGCGGGGCAGAACGGAGCCTGACCAATGGGGCGGCGCAAGCTTCTCGGCAATTGAAGAGTGGCGGAGACGTTGGCCAATAGGAGGCCGTAGTGGCCGTGGCGGGGAGGGCCCGGCGGGGCTAACTGGAGGCGCGGCGACCCGGTCTGACGAGAGCTGGAGGAGGCTGTGGGAGGTGGTGGCAGCCGCGGCGCGGGCGCCTGAGGAGGAGGAGGAGGAGGAGAAGCGGGTGAGGGGCGGCGCGGGGCCCGACCTCTGAGCCCCTTCTCGGCCCCCGCCCCGCGCCGCCTTGGCTCCCGGTCGTCCCCAGCCCCGTCTGTTCCCCGGCCCGCCCGCCCCTCCTCGTGTCCAGGCGCCCACGTCTCCTGGCCCTTCGGCGAGCCTCAGGCTGCTCTCGGTGCCCAGCCCCTTCCCTGTGCTTCGTCCCCCAGTCCCCGCTTTCGCGCTTCAGGCCCTTCCCTGGACCCTCAGCTTGCCCTCTGACTCTGCACTCCCGTCCTTGGCCCTCAGGCGCGTCCCCAGCACTCTCGCCGCCTGCCCAGGCCCCTGGAAACCACCCCACCCCAGGTCTTCCCCAGGCCCGTGTCTGCTCCCCCCAGTTTTCCTCAGCACCACAGGCCTTTAACCTGGGTTCTCACTGCCTACCCAGGCCTTACCCTGGAGCCCGGGCGCGCTCCTCGCGGCTCTTCAGGGTTCCTTCCTAGAGCCCCAGGACTCCCCCTGGCCCCGTTTGCTTCTCCAGCCCCGTTGTGGAACCCCTGGACCACCCCCCTCTACCTTCCCAGGACCCTCCCTGGACCTCCAGGTCCATCTTTGCTTTCGCTGGACCCCTGGTCTGCTGACTTTTTCCTGCGGACTTTTCCTGGGGTCCTCGCTGGGTCCCCAAGCCTCCCCGCGGGCAGCCCTGGCTTCTTCCCTGTGGTGTCCGCGTTTTGCCTTTTCCCCCTCGCCCCTCTGCAGCTTCAGTTCCGTCCCAGCGCCGTCCCGCAGCGCCCCCGCTTTATTTTTCCTCAGCCTTCAGGTCTCTGCCCCCTTTCCCAGCCGCTGTAGCTCCTGGCCTCTCTCCAGCGCCCCTTCCTCGCAGTCCCCCGTCGACTCCCCGAAGCACCCTGGTGTGGGTGCCGGGCAGACCTCCGCCGTCGGGGTTAGGAGGCTTGTTTTGTTTTCGTTTTGCTAATCGCCGTCCGTCTCCCGTGTTTTTTCTGGGCCTCCTCTGCCTCTCCACACGTTCCTTTTCTCTCCCCCCTCCCCCCGCTTTGTCCTCCGCGCCCCTCCCCCGGAATCCTTGGAGAGAGAGCAGGTGCTGGAGCCTTCCTCGGCTTTCCCTCCCCTCACCACCCCTCCTCCTCCAGACTGCCTGAGGTTTCACCCCGAGCCTTCCGAGGAGAGCTCCCGAGGGCTGCTGGGGAGGGGGGTGGCGGCCGAGGCCGGGAGAGTGGGGGTGGGCTGAGGAAGGAGCGGTTCTGGCCGGGCAGGAGCTGCTGCCCGGGGCCCCCTGACTCCCACCTCCTGCAGGACTAAGCCTTCAGGGTTATCCCAGACTGCCAATTAATCAGCCTTCCCTGGTCTGTAGGGACCTTTGCGTGCCTGTGTGTGTGTGCGCGCGCGCGCGCGTGTGTGTGTGTGTGTGTGTGTGTGTGTGTGTGTGTGTACGTGTATATGGGAGTCCTAGGGAATCTGCGTGCACACATGGGGTCTGTGAATGTGTGTGTGTGGGCAAGGAGTGGGGAGTTGTCATAAGTGGTTTATGTCTGCACTCAGGAGGCTGCGGAGGTGCAGCTACTAAGGATGGTGGCTGGCTGGCATTTCTTGGGGGGGTCTCCCCAGTATCAGAAGCACTTGTTGCATTTCGCCTTCACTGAGAGCCCTGCGAAGTCAGTACTGCTTCTCTCCCTGCTTTATAGATGAGGAGGCCAAAGGGCCTGCCCCAGGCTCACAGGACTCACAAGTGGCAGAGGGCAAGCACACACGTGGGATCCCAGCGCTGCGCCCCCTGCCTCGCTTTCCCCACCCCCTGCCGCCGCCACCAGAGGCAGCATGGTGCGTAGGGCACCATGGGGCCCGACAGAGTAACCGCTAGAGAACTGTGTGAGAATGACGACCTGGCCACCAGCCTCGTCCTGGACCCCTACCTCGGCTTCCGCACCCACAAGATGAACGTCAGGTGAGGCGACCCTGGGGAGGGTGGACCCAGGGATCTCGGGACCCTGCCCTGCCACCACCACCCCTCTGCCCCATCCTCCTCTCAGCTCCCAGTGGGGGTGGGGGTGGGGCCTGGGAAGGCCCACAGGGAATAGGCCAAGGCCCTGGGACCCAGGCATGCCCTCTCCCCCAGCCCCGTGCCCCCCCTGCGACGACAGCATCACCTGCGCTCAGCTCTGGAGGCCTTCCTGAGGCAGCGGGACCTGGAGGCTGCGTACCGGGCCCTGACGCTGGGAGGCTGGATGGCCCACTACTTCCAGAGCCGGGGCCCACGGCAGGAAGCTGCCCTCAAGACCCACGTGAGGGAGCCCTTCCCTTTCCTCCCCTTGGCCCTCATGTTCTATCTCCCCTACCTGTCCCGGGCCCTCCGCCCTGTCGGGCAGACCCTCCGCACAGCCCCCCAGGACTCCCTGATTTCCTATCCATTGGGACCATCTAAAGCAAGGCTCAGAGACTACTAGGACAGGTGCACTGGGGGGCCCTCTGAGATGGAGTCTAACCTCTTCATTTGACAGATGAGGAAACTGAGGCCCCAACAGGGGAAGTGAGCCCCCTGAGACCACACAGTGAGTCAGTGGCAGAGCACGACTAGAACCCAGGAGAGAGAGGGCCAAGGACGACCCTGCCCCAGCTCCTCACCCCACCCACCCCCTCACCTCCCCCAGATCTATCGCTACCTCCGCGCCTTCCTGCCTGAAAGTGGCTTCACCATCTTGCCCTGTACCCGTTATTCCATGGAGACAAATGGAGCCAAGATTGTGTCAACTCGTGCATGGTAAGAGGGCAGGACTCGCAGCCCAGGCCTTACAGGAGGCATCTCTCCCCGGGGACTGCTGGGAGAAGACACCCCCTCTCTTGTGGAGGAGACCCAGCACTGCGGTGACAGGGCCACGAAGATGTGGGTGTTGAGAGAAAGGACGCGGGGCCAGGACCCCCACTGGCCTACCACAGCCCTCCGGGAGATGAGACCCCTCTCCAGCAACCCAGGCTTCCCCGGGCTGCTGGGAAAGGACTGACCTTGTGCCCAAGAGTGCACTGCTGTCCTTTATCTCATCTCCACCAGACCCCCCCCACCCCCAAGTAGCAATCACTGCTGGGTATGAGGGCAGGACAGTGAGCAAGAAGAACCCTGCCCTCTGCTTGCAGTCCAGTGAGAAGGAGGGTGGTAGTGGTGCAAGCTCACAGGGCTGACCACAGCTGCGCAGTGCATCCTGAGCCTGCCTGGGTGTACTTGCGAGCCAGGCCAAGGCTGAGACCCACAGAATGACTGACGGGTCTAGTGAAGAGCCTGAGTGGCGGGAGGCTTCCAGGCAGGACTGGACCGCGGGAAGCTGAGGCAGTGGGCACCAGAGGAGCCGAGAGCAGGAGAGGATGCGCGCCAGGCATCTGTGGGTGTAGGGCAACAGTGTGACTTTGAGAGACATTTGGGCGGTGGAGCGTGCTGGCCTGCATCAGTTCTTCCCACAGGAGGCCTGGGATGAGAGGCCCCTGTCCCCAGCACTGGTGGTTGGGGAGGTACTCACTGGCCCACAGCGAGCCGGCTTCTTGGCAGGAAAAAGAACGAGAAGCTGGAGCTGCTGGTGGGCTGCATCGCGGAGCTGCGGGAGGCCGACGAGGAGCTGCTGAGGGCCGGGGAGAACGACTTCAGCATCATGTACTCGACCCGCAAGCGCAGCGCTCAGCTGTGGCTCGGCCCTGCAGCCTTCATCAACCACGGTGGGGGCGGGACTAGGGGCCGACGCGGGGGGGGGGGCGGGGGCGGAGGGGCGTGCCCCAGCTTTTTGGCTCCTCTGACCCGAGGCTCTTCTCTCCCCTGCACCCCCACAACTGGCTCCAGACTGCAAACCCAACTGCAAGGTGAGACCTGGAGGCCCCCACATCCCGGGAGGAAGGGGCACGTGGGGAGGGGCTTTCGGGTTAGTGAAGAGCTAGAAACTGTCGGGGGTCTCCCTACCTGGCCTTGCAGCTTCCCATCCGTCCTTGCCCGTACCCGGAGCGAGGAGGGGGCTCTGGTAGAGTCACACTGGGACCCAGTCACACTGCCACCTGCTGGCTGCAGTGCCCCGTCTCCAAACCTTGGCCGGGGGCGGGGCCGGTTGAGGGGGAGGGTGGTGGGCAGACCCTAAGTGCCTGTGCCTGTTGCCCGGCCTCCCAGGCAGAAGCCCCCGCAGCTGTGATGATAGCAGGAGGCGAGGCGGGGGAGGCCCCGGGCGTGAGGTCAGAGAGAGCCCTGCCCTCCTGGAGATCCAGGGCTCCTCCTGATAGGAGGCCCTGGGAGGCAGAGGGAGGCCCCCTTGCTCTGTGTGTGTGGAGGACCGAGTGGGAGGGAGTTGAAGGGTGACGCCCAGCAAGGCCTTGGGCGTCTGCCCTGCAAGTGTGGGCCTCCCTGACCTTGGCCATCCTCCAGAGCCCCCCACGTGAAGAGGTTGGAGTCCTGGCTCCACCGCCCGGGCCAGGTTTCTCTTCTCAGATGGGAAAGGATGAGAACTTGCCTGCTGGCACAGCTGTGAAGGCCACTGAGTGTCAGTGTCCTGTGGGGTTTGGAGCACAGACAGTGGGTAGGAGGGAAAGGAGGCAGGGCTTGGTGAGGGGGGTGCCAGCCCCCTCGTGGTGCAGAGCCGAGGCTGTACCAGTCAGAGCCAGGCACTGGAGGAGGAGGAGAGTTTTCCCAGGTGTTGAGGGCGAAGGGGCGCACGCTAGGGCATCTCAGATGGGGCGCCAGGCTGGAGGGCTGGGAGGCCGCGGCACAGGGGCTCCCCTCGTGTGTGAGCTCAGTCACCCCATGGCGGCTCCCGTGGGGTACAGGCTGAGGCTTGGTGGGTAGCCCAGGGCAGGGAGGCCCTGAGGGGCCGGCTCCAGAGGGGTCTTAGGCACGGAGGGAATGTGGACACCTGGCACTGCCTGCTCGGGAGACGCCGGCCAGCTGTCCTGGCGTCAGGCAGGCCAGTGGCCAGGGCCACTCCCAGGTGTGTGTCAGCCTGGGACGAACAGACCAGTGGACAGATGGACAGGGGGGTGGGTGGGAGTCCCGCCTCTCCCAGAGGAGAAACCTAGAGGCAGGAGCAGGCAGATGAGGGGGGCTGGTGATCCGGGACTGGGGCTGGGGTGGACCCGGGCCTGGAGAAGGGGAGACGGCAGAAGCAGGCAGTGCGGGCCTGGCCATCGAGGAGCCAGGGGACGGGCCGGAGGGAGCGGTTTCTGTGCGTTGCCAGGCCCGGTTAGGTCATCGTCCTGCAGCAAGGGCGGGAGCCGGCAAAGCAGGGGGGGATCAGGGAGCCAGTGCTGAGTGCAGGCCCTGGGCAGGGCGCGTCCCGGGCTTGGCCCCTGCCCATCCCAGGGGCAGGCCGTGAGGCCAGGGGCCCAGGCCAGGCCAGGCGGTGGGGGCGGGGAGCCAGGCCACCCCCAGGGTGGGGTGCTTAGCCTCTGGCCCCCAGTTTGTGCCTGCAGATGGAAACGCAGCCTGCGTGAAAGTGCTCCGGGACATCGAGCCAGGGGACGAGGTGACCTGTTTCTACGGCGAGGGCTTCTTCGGCGAGAAGAACGAGCACTGTGAATGCTACACCTGTGAGAGGTGGGCCGTGGTCCTTGGGGCCGGGAGCCGGACGTGCATCCTCGGGGCCCAGCCCTCCCTCCTCACCACCTTCCCACCCCCAGGAGAGGGGAGGGTGCTTTCCGACTGCGGCCCAGGGAGCCCCTGCCGCCCCGACCACTGGACAAGTATGAGCTCCGGGAGACCAAACGGCGGTTGCAGCAAGGTCTGGACGGGCCCCGGTCCTGTGCCCACCCACCCCCGCTGCGCCGGGACCCCTTCTGCGGTGAGCACGGGGTGGGTGCTGTCCGCGGGCCCGTCCCCTGTCCCCTCTTCCTGTCATCCCTCCTCCCACGTCACTCCCTGGGTCTGTCCCCTCTGACGACCAGAAAGAGCCTTGGAGGCGGCCAGCCTGCGCAGGAACTGTGCACCCTTGCGGGAGCCCTGCTCACGCAGCTGCCCTTTCCTCTCCCCTCCCCTGGGCCTCCACAGCCGCCTGCCAGCCCCTGCGCCCCCCGCCCTGCAGCGCCCGACTCGACGCCTCGCCCCTCTGGCTCCACTGGCTGCCTCAGCCCCAGCTCCGGGTGCGTCCCCGGAGGCGCCGACGCCTGCGCCTGCAGTCCCGGCGAGCCCTGCCGCCTCCGGTTCTCCGAGCTGCCCGCGTCTCCCTGCACCGGTGGGGAGGCTGCGGCCCCCACTGCCGCCTGCGGGCGGAGGCCCGGGTGGCCCTGGTTCAGGCCCCCCGCGCCCGCTGGGCCCCCCAGCAGGACTGGCACTGGGCCCGGCGCTACGGGCTGCCTTCTGTGGTCCGTGTGAATCTGAGCCGCGTGGTGCCAGCCCTGCCTGCCACTGCCAACCCTGCCCCCTCTGGGACCCCAGGCCCCGTCCCTGTCCCCAAGCAGGCCCTTGCCTTCACCCCCTTCTCCCCACCCAAGCGCCTGCGGCTGGTAGTCAGCCATGGCTCCATTGACTTGGATGTCAACAGCGATGGGCCATGACGGGCTGGACAGGGAGGCCTGGGCCCGGAGAGCAGGATGTCCTTCCTGGTCCCCTCCTGCCCAGCTTCTTGGGGAGCCACCTCCAGAAGGAGCTCTTGGACCTCTGGGAAGGAGTTGACCTTCGATTCCAGCACAGCTTTGACCTGGGGGCAGGTTGGCTTGGACACCCCCAGGGATCTGACCCCTGATCCTTTGTGACTGCTGACCCCTGAGCCACCCCCACCCTGGCAGGGAGCCCTGGCCACTGCCCCCCACCCACCCCCCACTGCCGCCCCCAACCCCAGCCCGGGCCCAGGGCTGAAGGAGCTGTTCTCTGCCCACCACCTTTTGCCCAGGGAGCAAAGCCATAGGGGCAGGGCCGCCCCGCAGGCCTGGGGGAGGTGGGGCTGGCTTGGGTGGCCTCCCTAGACATTGCCCTGTGGGGGAGGGGTCAGTTTGCTCTCAGTCTGTGACTGTCTGAGTGGGGGGCGAGGGGGGTTGGCCAGGGGCTTGTCCCCACCACCCCCGTGGGTCTCAGGGAGGCCGGGTGCGACCTCATCTTTCTCATGGTGCTATCCCTGGTGCTACTGGGGTGTGGGGGGTCTCTCCCCTCCCCCACACCAGAATGGGATATGTTGGGGGGTTGGAAGCACTTGAACTTTTTATTTTATTTTATTAAAACGTTGTTATAAGCAGCGCTCTTGGAAGCATTTCATTTTGATTTATGTTCTAAAGAGATGTCCTTTGGGAGGGTGAGACCCTACGCCTTGCTGGGGAGACCAGACTGGGAGGAGGCAGCCCAGACTCTGGGCCCTATAAAGCTTGGGAGGGTGAAAGGACAGTGGACTCTGAGATTGACCAAGTACAGAGGCAAGAATCACACTACTGAATAAACTGTGCTCATGAAGAACGCTTCCAGACCCATCATCTCATGCAGGAGGGGAGTCTGCCCATTTTCCAGATGAGATAACTGAGGTCCAACAATTAGAGTGACTCACCCTGGATCACATGGGGCCAGATCGCCCTTGTCTGAAGTCAGAGTCCCTCACGTGTGTCATCTGAGTTGGCCTTGCCTGGAAAATCCCATGGATGGAGGAGCCTGGTAGGCTCCAGTCCATGGGGTCGCCAAGAGTCGGGCACGACTGAGCAACTTCACTTTCACTTTTCACTTTCATGCATTGGAGAAGGAAATGGCAACCCACTCCAGTATTCTTGCCTGGAGAATCCCAGGGACAGAGGAGCCTAGTGGGCTGCCGTCTATGGGGTCGCACAGAGTCGGACACGACTGAGGCGACTTAGCAGCAGCAGCAGCTCCATGAGGCCAGGACAATGAATCGTCTTGTTTCTTGAGATCCAGTTCTGTTCTCAGTTCCCCGACCAGGGATTGAACCTGGGGCCATGGCGGTGAAAGCCCAGAATCCTAACCCCTGGACCACCAAAGAACTTCTCCCACCGCCTCTTAATTCTCACCTCAACCCCCTTTTACAGAAATACTAACAGCTGACAATTAGTGCTTCCTAACACCGGGCGCCCACCACCCCAACCCCCTGCAAAGTGTCTTGTGAACATTTTCCTTCTTGTTCATTGAGGCCTCATGACCATATCACAAGTGTTGGGGGTCAGGTGTGGGCTGCAGGCCCTGGTTTATCTCCTCCATGACAACCATGGAAAAGTTTACGCTGGAGGCTGACAAGGCCAGGCTGTGTTGGTGAGGAATGTGGAGGGCCTGAGGGGACTGTCGGAAGACCCGGGTGGGCCAACGGGGTAGCCAGTTCAAAGCAGGTGACTATTCTTTTTAACTTTAAAATTTGTTTCATATATGTATGAAATTTGAAGTGAAAGTTGCTCAGTTGTGTCTGACTCTTTGTGACCCCATGGGCTGTGGCCCATCAAGCTCCTCTGTCCCTGGAATTCTCCAGGCAAGAATACTGGAGTGGGCTGCCATTCCCTTCTCCAGGGGATCTTCTGCCCGAGGGATAGAATCCAGGTCTTCTGCCTTGCAGGCAGACTCTTTACCATCTGAGCCAGCAGGAAAGACCATTTATGTGTAGCCTGTTTGATTCCTTTTAGTACGAGAAAGTGTGTCTTTTTTTCCATGTGAGTCCTGCTGAACCCTGTTAGCTTTCTCCCTGAGGTTAAAAGTAAGGAGGGAGAGGGCCTCCCAGTCAGCAAGTGGCAGTGAGGAGGATGAAGAGAGATGGCTGACACAGTCACTAAGGAACCCGTCCCTCTAAACAAGCAGAAGTCCATGCCTTCTAGACAAATGTGACAGCCGAGCAAGGAGTTAGCCTGGATGGACGCTGGAGGTTCTGAGGGCCTCCTGGAACCCCGTTTCCCATGTAGAGAGTGCACATTCACATACATGTTCTGAGCCCAGAGGGCTGAGAGCCTTCGTCCAACCCTCAAAAACATCTGGACCCAAAAACAAGAGAGATGAGAAAGCAGTGATCCGGGTCTCTCGTCCTCAGCACTGCTGCCGCCCTAAGCTGCCAGTCCTGTGTCTCAGGACGAGGGCTGGCCTCACCAGCCTCCACCCAGAGATGCCAGTAGCACCCCCTCCGTGGTGACAAAAATATCTGTGGTCCTTGCCAAATGTACCCCTCGGGGCCAAAGCCAGCCCCCGGCAAGACCTGTGGGCTAGAGTGACAAGATGATGGGGAAGGAGGTAGGTAGGTAGTACAACCGATGCCATCACGGCCCCAGGCATCCCGGAGTCTGCCTCCACAGCAGTGCTGCCAAGATGGCCCCGCACCTCTGCAGATGGTCCCGGAGGGCAGGCGCATCCGCCTGAGGCCGCAGAGCTGGTACTGTGCCGAGCCCACCGTGTGCCGCCAGGCAGACGGAGCCCCAGCCTCGACAGGGAGCTGAGAGGCGTCCTTGTGAGCCGGCAGGCCCTGGAATGTCCGGGTGGATCTGGGGCTGGGCAAGCCCCAGGGGAGGGCCGGAGGGTCAAGGCTCAGGCTGAGAACCCCATCATAGACCAGGGGGCCAGAGCAAGGAAACAGGGAGGCTGGCTGGAGGAGAAGGAGAGAGCTGAAAGAAACGGGAAGTAATTCCAGCCCAGAGTCTCAGGAAGTGCCACACCCTGTCCCTGAGACAGCGGAGCCAGGCAGGACACTCAAGCCTGGCTCCCGTTTCTCCCCTTGAGGGCGCTCTCTGACCCTTTTACCCTTGGCCTCCAGGAGCTCCCAGGTGGCACTAGTGGTAAAGAACCCACCCACCTGCCAATGCAGGCGAAATGGGTTCGATCCCTGCCTGGGTTGGGAAGATCCCCTGGAGGAGGGCATGGCAACCATGGGCAGAGGAGCCTGGCGGGCCATAGTCCATGGGGTCTCAAAGAGTCGGACATGACTGAGGTGACTGAGCACACACCAGGAGCTCCAGGGCCCTGTTGATGGGTTTGGTCATCCTGGGCTTGCCGATAGGGAGGGCAACTGATAGTCAGTCACCCCACCACCCGGTGTGATATTGGGCATCAGAACTGGACCAACATGCCGCAGGTTGTCCAATAGACGGAGATATCACAACCCCTGAGAGCAGCTGGGCTGGACACTGTTCTGGCTCGTCACACGGCATCATCCTACCCACAGCCCTGCAAAGTGTAGGTGTTATCACTGTGATCCGGGTGAGAAGGCCCCAGCCCAGAGGCCTTAGGCCATGGGGCTGGCAGGCTTCAGGGCTGGGACTTGAACCCATGTTCAGAGCTCATCAGGCTCTGAGGTCTTTGGGAAAGAGGCAGGTACCAGAGGGGAAGTCAGCTCTGTGCCCACGGGACGCCCAGGGCTCAGTTCAGCAGTGGTTTCCATAGTATGGTGCAGTGGGTGGACAGAGCACAGCGCCCAGATGGCTCATGGAGCAAACGATTTTGTAATTCTGTGATCCTGAACCTGTCAGGGGAGGCAGGAGCTGCAGAGGGACGGGAAGAGGGTGGTGTTGATGAGAGCAGGCTGGAAGAGGGTGAGGATGGAGAGGAGGGGAGCGGGGAGGGGAGCAGGGATGCAGGTGGGGGGAGGGGTGGGGGACGGGAGATGCCAGAAGCCTCCATTTCCTTTGTCCTGGGAGGCTGACCTGGGGGTTTCAGGATGCAGCCGGGCAAAGCTGGCCCAGGAGTGGTGGAGGAGGTGTTCACAGCCAGGGTTTGGGGCCTGAGAGCGTTGGTCCGCTGGCTGGAGGTGAGGTGGGTCTGGCCCTGCCCTGGGCTCAGGCATCCAGGGGACAGAGGTGGCCAGCAAGGAGGCTGGGCGAGTCAGAACGTCCCAGAGGTGGTGGAGGGATGGGGCCGGGATCCTGGCCCCAGAGGGGAAGAAAGGGCAATGGGAAGGGGCTGCGGCGGAACTGGCGCCTGGGGAGGTCGGGAGGCTGGCTGCGGCTGCGGCCACACAGGTGTCAGACCCTGTGCTCGGCACTACCTGGGTGACCTCAGCGAGTGTTCAGACGGCCTCCGGTCTGTGCTGTGACTCAGAGCTGCCTTGCCCGCGTGGCACCACAGCTTGCTTTCTTCCCCGCGGCAGCGCCACCTCTGTGCAGGCCAGAGGTCTGCAGGTCAGCAGAGGTCGTGAGAACACCTCACACCGCACCCCCTCCCCGGCCCCCCGCCATAGCTTCCAGCCTGTCTGTCTGTCTGAGTCCACACCCTGTGCCCTCATTTGCCCGGGTGCCTTGCAAGTTGTGGTCTGAGAGCGGGAGCCTGAGGCCAATCGTGGGATATGGCACGTTGGGGTGTGCCCTGGGGAGGGGGGCGATGAGGGCAGTGTAGGGGGGGGTGGAGGCAGCTGTTCTCCCCCCAGCTCGCCCAGCCCCTCCCGTCGTCCCACCTCTCCTGATAATGGGGTTTGCACCATCTCTCTGCACAGCTGGAGAAACTGAGGTGATGCAGGTCAGGAGGCTTTTGGGGAGGGGTGCCCAGGAAGTCATCACATGATTAGTAATAGCTACCTTTGAACCCTGGGGTTGAATGGGGGCCCTATGAGATCACTGCAGGCAGAGTCTGAGGGTCCGGGCTGCCCCAAGAGGCTGACAGCTTCAAGAGGAAACAGTCAAATCCACCCCCACCCCCACTCCCATGTCCATCTAGGGCAGGACCGGGCTAGAAGCCCCAGGCTCCAGGTTCTGTCCAGGGTCACTCAGCCTGGCTCAGGGCAATGGTGGTGGTGGTGGACGTGGCTGGAGAGGTGACATTTTGAGAGGCATCTGGAATCAGGATGAACCTCACCATTGTTGTGCCTGAGCTTGGCTGAGGGCAGGCTCAGAGATGGGGTGGGGTTGGGGCAAAGAATAATTCAGCCTGGAGCTCCGAGTGTCTTGGAGGACCTTACAGGGAGGGGTTGGCAGGAGAAACTGAAGTGACATGTGTTTAAGCAGAGAAGGCTGCTCCTGGCCATGGACAGGTGCTGAAAAGACCAAGGGGACCAGGCGGCACGCCCTGTTGGGAGAAGCTCAAGTGATGGGTTCCAGGACGGGAGGGGAGGAGAGTCAAAGGGGATGGGGGCAAGGGAAAGGTGGAGAGCCAGGAATGGTCTGGAGCAGGGAGGGAGAGCCGGGGTCAGTGCTGGATGGTATAAACATTGCTCTTCTGTACCTGAGATGGGATGGAGGGGTGGGACTGGTGGCCCAGAAAGGGAAGAGGACCCTGAGGGACTTGAGTAACAAGTGGGGGGCTGAGAGGCAGGAAGACCCTGGAGCCATCCTAGCGGACGAGTGCTGGGACTCAGAGAGCCAAGGCACACCCTGCTGGAGCAAGGTTGGGGGGTGGCGGGGGAGCTGGGGAGGGGACAGGAGGGGCTCCCTCACCCCTCCCACGACTGGAACCAGTAGTGTCGGCGGCAGGGTACAGGAAGGGCCTCCCGATGCTCCCTCGCCTTACCGACAAGACATTAAAGAGAAATACCAACAGTGACACAACTTTATTTGAGGCTTAAAGACGGGGCGGAGCGGGGTGAGATTTGGGGCGGTGGGGCCCATTTTCCGGGAGACGAGAGGATGGGGCGGGTAATGTCACTGGGGCTGATTCTTCGGAGGAGAAGCCACGTTCAGACCGTTAGATTTTCCCAGCGAAAGTCCCGTCCTTGATCTGCTCTTTCCAGCGCTGCACCTGCGGGTGGGGAAGAGGGGAGTGGGCGCCGTCCTAACTCAGCCGACCCATCCACCCTCGCCCGGCCCGTCCGTGCGGCCCTCTGTCCGCTCACCCAGCTGATGGGGCACAGCGAGTGGTACACGCGGAAGTAGTACTCGCAGGGCTGTGTGCTCTTTCCGCGGCGGTTCATGGTCTTGATGCAGCGATGGTAGTCTGCCGACGGGGGCGGGGCGGGACGAGCAGGTGGGTAGTCCCGCCCCCACAGGAGGCCCCGCCCTCCCGCCAGGCCAGCACTCTCCCCGCCCCTCGTAGCCACGCCCTCCGAGAGGGCCAGCTCCGCCTCCTCCCCACAAGACCCCGCCTATCCTCTCTTCCCTCCCTTCCAGGACCCTGTCACACGCCTCCAGGATAGGCCCCGCCCCTTCTGAGATTCAATCCCAGCCCAACCTGGAGGGCCCCGCTCCGCCCTCCAAGGCCCCGCCCACCCCCCATAATCCCGCCCCTTCCACGACTCGGACCTTCCTCTTCCAGGCAAGGCTCTGCTCCTCCTTCGATCCGCCCTTCCACGGAACGATCCCGCCCTCTTTAAATGAGGCCCCGCCCCTACCTGGTAGGCCCCGCCCCTTCCAAGTCAGTCCCAGCCCGACCTGGAGGACCCGCTCCTCCCTCGCCCCGCCCCTCACGGAACGATCCCGCCCCTTTTAAATAAGGCCTCGCCTCTTCAGAGAGGCCCCGCCCCTCCGGCCGTCGCTGGCTTTCTCTCCACCTCAACGGTCTCCGCGTCCCAGTGCGGGGCGCGCCCCTCCCTGCCTCGCACCTTCTCTCACCCACCGCCCCTGACCTGGCCCACGAGGTCTTACCCAGGAAGTTCTGGTAGCAGTTGCGGGTCTGGTTCTGGTTGGGGAAGCGAGGGTCGAAAGGCGGCGTTGGCCATTTCCCCTTGCAGGGCTTTGGGCACTCAGCACCCAGCATCGGCGAAGACGGCGCTGCGGGGAGGGGTGGGCTCCGTGGGGCCGACCCACGACCCTCGCTCCCCCCGGCTCCTAACGCTCGCCCCGAAGCCCAGCCCCCGTCCCCACCTGTCCGGCGCTCAGCAGACCATCGGCGGGTCGCTGGGTCAGCTGTGCCTGTGGCTCCGTCGGGGGTGGCCCTTGCTGCAGAATCTCGAGGGTCCCAGCCCAGGAAGCACTACCCCTCGGGCCCGATTGGCTGGGCCCCCCGGAGCCCCAGCCAATGGGAGCCGCTGCGCTGCAGGAAACGTTGCGGGACGCCGAGCTGGGGTTGGTGCGAACGACCCCCCTCCGCCGCCCGCCGCCCCTTCTGGGGGCCGACGCGCGCACACAGGCAGCAGTCGCTACTCACTCAGGCCGTCTCAGACTCCGGCTTTTAATCTCCGCCAAGCTGGGGCACCATGCGGGCTCTCCCGGGCCTCGGCTCCCGCCCCCCGCCCCGTCCCCTATATAAACGTATAGATAGCTCTGATCTCTACCCGACAAGAAGCACCCCGCCCCCGCCCAGCCTTTTCAGCACCCTGCTTCTTACAGTAGAGGTGCACAGCACCTGGGGGCCTGTGAGGAAGAGGAAAGAGCCAGGGTAAGGGCCGGGCTCCTGGACGCCAGGGCCAGGTGTCAGGCGTCAGGCGGACCTACAGGGCTCAGGGGCTACCTAGCCCCGCTAGGCTCCTCTGGACACTGGTGACTGAAGTCGAGTCCGTCGCATCCCACTATTGAGACTGCTGCGAGTGCGGCCTGCTGGAGAGAGAGAGAGAAAGAAGGCTAGAGAGGGCTTGGGGGACCCGCGGGGAGAGAGTAGTGAGTGTCGATGGGGGGCGTTCCTGCTCCAGGGCCCGGCAAGCCTGACCTGGAACCCATGTTTCCTCCAAGGTCCCTCCTAGGTTTCCCTCCCTCCTGCCTCCTCTATATCAAGCCTGACTCTGGGTCCTTCACCCCAGCATCCAAATGCACTAACATCTTTCTCTCAAGAAGTCCTCTCATGTCCCACATCCTAAACCAGCTTCCTCTTCAGGTTCCTCCTTCCCTTCCAGCGAATTCCTTGAAAAGAGCTGGTGAACGCCTCCTCTCCCATTCCCCTCTTTACGTGTGTGTGTGTGTGTGTGTGTGTGTGTAACGACTGGGGAAATACACACCCTGCAAAAATTACCACTGTAATGATTTGAAAGTGTGCAACTCAGTGGCATTAAATTGCACTCATAATGTTGTGCAACCACATAGTTCCCAGGACGTTTTCATCACCCCAGAAGGAAACCTCACATCCTTGAGGCAGTTGCTCCCCACCCCTCCCACCCCTTGCAGCTCCCGGCAGGCAGCCACCAATCTGTTTCCTGTCTCTTGGGATTTGCCTCATCTGGACGTTTCATGCAAACCACATCGTACACGACGTGGCCTTGTGTCTGGCTTATTTCACTCAGCCACGTTTTCAAGGGTTGCAGCTCGGTGATCCTGCCCCGAGCTCGCCTGAGCCTACCCCATTCAGGTCCTCCCTCTTCCCCTCCTTGCTGTTAAATCCAGAGGTTCTGTCTCCTCCTGTCTTCCTTCACCTGCTTGCAGCATTCGACACAGCTACTCCCATGATGTTCCTGGTCGTTTTCTTCACTTGGTGGGTTCAGGAGGCTTTTCCGTGCTCACCCTCTCTGACCCGTGTTTCCCCTTTCCCTAAACACTGTGGACCCGGTCTCCGCCTGCCCTTGCTCGCTGGTGACCTCCCAGGCTCATAGCTTGAGGAAGCTGTCCACGTGCGGGTGAGTCCCCACATCATTCTAGACTTGTGTCCAGCAGCTTACCCCACATCCTCACCTGACATCTCAGAGGCGAGATGTACAGGACGGAATTCCCAGTCTTCTCCCTGACACCTGCTCCACCCACAGCCTCCGCTGCCGCACCTTCCTGGTGTCCCAGATCTCAAACCTCGAGGTCACCCTTGGTGCCGTAGCAAACACGCACAGCCCATGAGCTGGCCCGTGGGCTCAACCATCAGAGCATCTGCAGAGCCCCACTCCTCCGTACTCCCGTCCCCACCCCTCTGGTCCAAGCCACCATCACCTTGTGCCTCGGTCACCATGGCAACGGCCTGTCCCACTCCTCTCCCAGCGTCCCCCCGTCCCTCTCCACCTCTCCACCCTTCAGCCGGAGAGCATCCTTTCTAATATACGTAAGTTCCAGCCGTCCTGCTCAAAACCCTCCAGGGCCACTCAGCAGCAAACCCACACCACTTCAGGTGGCCTGCAAGGCCCCACATGACCGTGATTCCCACAGCAGGATGTCCCGGAGCTCCGCGTCTGCACGGCACATCACATACTCTCCTGCCTCAGGGCTGTTCTTTCTGAAGGGAACGATTTCCCCAGATGTCCGCACAGCTTCCTCACCTCCCTCCTTGAGATCTTCACACAGATGACACCAGCTCACTGAGGCCCTCCTGGACCAACTCAACCCGGTACCCTTGCCTACCCCCATGCCTAACTCTCCCTACCCTGCGATGTGCCCAGAGCCCCTCCTGCCTTCTAACATACGATACAATTGATGTGAATTCTGTTGTCAGAGTTGCCAACCTCAGCACTACTGTGATCTTGTGGGGCACCATCCCTTACACTGTGGAATGTTGAGGGGTATCCCTGGGCTCCACCCCAAAGATGCCAGGAGCAACCCCCTCCCCGAATTGCTCAGTGCCATGTCCCTAGTGCATAGAATGATGCCTGGCACCTGGTCGATGCTCACTCTACGCTGAGAGCCCAGAGGGAAGTGAGGAAAGAGGCAGTGAGCCCCCTGCCTCCTCGTGGACACCAGGTAGAGAGGATCATGGCCACCGCCAAATACCTGGGTGAAGGAGCGAAGGCACCCAGCTCCTTCTTTATCTTCTCCACCTTGGAGGCCTCGTCCTTCATACTCTCGATTTCCAAGAGGGTGGGCAGGAGGATCTCCAGGTTTGACCCCACTGTGGCCACAGGGCCCTGGTCTGGCCCCCTCTCAGGCTCTTGAGACACTCTCCTGGGCTGCTGGGAGACCCTGGCCTCCATCTTTGAGATGGGGGTCAGCGAGGTGGGTGACTCGGGTATGTCCTCCCACCTCGTGGAGGGCAGAGGGATGGGAGTCTGAGAGGCAACATTCATCTTGGGGCTGCTGGCTGCACGCCTGGGGTGAGAGGACACGTTGGAAGGTCCCTTTGAATCCTGGGGCATCTCCTCCACCCTGACCCCCAACTGCGGCTGCTCCCTGACCCCCACCAACGTCTCCTCTGGCATGGACAAATGGGTGGGGCCGAGGGGTACTCTGCCCATCATGGACAAGTCACACCCCTGTGAAGTTGAGAGCCAGGAGGGCAGGTTGACCAGAGCCGACTTCAAGGTGGGGTCCTTGGAGCCAGCGATAATCATCAGCTTGGCCAGGGTGAGCCCTTCCACAGAGAAGGGCCTGGTCTGCTCCTGGGGGGCTTGTTGGATGGCCAGTTTCTTGGTCTTGACCCACTTCTTCTGCTGCCCCACCTCCTTGGATTTGAAGCCTGGCATGTCCAGATCAATCTCCTCCTTCATCATGTGGACCCTGTCCTCCAGCTTTCCCTTGCCCTTCAAGCCATCCACGGCAATCTCCTGGGCCCTGCGGATCAGGACTTCCTCTGACTTCTTCTCGGTGGTTGTGAAAGGCACCTCCATGGTCGTTTTCTGAGTTCTCGTCTCTACCACATTCTTCTCCTTGGTGCCCATCAACTTCACCGGCTCTGGCTTCTCTTCAGGCTTCCTCTTCTCAAGCACACCCCCTCTGTGGCTTCTGGAAGGCACCACGCTGACACTGTCAGGGCCCAGTGTCATGTGGTGTTGGGTGGGTGAGGTCAGACCCTTCTGGGACGGGGCAGGTAGGAACACAGATTTCCTGTTGGGAGCAGGGTGGGAAACAGCCTTTGGGGAAATACCAAGTGTTCCTGGGGCCCTCTGAGATGGCACAGCCATGACTGGGGGCTTCTGGAGGATGGCTGGTACATGACGGGATTTCTGAGATGGGCCAGGCATGGCTGGGGCCTTTTGGGGAACGGTTGGTACATGAGGGGGCTTCTGAAATGGGGCCTTTTGGGGAGCAGGAGGATAAGCTGTGGCCTTCTGGGAGGGGCCGGGTGCAGTGGACATCTGCAGTGGAGCAGGCATGGCTGAGACCCTCTTGGACTGGTCAAGGATGAATGGAGCCTTATGAGGGGCAGTGGGCACAGCTAGGGGCTTCCAGTTGGGTGGCAGAGGCCTGGCCTTCTTGTTGAAACTGGGGAAGTCGGGAGCGTAGGCAGCCGGGTGGATGGAGCAGCTGGACATGGTGCTGGTCTCAGGGTCCATCAGGTTGTCCACGTGCTGCTGCCACACGCACATATCCAGGTCGTCACAGGTGCCCAGCAGGGGCATTTCAGGGCTGTCCTCCGAGATACAGTGTAAAGGGGTCTCCAGTAAGCCTGCCAGGCACGCGCCGCCCTCAGAGTCAGAGCAACCCTGTGGGTGGGGGATGCGAGGGGAGTGGTGGTCAGGCCGCTGGAGACGCCCAGATGCCGGCTGCGGCCCCTCTGCCCTCAGACCCCGGGGTCCAGGCCCCCGCCCCTCCTCCCTCAGACTCAGGGGTGCAGGCCCCCCGGCCCTCCTCCTCAGACCTGGGGGCCTAGGCCCCCAGCCCCTCCTCCCTCAGACTCAGGGGTGCAGGCCCCCCGCCCCTCCTCCTCAGACCCAGGGGTCCAGGCCCCCGCCCCTCCTCCCTCAGACTCGGGGGTGCAGGACCCCCCCTCGTCCTCAGACCCGGGGGTCCAGGCCCCCAGCCCCTCCTCCCTCAGACCCCGGGGTCCAGGCCCCCGCCCCTCCTCCCTCAGACTCGGGGGTGCAGGCCCCCGGCCCCCCGCCCCTCGTCCTCAGACCCGGGGGTCCAGGCCCCCAGCCCCTCCTCCCTCAGACCCCAGGGTCCAGGCCCCCCGCCCCTCCTGCTCTGTCTCAAGCGTTGCCCCAGCCCTGGGTATACAACTGCCTTGGGAGTAGACTCCATGTGGTCCGGTGTGTTGGAAATGATGCTGAAAATGGTCCGAATGGTGATGCTGGGCTTCTCTGGGGGTTAGGGGGAGGGGATGCAGGGAGAGAACAGTCTGAGCCCTCCGCAGAAGGGTCAGAATTTTGGGGGTCCATTCATGGAGGGGGGTGTGTGCTCACCAGAAACTTGGATTTCAGTCTTCGGTCTGCCAGAGGGGAGGTCGGGTTGGGGCCTGCAGGGGAAATTTGGCGTGAGTCTGGCAGCTTCCGCACCGAGACCCACCCCCCAGCCCCCTTGCCCTGCTGGGCGACGAGGCCCTGAGCCTACTTCTTTTCCGTGGATTTCTTCCTGGCGTCCACGTGCTCCAGCTGGGACCACACGAGAGGCAGAGAGTCGCCCACGGCCTGAGACTTGAATTTGCGCTTGAGGGTCTGGCGGTGTGTGTGTGCAGGGGTGGTCAGCAGGTGCAGCCCCTCAACCCCTCACGACCCACCCTGCTCTCCCCAATCCCCTGCCTCCCCAGGCCCAGCGGCCCACTCACCTTGGCCTTCTGTCTCTGAGCTGTCAGAATCTTGTAAGGAAAGGTGGGCTTGGCAGTCATGACTGGAAAGAGACGGACCGGTCAGGTCAAGGACCCAGGGATGATGGGCGGAGGCCCTGAGGAGACTCATGGGGGCACTCAGCCAGGGGACAGAGGGGAAGAGAGGGACTGCTGGGGCTCCATCCACGCCTGGCGGAGGAGCTGAGACTGGGGGGTGGGCCCAGTGGACACTCCAGCCAGCTCACCTGAATGTCTGTGGTGGGATGGGACCTGTGGAAGGGGAGGGGAGGCAGTCAGGAAGGGGTCTCTTCCTGGTGTCCACATCTTCACTACCTCCTCAGTCCAGACCCCCCAGCTCCTCCCGCCTCAGACCCGGGGTCCAGGCCCCCAGCCCCTCCTCCCTCAGACCCGGGGGTCCAGACTCCCAGCCCCCTTCCCAGGGCTCCTATACTTTCATGGCTTTTGCTCCTGACTCCCTCTGGAATCTAGAACCATGGCTGCCCCCAGGGGTTTGTGGGGGTCAGGGCCGCACCTGGAGGCGCCAGGTGGAGGCAGGAGGCCCTAGGTGGGAGAGGCCCGTGGGGGGCGTGTGCAGGGTCCTGGGGGCCCAGGAAGTGGCGGGCTGCTGGAGCTGGCTGATCAGGCGCATCCAGCGGTCGAACAGGAAGCCGACCTCGCTGTCGGGGGCGTCCAGCTCCAGGTAGTAGTAGCGGCCTGTGACCAGGCGCAGCTTCAGGCGCCAGGCGGACAGGTCGTGGACGTAGAGGTGGGCCAGGTCCAGCGGGATCATCCTGGGAGGGGGAGACGGCGGCGGTGGAGCGCGCGCCGGGGGCGCGGGGGGCCGGCGGAGATAGAGCGCGCCCCCGGGGCGGGGCACGAGGGCGCGGATGGAGGCACCTGGTGAGGACGAGGTTGGAGCACTCCCTGTCCTCGGGGGGCTGCGCCATCAGCAGCATGTCCGGCAGTACCAAGCCTGGCAGGGAGGCGGCCACGCCCATGGTCACTCGGTTGGTCCTGTGGTGCACGTACACCGGGGCCCCTCGATTGGTTACCTGGGGGGTCCAGGGAGAGGGGCTGGGACCACTCGGGTCTCTTACGCTCCTCTGGCTCCCCCACAGCGAGCCTCCCACCCCCGTCAAGCCTCCCAGCTGCTTCTTGCCCGCCGAATCCCCCAGCCCGGGTCGGGGGTCTCCCGCCCCTCCTGTCCCTCTTCCGCCCGCGGGGCGCAGAGAGCCGGGGACCTGGACGAAGTTACTCTCGAACATGGGCAGCGGGCGGAGGGGCAAGTGTTCCCCCTGCTGGAGGGTCTTCTGCAGCTCGCCCAGAGTGGGGACCCACTGCGGGGGGCCCCGGAGCGGCTCCGGACGCCTCATGTTCCGGAACCGGTTCATGGCCGCTGCAGAAAGGACGGATCACCCGGGGGCGCGGAGGCAGGGACCCGGCACCCCGACGCCTGGCTGCCCCGGCCCCCGTCCCAGCCCACCGGGCCCAGCCCCTCGGACTTCAGCTGCTCCAGCGGGTGAAGCTTCCCCAGGGCTCGGGCATGGCCCTCCAGGGGTGGTCCGCGCCGGCGTCGGGGAGGAGCCTTCCTCGGGGCTTTATGATCTCATGGACCACAGGTGAGGCGCTTCCTGGGAACCCCCCAGGGACAGTGGGCTCCTTTCTCCTGCTCCTGGTACCTTGCCCCGGAGTCCCAAGGGCTGGGGTGGGTGAATCAGAATACCCTCTGCAGACCCAAACTAGACAACCCAGGGCCCTGGGAGGGTCCCTCTGGGAGGCTGTAAACGGATAATTAAATCCAAGGGTTTCTGACTCTTAAAGAGGGGGAGGCTTCAGTTACAGTCCCCACTTGCCAATGACCCTTTGCCAGACCCGGGGGAGGGTCCATGCTGCCAGGGGCTTCAGTTTCCCTGTATCTAACTTGTGTCTGTGGTAGTGGTTGCCGTACATTGTTACAACGAACTTGTAACGGCCCAGTGCTGTACGTTCGGACATCAGGTTTGGAATAAGCCAGACTGGGCAGAGTCAAACTGACTCTCCCTAGCTGTGTGGCCTTAAACGACAGGATTCCCCAGGAGCCTGTTCCCTCCTCTGTAAAATGAGGGGGGTGGGTACCGGGGAGTGCAGGGAATCTTGTAAATAAAACCCCACACTTCGGGCCTGGCCCAGAGAAGGCCTGCAGTGAATAGTCATTGTTGTCCCTTTCTGAGGTCTTTTGGGGAGGGTGGGTGCTGCTACTCTGTCATTCTAAATATAGTGTTGTTTTTTTTTTTAATGTGTCATGCAAAATACGTGGTCATTGTAATAAAAGTTCTGGAAAATACAGAGAAGCACAAATAATAAAAGTCACTAGCAACCCCACCCCCACCTTCTACCTGAGCTGGCCATTGCCAACATTTTGGTGTATTTCCTTCTAGGGTTTTAAAATAATCCATATATCTATCTCTATCTACATACCTACATGTGTAAACACACACAATGGGGATCACAGTGGTTTGTAGCCTGCTCCTCCTATGCCAAAGGCAGGCTCTGTTAACATCTCTCTTCACGGCTGCCATGTTCTGTCACATAGGTAGGCACTATAATTTATATAACCATCCCCTACTGTTGGGCATCTAGTCTGTTTTCAATTTGCTGTTGTAAACACTGCCATAAAGGACAGCCTTGAACTTGCAACTTTGCCCTGTACTAGTAAACTTCTGAATCTTTCTAATTATTGAGTGCCTATGAAGTGCTGGCCACCAGGTGAGGCTCAGAAGCAGCACCAAGAACTCATGGTCTCTGGGGGTGACCCAGAGAGTAGATAGTCCCCCCCCAGGGACCCCAGCATCGAGCCCCCAGCCCCCAGAGAAATCACCTCTAAGTGGATGTGTATGACGAATTTAATTCCCTCTTCTCCATCTCACAAAGGTTTCTCACATTTTTGTACAAAAACCCAGGCCTCCTTTCCCCCTCCCTGCCCACCCCAACATAAAAAGTTAATAGTTTAATAAATAATAATATGCTCCTGCCCAGGCCCAGAGGGGTGGGGGTCAGGGAGACCCTGTGGCCAGACTTATTAGAGACCCACGAATCTGGGAGCCAAGTTCCCTCCTCCTCATGGACCCTGGAGTCCACTTGCCTCCCACCACCCCTGTTAAATAAATAAGTATAAATAAGGCACAGATGCCCCTCTGCCCAGGTCTCCGGGACGGATCCTGGAGGGATCGTCTCTAACTAGGAGAGAATGGAGTGGGGGGGGGGGTGGAAATACTCTGACCGCCACAACTCCATCCCAAAATAAATAAATAAATAAGATCTGGCTTTGAATGGCGCTGGTGGCTCTGGGCGGAGGGTCACAGCCGAGTCTTCAGCAGCAGCAGGCCCCGCACGGCCCAGTCGAGCGTCAGCTGCAGCCCCCCCAGGATGGCGTGGGCTGCCCGGATGCCCCCCCAGGCTGAGGCCGGGGGTGCCAGGGGGGGTGCCGGAGGGTCTGGGGGTGCCTGGGGCAGGGCCAGGCGGGACATCTGCCAGGAGAGAACAGAGGGTTAGCGTCAGGCCAGGGGTGCAATAGGGTGTCCAAGTAAGGGGGAGGGGTTTGAGGCCTGTGCTGAACCAGGGTTGGAGGAGGGCCAGGGGGCCTATTTCCACAGCATCTCGGGGCTGGAAGCTGGGGTGTCAAGGGAGAGAGTCCTGCAGGATGCTGAGTTCAGAAATTTGAGGATGGGGTTCCAGAGTCAAGTTCAGGGGGCTGGGGTGGGTCTGTAAGGTCAGGGCTGGGATCCTGGGGCTGAGGTCTTAGATGTGAGGTCTCTGGGATCAAGCTCAGACACTCATGGATGAGGGCTGGGGCCTCCAGTCTGGGGTCTCAGAGCTGAGAATCGGAGTCTGAGTTCCAGGGCCTTTGGGCTTATGTCCAGGAACTGAGGACTGAAGTCTTACCACCTCAGGGTCTTGGGTCTGGGGTTTAGAAAGGCAGGGTCTTGGGGTCTTAAGGGGTCACAACCTAGGCCTGAGCTCTTGGGGACTCAGGGCTCAAGGTCTGCAGTCTTCTTGTTGGAGATCTCAGGATCTAGGTCCCTGGGGTCTGGGGCTTGCAGAGCGAGGGACTCCAGGCTGGTTTTGAATCAGAGCTCATCCTTATAGGGTCTGGGGTCTTAAGGTGTCAGGATCTCAGGGCCAGGGTGTGTGTGGGGGGGGCGGGGGTGTCTCAGGGTCTGGAGGTTCAGAATTCCCTGGGCTTGGGGTCTGGAATCTTCCTGTCTTGGGGCCAAGGTCTCCAGGTCTTGGGATGAGGGTTTGGACTCTCAAATCTTAGGACTTCAGGGTGGGAGACTCGGAGTCACAAGATCATGGGGTCTGAGTCTCCAGGTGAGAGTTTAGAGTTTCCAGGCAGGACTTCGGAGTCCAGGGGCTCAGGGACAGGGGGAGGGTCTCAGAGTGGGCCTGGAGTCCGGGGCCTCGGGGACACAGAGAGAGGGTCTTAGAGTGCCCTGGAGTCCAGGGCCTCAGGGACATGGCGGTGGGGGTGGGGTGGGGGCGTGTCTCAGAGTGGGCCTGGAGTCCGGGACCTCAGGGACATGGGGAGAGGGTCTCAGAGTGGGCCTGGAGTCTGGGGCCTCAGGGACATGGGGAGAGGGTCTCAGAGTGGGCCTGGAGTCTGGGGCCTCAGGGACACAGAGAGAGGGTCTCAGAATGGGCCTGGAGTCCGGGGGCTCAGGGCCAGGTCATCGTACCAGGAGCTGCAGCCGGCGCAGCAGCCGGTCCAGCCGGGCCTGCAGGGTGCCCAGCTCGGGCTCCAGGGTCCGCAGGGAAGGGCCTCCTGAACGTCGCAGCCACTGCACGTGCCTCAGGTAGGAGAACAGGTCTGCCCGCAGCCGTGTCAACACTCCCGGGAGCTGGGGGCCCGGCGGGGGTCGGGGGGCGTCAAGGAGCGCCTGGCAAGCGCCCACACCAGCCCCCAACCCCCTGCACCCGCTTCACTGGCCCACCCCCGCCCTTACCTGCAGCGCTCCCAGCGCCCCCGCACTCATGGCCAAGGTGGGGAGCGAATCCAGGCTGTGGTCTCCGTCAGCTGGGAATTTGTCTCTCTTGGGGGGAAAAGAGGCCGTGAGAGGGACCCAGACCAGCTCCAGGGGGTCCTTCCTCCCCCACCACACGCCCCTGACCCCCTTTCCCCCCCTGTCTCGGCCACCCTGGTAGCCCTGAAGCCCTCCGGGTCTCGGTCCTGGCCCCTGCCCGTCCCCTGCAGGCTGTCCTACCAGCTGTGCGGCCAGCTGCCGAGTGTCCGCCAGGAGGGAGCGGGTCAGGAGGACGGCGCTGTCCAGCTCAGCGCGAGGGTCCGGGGAGGCCCGCGGCGGGGCGGGCGGCGGCCCCGGGGCAGCAGCTCTATCGGGCCACAGGCTCAGGGCGGCCAGGACCAGGCAGCAAACACCTGGGAAGGTGGAGCGGTCGGGGGAGAGGGCAGTGGCTCAGCCCCGACCGGGGGTCTGAGGGAGGAGGGGCTGGGGTGCGGGTCCTGGGTCCCCGGGCGGAGCACCCAGGGCTCGGCGCAGGGCCTGGGCGGGTTTCCCTCTCCCTCCCCGGCTCGGGCTGCCCCGCCCGTCGGAGCAGACGCGGCCCCGGGGCGGGTAGACGGGCCGGGCGTCTCCCGTCCGCCCCCGGACGCCGGGATCCGGGCCCCGGGGCGGGGCACGGTCGGGGGAGACGCACAGGCCAGGACCTGCCCCCCTCACGGGGCTCGGGAGCCCGAGCCGGACCGAGAGCAGGGGAAAGAGACCCGGGGGAGACGGAGCCGCCGGAGGAGCCCCCGCGGGGGCCGACCTGAGCGGGCCGCAGAGTCGGGGATGCCCCGCGGCGCACCTGGGCGGCGGGTGGCGGGGAGGCGGGCGCGCCGAGCACGCACGCGGCGGGCGGAGAGGGCGCCTGGGCTAGGTGCGCTGGGGCCCCGGGCCGCCACCTCCCATCCCCCCCCGCCCCGCCCACCCCGCCTGCCGACCAATCAGCGCCCCTCGGGCCGCTCCGCTCCAGCGGCACGCCCCCGGTCCGCCCCCCGGGCCCTCCCTGCCCGCGGTCCGTCGGTCTGTCCGCGTTCGTCTGTCTCTGCTGTTTCTGTCTGCGCCCCTGCGTCTCCCTCTCTCCTCCCCTTGGCTGGGTGCGGTGGGGAGTGGGGGGTCCGCTCTGACCTCCTGGGGCCCTCTGCCTCAGTTTCTCTCCTGGAGCCTGTCGGTTGGGGTCCCCGGGTGTCCGGGGCCCCCTGACGCCCCGGGGGTCCCGGGCCCTTCGGGCTCAGCCCCTAGCGTTTGTCTGTCTGTCCGTGGGCCTCCCATCTCTGTCTCTTCTCCTGGCGCTGTCCCGTCGAGGTCTCCGCGTCCCTGACCCGGCCTCGCACCCCTCCCGCTGCCCGTTCCTTGCCCAGGGCCCCTGCGCGCCCCGAAGGCCCTGCTCGCTGCGTCCCCGCCTCCCCATCGCTGCCTCGCGCTCCTCCGGCGCTCTGTCTGCTCCCCACCCTTCCAGCGACGGTCCCTCCCTCCGCTGTCCCTCCCCGTCCACCCCCGCCCCCCAACTCCCCGCTCCAGGAACTTGAACCAACTTACTGTTCATGTCCCCACAGGGCAGGGATTCCCCAGGGCAGGGGGCAGGGGGCTGGGGGCCTTTAACCCTTCCCTGTCCGCTGCCGTGGGAGCCCTGGGGGTCAGCTGGGCCTCGGCCTGGGGAGGGGAGGCATGTGCGTGTGAGCAGAGAGGGCCGCGGCAGTGAGGGAGTGTGCACGCCTGGGGGGTTATATAGGGGGCCGAGGCGGGCGGGCGGGGGGCAGGCGGCAGGGGAGGGCGGCCTGACACATCCTGACTCACCCTCCCTGCCTGCCTTTTCCATTCAGACGGAGCCGGCTGCCTCGCAGGGCTCACGCCGCCGCCGCTCTCGGAGGAGGGCACGGAAGGAAAAGTTGGAAAAGTTGAAAAGGGAAAGGGGGGGGTGGTCGGAGAGGGGCTGGTGAGGTCATTGGCGTCCCCTCCCTCCACCTCCTCGGCCGGCCGCCGGGGCAGACACACTCTGTTGAGAACGGGGCCTGGCTGCAGGGCGGGGGGGCCTGGGTGGACCGTGGCTGGCAGAGAGATGGGGAGACGGGGAGCTGAAGATGGGGGCTGGAGGTGCGAGCGCAGAGACGCTTTTAGGAACAGAGAGGGAGGGGGCTGCAGAGACCCAGACCCAGGCAAGGAGGTCCAGACACACAGAGAGATGGGCCGCAAGACAGCGATGGAGTGTCTGAGATGCAGAGAGAGATACACAGAGATCTCCTCAGAGAGACAGAGACAGCCAGAGAAAACCAGCGGAGAGAGGTGAGGTCCAGGAAGCAACACAAAGATAGCAGGAGAGATTTGGAGAGACCCTCCCCCACAAAAGGAAAAGAGACAGAGACAGGTGTGTCCGAGAAAGGCGAGGCAGGGCAGCAGCAAACAGAGCCACAGGCAGGGTGACAGAGATGCAGCCACCCCCAGGGGCCGAGGTCCCGAGAGAGGCATCTGCCGGCAAGGGGTCAGCCATGGGGACTGACAGAGGGGGGCCATTCTCCCAGAGACACATTGGAACGTGGAGAGAGAGGACCAGAGGCAGAGACAGGGACCAGAGGCGAGAGACACCCAGCAGGTGTGGGACCTCGGACACGTGGCTTCACCTCGCTGTGCCTCAGCTGCTCTGTCTGTGAAATGGGGACACCCCAGGCACCCTCCCCAAACGCCTGCACAGGGAGACAGTGAGTTCACTCCTGTAAAGTCACACAGTCAACTCTCAGTCGATGTGAACCATTGCCATTCTCACCATTGATGTTTTATTAACATATCCAGGGAGACAGATACAAAGATGTGGCCCCTAGGGAGATGGAGATGGGGAGACAGGGAGAGTGCTGGGGGTGGGCAGGGACGGGGAGAATACATACGTGCAGAGAGGTGGAGAAGCAGACAGGGGCTGGAGCCGGAGGGGGACACAGATTCCAGGGGACAGCGGTGCCAACACAGACTCACATATACCGGGGAGCACCAGGGGTATGGAGCAGAGGTGGCTCCCGGGGTTCATGGCAGGATGAGTGAGGGACCCAGACAGGAGCCCAAGCCCCCAGGAGCAGCCCCTAGGATTAAGGTAGCAAAGGAGGACGGAGGAATGTGAGAGATCAAAAGGTGACCAGGACTTTCGAAAGTCTCCCTGTAGAGCACCCCCCGCCACGCTGTCCCCAGACTGTGCTAAGCGGCTGCCAGGGAGACCCTTGGGATGGATGGAGGCTGGAGGCCCCCCTCCCATACCCCACCACTTGGGGGGCGACTGCTGAGGCCCCCGGGGAGGTGAGGTCACAGCCCCCCACGGTGGGACATGACCTCATCGCCTCAGGTGAGAGCTCGCTCTGCCTCTCTCAGTCTGCCTGGCCACCCCTGCCAGGGCCCCCCAGGGGCCCTCCCCAGCCCCCGCGAGCGCTGGGACCCAGGCCTCTGACCACTGGGTCTCCGCCCCTCAGGGGGTCTGTTTCCGGCTGAGTCAGCGTGGGGGGCCCGAGGCTGCGTCAGTGAGGGGAGAACTGACGTAGCCCCCCCCAGACTGGTGGGGCCAGCCAAGGTGACTCAGGCCACCAGCCTGGGGGATGGCCTGGCCCGAGGGGGTGTGGGGGCCTGGGCCTGGGGCCAGCCTGTCGGACGGAGGGCAGCCCCTCCACTGACAGGGGGCAGGGCAGGGGAGGTGCCAGCCCCCACCCGCTGCTTCAGCCGAGGATCACAAGAATGCCTCCCCAGCCTCCTCCCTCTCTCTCGGGGGTCCAGACCCCCAGCCTCCACCTCCTCCTTCACGTCCAGGAGCCCAGCTCCCAGCCCCCTCCTCCCGCAGACCCAGGTGTCCTTCAGGCGGGAAACCTTCGTTTCTCGAAAGAAAGACGGAGAGAACTTGTGGGCATGCTACAATCTGGGGAGTGCAGTCCAGAGTCTGGGTACGGGTCAGCGGCCCGCGCCCAGCACCAGCCCCCTCCTCAGCCCCCACCTTGAGGGCGTGGGAGTCATCTCCCCACCCAGGGTAGGGGGAGGGCTGCAGGGGGCTGGTGGGAGTTCTCAGGACTCCCGGGTCTTCCCCGAAGGTGGGGACACTTGGGCCACTTCTGCAGAGAGGCAGAGACCTCAGGGAAAGACACGGTGGAGATCACAATGACAGGAGATGACAGTGACAAATGGAGATGGGACCACACTGAGGCACCAGAGAGAGAGAGATGCAAACAAACAAAACGTCGGGACCCACAGAGACACAGAGAGACAAGCTCAGGGACTTAGAGGCAAAGACGGGGAGAGGCCCAGAGGGGATCCGGGCGCTGAGGGGTGGTCACAGACGCGGGGGGTGGGGGAGATGCCACTGGGAGATGACGGGCCGCAGGGGGTCCTTGCTCATGGGCTGGCCCCCGGCTGAGGTGGAGCTGGCCGGCGTGAGGTCAGCAGATCCGAGGCTGTGTGTGTCCGTCTGTCTGTCCCTGGGGGGTCCTGTCTGGCCTCTGGGGGGTGACGGGGCAGGCGGGCCGCAGAGGCGGCCCAAACCTGTCATTAGCGGTGAGGGCCATGACGGTGGGCCCCCCCAGCCCCAAGCCGCGGTCCAGGGCCCGCGGCCCCGCCCCCCACCCCCTCCTTGATCCCTGAGGAATCCCGGGAATTGGGAAGTGGGTCCAGATGATGTTGACACAGGAAATGGTCAGCAGCTGCCGGGCCTCAGCCCCGCAACCCCTCTGACCCCCACCCCCGGCCCCCTGCCGAGCCCCTCTGACCTGTGTCATCTCTGACGAAGGCAACCCCGGGCCCACTCAGCACCCACCAGGATGTTTACAGGAGGTGGGGAGGCCAGGAGGCAGCCTCACAGGGCTTCTGGGGAGGGGGCTCTGGACTCCTGGTCAGCTGCCCTCAGACCTCGGCCCTGCCCCCTGCACCCTCAGACTGAGTCAGGACCCCCTGGGCCACCTCTGTCAGACCTGAGTCAGGACCCCTGGCCCCTCCTCCTCAGACCCAGGGGCCCAGGACCCCAGCTCCTCCTCCTCAGACCCAGGGGTCCAGGCCCCCATCCCCTCCCCTCTCAGACCCGGGGGTCCAGACCCCATGCCTCCTCCTCAGACCCGGGAGTCCAGACCCCACGCCTCCTCCTCAGATCCGGGGGTCCAGGACCCCAGCTCCTCCTCCCTTAGACCTAGGGATCCAGACCCCCAGCCCCTCTTCCCTCAGGAACACAGGGGTCCAGACCCCATGCCTCCCCATTCAGACTCCGGGTCTGGACACGAGGACAGAACACTCCAGGGGCAATGAGCCCCATCCTCACTGGCTGGAAGCTGAGCGCAGCTTCAGGGGAGAACTCAGGATCAGTTCCCAACCCAGTCCCCAGGTTGGCCTCCTACCCCACCACTGGGGAACCGGACCAGAAGCCTGGGGACCCCAGTTGGGTGTGTTTCCCCGTTTGCGGGTGCAGAAACTGAGACGCGCTAGACGGGGCTCCTTTCCTATGACCCCCCCCCTCCCCGCCCCACCAACCAGGCTTCAGAGCTCTTGGATCCTGGGGGGCCCAGCCCTCTGGTTGGTTACACATTCCCCATCGGGGGCCTGGGTGCCCTTGGGACCAGGAGGTGCCTGAGCAGGGGCTATGTGGCCTGACCCCCATTTTCCTCATCACCCTCCTAGGTCTGGTTGCTCGGGATCCTTCCTAACAATGGGGCTCAGTGAGGTCCTCTGGGCCTCAGGCCCCCCACCCCTGGTTGCTAGGGAGGCCCTCCCCCTGGCAACCAGGTCTGAGGAGTCTTTGGGCCCCCTGGACCTTCCCCTCAGGCATCAGTTTACTAAGCAGAGGGAGGCCTTGGCAAGAGGTCTCGGGGTGCCCACTCTTGGGGTCCCCTGGTTGGCAAAGGAGAGATGACTTAGACTCCCCCTTGATTTGCACCCGGTTGTTGAGAGGGCTCTTCTAACACCAGGGCCCCATCCCACCCCAAGGCCCCTTCCACCTGGTTGCTAAGGAAGCAACTCCCTAGCAACCAGGCATGACCAGGCCAGTGTGACCCCCCCCTTTTTTGCTTCCCCACTGCTGAGGGGGCTCCCTAGCAACAGAACTTAGAACTTTAGGGGTCAGGCAGGGAGGTGGGTGGGGCCAAGCCGGTTGCTGGGGTGATGGCCTTCAAGGTCTCTCCCCACAGAGGCCCCAGAAGGCTGGGGAGGCAACATGGTCGGCTCTGGGATCCCAGCTTTGGGTCTCCTCCTGCTCATGCAGGGCTCAGCAGGTGAGGGCGCTGGCGAGAGGGTCGGAGGGCGGAGCCGGGGGCCTCCTCAGCCTCCAGTCTCCCCACAGGGCTCTTTCTTTCACAGACGGGAATGGAATCCAGGGATTCTTCTATCCATGGAGTGAGCAGTGGAGGACACCCGGGGTCCCCCCAGGGACAGGGAGCCCAGACTAGACCCCCGGGTCTGAGGGAGGAGGGGCTGGGGGTCTGAGGGAGGAGGGGCTGGGGGTCTGAGGGAGGAGGGGCTGGGGGTCTGAGGGAGGAGGGGCTGGGGGTCTGAGGGAGGAGGGGCTGGGGCCTGGACTCCGGCTCTAATAGAACAGGGGCTGGGGACCCGGGCTGGAGTGGGCTCTGGGCAGGCGGCCTCGGGCCAGGCTGTGGGCTCCGTGAGGACGCTGCCCCTCGTGATGGGTCCCCAGGTTGTGAAGGAGACGTGTGGGACCGGGAGAGTTGCGGGGGCCAGGCGGCAATCGAGAACCCCAATCTCTGCCTGCGTCTCCGATGCTGCTACCGCGACGGGGTCTGCTACCACCAGCGTCCGGATGGTGCGCGGGGAGCCGGGGCCCTGGGGTGGGGGCTGGCGGCGGGGAGCCCTGGGTCTCACCGCCCCCGCTCTGTGCAGAGAACATGCGGCGGAAGCACATGTGGGCGCTGGGCTGGACGTGCGGAGGCCTCCTCTTCCTCATCACCAGCATCTGCCTGTTCTGGCGAGTGGGGCTCGGGGCTCGGGCGGGCGCCCCTGACCCGGGCGTGGGGGCAGGGGGACGGCGCGGCTGACGGTGTCCCCTCCCCGCCAGGTGGGCCAGGCGACACGACATGCTGCGGCTGCCCTGGTTCCTGAAGGGCAAGTGCGACCTGTCCAGGACGGTCTCTTTGTTGTCCAAGGACCGGACTCCGAGCGAAAAGAAGACGCCCTCTGTCGGCAGCATCCCCCCCGCCGCGCCAACGGAGGGGGCCCTGGATGTCTCGGGGGGCACCGAGGGGGAGGGGACGGAAGGCGGCGAAGAAACGGAAGGGGGGGACGAAGATGATTAGGGGCGCCCCCTGGAGGGGCCCCTCAATACAGACGTAGCACAGAGATGCTCGGTCTCTTTTATGAGAAGCATGAAGCAGGGGGGCGCAGTGCTGGGAATGTGTGTGTGTGTGTGTTTTGGGGGGGTCTTGGGCTGACGGGGGGGCCTGGGCTGTGATCACAGGGGATGCGAGGGGACAGGCGTTTGGAATGAGAGAGGCCCGGAGTAAGTGCGGAGGATCTGAGCTGAGAGGTACTTGAGCTAACGGGAACCCTGAGTTGAGTGTAGGTCCCGGGCTGTGATCATCGGGGGTCTAGACTGAGGGGGTGGGGATGAGTGGGGGTGGCCTCAGCTGAGACTCCAGCTGGGCTGGGGGGGGATTCACGGGCATCCGAGCCCCTCATCTGTCCTTCTGCCACTGTCTGACAGTCTCTGCTGCCCACCCGCCAGCCTGTGGGGTCCTGCGGCCCTTGGGCCAGCAGCCGATCGCCCTGATTCCCACCAACGCCGGACGACTGCAGCCCTCGGCCTCGGGACGGAAACCTTCCCGGAAGCTCCTTACGGTTGAAGATTCATCCTGCCCGGCCCCCTTCCTCCCCTCTTCCTTTCTCAGGAGACAGAGCCCACACCAGCCTACCCTCCACACGAGTTTTGTGTTTTCCCCAATAAATATCTTGCAGCCTTTGTCCCTCGTCTACCTCTCCGGGGACCCCAAACTAACTGAGGACAATGGGCTGCAGGAGGTCTGGATGGGGGGTTGGGACTGGGCTTGAGATTCTGGCCTCCCTGTCCGACTCCCCCCCCCACCCCCCCACCCCACTCCCCGCCCCTGGCTCCTGTCCCCCCTCCACAAGGGGGCCACCTGGATAGCTAGGCTCCTAGGGCCCCTTCCCCTACTCCAGCAGTGTCCCTCCCCAGACAGACATGCAGTGCTGGGAGGCAGAGCCGTTTATCTGGGGCAGGAGAGATGGGAGACAGGCAGGCGTATCCTGGTGGCCAGGGGCTCCTGGGCGTGGCAGCACGTCTCCATCGGGTGCTCACAGCTGGGGCCACGCGTTCATCTGCAGAAGGGAGGGTGGGGTTAGTGGCGGCTTGGGACCCCTGCATCCCAGGTCCACCACACACGGCCAGGGGCCCCTTCCTCCTGCTTTGGCCCCTCACAACGGACTCTCACACTTGCTCATTCAGGCTCCTCCGTTCTTCACAGCCTGCTGTGCAGCAGCAACTGCGCCTTTAACGCAGTGGACCCCAGGGGTACAGGGTGGAGGACAAGAGGCAGGCAGAGGCCGAGAGAGGGAGAGAGAGAAGTCGAGGGGACCACAGAGGCACAATGATACAGAGGGACATGGGAGATGGACTGTGACAGACACAGGGACACAGAGAGACAGAGAGGCGGAGACAGAGAAGATTACACGGGGGAGAAATGACACGGGCTGGTGCTGTGCATCTCAACGGGTTTTGGTCCCAGAGGCAGAGAAGAGCGCCTCGAGTCCCACCCACAGTCCCTCTGTTCAACTTCCAGTTCTCTGTCTTTTGGGTGCTGGAGCCACCTCGCCCTGCCCGTGATAAGAGTCCTGTCTTTGGACAGGCCTGTTCTCCTTCTCAGAGGGGCCTAGAGTCTGATCAGCTTGGCCAGTTTCTGGCAAGTGGTTCTGGCAGCAGAGGTCCGCCACAGCTGGGTTAGACTTCTGGGCAAGGTAAAGTGTTTCCAGGGGGTAATGTTAACCAGTGCTTGTTATTTCTACATGGTATTTCAAATTGTGTATTAGCTCATGCTTTGTCTATGCATACATTTGTTCGTCTTCAACTGTTTCCTCATCTGAACCACAGAACGTAGCATATGATCTGGGTGACTATTCTCGAAATTCTCTCTCACACACACACAAAAGGTATATAACTAGCATCCTTCTGGTTGCAGAGGAGGAAAGTTAATTCATCACCAATAGAGAATGTCTTAGGACATGGATTTAATTCGTTTATGGAACCCCTCATTTGGGAAACTGGTTTGGTCATCCATCCATTGTTCCACTTACCTATTCACCTACCAACCAACCCTTTCATCTGTCCTCTCATCTGTCTGCCTACCCATCTAACCCAAATCCATTCAATTATCCATCCACCTAACTGTCATCAATCAGTCCCACTGTATTGGGAATTCCCTGGAGGTCCAGAGGTTAGGACTCAGCACTTTCACTGCCGTGGACCTGGGTTCAGTCCCTGGTCAGGAAGTTTAAATCCGACAAGCCACACAATGCAGCCAAAAACAAAATACCAAAACCCCCACCGTATCCATCCATCCACCCACCCATCCATCAACCAATTCATCCATCCATCCATCCACCACTCATCTATCCATCCATCCACCCACCCACCCACCCAATCATCAGCCTCTGACTTCCTGAGTTCACTCTTAGCTGGAGAATGCTAAGAACAAAGACACCAGAGACCCAGATCTTACCCTCTAAGGTCTCCCTCTTGGGTGTGAGAGACAGTATCAGTACACACACACACACACACAACACATGGCAATATAAACAATAAAAGAGGGTAACTCAGACCATGAGAAGACCCAGAAAAAGGCACTGAAATCGGAGTAGGATCGTAAAAGACATCTGGTAAACTCTCTGTGCAGAGTGAAGACTACAAGTGCGCCCCTGATGAAGGTGAAGGCGTGGACAGAGGCCAACTGGTGCGAGACATCCCGACCATGATGGACGGGGGTGGGGGGCAGGGGTGTCATCATCACTGCCGAGAAGGCTGGAGAGTGGGGGACACACACAGTGAGCGGCTTGGATTCAACCAGAGGGCAGCAGGGAGCCACAGCAGGTCTCTGCACTCTGGACAGTACAACAACTAGCCCCCCTTGGGCAAGAGGTGGCACCTTTTGGGGACCTCAGTGTCCTCCCTGGGATGTTACGGTAATACTAGTGACCTCAGAGACTGTTCCACTGGGAGGACTGGATGGGAAATGAGACTGGGTGTGCCTGGAGACTGGAGACACTGGGACCAATATCCCCAAATATCCAAGGAGCCGATAGTGACTCTCCGGCCCTCATGGCTGAGGTGTGTGTGTGTTAGTCGTTCAAGTCATGTGCGACTCTTTGCAACCCCATGGACTGTATATAGCCCACCAGGCTCCTCCGTCCATGAATTCTCCAAGCAGGAATTCTGGAGTGGGCGGCCACGCCCTTCTCCAGGGGATCTTCCTGATCCAGGGATCGAACCCACGCCTCCTGCACTGCAGGTAGACTCTTTACCATTTGAGCGACCTGGAAATTCCCAAGTCTGAGAACGGGCTCTCATTTGTCTCTCCCGGCCTACACTCACGCGTACTGTCTCTGGGTCTTCGTCCTCTGATCTCTGTGTTCTTCGCTTCTCTCCCTCCCGATCTTGACCTCTACCTGTCTCTCTTCCCCGCGTGTCCCTGTCCCCGTCTCTCCACCTCCCTGTCCTTTTGACGTCTCTCCCCTCGTCCCCGACCCGCCCCGTCCCGCCTCCCCACCCCTCACCTCGGGCTCACTCGGTGCCCGCTCCCGCCGCCCCGGGCCCGGCCTCCAGCGAGGCGAGCTGCAGGCGCACGCGGCGGGAACCGGCGGCGGGCGGCGGGGGCGTGCGGGCGGCGCGGCGCGCTCCCCGGGAGCCGGGCGCGGCGCGCCGGCCGGCGGCGGAGGAAGCCGGCGCCGACCAGCGGCGGGAGAGCTTCCGCGCGAGGCGGGCGAGCGCCGAGGGCCTCAGGCCGTAGTCGCGCTCGAGCTCCTGGCGCGAGATCTCGATGTTGCCGGTGTACCAGAGGATCCAGCCGAGCAGGCTCAGGAAGACGAGCAGCGCGCCCGTGTAGATAAGCAGGTCGCCAAAGTCGCGGCCGCGCACCTGCAGCTGCGCGAACACGCCGGTCAGCAACGCCGCCATGCCCGCCACGTCCAGCGCCACGGCCAGCAGCAGCGCCATCCGACAGCGGCCCAGGCCGGACGCCAGCCCCGGCGCGCCCGCCGCCGGGGACGGTGCACCGCTCGGCGGGGTCCCGGGCGAGGTGCACACGGCCGGCGCCGCCGCCATGGCTGGCTCTGACCCGCGGAGAGCGCGTTCCGCGTTCCGGGTGCGGCCCGGGGCGGGGTCAGGATTCTGCGCCAGGTATGCCCGGCGCTCTCCTGGTCACCTGGGCCGGGCCGGGTGTGGAAGGGCCCGGCCTGGGGGCGCCCTGGCCCTCAGGAGCCGATGCTGGGGCCGGCTGGGCGCACAGGTTAGTGTGGCCCGGGCCCCCTGTGCCCCCAAGGAGTCTGAAGCCGCACGTGGTCCAAATTCAGGACTTTCTGATGGCGGCACCGTAAGGCGCGGGGGGAGCCGTGGCGTTGTTTCTCTGCCTGCCTCCCGCGCCTCCTGGGCAGCGGGCCCCGCGGTGGAGACACGTGGGGTCAAAAAACAAGTATCAGACAAAGCCCTGGGCCCCCAGGAGGAAGCAGAGGATCAGCAAGTCAGGGCGCCTTAAGGGATGGAAGTGGGCACTTATTGCCTGCCTGCCGAGGTCGCCTGTGTGGTCCAGAGAGAATGAGCCCAAAGACAGAACTGTGGATCGTACTCACAGGAACTCTGTCGCCACCATCAGATTTAGAGCACGCCACTGGAAGGAGCAAGGCAAACCCCAACGTCCCTGTTTGCTCAGATTTCTCCTGGGGCCTCGGGACTGTCGGGACTCATTAGGGGCGAAATCCAAGGGCAAGGAGATGGACAAAGCCTCTGCCCTCGAGGAGTTCCTGGACATAATCACGAGTTGTCCTGATGGAGGTGACATAAGGCCCTGCCGTTCCTTCTGTTCACTTGGGAGTCTCGCCAGGCTGTGACAGAGATGTATCAGGCGAGGTTCTTTCCCCTTAAGGAGGACCCTGACAAGAGAAAAGAAAAGTTGCATAAAGCGTAACGGCCGTGAACGGTGCTGGTGGGAATGGGGCGCCAGGCCGCAAGGCACAGGGAAGAGGGGGAACGGGAATGGAAGCTCTAAGAGAACCAGAGGTTTCGCAGGCAAATCTCCTCTCCTCCAACACAACTCGCCCTTAGAGGAAATCCACGTCCCCCCAGGGTGGCGGACTGCGAGAAAGTTCGGTCCAACTTCTCTCTAGACTCACAGGGTTCAGGCGTTGAAGAGGGGCCGGGGGAGGGCGAATTGAGAGAAGGGGCTCCCGGGGATAGCCGAAGCTTTCCGAAGGTGGCCGAATGGAGACCGAGTGTTTCCGAAGCGATCCGAAGTGGGCATGTGGCAAGAGGACGGAAGGCGGCCCTCCTTCCGAAGGGCGTTTCCGGAGAGTTCCGAAGATGTTCGAGAGGCCTGCTGCCTTCGTCGGGAATAGCCGACGGTCTACGAAGAAGCTGGAGGCCCTTGAAGTCCCTGGAACTGGGGTTAAATAGTTCACGCACTCACAGGTTCATTTATCAGACAGATGTGTAGTGAGCACCCATACTGTGCCAAGCATTGGGTGGCCATGTTGGAAAGAAGCCTCTGAGGAAGGGGACTTGGGGGCCTCTGGAGTGATACCCGTTCGGAAATCCGGCCGTGGAGTTCCTAGGACACATAAAGGGCCCTCCCTAGCGGAAGGCTTCCGAAGGGCCCCGAACGGTTGGCGACTGGCTGGCGGAAATAGCCGAACGTTGACGAGCTGCCTCGGAGGCCGGGGTAGCCGACCGCACGCGCGTGTCCAGACAGGAAGCGGAAATGCGTGTCGATATTAAAGGCGTCGCCCCGCCCCCAGCGTGCCTCTTTCCGTCTCCGGCCGCCGCACCGAGAGGAGGTGAGTGGAGACCTCTTCCTCTTCCCGCGTGCCTACCTCTCGCGCCCGCTGCCCGTGTTTGTGCGCCGGCCTGGTCGCTCTCACCGCGCCCCTCGCGTTCTTGGCTGCTCTCCGGCGCTGCCGCCTTAGGTCTCTGTGTGTTCTCATCGCCTCGTCCCCTGTAGTGAGTCTCGGCCGCCTGAGTTCAGCCCCGCCGCCTTAGGCCGCTCAGCCCCACCTGGCAGACTTCTAGGCGCCCTCGGCCCACGTGGTGCCCTCCCCCCCATTCCCCGCGAGGACCCAGAACACCCCTTCTCTGTGGTCAGGTTTCTGCCTGCTGCTCCCCTGACGTTTCCCGCGTCCCCTTTCGCCGCAGTCGCCGCCATGTCCGCGCATCTGCAATGGATGGTCGTGCGGAACTGCTCCAGCTTCTTAATCAAGAGGAACAAGCAGACGTACAGCACCGTAAGTGGGGCCCCGACGCCTCGATCGGAGGGAGGGGCCTGCACTATCGCCCCTCACGACCGCGATTCGTTCCCGTTCCCAGGAGCCGAATAACCTGAAAGCGCGCAACTCCTTCCGCTACAATGGGCTCATTCACCGCAAGACCGTGGGTGTGGAGCCGGCGGCGGACGGCAAAGGGGTCGTGGTGGTGATGAAGCGGAGATCCGGTGAGCCTTTACCCTGGCTGGGCCCAGGCAACTGACCCCCATCCGGGGCAGGGGGCTGTGGCTTTTCAGTGTCGGTGCTTGTGCTGTTGAATCAGGATTCCTGGGCTCGAGGTGTTTGCTTGGGAGGCTGGTTCCTTTCCAAGCGAGCCTACCAGTTACACGAGCTCATCATCTGAAAAGCGGCGAAATTTATAGGACCGGAGTCAGGACTACAAAATTGCCGCTGTTTGATGATGTTTTAAGAATAAATCCTGAAGCACCCCAGGTGGAGGTGGGCGTTAGTCTCTCCACAAGTGAGGAAACGGAGGCAAACAGATGAGGGACCGACTTTTAGTTCCCACATGTGGGAAGTGAAGCTTCTGAAGCAGTAGTTAGACTCGAGTTGTGGCTGGGGGAGCTCAGAAGGAGGTCTCAGCATCCCACCCCACCCCCCCATAAACTGGTTTCCCCCACAGACTTGGTCTTTAGACTTTTAGAGGGGTCAAGGAGAAGAGGGGTTTCTGGATAACAGCTGAGTTAGTGTATCACACCTTCCACACTTGTTTTTAAATGGGCACTGGGTTTTATGAGATAGGAACGAGTTTTTCCAGGTTCCTGATTGATTTCTCTGTGGGTTCTGACCTCTGTGTCCTGTTCATTGACAGCACCGACCACAGTTGCTGCCTTGTGGTCTCACAGGGACAAGGGTTAGCCTCTCTTCCCAAGGGTGCAGTCCCGGGGCAGCCAGTTGGTTAAGCTGTTAGGCTTCCCAGATTCCCACACTCTTGAGAGCCCTGTTCTGGGGTGCTGGGTCCCAAAAACCTTGCTTTGCTTTGCTTTTTGGATTGTTGGTAGCTCTTTATGGGCTGTCAGAAACTGGGTTGACCTGAGGGGGTAATGTGGGCTCCCTTCTGGGGTCAGCGAAGGCTAACATCAAACCTCCAGTGTGGTACAGGGTCCTCGGCACACCCAGACACACACACACACACACCCCGCTGCCCTTCCTCCTCCAGTCCCTCCTGTGGCTCCAGATCACGCCTCATTGTTAAGGGCCAGGCCTCAGAGCTCCGCCTTTTGGACTTTGTTGCTGAGACTGTGGTAGCTTGGGCCTGGGAGGGTGTGGACGTGAGAGGAGCAGAGCTGCTTTCTGGGGAGCACTCACTACCTGGCCCGTGCGGTGCCAAGTGCCCTCCTCAATTGGGTTGAGACGACTGCTGTGTACATGCGACCTTACACATGGGAGCCCACCTTTGTCCAGTGAGCTGAGCAGTGTTGTCTCCAGGCTGGGGTAGGGAGGAGACACCTGTATCGGTGCAGGGCCTGGCCTGTGGTTGTCCCTATGAATGTGCCCTAAGTGGAGGTGGGAGATGAGGCAGCCTCCTGCACTCACACGGCCCAGGCACTCGGTGTCTCTGGGTGAGATTCTGCCCTCAAAACAGGCGTGGGCACCGACATTCCAGACCCTCCCACTGACCCTTGGCGCCCCCCCTTCTTCCCGTCCCCCCCAGGCCAACGCAAGCCGGCCACTTCCTACGTGCGGACCACCATCAACAAGAACGCCCGGGCCACCCTCAGCAGCATCCGGCACATGATCCGGAAGAACAAGTACCGCCCGGATTTGCGCATGGTGAGCGGGGCTGGACCCCCGAGGCGGGCGGGGGCCCGGGGCAACTAGGCGTGCCGTGAGGGGCGGTCCTCTCCGGACTGTGGAGCAGGACCTGTGCTCTGAGAACACAAGGTGGGGGGCACAAGCTCCCAGGGGAGGTGACCTGAGCCCGCCTTGCCTACAGGCCGCCATCCGCAGAGCCAGCGCCATCCTGCGCAGCCAGAAGCCTGTGATGGTGAAGAGGAAGCCGAGCCGCCCCACCAAGAGCTCCTGAGCCTCTGGCCTCCCCTCCCCAGAGCAATAAAGCTGTCAGCCACCGCCTCCACTTGAGTCTTCTGTGCAGACTCGAGTCTGTCCCTGCTCCCGTCTGTTCCCCAGGGACCACCGGCACCACACAGGTTCCCCAGCATCTTGGGTCTGAAGGGCCAGCTCCAGGCAGGGGGCTTGAGTCCGTGGCCCAGCGTTTCTGCCTGTCTGGTGGTTGGTGTACATTCAGACACTAGGGAGACAGGAATTGCACATGAAGTAAAACCTAGAATCATCACAACACCACATACTGCCAGTGTATGCTGAAACTTGAGGATAAACATAACGTGGAAGTTTCTGGTCTCCAAATAGTCTCCTGAGGGGTGGGCATCTGGATGGAGGTGCAGTGCACCTCCGTTCGGGTAGTTCTGTGGCCTGTGAAGGTGACGTGTGTGCTGTCTGGGGCCCTGGCTGTGCACCATTGTTCGTCTGGGGTGATCTGGAAGCCCCGGTGGGAGCTGCAGTGGGGAGGAGAGGTGCAGACTGACCCTGCCCTCAGCTGAGGGTCCTGGCAGCTCACAGTCTCCCAGGGGACCCTGCAGGTTTGAACTAAGGATCTTGGGACTTAGTGGTGGGCAGGGCCCACTCGTGCCTTGGCCTTTGGTTCTGGGCCAAGTGCCCATCTGGGAAGGGAGCTTGCCTTTGGGGGCACCAGGCAGCTCCTGAGTCCAGGACCCTGTGGGGCCTTGTCCCCAGTGGCAGAGGGGAAGGCAGTCTGCAGCGGCCACATCCTTGCATAGCCTCTTGGCTAGGAACCTGCCTGGCCAGCCGTCTGCCTCCTGCTGCATTGGGAGTGAGCTCTCCGGCCCTACAACCCTGACCTCATCTGCTGCCCCGTTGCAGATGTCTATCCCCTCCACGCCTAGCCCCCTCGGCTCTCCCCACTCCACTCTGCGGCAGAGCCTGCCTTCAGCCCTTGTCCAGGAGCACAGCTGTCTCTAGGGTCTCTCTTCGCTGGGTCTGAAGTTGGGTTTGCTGCTGACTTCCTGGTGTCTGTTACAACCAGGATGTAGGCACCGCCGCTGGGTGCCTCCCTGGCTCCTTCCAGCTTAGTTTCTAGCTGTTTGGCTTTGGGCAAGTGAGTGCCCCTCTCTCTGCCTCTTAGAATTAAGGAGGTTAATGAATGCCTGGGGGACAGCCTACACATGGTGAGTGCGGTAATTAGCTGCTGGTAACGAGATCGACCTGTGGCGTGTATATGTGTGTGTACACAAAAGTGTATGCAGATACTTGTGGAGTGGCTGTTTTCCAGACACCCCATGAAGCAGATATCCCCACCTTATAGATGTAGAAAGTGAGGCTCAGATAAGTAAAGATAACCCACATCATGGCTCCTGGTATGTTCCCAGTGTACCTACTGTGTGCCAGCCATCCTGCCTTCGTGAGGACCCTGCCCCTCCTCCCAGCTCTGCTCTGGGATCAGGAACTCCAGCTTTCCTCAGCAGATGTGATCATGAACCCTTCCTGCCAAACCTTCCTCCCCAGGTCTGTTCTCAACCCTGGTTGGGCAGTGTCTGTAGTTCCGGTGGAACTTGGGTGACTTAACACCTGCTCAGAGCTCTCCCACGGTTCCAGTCCCACTCGGAGAGGCAGCCCTTGGCCGTGGCCCCCCCTGCCACCCCCTGGCCGCCTCTCACTGAGCCCCTTGCTGTTCTCTGGGAGGTGCTTGCCCACATTGAACCTTGGTCCTGGGAACACCCACCCCAGTGAGTGAGTAGCCCAGCACCCCAGCAGGCCAGAGGCACGCAGCCATGGGCATCTGCTGTGCTGCGTGGCAGCTGGTGGTCAGATGCGGGGGTCTCCTTGTCTGCCCCAGATCCCTGCTGCTCTGGGCGCTCAGCACACATGCAGTCCAGCTGGGCAGATACACATCTGGCAAAAATGCTGGATGCCGTGACAAAGGGAAAATCTGGAAAGCAGCAAGAGAAAAGCAACTCATGAGGGAGGGCCAGACTGACTGCTGGCTTAGTGGGGACCGTGGGGCCAGGGTGGGGAGAGCGGAAGACAAGTGCCCAGAGATGCCCCCCTACCCCCCACAACACCCCTCTCTGCGCCAGTGGCCAAGCTGCCTGGGTGCCAGTTCTATGCTGTGGCACTAGTCTCTCGGCCTTGGTTTCCCTCTACGTGAAATGAGTTCCTTTCGTGTCTGATTCCTTGGGGCTCTGAGAAGCAGAGATCTTGGTTCTGTGTGCTGCGTCGTGTCCAGTGGTAACCTAGGGAACATTTGCAGAGTTGAGTGTAGGGCATGCCCTTGGCAGCTGCCCCACACAGGGTCACTCAGCAGTGGAAACCTGCTGTTGAGGGAGGGGCTGGCCTTGATTGAATTTCCGTCTGCATGGTTACCTCAGGGCTCCACCACTCCTAGGCTGTGCAGCCTTGGGCTGGTTGCTTGACCTCTCTGTGCCTATGACACGTCTACTTCGGTAGACCTTACTTTCTAGGGTTGTTGAGGTTAAATGTGCAAAGAGCTTGTAACACGGCCTGCTGGGACAAGTCCGCAGATCTCCCTTGCATGTATGAATGGGTGCAATTTATCTTGAGCAGATGGACTCAGAACGAACACAAACATCTCTGTGTCAACAGCTACTTGCACACAAAACGATGCTTGGGTTTTTCAGAGCACTCTGAGGACGAATCCACGTGGTCATGCCTGCTGCTCCCAGTCTTCGTGAGTTATGTGAATATCCTTGTGCCCTCTGCTGCATTTCCTCCAGGCTGTCTCTACCCTGTCCAGGAATTTAAAAAATTTACTTTTGTTACTCTTGTAGTCATCTGCTGGAATAAAACCTATTCTTTAAAGTCTTCTGTTATGAAAATAACGTGTGCATGTGGTTTGGAGACATGCAAGGAGCCCAGGAGCCCAGTTGGGGACCCAACCATGCCACGTGGCATGTGGGATCTTAGTTCCCTGACCAGGTATCGAACCCATGCCCCCTGTAGAGGAAGCACGGGGTCCTCACCACTGGAGAGCCAGGAAGTCCTCGTGCCCCTTGGCCAGGCTCTCACAGCCAAACCAGCACATTGATTTCAGCAACTTCGCATTTACGGAGGAGACGCAGCCAGGAGACACCCTGTCCTGTCTTCACAATTTCTGTGTAAATCCAAAACTGTTGTTAAGTCTATTAAAGATGACTAAGTGTTCACCTCTCAGGCTGAGAAAAACTCAAGTTGGATAAAAATCAGTGCTGGTGAGGCTGTGAGCAGGGGTAGGGTAGGGGGTGGACACAGGTTGCTAGCGGTGTCAAGTGGTACAAACCCACGGGGAACGAGTTGGCAGTATCTGTACAGAGTTGTACACGGATGTACCCTCTGGCACAGGAATGTCACAGAAAAGGGTGACTCTGCAGACTTCTTGTGTGCCCCGGGCTCCATGCACCGAGGTAATTTCTTCCAGTGTTGTTGGTTTCTTTGCCATACATTGGGGCGCGACTGAGGGCATGGAAGGGCTGGGTGCTATAGGACAGCCAGCCAGACATGCTAAGTCAAAAAGCCGAGGTGTGACATGCTGTGTGCAGGTCACTGGCAGGTATACACAAACGAGACAGTGGATGTACGAGCACAGGTGTTAGGGGACTTCCCCTGCTGGTCCAGCGATTAGGACTCTGCGCTTTCACTGCTGAGGGCACGGGTTCAATCTCTGGCCGAGGAACTAAGATCCCACAAGCCGTGTGGTATGGCCAAAATTATAAATAATAAAAAGAACATATGCTTAAATTTGGGGGGCTTTCCTGGTGGCCCAGTAGTAAAGAACCCACCTACAAATGCAGGAAATGCGGCTTCGATTCCTGGGTCAGGAAGAGCCCCTGGAGAAGGAAATGGCAACCCACTCCGGTATTCTTGCCTGGAAAATCCCATGGACAGAAGAGTCTGGTGGGCTACAGTCCATGGCCTCACAGAGTTGGACATGAATTAGTGACTAAACAACATGCTTAAATTTGCTTGCATTCCCATAGAATTTCCTCAGAAAAATACAAGAGAACCCACTGACACTGGTTGTCCCTGATTAGGGAGTTGGGTGCTGGGGAGATGGGAGTTTGAGGGAGCCGTTCTAGTGAAACTTAGTTGTCTTTAAAAATGTAAGTCAAGACATTGCATTTAGAATGGGTGCCGCACATGGTGTTCCAGGCTCTGCTTTCTTGGGACAGTGTTTGCAGGTGCTAATGTCACCTTCTGGTTAAATTTAAAAAGAGAAACGGTAGCATATTTTATACAGTGTTGGCACGTTGCTCTTTCTTACGTAATATGTTTTGGAGATTGGTCCATCTCTCATAATGCGCTCCTTCATGTCTTTTTGTGTGTTTTGTCTTTTTTAAAAATTAAATTGGAGGCTAATTACAATATTGTAGTGGTTTTTGCCATACATCGACATGAATCAGCCATGGGCACACGTGTTCCCCATCCAGAACCCCCCCTCCCACCTCCCTCCCTTCATGTTCTTAAAATCCTGAAATACAGCAGATGCACAGAAAAGCACACATTGACACATTTATATGTTTTGCTCCTGGGCTCCTTGCTGGTTAGGGGTAACCAGTATCCTAAGCCTTAGGGAAACAATTTTCTTGCTCTCAAACACAGCGTGACCACCGTGGTATGTGTGTTTAGCAGCAGAGCTTGGTTTTGATGGTTCTGGAACTGCATGCGATGGCGTTCGGACTGTGGGTCTCCTGAAACTTGCTTGTTTGGCTGATGGCAAGCTTTTCCACGCTGCTGCGAGTGATGGCCCACTGCTCTTGTTGCTCCTCAACTGTATACAGGCATGTTTATATTGCTTGCAACTTGGGACAAACGTGGCTTTGCAGCTCGTGCTGTGTGTGCAAGAGTGCTGAGTAATGACATACTCGTGCTTCCGGCCTTCCCACCGCGTCTCCACGTGACTTATTTCCCGCTCCTGCCAAGGGTGCACCGTGGACTGGGAGAGCATCCATGGCTCTGCACTTGGCACTGCCAGGTCTAGCGGGGTCAGCTCGGGGTTCCCATCACTTGTGATGGTGTGAACCTTCATCTGTTTGCCTGGTCGTCACTGGGATTCCCCCTTTTGTGACGTATTTGTGCAAGAGCTTTTGCTTTCACATTTTTACTGACCTGTAGGGGCTCTTCACAAATTTAGATTTGTCCTTTCCGTTGTATGTCTTGTTAACTATCATCTTTCCCACTGAACAGAATTCCTTGTTTTAAATTACATAAAATTCCGAGATGTACTTTGGAGTACAATACACCGGTTTTAAATATACACATGTTCACATAATTATGCAGCCATGTGAGCCCCACCATAACCGATCTGGAACGTGCTCATCACCAAGGTTCCGTGTCCTTGATCCTCCCTGATCCCAGCCAGCCAGGGATCTGCTTTTGGCTGCCGTCTAGAATTTCACGGAAGTGGAACCAAGTATTTTGTACTTGTATGTAGCTTTACTCAGCGTTTTGTGTATTCAAGTCGGCTCCCTGCTGTCCCTTCACGCTTCTCCAGGATTTGCGGCCTCGCCCTGGCCCTCCACAGCCGCCCACAGGTGCAGTGACTGCCACTCTGCCCTCCTGCAGATGAGGAAACTGGGCGGGGAGGAGGGCCATGCCCCAGACCCACCCCCTTCCCACCCAGACAAGCTCCTGCAGTCAAGATCTTCCCCAGGGCTTATCAAACAGCTGCATCTAATCAACTAGGCCCTACCAAAGGGCCAGGTCAGCCACAAAAGGGGGGCGTGGGGTGAGGGCCCTGGCTGCTTCCAGCTGAGGACAGCCCCAGGCCCACAACCCAGGAATGGGAAGCCTGGAGAAAGGAGCGGGCCTAGTCAGCTTCACTTGAGACCTGAGCAGCAACCCGCCCAGCAAGAGACCGGTGTCATGAGGCCTGGCAGGAGAGTTAGAGGCCCCCGGGAGTACGCTCTGCAGCCAGAGCCGGACCAAGAACCCAGGGCAGGGCAGACACGTGGGGCCTGCACCCGCCGCCTGGCCAGACGCCACCAGTCCGCTGTGCCCGTTTCAAGACAAGGTCAGGAGTGATCGGGACCAGGCCCCACCGACCACTGCACCCAAGACGGGCCAGGGTGCCGCTGCTCACAACCCAGGCAGTGGAGGTGCAGAGCTGCTTTTCCAACTTTATTTAGAAAAACAAATCCAGGTCCCAGTGCCCTCGTGCCCTCCCCCACCCCAGCCATAATTTAAATAACTTAGAGACAGAGTTGGGTCAGGTAAGAAGGGAGGGGAGAGAGCCCACTACAGGCGCCGCAGTGCCCGCTTCTTGTCCGTCTTTTTCTTGGCTGCCAGCTTCTTGTCGCGCTCGCCCGCATGCTTCTTGGCCATGGGCCCCTCAGCCCCTGCTGGGCCCCCGGGGGCTGTGGGGTCAGCAGTGGAGGCCGCCGCCCCGCTGGCAGTGGCCCGGCCGGGCTCGGGCCTCCCGCCACTGGGCCCGCCGGCGCCGCCGTGGATCTCAGTGAGCAGGCGCGCGCGGGCTGCGTACTCCTCGTAGTTCTCCAGTAGCAGGCGGCCCGCCTCCTCGTTGAGGGCCGACTCGGGGTTGGGGTGGATCAGCAGGCACTTGATGGTCTGTGGGGAGAGGGCCGGGGTCAGGGGCCCGCTCCCCAGCCTCTCAGATCCCACACTGTCTCGCCTTCGGTGCTCTGGCCTGGCAGACCACACTCACCACCCGGTGGGCATGCCGGTACTCAGTGAGCTCACCCACAGTCTCTCTGGCAGCCGCTACCAACACTCCAGGGAGAGGAGGAACAGGTCTGGGGTCAGTTTACCCTGGTGTTCAACCCTCCCCGTGCCCTGCAGGAAACCCCAACTCCCTGTCCTCCCTACTGTTTGCCCCAGGGGCTCATTAGAAATTCAGCTTTTTAAAAAACTTTTACCTTGTGAGGCAGGTGGGGAGAGGCACCAGGTGACCTCCATGCTCTAAGGGGCCCACAGGGACCCTGGGGCCCCACCTGGGGGGCGGGCGGGCATGGCTCTCCAAGGGGCAGCCTGTGGCGGGAGGGGCAGCAGCTCCCCAGCGTCCACCCACTAAGGGTGGCACACCCCAGCAGGACAATTCAAGATGCCCCGGGGGGGCACAGAGCCACTCCTGAGTGAGAGACAGCGGGATTACAGCGCCGATGGTTGCACTGGCTGTTCGGTGTCGGAAAGGCTCTCCAACCAGACGCCCAGCCCGCACCTGCCAGGAAACTACCCCCACACAAAGCCCTCGCCCACCCTGTGGCAGAGCTCCCTGGGCTGCCTACCCTTCTACAAAACCTGGAAACCTGGACTCTCATGTGGAGGCCCCCACCACTTCAGCATTGATTGTTTGAAAGAGGAACAAGGCTCTGTGGCTTGGATGTGACTGGGCCGGCCAAGAGGCAGTCAGGGTGTAGCAGAACTCACCAGAAGCACGTGCCGGATGCCCAGCTCAGCGGTCCAGTCCCTCTTGAGCACATTGACGCAGATCTCGCCATTGGCGCCCACATTCGGGTGGAAGATCTTCGTCAGGAAGTAGCCCTTGGGCGGGGAGGCCGGAAAGTCCTTCCCCAGCAGGAGTTTCATGCGGAAGAGGCCTCCTGCGTACGGGGTCCCCTCTGGAATGCAAGGAGGGGACGCATCAGGAGGCTCAGGTCTTCCAGGCACCCCCAAAACCCAGCCTCCCCAGTCTGTCGGTGAGGCAAGTACCCCTCCTGTTTCCTTCCTCAGACTGGGAACTCTTGAGAGAACAGGGCTAGGTTCCTAGGGGCCTGCAGACCACCCACCCCCCGCCCCGCTGCCCCCCAGCTCAGAGCTAACCCAACTGGTGGTCCCCACCCACGGAGGCTCCTCAGTCCCCACTGAAGCCACAGCACACCGTTTCCAAGTGGCACAGACATATACGCCCCCTCAGTCCCCCAGAAAAATATCTGTTTGGAAGTCTCTCAGGCAAGACTCAGGACAGTTCTGTCCACTCCAAGGTCTCCCTGCTGCAGCAAACAGCCCTCTCATTCACCCTCCTGATCAGGTAAAAAACCCATGGGAGCCATTCCCAGGGCTGTTCTTGGTGCTCCAGACCCCACGTCCAACCCATCCAGTTCCCCCCATAAATCTGAGCCCCCCTCCAAGTCCAGCAGAACCACTTCGTTCACCTGATGGATGCCAGCCTCCAGCCTGCAACCCCACCCAAACCCCCACCGAAGTCACAGTGAAGTCCTGCTTTAAACCCACCAAGGGCTTCCTTTCCAAACTCTTTGAAGAGACCTACAGACCCTAAAAGATCTGTTTCCTGTAAGCTTCACCAGCCCTTTATTTTCTGTTCTTATAAAATATCTAATACACGCCAAGACTGCCAAAGGCCTTTTGGGATCCTCACCTCCCGCCAAGCCCGCATCAGGATGGGGTGAATCACCACCTCACCATCTCAGAAAGCCTTCCCTGACCCTCTACCCACAAACCCGATTCCAGACTAAGTCTTTTCATTACATGCTCTTCACTTAAATCATAAAAATTCAATAACCTAAATGTAGTGCACGTGAAGTGACATGCTAAACCAACCTACAAGATCAAACAATTGCCTCTAGTGGTTTGGTTATTATCTCCCCCAATCCTGTATCTGGCTTATTCTCTGCTTGGTCCCCAGAGCCCCAGACACTGCCGACAGGAAGGAATCTGAGATGGTCCAACCCGCCCTCCGGGCCTTTGCTGACACTTCTCCCTACCTGGCATCCTCCTCCCAATCCCATGGAACTCCTACCCAACTTCAGGATGGAGGGAACACCCAAAGCCAAGCTAAGGACATGCTCTCTTGGCCCCCAGAGTTTTTTCTCACCAATATTTAATGGGGAGAGAGTACACAATTATTTGTCACTCCCACTGTCCAGCCCTGCACACCAGGAACACATGTAACAGGTGTGCCTGTCCTGCCCACCCTTGCATCCCCAGGGTCTGGCAATCCACTTAAGAGTGGGAGCCTCCTATCCTGGCTCTAGGGTGACTAGGATCTAGGAAGCGCACTCCTCCCTGTCGTTCCCAGACTCACCAGGGCCCTCAATGGTGACCTGCAGGTCGGTAAGGTCCTCCTCGTTGGGAAAGACCTTGATGCCGTCAGGTGGGTCAGCGGTCAGCGTCGTCACCTCCTTGTACACCAGGCGGATGATGTGGGGGGGCAGGTTCTCCACGTTGGAGTTCTAGGTATGGAGACAAGCGGGTGAGCCACGGGCAGAGCCAGGGCGTGGAGCCTCCTGCAGGATCTAGGAGTCGGTGGAGTCCCGGGCTGTCAATCAATCACCCCGAGCTCCCGAAACCCCCAACCCAGGAAGCTTCAGGCGACAGTCCCAGGATAACCCACTAGCAATGGGGCACATCTCCGAGCTCCTGCGGACGACTCCACCTCCCCCAGAAGCCCCCGAAGCCTGTTCATAGCTCCGTACAGGCTCCCCAATGATTCTGGGTAAGCCCCAGGCCTACCTAGGTCCCTTTCCCCCATCTAATCTTGTTAAGACCACCCTGGAAACCCCAGATCGGTCCTGGAGACGGCCGCAGAGTGTTGTTCCCGGAAGACCCACAGGCCTGCCCAAAAGGCCGGAGCCCTCCCCGGGACTCGGCCGGGCCTTCCCCTCCGCCCCGCCTACAGGAAGGCCCCTGGGCCCAACTCGGGCTTCGGACATCCAGGTGAGCTCTCCAACCCCTCAAACCGCCCGCGAGAGGGTCCTGAGACCACGCCTCTTCCTCTACGGGGGGGTACCTCGCCCACCCTTCCCGGGCCTGGGCGCCGCACTCACCATGACTGCAGCCGGCCGGGGGCGGGTCCCCCCGACCCCCTTCTCGCGCTCTCCGGCCGCCTGCCGGGGCGGGGGGCCCAACTGCTGTCGCTGCGGCCCTAACGAGGCCCCGGCGGCCCCGCTCTGCTTCTCGCAGCCTCCGACGTCCGCCGCAAACCGTACAGCAGCTCCACCCCTCCCAGTGACCGGCCGCAGTAAGCCGGCCGCGCGCGCACGGCCACCCTTTTATATCCGCCTACAGGCCACGCCCCCTCACGGGCCCCTCTCGCGGCGCCTCGACCCGTGACGTCAGCGCGCACGGTCTTCGGCGTTCGACGGGCTCGCTCCCTTCTGCAAACTGCAGGCAGAAGTTGGAGAGGGGTCGCGCGGCGGGCCGGCCACTCGGGGCGCGGAGGGGTCCGGGAGGGGATCCGGGAGAATGGAGCGGTGAAGAAGGGGGAAGCAGAAAGGAAGAGGACGTAAAGGGCGACGCGAACGCTGATTGGGCCGTTTGAATGAGACGCCTGCGTACGCGCGCGCCCTGAGGCCCAGAAATCGCGCACGCGACTAACGGTCGGCCGTGGAGCCTGGGCAGGGCGAAAGGAGGTGGGACTCGCGGCGTTTAAAAGGATGATAGAAGGCACTCCGACCAATAGGGACGCGCAGTCGTGGAGTGGCGTCACGAGACACGCGCGGGCCAATCCTTGACATAGAAGGCGGTACCAGAGGGGCGGAGAAAAGGAAATGACCAATGGGGGACCTGCCTAGCGCGGGCCCAGGCTCTCACAGCCAATTAAGTTCGTTGGTTTTGTGTATGCAAATAAGCTCGCGGACATTCGCGCCCCTTCCTCAGCCTGTGGTGGGGGTGGGCGCTGGCCGTCGCGGTACGTTTTTCTTCGAGGCGCCATTTTGTGGTGGGAATGACGTGTGACCTGCGTGCTGTGTAGCGGAGGTTCCAAGGCCAGTCAGCCCGACGCTGAAGGCTTAGAAACCTTGCCCTCCGGTGTGTGACCTCTGGCCCCGGCCGGGCCTCAGTCTCCTTGAGGACGGGGTCTAATAAAGAAGGAAGAGCCTTAAGGCCTTGCTGAGGGCCAGGCCTTACCTGTGACTGACCCCGTTTTTCCGCCAGCCAGGCCTCGGCAGGACTCCTTTCCCTGTGTGGGGACCCGGCCCTGCATGCCCCGGGCGGCCACGTATCGGCGCCCTGACAGCAAGACCCCCGGGAGTTGACCCGCCTCCTCGGCTACTGTGTGACCCAGCGCCTCCACCAAGGTCTCTCAGACCCTCTAGAGAGGGTCCCGACAAGACCCCAGGTGGGGCCCTAGCTTCTGGAACTGCGGCAGAAACATGCAGAGATGCCCACCACCCTAGCCAGAACTAGTGTGTGGCGGGTTGACGGCACTTGGGCGCCCCCCACGCCTCACCTTAAGTCCGGCCCAGTTAACACGCAAGGACTCTGACGGAAGAGGGGTTCTAGTGACTTGCCCAGGCCCAGGCCTTGGGACGAGGCGGAGCTGGGGGTCAGACTGATCTGTAGCTCCGGAGTCCACCCGACAGACAAGGACTGATGGTGCTCATGAGAGTGATGGTTACTAATTCATGCTTGCTGGCCGGGGCACTGTTGTAGTTTATTTGCATGTCTGATCTCATTGAAACCTCGAAACAACCCGGTCAGGTGGATGTTATGAGGTTCCTCTCTGGACACTGGCAGTTATTCAGTATGCTTTGGGTTTTTGAGCACCTTCCTTGGTGACTCAGTGGTAAGGAGCCTGCCTGTAAATGCAAAAGACTCTCCTTCGAGCCCTGGGTTAGGAAGATCACCTGGAGAAGGACATGGCTATTCACTCCAGTATTCTTGTCTGGAGAATCCCATGGGCAGAGGAGCCTGGCGGGCTACGGTCCTTGAGGTTGCAGAGTTGGACAAGACTTAGTGACTAAACAGCAACAGCGCTGTGGCAGGCAGGATGCTTTGGGGATACAGCTGAGAGTGAAAGGGACAAAATCCCTGTGCTCAGGGTGCTGACAACCTCGTGGGGAAGTCAGACAGTAAACAAGTAAGTATATCCTATCACGTCAGCGAGTGATAAAGACAGATCGGATCAGTCAGGGCCTGGGGTGCAAGGAGAGAGGGCTGGGGCTTCTCACTGACCTGTCGGAGGAAGAATTGCCTGGGCTCCATATGGCAAAAGCTCTTCAGAAAAAGGAACAACCCGAACAAAGGCGAGGCGAGGGGATCACGCATGGTGTTTGGGGCGCCACCGGGAAGCCGGTGAGGCTGAGTGGGCGATGTGTTGAAGCATTCAGGCCCTGGGGAGCCATTGGAGGCTTTGATGGGCTGTGGGTGGGAGGGAGCAGACAGGCTGGCGAGCACGTTGGTGGCAGGGCGAGTGGGAGACGTGCTGGGGATCCCTGACGTGGACAGGTCCTGAGGAAGAAGGAAGGAATCGTGGACAGGCCCTGAGGGAGAAGGAAGGAATCGCCCGCAGCCTTAAAATTGGGCTCAGTGAATCTTCTCAGTAAAGGTTTTTGATTCTGTAGGCCACCCATCTCTGCCCCAACCGACTCTGTTCTGCTGCCCTAGCCAGAGCAGTCAGTGGATGTGCAGATGAAGGGGGCTGCTGTGTCCCAGTCAGCCTTTGTTGACAGCAACAGGTAGTGGCTGGGGCCGGTCCTCAGGGAGGCTGCCCTTTACCGACACCTGAAATTCCAACAGGCCCCATCTCTGCTAAGAACTTTTCATGATCTTTGCCTTCTTTGGGGTTTCCTGTGGTAAGGGAAAATAGACACAGAAGCAAAAGGTAATAAGTAAAATACATGGTAGTTTAGAAGGGAGCGAGTGCTGTGGAAAAAGAGAAAAGTGGAGCAAGGGGGGAGGGGTTCGGGTGGGGGTGCCAGATTGTGGGATGCCAGCTGGAATGAATTTTAAGCCAGGTGGCCAGGGAAACCTCGCCACTCAGGTGTCATGTGAACCCAAGTTTGAAGGAAGGGGGGAAATGAGCTATGTACTTGTCAGGAAGCTGTATTTGGGCAGTTGAAACAGCTGGAGCAGAGGTCTAGCACACTTGAGGAACTGCAAGGAGGCCAGTGTGGTTAGAACGGAGTGGGCAAGGGGAGAGTATGGGGAGATGAGGTCAGAGAAGTGTATGTGTGGATGGAGTTGGGGAGGGGGTTATCATGCAGGACCTTGAAGGCCGTGATTAGGACTGTGGTCTTGTCTCTGAGGGAATAGGGAGCCACTGCCAGATTTTGAGCAGAGGACTGCTGTGGTCGCACTATGACTGCTGGGTGGAGAAGAGGATGAAGGGGGATGCTCATGGGGATGTGGGCAGAGGCAGGGAGGCCAGAGAAGAGGCTGTTGGAATAACCCTGAGAAGAGACAGTGCTGCTGATCAAAGATATATAAATGGCCAGTAAGCACATGACAAGATGCTCAGTGTCATCAGCTATCAGGGAAAGGAGAATCAAAACCACAATAAGATATCATCTCACACCACCAGGGTGGCTGTAATCAAAAAGTGAGATAATAGGTGTTGGGAAAGATGTGGAAAAATTGGAACCCTTGCACAGCTGGTGGGAATGAAAAACGGTGTAGCTGCTTTGGCAAACAGTATGGCAGTTCATCAAAAGGTTAAACCTAGAGTTACCCTATGACCCAGCAATTCCACAGCTAGGTACGTACCCCAGAGAAATAGAAACATGTCTACACAGAAAGTCATACACACATATTCATAGCTGTGCAGATATGCATATCATATTGTTTGTAACACCCAAAAGATGGAAATAACCGACATATTCAACACCTGGGGAATGGGTAAACTAAATGTGGTGTATACTTACAATGTCAGATCAATACAGCCATAGAAAGGAATGAAGTACTGTTACCTACGACAGAATGGACAAACCTCCAAAACACTGCTAAGGGAAAAAGCCCGTTACAAAGGAATGCATTTGTATGATTCCATTTATATGTAATGTTCAGAACAGTTGAATCCATGCAAACAGAAAGTAGATGAGTGATTGTCTAGGGCTGGGGGATGGGAAAGTGATGTCTAATGGGTAGATTTGGGGGCAATGAAAATACTCTAAACTTGATGTGGTGATGGCATAGATGGTGACGCTTTAAATTGGTAAAGTTTTGTGTGTGGTGTCTGAGTTATATCTCAATAAAGCTGTTATTTTCTAAAAAGAATTTTTTTAAAACCCTGAGATGGGAGGAACTGAGAGAAGGGCAGAGGAGTGGGGAAAGAAAGGTCTGACTGGAGAAATGTGCTGGGCTGGGAGAGGTGGGCATGGTAGGTAGGGCCCTAGGGAGACATTGAGGAATTCTGACCTGGAGACGTGAATGGATTTGTTGTGATTCTAGCTCAAGGCTGCTGGTTAGAGACTTGACTGGAGGGCCCAGAGTGGAAGCAAAACTTCAACAGGAAGTTGGTTGTGGCTTGGGCTAGGGTGGTGGCCATAGCCATGGTGGGAGAAAAGTGGGTAGATCTGAGAAGGACTCCGGAGGTGGCCTAGTGATGGGGCCTTTTGAGTTAGTTTGGGAGATGGATGGGCAGGAGATGGGCTGGGAGAGGGGTGTCCTTCCTTTGCTAAGTGCTGAAGGCCCAGAAACTTAACTTTTGCTCAGTGAAACCCAAATCTGTAGCTTTAGAAATGAACCTTCATTTCTTCTGTTCATATGTATTAAGTCATGGAAGAAATGCATGTTTGTAGGGAAATTCACAGTGACTGCAGTGAAAGGAGGAAGCACAGCTCTAACCCTCCTTCCCCTCTCACGTTCCCATTCGCGACCCCTCGCGTACCTGCTGTGAATATCTGGTGTCTTCCTCCCCACACTACTTGCACATTTACATTCCCACACATCCTTCCTCAGCAGCGTGCACTGTGATTCTCCATAAGAACCTAGGAGTTTCTAGCATTCTCCAGCTAATGGGTGTTTACGCTGGTCTAGTGTGTGGTTAGGAGCTGCAGTGAGCATCCTCGGGCAAAACTGTGAGCTTTCCTGAAGGGGAAGTTCCTAGAAGTGGAATTGCAGGCTCAAAGAGCACAAGTGTCTGAAGTTCTGCCAAGTAGCCCTTGGCAGGGCTCTCCTTATTTGGATCCCCACCACTAGGATCTGGTCCCTTCATTCAAGTATTTATTTATAGCTAGCTGTCTGCCAGGCTCTGTTCTGTGTGCTTGGGATACATCAGTGACCAAGACAGGAAGCAAGGCACCACCTTCCTGGGGCATCCATTGTGTGGGGAGACAGATGATAAACAGTAAGCACTAAACCCAGGGTGGCCAACTGTCCAGGTTGCCCACAATGCCGAACTTTAGTGCTAACACTGGGAAAGTCCCAGGCTAGTTGGTAAGAAAAGTTGGTGGTACAAAAAGATAATTACTGTAAAAATTAGAGCAGCTAAGGCAAGATGGTTCAGGAACACTAGGGGGAGAGGAAGGGGGAGAATTTTTAGATTAGGGGAGTCAGTGTAGACCTTTATTGAGAAGGAAACATTTCCATAAACATTTAAAGGAAGTGAGGGAGCAAGTTTTGTGAATATCCAGAGGAGAAAGACCGTTCCAGGCAGAGGAGGCTGCCAATGTCAATGTCCTGATGCAGAAATGAGACCAAGCATCAGCAGTCTCTGAAACGTGTGTCAGTCATGGAAAGACAGAGGTGCCTTGTCTTTCTCCTGTGTTCCCTTTCTTCTCAGTGAGACTGAGCATCTTTTCATGGGTAAATGCCTCCATATTTATTACTGAGTCCATGGTCTGTGGTTGCTGACAAGTTCTTTGCCCCTTAGTGGCCTTAATATTTTAAAACATGTCATCTGTAGGGGCTGTGGTAGGTGATTAACAAGAACCACTTTCCTCTGTGTCCCTGAGCAGAACTTAGAACTCTCTTCGGTGGTCAGAGCTAGTTAATTGGTAAATATGAACACAGTCATATTTACCAATTTACAATACTGGTAAATTCTGAAAGAGATGGGAATACCAGACCACCTTACCTGTCTCCTGAGAAACCTGTATGCAGGTCAAGAAGCAACAATTAGAACTGAACACAGAACAACGGACTGGTTCAAAATTGGGAAAACATTGGGAAAAGAGTACGTCAAGGCTGTATATTGTCACCTTGCTTATTGAACTTATATATAGAATACATCATGTGAAATGCCAGGCTGGGGGAATCACAAGCATCAGCCTGGAGAAGTATCAACAACCTCAGAGATACAGATGATACCACTCTAATGGCAGAAAGCAAAGAGGAACTAAAGAGCCTCTTGATAAGGGTGAAAGAGGAGAGTGAAAAAGCTGGCTTTAAAACCTCAACATTCAAAAAACTAAGATCATGGCATCTGGTCCCATCACTTCGTGGCAAATAGGTTGGGAAACAGTGGAAACAGTGACAGACTTTATTTTCATGGGCTCCAAAATCACAGGATGGTGACTGCAGCCATGAAATTAAAAGATGCTTGCTCCTTGGAAGAAAAGCTATGACAAACTTAGTATATTAAAAAGCAGAGACATCACTTTGCTGTTAAAGGTCCCCATACTCAAAGCTATGGTTTTTCTAGTAGTCATGTACGTATTTGAGAGTTAGACCATAAAGAAGGCTGCTGCTGCTGCTAAGTTGCTTCAGTCGTGTCTGACTCTCTGCGACCCCATAGACGGCAGCCTAGCAGGCTCCCCCGTCCCTGGGATTCTCCAGGCTGAGTGCCACATAATTGCTGCTTTGGAATTGTGGTGCTGGAGAAGACTCTTGAAAGTCTTTTGGACAGCAAAGAGATCAAACCAGTCAATCCTAAAGGAAATCAACCCTGAATAGTCATTGGAAAGACTGATGCTGAAGCTGAAGCTCTGATTCCTTTGGCCACCGGATGTGAAGAGCTGACCACTGGAAAAGACCCTGATGCTGGGCAGGAGGAGAAGGGGGTGATGACAGAGGATGAGATGGTTGGATGGCATCACCAGCTCAGTGGACATGAGTCTGAACAAACTCAGGGAGATAGTGAAGGACAGGGAAGCCTGGAGTGCTGCAGACCATGGAGCCCCAGAGTCAGACCCTACTTAGTGACTGGACAACAGTGCCTGCAGTGGATCAGGTGCTCCCTCTAGTGGCAGCGGCAGTGAACCGCATTGCCTGGCTCTCATCTTGCTCCAAAACACCAGACTGCAGGGCTGACTTCGCCTTCGACGTACTTCAGCTGCCAGAGGCTTCCTTAAATGGCTGTAAAACTGACTTCTCTGTTGCGCTGCAAGATTAAATAGAACAATGCCTGATGCTGGCGACTGTGGGAGCAAATGAGCATTCTCACATACATGGGCTTGGCAAGGCTCTAGGAACTGCATCTTGGCATCATGTAGCAAGTCTTAAAAACACACCTCCCTCCAACCCAGAACTTCACCCTCCTAGGAGCTCATCCCAGGGAAAACTACGGAAATGCTCCATGTGGCGTGCAAAAACATATTCCTCAAAGTATTGTTTATCATAGTGGAAAATGGGAAAACCCCAGATGTCTACTGGTAGGGACCGAAATAAAAATTATGCTGCTCCTTGGATTCCAAAACTCATGAAAGATACTGAGAAGCTGTTCAAGTCTCGAGAGACACAATAACTACTTACAACACCTAATCCCAGGGTAGCAGGGGCTGAAAAGAGAATTGCTCCAAAGGACAATATTGAGACAGTTGGTGAAACTTGAACATGGACTTCATCAATGTTAAGTCCTTGATTTTTGATTACTGTAACTCTGTAAGAGAATGTCTGTGTTTTTCAGAAATGTTCCTTAGGGGCTGCTCACCCTCAACTGTCTTAAAAAATATTCATATGGGAAGAAAACTGGAAAGCAGTGTAATGAAATGCTAACAATTGGTGAGTTGACAAAAGCTGTACAGGAACTCTTGGGCTTGTTCTTGTAATTCATGTACATTTGAAACTTTATAAAGTTAAAAAGACACACACACAAAAAAAGGCACGTGCACACAGCATCTGGTATAGATATCAGAAGTTCGCAAGCCTACCCTGTCAAACGCAGGTTAAGAATACCTGCTCAGAGGCTGAACTTTGTTTAATCAACACAGTGAAGTTGCAAATTGAGCAAGTGTAAGGTTACAAAGGCAAAACTCTTGTGCCAGATCTTGTCTTTGACTTGCCCAACCAAAGCATGGGACATGAGGATCAGATTACTTTGTTGACTTAACAGAAATGAAATAGTTGACAGGCACATAGAGTCTACATTGAATGAAAAATAGGTAACATTTAAGCCCTGGCATTACAACTGCATGGGAAGGGAATGAGACTCCTGTCTCCCATATCACCCTCACTCCTGGGCATCTAGCTCCTTAGTGAGGGCAATGGCAGCCAAAGTCGGCACTGTTGACATTCAGATTTAAACATTTTTTAAATTTGAAAATATTAAAAAAAATTTAAATAATTTAAAAAATAAATTTAAACTTTATTTTTAAAAACTAGGTTGAAAAAAGTAAAAATGAAAGTGTTAGTTGCTCAGTTGTGAGCAACTCTTTGTGACCCCATGGACTGTAGCCTGCCAGGCTCCTCTGTCTATGATATTCTCCAGGCAAGGATACTAGAATGGGTAGCCATTCCCTTCCTTCTCCAGGGGATCTTCCCAAGGATTGAACCCTGGTCTCCTGCATTGCAGGTGGATTCTTTACCATTTGAGCCACCAGGAAAGCCCAAAGGTGTGTTACACAACTACAAAAAAGTCAGAAGTGCAAGTCAGTCAGTCAGTTCAGTCGCTCAGTCATGTCTGACTCTTTGCAACCCCATGGACTGCAGCACACCAGGCCTCCCTGTCCATCACCAACTCCCGGAGCTTGCTCAAACTCATGTCCATGGAGTCGATGATGCCATCCAACCATCTCATCCTCTGCCACCTCCTTCTCCTCCTGCCTTCAATCTTTACCAGCATCAGGGTCTTTTTCAGTGAGTCGGTTCTTCATATCAGGTGGCCAAAGTATTGGAGTTTCAGCTTCAGCATCAGTCCTTCCAATGAACACCCAGAACTGATTTCTTTCCTTTAGGATGGACTGGTTGGATCTCTTTGCAGTCCAAAGGACACTCAAGAGTCTTCTCCAACACCACAGTTCAAAAGCGTCAATTCTTCGGTGCTCAGCTTTCTTCACAGTCCAACTCTCGCATCCATACATGACTACTGGAAAAACCATGGCCTTGACTAGACGGACCTTTGTTGGCAAAGTAATGTCTCTGCTTTTTAATATGCTGTCTAGGTTGGTCATAGCTTTTCTTCCAAGGAGTAAGCATCTTTTAATTTCATGGCCACAGTCACCATCTGCAGTGATTTTGGAGCCCAAGAAGAGAAAATCTGTCACTGTTTCCATTGTTTCCCCATCTATTTGCTGTGAAGTGATGGGACCGGATGCCATGATCTTAATTTTCTGAATGTTCAGTTTTAAGCCAGCTTTTTCACTCTCCTCTTTTGCTTCCATCAAGAGGCTCTTCAGTTCCTCTTCACTTTCAGCCGTAAGGGTGGTGTCATCTGCGTATCTGAGGATATTGATGTTTCTCCTGACAACCTTGATTCTGGCTTGTGCTTCATCCAGCCTGGCATTTCGCATAATGCTCTTTGCATATAAGTTAAATAAGCACGGTGACGATATACAACCTTGACATACTCCTTTCCCAATTTGGAACCAGTCAGTTGTTCAATGTTGAGTTCTAACTGTTGCTTCTTGACCTGCATACAGATTTCTCAGGAGGCAGGTAAGATACAAATGCAAGAGAGTACAGCAAATAGCCCCCAGCCATCCAGTCCCCTTCTCCATGGGCAAGGTGCATCAGCAGAATAGGTTGCAGTGTCCCACAGTAACAGCAGCCCCAGGTGCTAAAGCAGCAGGGTTTGTTTATATCTGGCATGTCTAATAACGTCTGGGAGGCAGGGAAGTACTTTCCTAGTCTGTGCCCAGGAGGAGACCCTCTGAGTGCTCAGTGATCCCATACTTAGATGCAGTGCATCACCAACCTGCCTCTCCTTCCACCCCACCCTCCAACTACCTGAAGACAGAGCCTCCAACACAAAGAATAGATAGACGAACAACCCTTACATGGACCAGATGGGGGCATTTTACCAGTGACCCAACATCAGTGTTTGAAGGCATTACTCCCTTCCCCTCCCATTAATCTAGAGTCAAACAAATGGACCCAAGCAGGTGAAACCTAGCTGGTGGTGAACATGTCACGGAAGGGGAGGAGTCTTTCTCAACTGCAGATCACACTCTGTCTCCCAGCTAGCCCTTCCCTGCCAGGATGGTTAGGTTTCATGTGTCACCTTGGCCAGGTGACAGTGCCTGGTTGTTGGTTCAAACACAGCCCTGGTATTGCTGTGAAGGTATTCTGTAGACATCTACAGTTAGCTGACTTTGAGTAAAGGAGGTTATCGTAGATCATACGATGGGCCACATGCAATCAGTCGAAGGCCTTAGAGCAAAAAACTGAGGTTTCCTGGAAAAGAATGAAGCCTGCCTCAAGACTGCAGCCTAGAAAACCTGCCTGAGTTTCTGAAGTGCCTTATAGACTGAATTTGCCAGCCCCCACAGGAGATGCAGGACACACAGTTTCAATCACTGGGTCAGGGAAGATCCCATTGGAAGAGGGCATGGCAACTCACTCCAGTATTCTTGCCTGGAGAATCCCATGGACAAAGGAGCCTGATGGCCTATAGTCGTTCGGGTCGCAAAGAGTTGAACACAGCTAAAGTGACTGAGTATGCACATTCACACAGGCCGGTTCCTTGACAGAAATACACACACACACACACACTGGTTCTGTTTCTCTGGAGTACCCTGACTGATACAGAATAAAATCTAATATTTGAGACGCAAACACTTAAATGCACTAGAGAGGAAGGGGTTTTCTTAGTGATAAAACTGGTACTGGAACGCCCTGCACACACGACCCAGAGAGACGAGCAAACTCATGCTTTGATGTAATGAGAGCTGGCAGTTGATAAACAAGCATTTGGATGCTCCTGGGGTAGGCTGTCCTAAAGTTCATAAAACCTTGCCTTCGGGGCACCTCCTGAGACAGAAGGAGGGGACAGTTCTGTCTTCACTATGCATATATGTTAATGCACTGGGCGGGAAGAGAGAGGTGTGGAAAATGCTTCCTGGTTATCATAAAAACTGACACTTAGACTGTATTCTGTCACACGTCCTGTTATGGGTTGAATTTTGTCCCCTCCTCCCACCAAAAAAAAGTGTTTTAGGTCCTAACCTCCAGGACCTGTGAATATGACCTTGTTTGGAAATAGGGTCTTTGCAGGGAAAATCATTGGGGTGAGCCCTAATCTGTCATGACTGGTGTCCTTATGAAACGGGATATTTTGCCAAGGAGTCGGGTGTACAGAGGGAAGACGATATGTTGAGTGTCAGCACTGCCTGCAAGCCCCCAGAAGCTGTAGGGGGAGGGCACGGGCAGATCCTCCCACCCAGCCTCCGGAAGAGCAGGCCCTGCCGACACCGCCCTCTGAGACCTGCGGCGTCCAGCAGCTCCGGGAGAGAATGCACTTCTGTTTAAGCTGCCCCGAGTGTGGTACTACTGTTACCACAGCCTAGGGAAACTAACACAGCGCCCCCGCCCCCGCCCCACACACACTTTAATGATATTCAGTCAAAAAATTTGATGTAAGGAGGTGCAAACAAATAGAATCTGCAAACAAATGCTTAAATGCTGAGTCAAGACACATAGGAAGAAATCAAGGATTTAAAAGCACCTAGCAGTGCAGCCCCTTGCCAGACCCCTGACCACCCATCTGCAAAGACACTTAGATGCTCACCCTGCCTCGGCCACAAAGAGGACTCCCCAGTGACCTGCAAATGCGGAGATGGAAGCCCATCTTTTCCCCACAGTAAACCTGAGGCCGGGGATCAGGAAAACATCTGTTTATTTAAAAAAAAAAAAACCAAGTGCAGCTTGGCTGGCTGTCCTCACTAAGGAGCTGGGGCGAGTCCGGTGTTGGGTGGCGGAGCAGGGTGGGGAGGGGTAAGGAAGCAGGCAGAGCTGCAGAAGGTCTTCTGGTCCAGAATGGATCATCTTCTCTCTATACTGTCCTCCACTGCCCCCTCACTGGAATGGGTGTGTGTGTGTGCGTGCACGTACGCACACAAGCCTGTATGATGTACAAGGCAGCAGGGCAGCGAGGAGACTCAGATGGCAAGGTCTCAGCTCTGGAAGCATCAGGGGGGTCTGGCAGGACATGCCCACTTCCTCATCCACCTCAAGACCTCTCCCCACTATGGCTTATTTGAGATAAGAGGTCAAGGCCCCAGGGTCGGGCAGCCTGTGTCGAGTGAGGGATGTGTGGTGGGTGGCGGGGGGCGAGATGCCTGGAATCCAGGCCAGGAAAGAGCGAGTGGAAGGGGAGGGGGCATATAAAAAATGAGAGGCCCCAACCCTGCAGATGTGGGGGCTGGAGAAGGCTGAGTGCTCCTTGGGGGTGGTGAGTGGAGGGGAGGGGCTCTGGGGGGGCAGGTGCTCAAGCCGGCTCCTTTTGGGGGAAGTCACAGTCTGCCCTAGGGACCCTGGGCGTGTCGAGGCCCTTGGAGGGATTGGGGGAGCCCAGCGGAGCAGCTGCAAACAGGGGGCTGAAACACTGGCCCTGGGGCCCTGGTAGACTGGGGCTAGCCCCTCAGTGTCCTCAGTGTGGTGGGAGCCATGCTGTGTGCTCAGTTGCTCAGGCGTGTCCGACTCTCTGAGACCCCATGGAGTATCGCCCTCCAGGCTCCTCTGTCCATGGGGTTTCCCAGGCAAGAGCACTGGAGGGGGTTGCCGTTTCCTCCTCCAGGGGACCATGGTGGGAATTGAGGGCCAAGTTTCTGCCCCAGGCTCCCGATGAGAAGGGATGAGCTGAGGTGCCATTATTTGTGGGGAGAGAGGAGAGGAAGGGGGGCGGCCCAGAGGAGGGAGAAGAGGCCCCCCGACCTGGCCCTCGGGGCTGGGAGAGGGGGCGTGTAGCCCTTTAAGAGTGGGGGAATGGCCGCCCCCCAACATGGCTATGTACAAAGAGAATTTGGGGCAAATTGTGCGTTGGGTGTTGGGGACTCCCCAGAGGGTGAAGGGGCAAGGGGAGAGAGTGGTGCTCCTCTGCCATCCCTGGGAGATGCAGAGCACACCCTGCCCTGTGGGTGGTAGGGGCGGTGGCCGCCGCACTCCAGATGTGCCCTCCCGGGATGAGGCAGCGGCAGACACCACTGAAGGCCCTGGGGAGGTCGGCAGCTGTTGGCCCGGCCCTGGGTGTCTCCAGGGAGAGTTTGGCCCAAGCCAATGGCGTGTGGCGCTGGGTGCGGCTCCGGTGCCAGGGATGGGACTGGGGCAGTGACATCACCCAAGGACTGGAAGGCCCCCCTCTGGGGATGTTAAGAGGTCTCTGTGTTGACCCTGTCACCGATCAGATGGTTGGGTGAAGGGCAGTTATCCAGAGGGACTGGTGCCCTCACCCAGGGGTGAGGGGGGACTGGCCAAGGCCAAGTCTGTGATCGGGTTGAGGCAGGCATCAGCCTGAGTCAGGAGCAAGGCAGTGACATCACCAAGAAGGGCTGGAGTAGGATGATGTCATCAGAGGGAGCCCCACCCCACGCTCTTTTTGAGGGAGGGGGGGAAAGAATACATATTGTGCTGGTTCCTCTAAAGGGAACGACTGTAGGTGACCCCACAAGAGAATTGAAATATAGCTGTACTTGGCTATATAGTGCTTGGCTCCCAAGGGGATGGATCTTGGAAGGTGATGATACATGGTTGACATGGATCCTGATAAATGACATAATTGGGTGTCTGGGATCCTGGGAGATGAGGATGTCAGTTTTGGTGTATCCCAGTTGATGATGGTACCAAGGTTGAAGTGGATCCTGGAAGATGATGATGTTGGATGTCATGGGTCCCGGGACATCATCGACGCTCAGGGATGCTGGGGCCTGGTGGCATCATGGCTGAATTGGTTCCTGGGAGGTGATGAGAGCATGGTTAAGGTGGATCCTGGGGCATGAAGACATCGCGGTTGGAGTGGGTCCTGGGAGATGACAGCACAATTGTGGGGGTCTGTGGGAAACTGGGGCATCATCAGTCCTAGTGGATCCTGGTAGAAGATGTCGCCATCGGCCATACTGGATTCTGGAAGGTGATGACATCACTGGTCATGGCGGGTTCTGGGGGATGATGACATCATCAGCTGTGGTGAATCCTGGGGGATGACGACACCATGTTGGTGGAGAATCCTGGGTGATGCTGACACCACTGGCTCTAGGCTACCTTCGAAGGTGACACTGCAGTTATGACGAATCTTGGATGAGAACGAGGCCCTAGCTGTGGTGGATCCTGGGAGGTGAACATGCCGTAGATCATAGGGAACCCTGGGAAATGATGTCATCACCAGGCATGGTTGCCACGGGAGCCCAGGTGCAATGCGGCCGTGAGTGGTGGAAGTCTTGTGGTGCCGATGATGTCAGTAGCAGGCACACCCCACCCCCCGCCCCAACAGGCGGCCAGGACTCTGCAGAGTTGATGATGTCTGTAGTTGTGGCAGAGAGATGTGGGGCCGCCTAAGAGTCCCCAGGACTCTAGGAGCAGTGGAGCGGCCTCCTTGGGAGCAGAAGCCAGTCTGGGAGTGCATGCTGTCCTCCAGGAGTCACCAGGAGGTGACATCCCTGCATGGGGGGAGGACCCATGGCCCAGCCTCACTTGAGGGGAGGATCTGGTGGAAATCGCATAGGGCTTGTCCCTAGGGTCAGGGGAGAGAGCATCCAAGCTAAGTCATGGTGGGACAAGGCAGAAACTCTGGTGACACCATCACAAGGAATGGCCTCCCAGAGCAGGCAGTGTCTCCGGTGGTGTCGTCACAGCTCCAGGGCCCCAGGGGTGGGCTGTCACCTCTGGCCAAAGCTTCCCCACAGGGCAGCCGCCCCAGCAATGACACCTGGGGTGGCATCTCAGGACCGGTCCCTTCCTTGGTGGCCCCCAGCTTAGTCGTGGGCTCTGGGCGGCCCGCCTTGTGGATGCTGGGCAATCGCAGTGGACGTGTCTCACGGGGACGTAATCTCCGCGCAGGCAGAGTCTGGTGCTGTGGTGCAGAGGGGCCTCACCCTGGAGAGGCCCCTAACGGGCTGCCCGTCTGCGGGGATGACATCACAGGGCGAGCCAGCTCCTCTGGTGATGGCGTCACAGGAAGGAAGCAGAACCCCTGTGGCGATGTCCTAGAAAGGAGGCCTTGTGTCTGGTAAGGACGTGAGGTGCTTTTCCCTGTGGCGCGTCCCGGAAGATGGCTTTGTCTGCAGGCACGGCTTCATAGACAGAGGCATCTTCTTTGGAAGAAAATATTTTCCTGGTGACGATGAGGTCCACAGAGGCCTTTTGGTGCCAGAGACAACATCAGAGGGTGAGACTTATCTGTGCAGTGACGTCACAGGAGGGCTCCTTGTCTCTCGGGACGATGTCACGGGACAAGGCATTGGTCCTCTTACGACGTCACCAGAGGGAGGTCTTCGTGATGACACCGTGGAGCACAGACACGGCCTCCAGCGATGACTGTAGTGGGCCTGTTCCTCTGCGATGACCTCATGGGAAGCAGGGTTTGTCCCTGTGATGAACACAGATGTTTTTTTACTACTGATGACCTCACATACAGGCCTCTTCCTCTGTGATGACGTCATGGGAAGGAGGCCCTGCCTCAGACTGTGACAGGAGGAGGATCTTATCTGCCATGACATTGCAGAAGGAAACTTTTTCTCTCTTGAGGATTTCGTCCAAAACCGTGTCCTTGGAGGTAGCCCTCCTGGCCCCCGCAGGTCTGGATTCCAGGCCCCCCAGCCGGGTGTGGCAGGGGGTGCAGGCTGGGATGGGGGCCCCAGGCCGCAGCGCCCCAGCCCCCGGCCCAGCCTTGGACGCTCAGACAGTCACCTCGTTCTTGCTGGCCGTGCGGAGGTGTTGGGGCAGGTGATGGCCGGGGATGAACTGCAGCTGCTCCAGCGTGCCCTGGCGCTGGAAGGGCGGCCTGCGGGCCAGCGTGCCCCCACCCCCGCCGGCGTCTGACATCCAGGCGGGCTGCGGTGAGCCGTGCAGGGCGTGGTGGTGGTGCGCGTGCAGGCCGGGTGGCGGCGGCAGGCCGTGCAGCGGCGTGGGGGGTCCCCCGGGCCCCAGCAGCAGGTTGGAGTGGGAGGCGGCCAGGCTGGCTCGTGCGGAGGGCTCGGGGGGCAGCGCGGGGCTGCGCGGCGGCGACAGGAGGTGCTCGCGGCTCTGGCGCAGGGCCTCGGGCGACGACAGGAGGAGATGCTCTTGGGACACGAGGCGCGCGCGCGGCAGCGTGAACTCGTAGCGCGACCGGCCCCCGTCGCCCAGCAGGTGCTCCTGGGACATGACGCGCCGAGGGTGGGGCGCGGGGGCCAGGCCCAGCTCCTCGGGGCCGCCCCAGCCATCCATGCGGTAGCCGCCCCCCGTGCCGGGTCGCCGCAGCGCGTGCAGGGGCAGCGTCCCACGGGGCACCTCCGCCAGGTGCCGGCGCTTCAGGTAGGCCTCGTCCAGGTCCTTCTCGGCTGCGGGAGAAGTGGGGAAACCATAGAGCTGGGCCCCCTGCCGGCCCAGAAGCTGCCCGCCTCCCTGGGCCATCCCTCTGCTTCTCCTCGCACTGGGCCTCCAGCCCCCAGGGAGCTCCAGACATCACCGGAACTTCCTGGGCATTAGCCTGGGCAGGGGCACGGTTTTAACCCGTGGGAACAGTCAAGCTAGAAGAATACATGTTCCCAGGCCCAGCTTGCGGTGCTGGGGCCATAGACGAGGAGGGGGACTGTTTTTTAAATCGCTTGGGAATATCCTTTCTTTTGGGCGTAGAACCCAGCTCTTGCTTTTTGAGGAAACTTCCTTCTCTTTCATCCTGTAGAAAGTATTTTTCGATTCGACCCATTCATGGATTGTAAAGTCAATGTTGTGGGTAGAGACAGTATTTTGCAAAATGAAATAGGATAAAAAATTATTAGAAAGTTTCCCACAATAAGAAAAAAGTGAAAGAAAGTGAAGTCGCTCAGTCGTGTCCTCATGGACTATAGCCCACCAGGCTCCTCAGTCCATGGAATTTTCCAGGCAAGAGTACTGGAGTGGGTTGCCATTTCCTTCTCCAGGGGATCTTCCCAACCCAGAGGTTGAACCCAGGTCTCCCGCACTGCAGGCAGATGCTTTACCATCTGAGCCACCAGGGAAGCCCATCAAGAGAATAAGGGTGAGTACAATTTTTGTTTCAGCTGTGTGTGTTATTGAAATACCAATGGTTGAAGTGACATAATATCTGGGATTTGTTTTGAAATAATCCACCAAAAGATGGGGTGGGGGAAGGAGCAAGTCAGAAAATGTTAAAGCTGGGTGATAGGAACCTAGGGGTTCATTTTATCATTTCTCTGCTCTTGAATGTGTTTGAAAATGTCCACAAGAGCAAGTTTCAAAACTTCGCTGTAATTAAAAAGTTGCCGGTGTATGTGGGTTTCATGAGACACAATATAAAAACCCTTTCTGACTGTGAATCTCAGTTTAAAATGTGTGACGCCTCCTCCACGACCAGGAATGTCCAATCAAGAGTCATGGTGACTGGTTCTGGGACAAGCTCATGACCTTTCTTGGCCAGTGGAGTTTGGGCTTGGGATTTTTGCTGCAATCACTGGGAGAGACTCTTCTGGTAAGAACTGCCCTGAAGATTGTCAGGGCAGTCTTTGCCATCACAGAGGGAGATTCTGTCTGAAAACGAAGCCAGCCCACTGTTCAGCAGAGCCGAGAGATGTAGAATCTTGGCGCCAGCTCTTGAGCACCTGGGTTCAGCCACACCTGAAGCTTGTGGCACACAGAATTTGCCTTATCAAGCCAACGTAGTTACCTTTTTTCCCTAAGTTGTGTTTCAGCATAGTTACCTTTTTTTTTTCCTTTAAATTATGTTTCTATTAATCGCAAACACAAGTCCTGATGAATGCAATAGATCTTGTGGAGAGGACCATGGATTTGCACTTATGAAAAGCACCCTAACTAGTTAACTGCGATGCAGAATGACCTTGAGTCTTTCTGGAAGCCCTTGGAGGAAAAAAAAAGAACCCTAAGCGGGGGAGGGGGGGAGGGAATCGAGGACTTGAGCAGGCGCTCGGGCCACTGTCCAGGGTCCTGAACCCAAGCCCTGCCCCCGCCCCGCCGCCCAGGCAGCCCCTTTCCTGGGACTCACCAAGCCTCTTGAGAGAGGAGTAGCGGTTGAGCTCCGATTTCACGGCGGCCTCGTAGGACGGGGGCAGATGCGAGAGGTTGTGGAAGGACCGCGAGCAGGACAGCGTGGAGTAGCGCAAGGAGGGGCTGGGCGGCGGGATGGCCCGCCAGTCTGGGGCAGAGGGCACGGCCGGGGTCAGTCCAGGCCAGTCTGGGGCAGAGGGCACGGCCGGGGTCAGTTCGGCCCTGCTCCCTCGAACCCCGCGCTTCCGCCCCCGCCCCCTTAGAGCTTTAGCAGCCTGGGGTTCCAGCCCCTCAAAGCTGCAGCAGTCCAAGCTCCCTCTGCTCACTCCCCCCACGTCCCCTCGGGGGCTCCTTGCTGGGGAAGGAGCAGGAGGCGCAGCCGGCACGTCCTGTGTGCCCCACCCCAGGCAGGAGGGCCGAGCTCCAGGCCGCTTCCCGCGGACCGCTCCAGGGCTACCCGGCTGGTCCGTGAGGACAGGCTCCCACGGCCTCAGCCCTGCCCTATCGGGGTACCTGGCTCCGACTAGTGCCAGGTGGGGAGGGAGGGAGCCCTGCCCGCCCCGGGTGCGTACCCAGAGTGGCAGCGTGGTGTTTGGGGCTGTTGACGCTGAGGTGCAGGTAGTTGTGCAGGTTATCTGTGGGGACCAAGAGGGGAGGGCGTCACTGCCGTTGCCGGCGCCCAGCTGGCACCCCGTCCAGGTCCGTGTGGAGGGCTCCCTGCTCGCGTCTTCCTGGTCCCCAGCTCTGCAATCTTTGCCCTGACTTCCTTCTCCCTTCTGGATCGTCAAACCAGCCTTCTGCCCAGCTCCAAGACCAGCCCAGCCACTGTGCTCCTCACACACACACACCCACACACACACACACACCCCTCTGCTGCGCGAAACCCTCCACCTATCTCACCATCACCGATGGGACACAGTCTAAGCTGGGGGCGGCCTCTGAGGCCTTCCGACCTGCCCTCAATCTCATCTCTCACCCCTCCCCTCAAGCCCTGCTTCCCTCTGATGCCCAGTGGTCCAGCTCAGTTCTGCCACAGGGCACGTGCTGTTCCGCTGTTTTCTGCGCGTTGAACCCCTTCCTCCCCTTCTTTGCCTGAAGACCTCCTTCCTGCTCATCCCTCCAGATCCAGGTCAAATGACTCTTCATCACTAGTACTCAAAGTCCTCTTCTCTCCTGCGTTCCTGACCTCAGATCAATCCGCGTACTTTACTGCCTGGACCCGCCTCCCAGCCTCCTCCGGAGCCTTCCTCCTCTCATTTCTTTCCCTGCACACGGGTCCCAGAGACATAGACCTGCCCACTCGGGACTCTGCTCCTCTCCCGCTCTAAACTCCTCCCTGGCTCTCCATTGCCCTCAGGACACAGAGCTACTCAGCTTGGCCCGGCACTCGAGGCCCTTCCTGAGGTGCCTGCCCACCCTCTCCCCAGCCTCAGCTCTGGGGGCCTCACAAGCTGAGCTGCCCAAGAAACTCCCCTCCGTCCCCTGGCCACTGCCCCAAGATCTTCTGAGGGCGCCTCCTCTGCCTCCCCAGACCAGGCCCTCTGACCCTCTCCCAGCCGCCTGGACCTCTCCGCTGACGCTCTGGCCACGGCCCGTAAGAAGAGCCGTGATGTGAGGCAAGCCCTCCTCTGATGCTCATTTTATGGATGAGGAAACTGAGGCCCAGAGAACTGAAGCCGGTCGCCCCAGGTCACAGTGGTAGAACTAGGATTCTAACCAGGCGTCTAGCTCCAGACATTCCAACTCAGTGGCTACCTGCGTCCTTGTGTGTCACCGGCTGCTGGGTGATCTGACATGAGTTTCTCAAGCGCAGTGGCTTGAGAAACCGTCGACGCGCCCGCGGTGCCCACCTAGGGTGCCCACGGAAGGGCAGGGAGTGGGGCGGGCTCACTGCACCGTCTGGAGCAGTGTCCGGAACAGGGCTCAGCCCGCACTGTGCGGGGAAGGCAGTCCAGGGCGGTGGGAGGCGGGGCCACCGTTGGGGCGGGGCCACATGATGGGGCGGGGCCGAGGACAGCCGCAGCCCCGCCTCTGCTCACCGAGATTGGACGGCTTCACGGGGTTGTAGAGGTTCTTGGGCGTCCTCGGCGGCATGCTGTCCGGGCCTCCGACCCCTGTGGTTAGGGAGCTGCTTCGTGCCCGGTCCGGGCGGGCCCCGGGCCCCGCTTGATGTCTCAGAATGTCCACCAGAGCCCTGGAAGGGGCAGAGGGATGGTCAGTGGCCTGGGGGCTGCGGGTAGGGATGGAGAGAGGGAGGGCGCAGGCCTCTTTCCCCTCCCCTTCTCACCTTTGCGGGTGTCTTAGTTCAGCTCGGCTTCTCGCCTTTGGCCACGCCCCTTGTTAGCGTCAGTCTGAGCTCCGCCTGCCTCAAGGTCCCTTCGACTCACTTCCCCAATTCATCTGGACCCTACCTCTTGTGTGGTCCCTTCCACAGCGTCCTCTCTGTGGCCCTGCGCCACCCCGAACCTGGGACCTTACTCCTGTTTCTTTTGCTGCCGTCCCCATGGCGATAAAACCTTAGATTCACCCTTGACTCTTCTTTGTCTTTCCTCCATGGCCCTTAGTAATCCCCTGGATTCGCTCTCCAAAATATATCCCAACCATTTGTCGCCACCTCTGCGGCTAGCAGCCTGCCTCTCAGAGCCATAGACCCACCTGGCCTGCCCATTTCTGCCCTTGTCCCTTGCAGGCTAAGTTCACATGCACAGCCCAGGGCTCAGGTGGCCGCACACGGAGCTCAGGACACTCCAGTGGCCCCCCTGCCACACTTAGGATGAACCCACCTCTGCCTGCTTCTGTCCACCTCCTCCTCACCCACTGCGCTCCAGTGTCGTGGGCCTCTTCACAGTCCTTCCAACAAGCCACCCCAGGGCCTTTGCGCTTACGGCTTCCTCTGCCTGGAGTGCCCTTTCCATAGATACCTGTTTGGTTCTCTCTTATCCTCCAGGTCTCTGCTCAGAGAGGTCTTTCCTGGCCCCTTCATGTAAAACAGCACCTCCCCTCCCACTCACAGCTCGTCATACTGCTTTACTTCACAGCAGTTATTAGTATCTGAAAGTATACTGCCCATGTGCATGGCTTCCCTGGTGGCTTGGATGGTAAAGAATCTGCCTGCAATGCAGGAGACCAGGCTTGATACCTGGGTTGGGAAGATCCCCTGGAGAAGGAAAGGGCAACCCACTCCAGTATTCTTGCCTGGAGAATCCCATGGACAGAGGAGCCTGGTGGGCTATGGTCCACGGGGTCCCAAAGAGTTGGACACGACTGAGCAACTAACACTGCTTGCTTGCTATCTTAATGATAACGGTAGCCAGCATTTATTGAGGGTTTACCATGTGCCAGGACTGGACATGAATCAACCCAGTTAATCTTCGTTGCTGTCCGAATGGGTGGGGAACAATGATTAGCCCCACTGTACAGACACAGGAAACAGGCACAGAGAGGTTAAGCAACTTTCCTCGGGTCACACAGCCCGCAGGCGGCTGACCTGGGATTAGAGGCTAGGTTTACTCGTCAGTGCAGGAATTTTGTCTTGTTCAGCGCTGTGCCCCAGCTCCTGGCTCACAGAAAGCGCTCAAGAAATATTTGCTGAATGAAGGCCTGAACCAACCTCGTCACTCCCTAGCCTGTCACTTAAGTCACCTGTATTCTCAGGCCCCGCCCATCTCCTCAAGGCATCGGCTTCCGAGCTTCGAGCTTGGGGAGGCTGCCTCAGCCTCTGGCCATGCGGGCCCACCCACCTCACTCCATGCTGGCCCCGCCCCCGTCGCCCAAGTCCAGCCCCCAGCACCCCCTCTCCGCCCCCCGGCCCCAGAGTACACACACCTGGGCACGTTGATCTCCCGGTGCGCCCTGGGCGCACGGGACGCCTTGCTGAAGGCCACTTTGGCGCCGACGCCCACGGCCAGGGCGAAGCTGATGACCCCGCACACCACGTAGGCCGTGCTGCCCCCTGGGCCCTCGCCCCCACGCCCCCCAGCGCCCCCCGCCCGGCCCCCTTCCAGCCAGCCGGCCTGGCCGGGCCCAGGACCCCCGCCCGCACCCCCGGCGCCCCCGGCGCCCCCGGCCAGCGGCGGCGGCGTGGTGGCCCAGCGCGGCGTGTCGTAGTTGGAGCAGGAGGCCTGCGCCAGGCGCATGTGGCGGTGTTCGCAGCAGAAGCGGTAGTGGCAGGTGCCGCAGCAGAAGCGGTAGGAGCCGGTGCTGCAGTTGAAGGTGGCGTCGTACTGGCCCATGACGTCGTAGTAGCCGTGGCACAGCTCGGCCGGAGGGGGCGCACGTGCGGCCGCGCCCGCCGAGCTCGGGGTGCTGGCTCTGGTGCCGTTGGCCCCCGGGCCCGCTGCTCCCCCGCCGCCCGTCAGCGCCCCGGTCAGGCGCCGCAGGTGCGCCAACAGGGCGGGCAGCGGACCCGGGGGCTCGGCGCTCGTGGCGTTGGACGGACGCGCCCCAGCCTGGCCGGTAGTCGAGGCCAGTAACAGGAGGGTCCCGAGGAGCAGGAGGGCCGGCATGGGGCGCGCAGGAGCTCGGCCAGGGCAGCCAGGCTGGGGGGCGAACCGAGGCTGGAACGGTGCACGGAAGGCGCCAGAGGTGCAGAGATGTGGAGATGGTGGCAGGAAAGGATGAGGAAGGCAGCCCAAGGGAAGACAGAAGCACGGGGAGGGGGCGGGCAGGAGCCAGGAGGCGGAAAAGGGGGGGACATGCATGGGCCCGGGGTTGGCCAGGCCCAGGGGGCAGTGGTCGGTGATGCGGGAGCCACAGAAGAATGTGCCGATGCCGCAGAGGGGGAACAGCAACGATCACGGGCAGAGAAAGGGTCATAGAGTGATGAATGGGAAGGAAAGGGAAAGTGGACAGGGGTGTGAAGAAATGAGAGGGACGGATAAAAACCAGAGGAGAGATGGGATGGAGGGAGAAGAAACCAAGGAGGCAGGTGAGGGAGAGGGCAGAGGGAGAGGCCGAGGGGAGCCAGGGAGCCAGGGCGGAGGTGGGCAGGGTCAGCAGGACCAAGGGCGGCAATGAAGGGGGCGCGGGGGACGGGGGTGGGGAGACGGGGAGGAGAGAGAGGAGAGTGGATGGGAGGAAAGAGAGATCCGAGTTGAGAATCTGAGTTCGTAGACCAGGAGGCAGGGCAGGGAGGGAGCCCTACATTACTGACGGGGGCGGAGTGCACTTTGTTGAGGGCCCGTCCCTGCACCCTGGCGTGTTTAGCAGCAGCTGCTGGGTGCAGGAGCGTTCACACCCCCCCCACCGCATTGTGACAACATAGGATGCCTCCAGGCATTGCCCAGTGTCCCCCTAGGGGCACATTTGCCCTCAGTTAGAACTGCTGGCCTACACCCCTGTGGTCCTCAGTTCCCCCAAAGCTTATTTTTTTCCTTTATTTAGGTCTGATAGTCGAGGGGTCTTGAGCCTCTGTCTCCCTTCTCTCTCTGCCCCACTCCCCACCCTTACCCCTCACATACACACACACACACGCACACACTCTCTCTCTCTTACAATTTCAGCTCTGAAGTGTCTCCTTGCACAGCTGGCAAGTCAGAGTGGCAGTGGGTCATCTCCCAGCCCCACCATGTGCCAGGTGCCTGGCACTGGACACACCTAAGTCCTCACGTGCCTGTTTCCCCATCTATAAACTGGGGGTAAGGGTGGCTATCACTGGGTGGTTGGAAGGACGAACCCACTCCAGTATTCTTGCCTGGAGAATTCCATGGATAGAGGAGCCTGGTGGGCTGCAGTCCATGGGGTCGCAGAGTCAGACGCAACTGAGCACGCACTCGGAGGGCTCCGAGCAGCACCTGGCCTAGTGCAGGCGCTACACTCCCTGGAGGGGACAGGGTGAGAGGGGCCAGACGGACAGGTCGGCCTCGCTGTGTCTGCGGCAGCCCAGCAGGCGGGCTCCTGCAGCAGCGTTTACTGAGGCTGGGGGTGCAGTGGGTGAACCGCAGGGTTCCGCCTCTGTCTTTATGGGGCTCGCATTCTGGCACGCAGACAAAGCCAGTACACAGACACGTATCAATGGGACGCACGCTGAAAACTATTATGAAGAAACACTAAGAAATTATGAAGGAGGCCATGAAGAAATAAAAGCAGCGGGAGGAGGTGGGAGTGAGGGTGGGTGGGTGGGACTAGTTTAATAGATGTCTGTTCGCTGTTATTTTTACCCTTTATTCCTCCCCTTTGAGTGCACGTGTATCTTGGGACCACAGCATTATCAAAGGCTGCTGGGGGCTGGGATGCGGAGAGGGCTGTGGGAGACTGAGGCGCCACCCGCGTTTCCATGGGGCCTCAACCTTCCCTTTTAGCTCTGCTCTGGCCGCGGTCCCGCGCTCCCCGCTGCCTTCTGGACGCCCCCACTTGGTGTGTCACAGTCCTCTAAGAAGTGCCTTGGCCCACACTCCGGAAAGCACTTTGGCAGTTCCTCAAGAGTTCAACATATAGGGACTTCACTGGTGGGCCAATGGTTGAGACTGTGCTCCCAATGCAGGAGGCACAGGTTCTGTCTCTGGTTGGGAACTAAGATCCTGCATGCAGCAGGATGTGGCCAAAAAAAAAAAAATTAGAGTTACCACATGACCCAGGAGTTCTACTCCTAGGTATCTGCCCCAAAGAGTTGAATACATAAATGTTTACAACAGCCCCAGAGGGAAGACCACCCAAGTGCCCATCAGTTGATGAATGGGTAAACAAAATGCAGTCTAGCCATTCAGTGGAATAATACTCAGCCACGAAAAGGGACAGAGCACCGATAGATTCTACATCCTGAAGAACCTCAAAGACATTAAGAGAGAAAAGCCAGACACAAAAAGTCACATATCGATGATTACATTGATATGAAATGTCCACAATAGTCACATCCATGTGGACAGAAGCTGATAAGTGGTTGCCTGGGGCTGAGCGCAGGTGGGAAGAGGAGCTGACTGCTCAATGGGGGCAGGGCCTTCTTTGGGGGTAATGAAAATGTTCTGGAACTAGACAGTGATGGTAGTCACACACCATCATTAAATACTATTGACTTGTACACTTAAAATGGTTAAATTTTGTGTTACATATATTTTACTACAGTTAAGAAACAGAAAAACAACCAACATACATCAAATGGTGTCACAGCTAGATTTTGAACTCAGGGCACCACCGCCCATAGAACATGGATGCCTCTGTCCCACACAGAGAAACGCAGGCCTTCATGCTCACAGAGATACCCCTTCTGAGAGCGACACATGCATGTGGCGATGTGGACTCCTTCATTCATACAAGGGCGGCCACGTATGGTTGGGCAGGTTGTGCACTGCACAAGAGGGTCTGGCAGAGAGACTGGCTCTCCTTCCCAAGGCACACTGGGGGGGCGTCATCCATCTGTGGGAAGGGGCACTCCTTCCAAACACACACAAGGGTGCCATCTGCCTGCTAAATCACAGATGCTGGGATGCTGCATAGGGCCAAGGGGTGCCTTGGTCTCATCTGCCCCACATGGGCTAGTAGTGTGCAGGCTCGGTCCCTATGCTGTGCCAAGCCTCTGGCAGGGCTCCATCACAGAATTTCTCCCTCTGCTGACAGAGTGCCGTGGTCCCCTCCAACTTCACACACAGGCACATTCCCAGGGAAATTCCAACTCCTGGTCATTGACAGCTCTGGGGAGTGGGGCAGGAGGAGCGGGGGCATACACCTGCTCAGGTCCAGCAACACACACACACACACACACACACACGACCCCTCTGTCAGCGGGGGCCCAGAGCCTCCCTCCCCTGTGTCCCACCTCTTGCCCTGCAGCACCTACCCCTGCCGACACTGGGCCAGATGCACGGATACAGAGGACCAGCCTTCCTCGGCCTCACAGAACTCTGCACGGACGCACAACAGAGCTTGTGTGTGTGGTGACACGGAACACAGGACACCCACGTGGTGGCCCAGACACAGCACGCAAGGACACCCAGGATCGTCCTGGTAGCACACCCGAGCCTCCTCCCAACACACGTGCAGTACAGCTCCCTGTGGACACACAGCCCTGCGTCTCTGGGCATTCCCACCCACAGCACCCAACAGACACAGTCTCAGACACCATGACACCCTGGGACCACACACAGCTCCAGAACGCGGCCAGAGACCCGCCCCAGCCAGCTGCACCTGGACACGCTGCCCACCGCCTGTAGACTGTGGATGCTTGTATCCCAGCCAGACGGGCAGCCTCGTGGGTACACACGCTAGTGCAAACCCCGCGGCGGAGCGTCTGGAAGCAGGCATGTGACCCTCCTTCAGACACGCCCAGACAGCACCCCCTCCCCGACACACACGCAGGAAGGCACGATCCTCCTCCCCCAAGCCGTCTTCTCCCTCCCCGCCCCGGGCACAGCCAGCAGCTCAGGGCCAGAACCCAGAATCCTAGTCCAGGACCAGAGAGATAACAGATGTGGGCACAGAGCTCAGGGAGCCAGTGTGAGATGGGGTCCCTGTGCTCCTGGAGAACCCCTTCTTCCCCCTGCTGCCCTGCCAGCACTGCGCCACACACCTCACCCCCCACCCCTCTTCTGACCCTGTCAGCTGGAATGGGCGGGGCGGGGCAAGGACTGCCTCGTGAGATGCTTGGGAGCAGAGTGAGAACAGGATGCCGGAGGCCGGGGAGAGAGTCTCAGGGTGAGGGCAGAGGGTTAGAGAGAGGGAGGGGTAATGACCCAGGGAGAAGGAGACATAGAGACTCAGGGATAGAAACGGAGCCTCAGGGAGAGCGACAGAGACCCAGGGAGAGGGAGATGGAGACCCAGAGAGAGGGACGGAGAACCAGAGAGACGGAGACCCAGAGAGAGAGAGAGAGAGAGAGATCCAGAGAGAGAGAGAGAGATCCAGAGAGAGAGACGGAGACCCAGAGAGAGAGAAACATAGAAACTCAGGGAAGAGCCTCGGGGAGAGGCACAGAGACCCAGAGAGAGAGAGACGGAGACCCAGAGAGAGAGAGAGACATCCAGAGAGAGAGACGGAGACCCAGAAAGAGACACAGAGACCCAGAGAGAGAGAGAGAGAGAGAGAGAGAGAGAGACCCAGAGAGAGAAACACAGGGAGAGGGTCAGAGACCCAGGAGAGAAGAACAGAGATGAAGAGAAGGGATATTCTCCTCCTTTCAAAGAAACTGAAGATATTCAAAGAATATTCAAAGAGAAGAGGGCAGAGACCTGGGAGGGCGAATAGTGACGGGGAAAAAAGACCCAGATAACTGGGGATCAAAGGAGAGCGAGAGAGAAGGAAAGACAGCCTGAGAAGGAGGACAGAGACCCGCAGGGGGAGGAGACCCAGAGAAAGTCAGAAGCCTGATCTCGGGCTGCAGGGCGTTGGAGAGGGGTGGGCAGGTGGGCGCTGAGGGTGCGGGGGTCCGAAGGCAAAAGGCGCGCGGGCCTCCTAGGAATGTCTGGAGTTGAGGGTGGGTTTGGGGTAGGGATGTGGCGAGAAGGCAGTAGGAGGGGCGATCCGGGTTCAAGAGGAGGCAGACCCGGCAGCAGGGGTCCGGGTAGGGGGCGGGGATCCCAGCTCCCGGAGGGGGCGGCGGGGTGGAGGCACCCGGCCCCGCCTCCAGCTCGTCGCCCGGGGGTGGGGTTTGAGGAAGAGACGCGGCAGGTCCCCACGCACCCCCCGCTGCCCGCCGGGTGCCTAGGCCTTCCCGTCCGCTCTCTGTCTCTGGGAGTCTCTGCGTCTCCCTGTCCTGACCTCCTCCCGGATCTCGCGCCCACTGCCCCTCCCTCGGCCCGCCGGCCAGTCTCATCTCTGCAGGGAGGTGCCCGGGGTCACGGGCTCTCTTAGCCCGTCTCTCTCCACGTGTCTCAGCGCATCTCTGCATCCTGCCGTTTCTGCCCTACGTCTCCTCCGCGTGCCAGCATTTCTTCCTCCCCTCTGCCCCGTCAGTCTCTTCTCTGCACATCCCCGTCTCTCGCTACCTCTGACTGCGTGTCTCCATCTCTGTGTGTGTCTTTCCCAGGTTTGCTGTCTACAGATCTCTGACCCTGTGAGTGTCTCTGTGCCCCCTCCGACCCCGGACCACCCATCTCCCTTCCCGGGCCCCTCACTCTCACTCAGGCTCAGGTTAGAGGGGCGGGGTGGGGGGGCGCTGCGACGGGAGCTGTGTGTTCCCAGCGCAAAATAGACTCCTGTTGCCATGGCGACGCGAGCGCGGCCTCCGAGACGCGAGGCTTCAGGCTGGGGGGTGAGGAGGGGGGACACCTGGATTCGGAAGGCGGGGGCCGGGGGCGCTGGCGCCCGGTCCCAGGGGTTCCTGGAGGAGGGGGAAGCAGGGACTCCTAGGTCCCTGTAGAGAGAGGCCCCTGGGCGCTCTGACGCGGGGTCCGGTGACCGGGCCTTCTGAGCGAGGTCTGGGATCCAGGAACGGGGAGCGGGGGTGCTCTGATTCCCCAGTGGGGGCGGTCTGGCTGAGAGCTCTGACGCTTGGGTCCCTGGGGGACTCAGATTGCCTTCTTGGGCCCCCAAAGGTTGCGGGATGGGGGTGGGGGAGCCTGAGACTCTAAAAGGGCTGAGCGGCCCTGACTGGGGGTCTCGTTGAGTCCCGACTCCCAGATTTCCAAGGGGGCTGTAGAATTCTGGGAGCCCCCATGCGGATCCCCGGGCTCCTGTCTTAGGGCAACAGGGACCACTCAGATGAAGCTATCAGTCCTTCCCATCCATCCGTCCATCCATTCAACCGCATGCCTGTCTCTTCCTCCGCGTCCCCAAGTCCCTCCTGCCTCAGTTTCCCCCTCCGCACCGGGGTGCGGCCGCGCTCACCTCACTTTCCGGATGCGGGACCCTGGGGGAGTCGGGGGGGTGGCGGCGACGTGGGGGGCCGGCCGGAGGAGGCAGAGCGAGCGCGTGTCTGCGAGCCAACCCGGCTGGGCGTGTGCGCGCGCGCTGCCTGGGGGGCGGCCGGCAGCGTGTCGGGGACCCGGGCCGGCAGTCCCTTTGCGGGCAGATGCGCGCCGGCTGCGGTGCAGATGTGAGTGGCCGCCCTCGCCTTTGCCTCGAGCCGCCGGCTAGGAGTTGAGCGGAGGCACCACCCCCTCCCCACCTGCCGGGGACCCCTCTTCCCCCGCCGCCCGCGGGCCCCGGTCGCCCCCGGGACACCCCCCAGCCCAAGAATGGTTCGGCCCACAGTCACATCAGTGTTTATTCTCCGTGAGCGGGTCCCACACAGACTGTGACGCCCTCCCCCTCGCCGCCCCTTGGAGTGGCCCGGGGCCGAGCCCCGCCTCCAGCCCGGCTCGACCAACCCTCGCCCAGCTCCGGGAGCTTCATTTGCATTTCCGGGAGCTGCGGCCCAATGGGGAGGCGGCACCCACCGCCCTCCCGAGGGGGCGGATCTCCCGGTGGACTGCACCACTCTCGGGACCCGGCGACGGGGGGAGAAAGCACGCCTGCCAGAGTCCCGAGGACAGGAGAAGAGGGTGTCTCCGCACAGCGCAGGGTGGCGAGGTCAGCGGAAGAGGGGGTTCTGGTCTTGGAAAAGGCCCAGCAGCCCGCTGTCGGGGCTGGGCTCCTTGATGAGCTTCTGGATCTGTAGGGGGAGTCAGGAGTCAGGGGTTTCCGTCTCCACAACAGATCCATTTTCATCTCCCTCGCCGCACTCCTCCCTCCCCCAACCCCCGGGCAGTAACTGGCCAAACTAACCGCCCCCTCCCCTCAAGACTTTTGCTGGTGGTCTCCCTTTCACCACAGCTTACCAGGGTTAGTGCCTGATTATCTGTCACCTGGGCCCACCTTACCGGCTTCGACCACTGAGGGTGACTGACTGTCCTGGGGCTTCCTGGGTACACCTACTTCTTAAGTAATCTCCCCTCTCAACTCTCAGGTCCAGCCCACGCCTTGCGCCTCAAGTCTGGAGGCACTTATGCAACTGACTCTTAGATGCTGGTGGTCATTTGACCTTCCACCCCCTCCCCCATCAGTGCACAGCCTGAGCGGCTGTGCTCACCCTCTCTGGGCTGCCTTTTCATGCACTGCACCCACCAGCAAGTCCTCTCATGCTAACCTACAGAAATTACAAAATGAAAGTGAGCCAGGCCTGTAACTCTGCCGCCTCCACCCTCGTTTCCCTCCTTCCTACCCCATGTCCATTAGCCGCCCAGCGCCACACACAGATCTGACAGTGTCCAGATCCCGGGTGCAACCGCACCAGAACCTTTGGGAAGACTCCACTCTGGCTCCTCCCAGCCCCCCGCCCCTCCTCCACCCAGAGTTCACCGTGCCCTTCTGTGGTTCCTTGAATAAGTCAAGCTTAGTCCCACATCCAGGCTTCTGCCCTAGCTGTCCACTCTGCCAAGACTGCTTTTCGGATGACCGGTTGCTCACCGCCCACACTTCAGGTCTCCGCTTTAAGGCCACCCCCAGGAGGGGCCTCCGTGCTGCCGGCCCCCATCTCATCTCTCACACACCCCACAGATTCCCTCCCCAGCTCCTGGCCGCCATGTGAAACTGAATACAGATTGTCTTTTTCTGCGATTGCTCCTGGACCTGCCACACTGGCTGGCACACAGTAGGTGCTCAGTAAATGCTCAACAGACCTGATCTAAGAGGAGGAGAAGGGGCAGATCTCAGAGGACTGGGATATTGGCATATTCCGTTACCCTAAGGGCCAAGGTGTGAAGCCGTGGCTACCCAGTCAGACCTGGGTACTGGGAAGGCCACTTGGGTGGTGGCTGTGGAGGCTGGACCTGAGTATCACAGACTGGAGGAGGAGGAGGAGGAGGAGGGGTGCTGGGGAAGGGCCGGGCGGAGCTGTGGACAGGGTCCCCGTGGCTCCCTTCCATCTCCACCTCGCTCTAAAGTCCCCTTCTTCCGGGAGGCCTCTGGACTGCCCTCAGCAACCCGTCCTGGCACACCCGGCCCTCGCCTGCTTTCTCTCTCTCTACAGCCCTCAGGGTCAGCTGGCTTCTCCCCTCCGGGATGTACGGTGTTGACCCGCAGTCTCCCCTGGGGGCGGCAGCCTGCTATGTTCCCGGATGTATTCTGCCGCTGTACCGTGGGCGCTGGAAAGGCATTTGCTGTTTGTGTGGGAGAAGGGGGAGGTCGGGTGTGGGGGGGTCCAGTACCTCTTTGAACTGAGGGTGGGCGGCGTCGCCCACGAGCTGCAAAATGAGCCCCTCGCTGGTAGAGAGGAAGGCGCCGCTCTGGCGCAACCGCGACAACGCCACCAGCCGGTCCACCTGGCTGAGGGGGTGGGGGAGAGGGTGTCTCGGTCCCTACCCCACGCCCAGACAGCCGGTGAACTCAGCAAGGATCCACCCCCGGGTTCTCCCTGGGTGCCCCAAACCCAACCCACACGCACCTCACCCCTGAGAAGAGCTCACCTCCGGGAGGTACAGGCATCCACCACCACGTGGACCTGCAGCCCACGATCCAGGAGGTCCAGGGCCGTTTGCTGGGGGCGGAGAGATGTCAGGACCACCCCAGCCAGGAATGACGGGGGCCAGGGTGGGGCTGAGGGCGGACCAGGGCAGGAGGGGTGGGGATTATAGCGGTATCCTTGGCAGGACGAAAGCCCAGGGGTCCTGAGTGGAGGTGAAGGTCCCAGGTCAGGAGGGGAGCCACGGGTCAGGAAGCAGTGTCCAGGGTTCTGGGTTTTCAGGTTGGGGAGGTCCCAGGTGGAAAGGAGGTCCCAAGGGTCAGTGGGGGTCTCACCAAGATGCAGGCTTGTGTCTCCAAGCCACAGAGGAGCACAGAGCGCAGCTGGGGCCGTGCGTCCAGCTCCTGCTGCACCACCGGCACCATGCTGAAGCAGGTCTTGGAGTGTGGCTGGAGGCCCTGGGCGCCCAGCTCGGGCACCGTGGGGCCCAGGCCCTGTGGGTACTGCTCAGTCAGCACTGTCGGCACACTCAGCAGCCGGGCCACCTGGCATGGGGGCGGAGGAGCGCAGGTCTGAGCCCAAAAGGGGCTGCGGCCTGGACTCCTGGTCTGAGGGAAGAGGCATGGGGTCTGGACCTGGGTCCGAGGGAGCAGGGCTGTACCTTGAGCATGCGCGCAGCCACAGAGACGATCTGGCGGAAGTACACGACGTGGCGGAACTTCTCCTGCATGTCGCACAGGAAGAGCATGGAAGATCCGGGGAGGACGCGGCCCAACGCGGGCCTCCCAGCTGCCATGTCCTGGAGTGGACCGAGGGCCCAGGGAGTGCGATTAGGCTCGGAGGGGGCTTCTTTGCATGTCCGGGGTCCATGCACTCACCCCCTAGACTCCCACTGTGACCCTCCCGCAGCCTGGACGGAGACTGAGGCTCTGAAGTCCCCCGGAGGGTACGGTCAGCCCCTGAGGGGTCGGGATGGGGTCCTGAGGCAAAGCTGCACCCCCCACCCCCGCCCCCCACGGCCTGCGATCCCTCAGGTCTGATTGCCTCCCTGAATGCAGTTTGCCCACGCCTGAGACTCACTAGCTGAACCCCGCCGCCTAGGGGTCTTAGAAAGAAAGGCTGGGGTACCCACGAGGTGTAGTATTCGGCCACGAAAAGGAAAGGAGCGCGGACGCACCTCGCCGTGAATGCTGCGGAGTCACAGAGCACCGCGCAGGAGTCCCTTTACATGGACCGTCCACCGAGACGGAGCGGGCTGGGGCCGGGTGGGGTGGGGTGGGGCGGAGGAGAGACTGAAGAGGGGCACGGAGTTTCCGTCTGGGGAGATGGAAGTGTTTGGAATCAGTAGTGCTGGTGCACAATATTAGGAATATACAAAATGCCTCTTAACTGTATACTTTAAAATGGTCAGGATGGTAAGTTTTAGGTTATGTATATTTTGCCACAATTTTATTTTTTAAATTATTTTTATTTTGTTTAATTTTTGACTGTGTGGCAAGTGTTCCCCAACCAAGAATGGCACCCGTGCCCCCAGCATTGGAAGCACAGTCTTAACCCCCTGGGCTTCCAGGGGAAGCCCCTCCCACCATTAAAAAGAAAGCAAGCAATGTAAAAATTAAGGGGGGCACTGGTAGAGTCACCTGGGCAGCGGCCCTTTTAAAGGGGAGGACCCTGAGGTCCAGGGGAGGGGTCCATGAGGGCGGAGGTGCTGCAGGGACTAGAGGGGTGACTGCCCCCTTTCCCCATCAGGGCCCTGGACACCCCGAGTCTCATGGTCCCAGCCCATGTTCCCAGAGACTTGTGTCTCTGGTTCCTAGAACTGCTGCACAAATGGGGAGTCCTGGCTTGTGTCTGCAGCTCCCCCCATCTCTGCATGTCACTCACTTATTTGTTAATTTATTTAGGAAACAAAGGCCCTGCGGACCCAGTGCATCCAGTGGAGGGCAAGCCAGCTGACCCTTGCTCAGGGCAAGTTTCAGTGTCAGGAGTCCCACAGGTGTTTTTGGTTATTCTTTAAACTGAGCACATCTACCACTGAAAATGTTTCCTACATGTGGCATATCTAAAGTTTAAAACTTAGTGGATGGCTAAAATGGTGAATTTTATGCTATGGGAATTTTGTCTCGAAATACAAATGGAAGGGAAACTCCCTCAAAAATGAAACCACACTGCATTACTTCATTGTGTAATTACAGCTATGGCCAGGGTGAGGATTTCTGGGGAAGCTACTCTGTCTTGGCAGAGTTCTCCCAAAGAAAGTGAAGAAAGAGAGAGAAAGCAATCTTTTTGAAAACACACAGGTGACCTTGTTACCCCATCTTAGCTCTCCCCCAGGCTTCATGGCTTTTCTCTGTCTTCAAGAGTAAGAGGTACCCTCCTCCCACAAGGCGCTGGACTGCCACATCCCCCTTCAGGGCCTTTGCCAAGGCAGCTGCCTCCACCTGGAGCGCTCTCCTCACTCCGGTTCTGGCTGGTAACTGGTAACTCTCCAAGAAACTGGAGGGACAGGGTCAGGAGTGGGTGGGGTGCTGGAATGTCCAAAAGCCTGTGACGGGTGCACCTGCAGGGCTGGTAGGAGTGTAAACTGCAGCAAGCACCCCCTAGGGAGAACCATGGGCCCACAGTTCTCAAAATTACAGATTCACAAACCCTGTGACCCAGGGAACTCATGCTAAGTGTTTAGCCTAAGTGCATGCCTGCAGACATGCCTGTGAAATGACACAAGTTATTCATTATGGGACAAAGTTATTCACTATGAGACCCCTCCCTGAGCAAAAGAACAGAAATAAGTCTAAACATCCACGGTTAGGGCACTGGTAATCACAAGGAAGATCTTTAAGTAACAATGTGGAGAAATGTCTGAGAGATGTTAAGGAGGGGGGTGACGGGGTACAGACGGGACAAACATAGTGTGTCAACAGTGCTCCCATTTGTGCCAAAATGCAAGAAGGAAAAAAAAAAGCCTGCATACTGCTGCAATCCGTATTTGCTCTCTGGCAAGCACGTAAGAACAGGCTTTTTCTGCAGGGACAGGTCTCTGAGGGGCGGAGTGTGAAGGATGTTTGACCACTGTGTGTATGACTCTGTTGCTCTTGAATTTTTGACAGTGTGTAAACAGGTTCTCCAGTCAGGTAAATACAATATAGTGAATACAATACAGTAAAACGTGTACATAAGGCAAGAACCCAGCCAGACCCATCGGTGGCATTAAAGTCATGATAATGGTGGTCCTTGGGCAGCAGTGATGAAGGAGGAGCTGGGACTTCGGGTCGGGGGTGTTTGATTTCTGCGTTTGTATGCTGTTCCCATACTCTTTGTGAAGTTACGTGAGCTGTGTATCTGTGGTTTGTACTTTTCCCTACACGTGTAATAAACTTCCACAAGAAAGTTTTGAAAATAGAAAACAGGGAGGCCTCGCTGGCAGCCTGTGGGGCTGGACTGGAGGTGGAGGCCGGGAGGGCAGGGTCCAGTCCAGGCAGCCGGGACGGAGAGGAGGGGGCAGGCGGGCCTGGTTTCCAGTCGTCAGAGGGTGGGCTAATTCCCTGGAGAGCCCACCTGATTGAGGCAGAGTAGATGAAACACGTGGGGGCGGGGTCTGGGCTGGAGACAGAGTTTGGGGGTGCTTTAGGGGAGTGGTGAGGATCCAGAACGCAGCTCGGGGCAGAGGAAGCCCGAGGCCGGGCAGAGGAGCGGCCCGCGATGGGCGGCCACCTGCGGAGCGAATCGGTCTGTTGAGATCCCCCGGGTGGCCGGGGGCGGCGTGCGTCCGCACCCAGCCTCGCTGGCTGTGTGACCCTCAAGTTTCACGCTCCGTCTAGCCGGTTTCCTTCTTGGGGAAACACCCTCCGCGCAGGGGTGATGCGGGCACTCGGCCCGGGGGGTGGAATCGGCCCTGGCCAGCCACTAGTGTCGGCGTGGGCAGGAGTCCTGCCCCGGCCGCGTCCCCTCGGCCCCGGATGGCCCCGCGGAGCCTCGGTCTCCCCAGCGGCAGGCGGGGAGGTCGGTCCCCCCGCAGCGCCAGCGGGGCCTTACCCGGAAGGCGCCAGAGGAAGCCGAGCCTGCCCTCCGCAGGTGAGGCCTGCAGTCACTCACCCGCTGCCGCCGGACTCGCGCAGCTCGGCTCCTCCGGTAGGGTCCGCAGGCCGGGTCAACGTTTCTCACCTTCTGGACACGGAGCCCCACCCCGCGCCCTCCACGTCCCGCCTCCCGAGCCGATCGGCCCAATAGGCACTCGTCTAGTTCTGCTCCGCTCCGCTGGCAGCCAATCCGAGAACGCCGCTTCTTCCCACCCCTCCTCGGGGAGGGGGGCCGTGGTCCAGGCTGTCCGTCTTGAGAGCGTGATTGGCTCGCCCTGGAGAAAGGCAGAGCGTCAGGCCAATGGGGAGTCGCAAAAGGCACGCGTGGCGTGTCCAAAGGCGGAGCGGTGCGCCGGGTACAGAGAACTCGGGACTGCAGCCCGAGAGGTTGGTGGGTCGTGATCAGACCGACTGTCAAGTTCGAACGACAGCGGCGAAGGGCGGGGGGTGCGCGGCGCAGGGGCAGACCTTGGGTCCGAACCTGGCCCTTATAGCCAGAGACAGAAATTTAGACCCACGCACTTTCCAGGAAAGGGCTATAAAGGCGCGACAAGCCAAGAAGTCCCTCCCTCTCCGCGCTCTTTCGTCTGTTCTCTTGGAGCCTCAGTTTTCCCTCCCACAGCACGTGCCTCTTCGGGTGTTGTCCTAATGTTTAGACGGTGCTTGGAAGTGGCGTTGCGAGAAAGGGGTTGAGAGAGAATTTCCCATCACTTTTGGAATAAAAGCCAAACGAAAAAGCAAGAGAGTTCCAGAAAAACATCTATTTCTGCTTTATTGACTATGCCAAAGCCTTTGACTGTGTGGATCACAATAAACTCTGGAGAATTCTGAAAGAGATGGGAATACCAGACCACCTGACCTGCCTCTTGAGAAACCTGTATGCAGGTCAGGAAGCAACAGTTAGAACTGGACATGGAACAACAGACTGGTTCCAAATAGGAAAAGGAGGACGTCAAGGCTGTATATTGTCACCCTGCTTATTTAACTTATATGCAGAGTACATCATGAGAAATGCTGGGCTGGATGAAGCATAGCTGGAATAAAGATTGCCGGGAGAAATATCAAGAATCTCAGATATGCAGATAACACCACCCTTATGGCAGAAAGTGAAGAGGAACTAAAAAGCCTCTTGATGACAGTGAAAGTGGAGAGTGAAAAAGTTGGCTTAAAGCTCAACATTCAGAAAACGAAGATCATGGCATCTGGTCCCATCACTTCATGTCAAATAGACAGGGAAACAGTGGAAACAGTGGCCGACTTTATTTTTTTGGACTCCAAAATCACTGTGGATGGTGATTGCAGCCATGAAATTAAAAGACGCTTGCTCCTTGGAAGGAAAGTTATGACCAACCTAGACAGCATATTCAAAAGCAGAGACATTACTTTGCCAACAAAGGTCTGTATAGTCAAGGCTATGGTTTTTCCAGTAGTCATGTATGGATGTGAGAGTTGGACTATAAAGAAAGCTGACCGCCAAAGAATTGATGCTTTTGAACTATGGTGTTGGAGAAGACTCTTGAGAGTCCCTTGGACTGCAAGGAGATCCAACAAGTCCATCCTAAAGGAGATCACTCTTGGGTGTTCATTGGAGGGACTGATGTTGAAACTGAAACTCCAATACTTTGGCCACCTGATGCGGAGAGCTGACTCATTTGAAAAAACCCTGATGCTGGGAAAGATTGAGGGCAGGAGGAGAAGGGGACGACAGAGGATGAGATGGTTGGATGGCATCACTGACACAATGAACGTGAGTCTGGGTGAACTCCGGGAGTTGGTGATGGACAGGGAGGCCTGGCATGCTGCAGTTCATGGGGTCGCAAAGAGTCGGACTGACTGAACGACTGAACTGAATTGAACTCCCAATTTGCTGTGTGCCTTTTCAGCCCCTCAACCGCCCACCTGTCTGTCTTACACTGTCCTCCAGCTCACTCTGCTCCAGCCAGGCTGGTCCCCAACGTCCCACCTCAGGGCCTTTGCACCGGCTGGTCCCTCTGCTCGAAACCCCAGACTTTTTCACAGTACCAGTTCCTTGTCATTGAAGGCCTTCCCTGACCACCCTGTATTAAGGAGTCACCCAATCGGGTTGCCATCCTATCAATATTTTCTTCCCAGCACTAATACCAATCTGAAATTGGAAATTTATCTTGCCTTAAAAAAAAAAAGTATGGATATAGTCATTTATTTTCAGCGCTCCCAACTTTACCCCCCCCCCCACCCTGCCATGTCAACTCTGTGAGGGCAGAGATGTCTGTTTTATTCACTGTTGAGTCCTCACACCCAGATCTGGGCCTGGTATGCAGTAAGCAGCCCGCAGATCTTTGGGAATAAACAAGACCAGACATTAGACAGAGCTGAACCAGGGTGAGAGGGTGCCGGGGGTGGGGGGACAGTCACCAAGGAGGTGGGGCTGAGCAGAAAGAAGGGAGAAGGTGAGGAAGGGAGAGAGCACCCCCTCCTCCATCCCAGAGGCTGAACTGGGGGCCCTGGACCTGGGAGAAGACCCTTGAGGCCGAGGCGGGAGTCTGGGCTTGATTCCCGTGGCCAGAGGTTGCCAGGAGGGGCATGGATGGGACAGGGGACTGCCTGGCAGGCAGCTGAGCTGTCATGGCAGGGGCTCTGGTCCCTCTGGGAGCCTGGGCTGGGTTGTGATTGGGTGTCATGGGAAGTAGGTCCCCCAGCCTGCAGGGGTACCCTGAGAAGGGCAGGCACAAGACACCTCCCACCTGCCCCCCCAGCGACCCTCAGAAGCCAAGAGCTCCTCCCCTCCCCCCAGGGAACGCGGTGGAGGGAGCAGGGGATCGTAGAGCCGTGTGTCCTGCCTCAGGGCCGGCTGGCCCAGCACACAGAGGGACAGGTCAGATGGCGCTGAAGGACACGCTGGGGGGAGCGCAATGTCCTCAAAGAGGTCGAGGGTGGAGGCGTCCAGGGCAGCGAGACTCAGGCTGGGGCCAGCATGCAGTGCCTCGGTGGGCGCCACGGCACAGGCCACGCCCAGGAAGGGGGAGGGAGGTGGTGGGGGCGGCCTCTGGGGCGGCGGTCTCTGGGGAGGCACCTCCTGGGACAGAATGGACATGGCCAGGTGCTGGGTGGCAGCTTCGATCTTGGCAAACTGCCTGCGGAAAGAGCCGGGCGTTACAGGGGTGACCATGAAGAAATCCCCTCCCGTCTGCCATCCCAGGAGTGATGTGTCTCTGCTCTCCCTCCCCACTTGTCTTTATGCTACTGTCTCTGCCCTGGGTCCGTTTTCTTGAGTCCCACAGTTCAGTGTCTCTAACCCCATCCATGGGCTTTCCTGGTGGCTCAGATGGTAAAGAATCTGCCTGCAAGGCCTGGGGGTATGGCTCAGTGGTTGAAAACAGGCTTAGCATGCAAGAATCTGCCTGCAATGTAGGAGACACAGGTTCGATCCCTGGGTGGGGAAGATTTCCCTGGAGAAGGAAATGGCAACCCACTCCAGTATTCTTGCCTGGGAAATCCCATGGATAGAGGAGCTTGACGGGCTACTGTCCATGGGGTCGCAGAGTCAGACAGAACTGATCAACTAACCCTTTGTTTCACTTTCCACCCCATCCATTGGGAAGCTATGAACAGTTGTGGGGCTTGTGCGTTGCACAAGGAGGCAGGTCCCGTCCAACACTGTGCACACTTAAAAATATTTATTTATTTATTTTTGTCCGTGCTGGGTCTTCGTTGCTGTGAGGGCTTTCCTTCCTTGAGGCGCACGGGGGCTCCTCTCTAGTCAGGGTGTGCGGGCTTCTCATTGCGGTGGCTTCTCTGGTTGCAGAGCACAGGCTCTAGGGTGCACGGGCTTCAGTAGTTGCAGCGTGAGGCTCAGTCGTCCTGGCTCCCTGGCTCTGGACACAGGCTCAACAGTTGTGGTGCGTGGGCTTAGTTGCCCCGAGGCCTGTGTGATCTTTCTAGACCAGGGATCGAACCCATGACTTCTGCATTAGCAGGAGGATTCTTTACCACTGAGCCACCAGGAAATCCTGGTATGTTTGGCATTTAGATTTATTCTGACTATATTCCAACATGGAGAAGTAAAAAATGTCTTAAGAGGTGCCTTCACAATTTTTTTTTTTTTTTTTTGCACAAAGGCACTCTGTGGACTGGCAGCGCCACTCTAACATCAAAGCCGTGTGGATTCTGCTTCCTAAAGGGCTATGAATCTGCATCTCCACCAACCCTCTCAGGATCGCCACCAACCCCTGGCTGGAGTCCCTGGCCGCCCTGGATGACTGCAGTAGCCACTGCACAGGTCTCCCCCAGTATTCCTACCCCCTCAGGAGCAATGCAGGTGGATCTCGCACTGCACTGTGTCCCCCTAAAATTGATATGTTGAAGTTTTAACCCCCAGCACCTCAGAAAGTAAAAAGTCACTCAGTCATGTCTGACTGTTTGTAACCCCATGGACTGTAGCCTACCAGGCTTCTCTGTCCATGGAATTCTCCAGGCAAGAATACTGGAGTGGGTTGCCATTTCTCTCTCCAGGGGAATCTTCCCAACCCAGGGATTGAACCCAGGTTGCCTGCATCGCAGGCAGATTCTTTACCACTGAGCCACCAGGGAAGCCCCAGGGCCTCAAAACGTGACTGCATTTGGAGATGGAGTCTTTAGAGAGGTGATTAAGTCAAAATTACATCATCAGGGTGGTTCCTAACCCAGGAGGAGGAGATGACACACAGAGGAATGACCACAGGAGAAGCCAAGGAGGAGGCCTCTCCCCGCCAGCACCTTGGTCTGGGGCCTGAGGCTCCAGAATCTTGAGGTTGTCCTCAGTGCCCCGCCCAGTCTGTCATGTTTGATCGTGGATGTTCCAGCAGATGAATACAAAAACATTGTGTTGAACAAAAGCAGTGAGACTTAGTGCATGCTGCTGCCGCCGCTAAGTCACTTCAGTCGTGTCCGACTCTGTGCAACCCCATAGACGGCAGCCCACCAGGCTCCCCTGTCCCTGGGATTCTCCAGGCAAGAACACTGGAGTGGGTTGCCGTTCCCTTCTCCAGTGCATGAAAATGAAAAGTGAAAGTGAAGTCGCTCGGTCGTGTCCGACTCTTTTCGACTCCATGGACTGCAGCCTACCAGGCTCCTCCGTCCATGGGATTTTCCAGGCAAGAGTACTGGAGTGGGGTGCCATTGCCTTCTCCCAGTCAGTGCGTGACACCATAGAAATAAAGTTCAAAACCAGGCTAACTCGATCAACAGGGAGAAACGTCAGGATGGCGACTCATGGGAAGGAGATCCCACTAGGATCTCTGGAGGCAAGAAATGCCCTGTTACTAGATCTGAATGTTGATTTTATCAGCAGGTCCCCTTTGGGAAAAATTCATTAAGCTCTGCACGGATGATGTGTGCATTTTTTTTGTACTACGTTAAACCTGCAGGGAAAGGTTTATTTAAAAATGTATCCGTCGGAACTTCCCTGGTGGTCCAGTGACTAAGACAGCATGCTGGGTCACTGATCAGGGAAGACCCCACATGCCCTGGAGAAAGTAAGCCGGAGCACCACAATCTGAGCCTGTGCGCGAAGCTCCTACTCCCCAAGGAGAGAAGCCGCGGCAATGAGAAACCCAGGCACGCACCTAGAGAGGAGCCCCTGCTCGCCACATCTAGAGAGAAACCCACACAGCCGCGAAGATAAATAAAAGTTAATTAATTTTAGAAAATATATCTGATGGGACTTCCCCGGTGGTCCAGTGGCTAAGACATACTGTGCTTCCAAAGCCGGGGCCCCAGGTTCGATCCCTGGTTGGGGAGCTAGATTCCCCGCACGCCATGCCTCAGGGCGCAACTGAGACCCAGAGCTGCCAAATAAAGAATTAAAGTTTCAATAAAGGAACTGCTGCATCAGACAACTGTCTTTTGACTTTTCTGCAAGTTTGAAAATTTTTCACACGGAGTTAAACAATTTCTAGCGTGGGTGGAGGGGGATCCCGGGGGAGCGGGGCCTGAGGGGACCCGGAGAGAGGAGGGCGTGGGTGGGGAGATGCGATAGGAGCTCGCCCCTGCCCTGGATCTTGTTGGGCCGTGCCTGCATGCCCAGGGGGATGTGCTCACTGTGGGCGGCCTGGGCCTCCGCGGAGCCTGGGGCAGAGCAGCTGTGGGGAGGGGGGGAGGTCTGTGCTGCCGAAGCTGGCTCTGGGGGGCAGGGAGGACAGGCAGGGAGCTGGGGGGTGGTGGCGGGGTGCCAAGCGGCGGCATCGCCATGGTGTCCAGGCTGGGGGGCAGGCTGAAGGTGGGGAGGGGTCCTTGAGCAGTTGGTGAGGAGGCCGGCTCTGGAACGTGGGGCCAGACCGTGTTTGGGGGCAGGTGGGTCTTCCATCCTGGGCTCCCAGGAGGAAGGCCGCTTGCGGCAGGGGAGAAGCGGTTAGGGCAGGAGGCTCCCACTCATTCACGTGTGGTCCAGGATCTCCTGGGGCGAGTCCCCAGAGCCACCCACCTCCAGAAAATCAGGGGCTTGGGCAAGTCACTTCACTGCTCTGTGCCTCAGTTTCCTCATCTGAAAAGGGAGGACTGTGAGAGCACCCGCCTCCTGGGGCTGCTGTCAGCGATTCCTGAGCTTATGCTCACTGTAATGGCATCGGGGGCCAAAACTAAAGCACTTAGAACAGTGCCAGGCACGTGGGAAGTGTCCGATAGGTTTTAGCTCCCATAGCCACCACTCTCATCCTTGCCATCACCTCAGCCTCAGCACCATCACCATCGCCACCATCGCCATCATCACCCTCACCATCACCACCACCATCACCGTCACTACCATCGTCCTTACCGTCACCTTCATCATCACCACCATCATCTTCATCCTCATCACCATCATCACCATCACCACCATCACCACCATCACCCTCACCACCACCATCATCACCATCACCACAGTCACTGCCATCATCCTTACCGTCACCTTCATCATTATCACCACCATCATCTTCATCCTCATCACCATCACCACCCTCACCACCATCACCGTCACTACCATCATCCTTACCGTCACCTTCATCATTATCACCATCATCATCTTCATCCTCATCACCATCGCCACCATCACCACCATCACCATCAACACCATCACCACCATCACCATGACCACCACCACCATCACCCTCACCACCACCATCATCACCATGACCACAGTCACTACCATCATCCTTACCGTCACCTTCATCATTATCACCACCATCATCTTCATCCTCATCACCATCACCATCCTCACCGTCACCATCACCACCCTCACCACCATCACCATCACCACCATCACCATCACTACCATCGTCCTTACCGTCACCTTCATCATTATCACCATCATCATCTTCATCCTCATCACCATCACCACCATCGCCCTCACCACCCAGTCCCTGAGATGCTGTACCCAGGCAGGACTACAGAGTGGTCCACAGCATGGACTCAGACTGCCTTACAACTGTCTCACCTCTCTAGCTGTGTAGCCTTGGACAAGTCATTGCACCTCTCTGAGCTCCCCGTCAGTAATACAGGGAAAACAGAGAGCCCACAGTGCAGGTTTGTGGGAGTGGTAAGCGACCTAGCATATGTCAGGGCCTTAGGACAGTGTACCTGGCACACAGCGGCCTCAAAAAATGGTCACTGTCACAGGGTGAGGGGCGAGCACAGGCCCGGGTGGGTGTGTGGGCGTGGACAGGCTGGGCAGAGACCCAGAGGAGCAGAGGTCTCCATCCACATGCCTGGAGACAGGGTAAGGTGTGGCTCCCGCAAGAGGCTGACTGGTGCAGAGCTAGGTGGGGAGCTGCGGCTGGCAGGAAACAGGGGCTGGCAGGGCAGAGCCTCTGTGCTGAGGGCCACGGGAGCCACGGGAGGGGGTACTTGAGCAGGAGAGAGGCCGAGTGTGCATGGTATGTGGGTTAGAAAGGCGCTGCCTTCAAACCGCCCCGGAGTCGGACCCCGCCTCCATTGTCTGAGCCGCCACCATCCCTAGCTGCCTGCATCCCCAATCGACAACCTGGGGGTCCTTTCAGACCCCACCACATCCCCACCCAGAGCCCAAGTCCCTCCGGGGCCCACGAGGTCCCCCCGATCAGTCCCTTCTCTGTCTTGAACCTGAGTCCATCCCCTCACTCTGCTCCAGCCTTCCCAGGCCTGCTCCCTGGCACCTCTGGGCTTTTGCAGTGCGCCCCTTTCCAGGGCTGCCCCCCTCATCTCCGCAGGGCTACTCTCTCCCCTCCCCAGGGAGGCCCTCCTGGACACCTTTCCTAAAATGCCAGCCCGCCCCCAGCACGCCCTCGGCAGCACTCACCACCTTCAAACAAGCCCTATTGTTTGTAAAAACTGAGGTAAAATTCACAGCACTTAAAAGGAACCATTTTAAAGCATGCAATTCAGTGGCCTTCAGTACACTACTGATGTTGTGCAAACACCCCCTCTAATTAGTTCCAGAACTTTCCATCACATCCCAGAAGGAGACCTGGCACCTGTTAGGCATGTCTCCCCAGCCCAGCCCCCAGCCCCTGGCACCTACCAACCTGCTTCGTGCTCTGTGGCTGGGCCCATTCTGGATATTTCACAGGAATGGACTCGCACAGAAGGGGGCCTTCCATGTCTGGATCCTTTCACTAGCCATCCTGGCACGTTGTAGCCTCGTATGGTGTCATTCACTTCTTTATTTTTTTTTAAGTCTTTATTGAGTTTGTTAAATATTGCTTCTGTTTTATTTTTTTATTTATTTATTTTTTTCTGGCCACAAGGTATGTGGGATCTTGGGCCTCCCTGGTGGCTCAGACAGTAAAGAATCCGCCTGCAATGCAGGAGACCCGGGTTTGATCCCTGGGTCGGGAAGACCCCCTGGAGAAGGGAAAGGCTACCCACTCTAGTATTCTTGCCTGGAGAATCCCATGGACAGAGGAGCCTGGCGGCTACAGTCTGCAGGGCTACACAGAGTGGGACGTGACTGGGCGACTAACATTTTCACTTTCACGCTATGTGGGCTCTTAACTCCCTGCCCAGGGGCCGAACCTGCACCCCTTGCACTGGAAGGCGAAGGTAAAACCCCTGGACCGTCGGGGAAGGTCCCACTTCTTTATTTTTACAGTCCCTTATCAGCTGCCTCCCCACTGGAACACAAACTCCATGAAGCAGAGAGTTTTTTTGGCTATGCCCGCGGCATGCAGGGTCTTGGTTCCCGGACCAGGGATTGAACCCACGCCTCCTGAGTGGAAGCACAGAGGGTTAACCACTGGACCGCCAGGGAACTCCCGAGGCAGAGAACTTTGCTTCCTACGGATGGGTCTCTGGGGCCGGGCACACAGTCGGCACTCCATAGGTGCATGTTGGGTGCATCTGGCCCCGGGGTCCCCTCCGCTCTGTGCTGTCTGGGCCTGGGTCCCACCCCGGCCCCTCCCAGCCCCCTCCCACCCTGCCCCCCTCACCTGCAGATCTGGTTGTGTAGGAACCGCCTGTGGTTGGGCCTCCTTTTGAGGGGCCTGGCCCGCCGCGGGTGCAGGGCGCGCAGCACGTGGGCAGCCGCCCCACTCACGAAGGCGCACAGCTCCCGGGGGCCTGCCTCGGAGACTCCAGGGCCTGTGGGAGCCCCGGGGTGCATGGCTGGGGTGACGGAGTGGCTCTCCACAATGCTGATCAGAGAGCAGCCACCCCCGCAAATCTGCGAGGGGCGAGGAGCAGCTGGGGCTGGGGGCCCAGGGCCAGGGAGGGGCACAGGAAGAGAGACGGGGGGTGGGGGACCATACAGGGAGGGGGGACCTCAGTTGGCAGAGCAGGGCCCAGGGAATCGGAACCGTCCTGTGCCCTCACCCGGGCCCTGAGGTGTGAGGAGCCCATAGGTGGGGGTCTGATATAGGCCGGCCAGGGGGCAGGGAGGGGAGGGGTCGTTCTGTGTGCCCCCCTCAAAGGCCCAATTAGCACATAGTTGGGCCTGGGATCTGGGACAGACAGCGTAGGTGGGGGGGTCAGAGAAAAGCGCCTGGAGATGGCCAATTAAGGGGACAAAAGCCTCATTAGGGAAGCGGGGCCAGGAGCAAGTCAACCCCAGCGATTAGCCTGGAGGACCCGTAATTGCAGCCCAGGGGAGGGGGCTCAGGGAGGCTTGGGTGCCCAGCGCCCAGAGGGAGCGGGCAGTGCCCCTGGGAGGGTGCTGAGCGCCTCCAGCTGCGGGGCGGACACCCCACGTCTGCCCAGCCCCCGCCATGCCGCCTCCCCAAGCCTTCCCCCCACCTCTCCAGGTGCTCAGGGAGGCCTGCTCTGCCCAGGGCCTAACAGCTGTGGGGGGCTGGCATCTGGGGGGGCTGACTCCCAAACCCGGCCTTTCCCACCTCAGCTTCTGAGTGAGCAGGGGAGAGGGGTGGGGACTGCCTGCAGGCTGGGCCTGGCTGCTCAGGTGGGCGAGGGGATGCCAGCCAGACGGGCCGGGAGGGAAGCAGAGACCCAGGCCTGGTTTTCCCCCAGGCATTTCACTGAGGGGCTGGGGGGCTGGCCCTGGACGAGATAGGGAGGAAGGGCTGGCTCCTGGGGCCTTGGCTGGTGTGGGAGGGGCCTCTCCGCGTTTGAGAAGACCTGTGGGAGTTTGTGTTGGGAGGTTCATGAGCCCAGTGGAGGCCCCAACACGTGGCCGCAAAGCTGATGGCTTCACACCATGCACATGGCTTCCCCTGCAGTTCTAGGTCAGGATCACGCTGGGTCCCCTGAGCTGAGGTCAGGGCGTTGCTTCTGGAGGGTCTGCTCCTGCCTTTCCCGGCGTCTTGAGGTCGCCCAGAGTCCTTGGCTTGTGGCTCCTGCCTACGTCTCCTAAGTGAGTCCTCCTCCGACGTCTCCTTCTGACCCCGCCCCTCCTGTCCCCCGTCATAGGGACTCACCAGGTTACCCCGGATAACCTCCCACTCTTCGCCCACTCTTCGCATCCTCTTCGCATCCTTAACTCCGCCACGTCCGCCAAGTCCTGCTCGCCACGTAAGTCACGTGGTTGCAGGTGCCGCGGGTTAGGACGTTGGCAGCTTTAGGCCACAGAGGGCGAGGCTTGGCCCCAGTGATGGCTCCTCCCGGGCTCCCCCTGGAGGCCACGGCAACTGGGTCAGTGGTTGCAGCCTCTGAGGCCGAGCCCGGGGCTGCCCGGGGCGGAGGCGGGGTTAGCCGGCATCCAGGCAGGGAGACAGACGGACACAACACGGTGAGGAGACCCCAGGGTCCCCAGTGCCTGACACGCTGCCCCTTGGCGAGGCCCCCTGCCCCCGGGCACGCACAGGAAGGCATGAGTGTCCCTGTTTCCTGAAGGAGAAACTGCGGTCAGGGCATACGTGCACCCAAAGTCACGGCAACTGAGCTGGGATTTAACGCATGTCGGGAAAAAGCTCTCAGGAGGGAAACGAAGAACTTTCTGAAAGCTCTCATAGGGCTTCCCTTATGACTCAGCGGTGAGGAGGCTGCCTGCCAACGCAGGGGATGCAGGTTTGATCCCTGGTCCGGGAAGATCCCACAGGCTGCCGAGCAACTGGGCCAGCGCACCGCAACTACTGAGCCTGCGCTCTGGAGCCCGGCAAACGCAAGGACTGAGCCCACGTGCAGCAACTACGGAGGCCGCACACCGAGTGCCGGGCCCTGCCCTAAGAGAAGCCTCTGCAGTGAGAAGCCAGCGCACCGCAACTGGAGAGCAGCCCCTGCTCACCGCCACCGGAGGAAGCAGCCAATACCGGCACAGCCAAACATAAATAAATTAATCTTAAAAAAAAAAAAGCTCTCAGTCGTTAAATACTAAAATATGTTATTTCTAAGTCCATCCATTATAAATTCCCCCCTGAACGATTCCCAGGTAATATTATCAGTAACAAATTATAAACAACTATAAAACGGCTCAAGAAGAGAATATATATTATAGGAGTCCCCCCCCTTTTTTTTTTGGCAGAGATGCTTGAGGGATCTTAGTTCCTAGACCAGGGATTGAACCCAGGTCCTGGTAGTGAGAGAATGGAGCCTCTTGGGAATGCTTAGCAAGCCGTCCTTTTGAAATGAGAGCTACGAGATGGGATATAGCATAAAGTATTGGAGCTTCAGCTTCAGCATCAGTCCTTCCAAGGAATATTCAGGGTTGATTTCCTTTAGGGTGGACTGGTTGGATCTCCCTGCAGTCCAAGGGACTCTCAAGAGTCTTCCCCAGCACCACAGCTGGAAAGCAACAACTCTTTGGCACTCAGCCTTCTTTAGGGTCCAACTGTCACATTCTGGTAAGATGGGGATGAGAAGGTGGCCCAGGGAGAAATCCCCCAAACTCCCACAGTGACTCAGTGGCAAAGATGGGGTTTGAACTTGAATTTGGAAACCCCATGGACTGGACAGAGGAGCCTGGGGGGCTACAGTACACACGGTCACAAAGAGTTGGACACGACTTAGCGACTAAACAATGCCCGAATCCAGGCCTTTGCTTCCCGGGCCCGTTCATCATCCAGCCATGCCCCGGGTGGCAGCCCAGTGGGCAGTGGCCGAAGCCCAGCCGGGGAACAGGCTCAGAGGGGGCACCAGGCCAGCCGCAGCACGGTAGCAGCGGGCACTGAGTGTGGCGGCCTGCATGGGGCAGGCGACCCGTGCCAGCAGCAGGCAGCCAGCAACATTGCTGGAGGTCCAGTCCCCCTGGCAGTGTGTTGAGAGCTGCAGCCAGTGCGGCCAGCAGCAGAGGTTGGGCCAGATGCCCCGTATCACTCACACCAGCCACAGCTCCAGTGTGTTGAGTGCTGTCCCTCCCACCCCCAGTGCCACCTGTGTGCCACGCCACGGTCAGGGACAGGGCAGCCTGGACGCAGCAGGGGGGCCTGGGCGTCGGGTCCGCCTGGCAGCATCTCGGGCCTCCTGCACCCGCCCCGGCCCTCTCACTGTCCGTCTGTGAGTCTCCCTGACCCCAGGGCTGGCTCTGTGTCACCGATGCTCTCTCCTCCTCTGCGCCCAGCTCTCCTGCCGCCCCGGGTCTGCACCTCTCTCCTTTGCAGTGTCTCTGATGACGCCCCCCACTCTGTGCTTCTGGCTTGTCTTGCTGTCTCTGTCACCACCTGTCACCATCTCCAGAGCATCGCTCAGACTTTGAATGTGTCTCCGTCTTGATCTGGGCCGACTGTGTGTGTGTGTGTGTGTGTGTGTGTGTGTGTGCGCACACGTGTCCTGGACAGGCATGTGGTGTCCTAGCTAGGTAGGCCTGGAAGGTTTCCTGACCTGTTGCTCTCAGGCCCAGAGGGGAAAGTCCAGAATGCCTGGGCAGCAGGGTGCTGGGGGGAGTGGACCCCCCAGGTCTCTGCAGGGTTAGAGGTCAGAGCTCAGGCCCCAGGACAGGCAAAGGGCTGCCCCTGCATGGCTGGCATGATCTTTGCCAGCCCAGCTCCAGGAGCGGACTCACATCCAAGCCATCAAGGGTCACAGGCAACAACTGCTGACCACTCGGTCCCCGTGGGAGGGCGGCCCGCCGGCAGGGTGTCGCCTGGATGGCCCACCAGGGGGCGCCAACGTCCGAGGCCGGCCTTGGGATGTCCTGAGGGAGGGACGCTCCAGGGTGTGTGTGGCTTGCACTTTTGAGCCTCTTTCCTTTTCCTCTTGTCTCCGTCCCTTTAAAAAAAAAAAAAAAAAAAGGCAAAAAAAGTCTTTAAAAATATTTATTTATTTGGGTGCACTAAATAAATTTATTTATTTAGTTGCACATGCGGGATCTTCCAGCTGCGACATGTGGGGTCTAGTTCCCTGACTGGGACCCAGGCCCGTGCATTGGGAGCAGTCTTAGCCACTGGACCACCAAGGGAAGTCCCCCGCGTCCTTCCTTTCCTAAAAATAATTTTTTTAATGCATTTATTTTTGGCCGTGCTGGGTCTTCATTGCTGCGTGGGCCTTCTCTAGATGCAGTGCTCTGGCCTCTCGTTGGGCCAGCTTGTCTTGTTGCAGAGTTGGGGCTTTGCAGCATGAGGGTTTCAATAGTTGTGGCTCCCCAACTCTAGAGCACGGGCTCAACAGCTGTGGTGCATGAGCTTAGTTGCCCCGTGGGATGTGGGAATCTTCCGGGATGAGGGATCAAACCCGAATCTCTTGCATTGTCAGGTGGATCCTTTAACTGAACCACCAGGGAAGCCCCCCTGTCTCCTTCCTTAATGAAAGTCCCCCGCAGCTGGGGGTTGGCTTCATCTGAGGACCTGCCCTTTCTGGTATGAGAAAGTATTCACAGACTCCTTTCTCCTATCCCAGCTCTTGGAACTGGTGGTAGAGGGTGCATGGAGTCAGTCAGCAAGCATTTATGCAGCACCTGCTGTGTGCAGGGACTCAGGATGCAGTGGTGAACAAGACAAGCACAGTCTGTCCCTGCAGGAGTCTGGGAGGGAGCCATCTGTAAACTAGAAATTACGGTTCCAGAGGTGCCATGAAGATGCAGAGGCTGGACAGGAAGTTTCAGGCAGGGGTGATGCTTCAGGTAGAGAAACCCTCTCTGAGAAGGTGATAATTGTCTGGCAACCCTAATGCAAGGGGTGGCAACCAGGAGCTTCCCAGGTAGAGGGCACAGTGTGTGCAAAGGCCCTGAGGCAGGAGTAAGCTTGAAGGGAGGGAGTGAGAGAGAGAGAGAGAGAGAGAGAGCGATGTGAGGAGATGAAGTCAGAGAAGTGGTTGGGGCCAGACACGTGAGGCTTTGTAGGCTAGGCAGGAGTTGTGTTATGAGTGCAAGAGTGATGGGAGCCATGGAAGGTTTGGGACAGAGGTAGTTTCCGGGGCTCAGGGCCCTGCCCCAAACCTCCTTTACTGGCCTCGCTGACCCTGCCCCTACATCCCTCTCTGGTGTGTGGAAGGGGTGTCAGGACCCCGTTGGGAGCCCAGACAAGGCTTCTCCCTCCCTGCCTCCACCCCGTCATATGCTGCCTCCCTCAACCCAGTCCAAGGGGAACTTTGTCCCCATAATATTTTCTTTTTAAAATATTTCTTTCTTTCTTTATCTGTGCCAGGTCTTAGTTGTGGCATGCAAGCTCTTACGGCATGTGGGATCTACTTCCCTGACTAGGGGTTGAACCCCAGCCCCCAGCATTGGGAGCATGGAGTCTCAGCCACTGGACCACTGGGGAAGTCCCTGTTCCCCGTAGCATTTATTGTAAACATTTACAGATGAGAGGCTCCTGGTGTCCTCAACCCATAACCCAGAGGCGCCCACGCCGTCACGTTTGTTTCATATCTCTTCTTCTGAGAAGAGGGATGGGTTGAATTATGCCTTCCTGAACTCGTGTGTTGAAGTCCCAGCCACCCTACCTCAGAATGTGACTATGTTCACAGATAAGGTCTTTACAGTGGTAATTAAATGAAAAGGAGGTCAGTTGAGTGGGCTGTAGTCCAATATGAGTGGTGGTGGTGGTTTAGTTGCTAAGTCATGTCCAACTCTTGCGATCCCATGGTCTGTGCCCACCAGGCTCCTCTGTCCATGGGATTCTCCAGGCAAGAATACTGGAGTGGGTTGCCATTTCCTTCTCCAGGGGATCTTCCTGACCCAGGAATCAAACCCGGGTCTCCTGCATTGCAGGCAGATGATTTACCAACTGAGCTGTGAGGGAAGCCCCAATATGAGCAGTGTCCCTATTGCTGTTGTTCAGGTGCTAAGTCATGTCTGGCTCCTTGCAACCCCAGGGACTGCAGCACTCCAGGCCTCCCTGTCCTTCATTATCTCCCAGAGTTTGCGCAAACTCATGTCCATTGAGTCGGTGATGCCATCCAACCATCTCGTCCTCTGTCGTCCCCTTCTCCTCCTGCCCTCGATCTTCCCCAGCATCAGGGTCTTTTCAGGTGAGTCAGTTCTTTACATCAGGTGGCCAAAGTATTGGAGCTTCAGCTTCAGCATCAGTCCTTCCAATGAATAGTGAAGATTGATTTCCTTTAGAATTGACTGGTTTGATCTCCTTGCAGTCCAAGGGACTCTCAAGAGTCTTCTCCAACACCAGTTTGAAAGCACCAATTCTTTGGCACTCAGCCTTCTTTATGGTCCAACTCTCATAGGACTACTGGAAAAACCATAGCTTCGACTAGATGGATGTTTGTCAGCAAAGTGATGTCTCTCCGCTTTTTCATACGCTGTCTAGGTTGGTCTTTTCTTCCAAAGAGCATCTTTTCATTTAATTGCTGCAGTGACCATCTGCAGTGATTTTGGAGCCCAAGAAAATAAAGTCTGTCACTGTTTCCATTGTTTCCCCATCTATTTGCCATGAAGTGATGGGACTGGATGCCATGATCTTAGTTTTTTGAATGTTGAATTTTAAGCCAGCTTTTTCCACTCTCCTCTTTCACCTTCATCAAGAGGCTCTTTAGTTTCTCTTCACTTTCTGCCATTAGGGTGGTGTCATCGGCATATCAGGAAAGCCGTGGTATTGTCCAAAGGCCTGAGAACCAGAGAGCTGATGTTGCAGGCTCCAGCCTGGGTCTGAAGACACGAGAACCAGGAGTGGCGAGTGCAGGCAGAGAGCAGTGTCCCAGCTCAGACCGTCAGGCAGAGAGTGAAGTCCACCTCCTTCCACCTTTGGGTTCTGTTCAGGCCCTCAGTGGATCAGATGGCATCCACCCACATGCAGGTGGGCCCCCAGCTCCGCTCAGTCTACTGATCCAAATGCAAACTCTGCCAGAAACACCTTCACAGACACATCCAGAAATCATGTTTAACTGCTGGGCAGCCTGTGGTCCAATCAAGGTTACACATGAAATGAACTCTCACGTTTCCTATAGATTAACTCAAAGTCAGCTGATGAGGACCCCTGATTGCACATGCTGAGAACGGATAACAGGAGTGAGGGACACCCCCGCCGCACGCAGGGCCTTTGGGGCAGGAGTGATCCCTGTGCTCCCCAGGTCCTGGCCACCTTCAAAGACTGCGGGCCTCCCTCAGCCCTGTCCCCCTGGGAAGAACCGTCCACCCGACTGGCCAGGCGGGGGGCTCGAGGCACTGGGGCTGGACGGGACCCCTGATCTCCTTGGGGGGGGTCCCTCCCCCTGTAAAGCACTAGGGCAGGGTGTCCTTGGCCAGAAAGAAGGATGCCTTGGGGGACTTCCCTGCTGGCCCAGTGGTTAAGACTCCATGCTTTCACAGCAGGGGGTGCAAGTTCCATCCCTGGCGTTCAGCCCCTGGTTGGGAACCAAGATCCCACCTGAGGACTGGAGAGGCAGATGTCCAGACGTTGGCTTGGTCCTCCGTGGAGCCTTCACCACCTGCCCCTAGCCCTGGACACATGCCCTTGCCCATCTTTCCTGCTGTTTTCTCCCCTGAGATGCTTAGCAGCACATAGCCATAGGATATGCGTTATTATGTCCTGTTTATTGCCACCCCTCATCTCCTGTAGAGGCTCAGATGGTGAAGAGTTTCAATGCAGGAGACTGGGGTTAGACCCCTGGGTCGGGAAGATCCCCTGGAGAAGGAAATGGCAACCCACTCCAATACTCTTGCCTGGAGAATCCCATGGACAGAGGATTCTGGGGGCTACAGTCCATGGGGTCACAAAGAGTCTGACACCACTGAAGCGACTAACACTTTGTAAACTCACTGGGGCCCAACTTTTGCTGCACCCCACGCCCCCGCCCCCCGCCCCGCGTGACTATGTCCCAGTTCTTAGAGCGAAGCCGGGGGAGGGTCGTGGGTCGCGACTGAGGGTCTGGAGGCTCTGGAGCCTGGACCGGGTGCCTCTGATGACCTCCTGTGATGTCTGTGTCAGCTGGCCCCTCTGGGTCAGGACCCGTGACGTCTGGCGCAGGGTTGTGCCGAGGGGTCCACAGTCAAGGCTCCGTGAGGGCTCCAGCGCAGGCATGGCTGGTGGGGGGCAAGGCTCCTCCCGCGCGTGTCCTCGGGGAGCCAGACACGGTGCCGGCGTTCCGTCAGGCGCCCCACAGGGCTGTTACTGCTGCTTTGAAAATGAGCCTGCCAGATCTGCAGATTTTATTTTCCCTTCCCCAAGGAAGCCCCAGGCCCCCAGAGAACGGGATCCTGTTGCTCCCGGGGGCTCCTCCCTCCTTTCCCAAGCCCAGGTCAGGGGGCGGGGCCTGGCGCGTGGAAGAGCCGGGGATACAGAGCCCCGGGGGCGCGGCCTGCAGCTTTCGCTTCTCCCTAGCCTTCCCCTCGTCCTCCTGGACCGTTCAGTGCTCTGCTCAGGTGTCCCTCCAGGGCCTCTTTTCTGGCAGGGGAGGTAAAGAAAAGCTAAAGGGAGAGCAATGTTTAGGTGGGGATTTCATAAAGACCCTGCTGGGCAGGGTAGGTCTGACCACTCAGATAACCCAAGTCCCAGCCTGCCTGAGGGCCTTGGGGAACTGTCTTTTGTTGTTCAGTCACTAAGTCGAGTCAGACTCTTTGTGACCCGAGAACTGCATGCAGCATGCCAGGCTTCCCTGTCCTTCACCGTCTCCCGGAGTTTGCTCAAACTCATGTCCATTGAGTTGGTGATACCATCCAACCATCTCATCCTCTGTCGCCCCCTTCTCCTCCTGCCCTCAGTCTTTTCCAGAATCAGGCTCTTCAAATCAGGTAGCCGAGGTATTGGAGTTTCAGCATCAGTCCTTTCAATGGATATTCAGGGTTGATTTCCTTTAGGATGGACTGGTTGGATCTCCTAGCAGTCCAAGGGACTCTCAAGGGTCTTCTCCAACACCACAATTCCAAAGCATCAATTCTGAGGTGCTCAGCCTTCTTTATGGTCCAACCATCTGGGAGGCTGTAGAACTTCACTTATTCAAGAGTGCTGCCTGCTCCTGACAGGACCCCTTGTTGGTTGTTGGAGACACCTGGGTGGCAAAGGCAGACCCCACCCCTCTGACATGGAGCAGAGATGAGCATGTAATGGGACCCCCACCTAGCAAAGGGGAAACCATTCACCTCCGCTTGGGACTGGAACCCGGCCCAAACCCACAGTCCTCCAACTAAGATCACACAGCTGGTCTCACGACTTAATGAAACTCAGATTCTTGAGGTCTCATCATAGAAAGAATTCAGTGAGAGACAGAGTGATAGGAAGAAGTAGAGTTATTAATATAGGATGCTTGTAAGAGGTGAAAACGGGCAGGTGAGAGAGCTCTGCCCCCAAGGATTAAAAAAAAAAGTTGCTCAGTTGTGAGGGACTCTTTGTAACCCCAGGGAGTGAAGACCCACCAGCCTCCTGTGTCCATGGCATTCTCCAGGTAAGAATACTGGAGCGGGTTGCCATTTCCTTCTCAGGGGATCTTCCCAAACCCAGGGATCAAACCCAGGTCTCCTGCATTGCGGGTGGATTCTTTACCATCTGAGCCACCAGGGACGCCCCTCCCTGCCACCAAGGATTAGGTGAGCTACAATCTTACAGGTAAAGGAATACGGGGGAGGGAACATGGTCCAGTAACTTTCTTAAGTGATCATCAACTTACAGTGGCCTCCCAAAGTTTCCTAGGTTTCCCTATCTGCAGCTACCTGAATGACTATCCCTAACACAGCGACTTTCCAGTAGGAATTGAGAAGGGATGGGGTACGGGGTGGCATGAGGCATGTCCATCAGGCTGAGGGGAGTTGCCTTGGAACAGTGGTTCTCAACCAGGGGACTGTGGCCAGGTCTGGAGGGGGCCGTCTTAAGGTGTGGTAGAGGGAGCCCTATTGGCCTCTGGTGGGTGGGGGCCAGGCTGAACCAGCTTGCAAGGTACAAGAGAGCCCCCACAGCAAGGAGAGGTCAGCCCAGATGTCAGTAGTGCCCTGGCTGAGAACCTGGGCTGGAGGGCCCGCAGAAAAGCCGGTGTGGCTTGGAGGCTGGTGAACATGGTAAGGGCAGACACGGGGTTCAGAACGGTCCCGGCGGTCCCAAGGCCCCCAGGAGTCCCTAGTGCCCTGGGCGAGCCCCCTGCAAAGCCAGGCCCAGGTTGCCCGACAGCCGCACTCGCGAGCAGGCGACAGACGCCCGCAACTGCCAGCACTGCGGGCCTCGGTTTCCCTCATGGGAGTAACGGGAACCCCGAGGGCCTGGGCGTGGGCCAGGAGCGACAGGGCGACACCTGCTCGGGAATCTATCACAGACAAGAGGGAGTCGATGCTAGTAAAGGGACACGTCCGACCCCGCGCCCCGACCCGACTTTGCCGGGCCTTGGTCCCATCCCAGCGACCGCTTCATGGATCCGATCGGTGGTCGGGCTTCCGGGAGAACTACCACTCCCAGGATGCTACGCGCCGTAAGCGCCCGAGAGCGCCGCGGCCGCCGGCGGCCAATGGGGTGGAGGGGCGGGGCCTCGGCGCACGTGGCGTCCTGACGCACCGGCGGCGACGTCGGGGTTTGTGTGCGCGAGAGGCCGCCGATAAAGGTTGGGTGCCTCGCGCCGGGGGCCGTTGGGAGGGAGCGCGCCCCCGCCCCCTCCCCGGCCCCCGCTCCCGCCCCGCCGCCGCCGGGGCCCTGCCTTCCCGTCGACCCCTGCGGGAGGGCCCTGGGCCGCCTCCGCTCGTTCCCCGGTCGGGGCCGCAGGTGAGAGACCGGAGGGGCGGGGGTGGGGGAGGGACCGGAGGGCGGAGACGTTGGGGAAACGGCGAACGTGAAACCGGAAGGGGTGCCTTAAAGGGAAGGGCGCTGCCTCACCTCCGACTTTTGTCCGCCGGGCTGGCCCCGCCCTCTTAAAGGGCAAGGGATCGCTCTTTAAAGGGTCGGGGCAGGTAGTGCAGTTCTTTAGCTCTCCCCTCTCCCATCGCCCCTCTGCCCCACCCCGCACCCCCAGAAAGAATTCGCCTCTTAAAGGCCGCTGACAGTGTCCCACACGCTGAAGGAAAAAGCTTCTGAATCCTAGTGGCTTCAAAGCAAGTCCCTAGTTTAGCTCAGCAAGATAGGTGGGTACGCGGGCGCAGAACCCTCTTAAAGGGGAAGTCGGGCCTGATGGAAGGGTGTGGCCTGGCCTCTTGACGGGTTGCTGTTGACCGGATCAGCAGGGTCCGGTCCCTTCCAGAGCACGGCTGTCTTCTTAAGGCATGCTGCCTTCTGAAAGACACGTGCAGCTTCCTGGGGTAGTCTCTTAAAAGGAGGTGCTTCCATTTCAAAGGGGTCGCTCATGTTTTCTCAAAGGGGATCTTTATGGCCTGTGCAGAGAGGATGCCCCGCTTTGTTTCACTCAAGATGTGTTCACCGAGCACTCATTCTGTGGCAGATGCATTCCAGACTCTAGGCGCCGGGAAGCAACAGTGAACAAGATGCCATTAGCATCCAGTGGGCAGAGGCCAGGGGCTGACCAACTTGCAGTGCAGGGAACAGACCCCTGGACCCCCGACCAGCCCCAGATCTCAACAGCTCTGATGCTAGGAAACTGTGATTATGAAGTAGGTTAGAAAGTGGTAGCGGTCTCCCTGGTGGCTCAGATGGTAAAGCGTCTGCCTGCAATGCGGGAGACCCGGGTTCGATCCCTGGGTTGGGAAGATCTCCTGGAGAAGGAAACGGCAACCCACTCCAGTACTCTTGCCTGGAGAATCCTATGGACGGAGGAGCCTGGTAGGCTACAGTCCATGGGGTCGCAAAGAGTCGGACAGAAAGTGATAAGCCCCATGACGGGGGGTATAACAAGGCAGAGAAAGAGATTGCAGCGTGTTGGCAGGGACTGCAGAGTTTAGTAGAGTGATCAGGGAATACCTCCCGGAGATGACGTTTCCACAAAGCCTTGGAGGTGAGGGAGGAAAGGGGCTTCTAGGCCGGGGCCTGTGTGAGGGTCCCAGGTGGGAGCTGGCATGCCTGCCGCGGCCCCTTGAGCAGGGAGCTGTGAGGGTTGGAGAGGCCAGCAGGCAGAGAGTCAGGGAGGGGAGGAGGCCACAGGCCGTGGGAAGTCTGTAGGTTTTGGGGAGGGATCTGTCTTCTGCTGTCAGATGGGAGCTGTGGAAGCCTTTAGCACAGAGCAATGAGATGGTCTGTGTCAGCAGTTTCCATTCAGCCTCTGTGTTGGGAACAGGCTGGGGGTGAGAAGAGTAAGGATGGGAACTAGGAGAATTGTCAGATTCCAGCGATGCTCCTGCCAGAATAGGGGAGTCAGCTAATGGACTGGTCAGAGAGAGCGAGAGAGAGAGGAGTCGAGGGTGCCCGGGGACTTTTGGCCTGAGGAAAAACAAAGCTGTTTTCCGAGATGGAGAAGACTGGGGGTGAGAGAGAGATTTGCAGCGGGCCGGGACACAGAGGGGAGACAGCAGGAACAGAAATTGGAGCTGGAGCTGGGTGTGGGGCCTAAGTGTGAGGTGTCTCTTAGGCGCCCAGCAGGGGTGTAGGTGTCCAAGGTCAGGTGTCAAGTGGAGAGGAGTTTCGGAATGGTCCCGTTTGTAGATTGTGGAGTCCCAGGAGTGGTGGGGGCCCCCAGGGAGAGGGTGGGTGCAGAAGAGGAAGGCTGGCAGAGCCCCGGACTCTCCAGTATTCACAATAGGACTGCCACCCGAAACAGAGAAGGGCTGGCAGGTGAGGAGAGCGGGGAGCCCAGAAGCCAGGGCAGTGGTTCAAGGAGAGAGAACCATGGTGTCTGCTGACCACTGAGCAGAGACCACTGGCTTTAGCACCGTGGAGGCCATGAGAGTGGGGGAGGGTCTGGTTGGCAGGGTTTGAGATGGGAGGAAGGGTGTACTGATGGCATGTTGGGGGTGGCTTTGCACGGAGACAGAAAGGAGGCCACAGCTGGAGGAGGAAGTGGGGTGAAGGGTCTTTGTTCTTTTTAAAGATGGGAGACTTAGCCCTTGGGTGCAGTGACGGGGACGGTCCAGGAGGTGAGGAAAGTCTGAGTCTTTGGCCCAGAGGCAGGAGGCAGATGGCAGGGGTGGGGGGCAGTTCAGGGTTTCTCAGCCTCAGCACCCCTGGCATTTTGAACTGATGGCTCTTTGCTGTTTAGGGGTGAGTGGTTCTGTCCCGTGCATTTAGGACGTGGAGCAGAGTCTCTGGCCGCTGCCCACTAGATGACATTGGCCCCTGCCCCTCCAGTCGACACAGCCAACCCAGTCTGCAAGCATGGCCAGATGTCCCCTGGGGTGGGGGCGTAGTGGGGGGCGTGCAGATCGCATGGCCTCGTTGAGAACCACGGGTGTAATTGCTGCATTGTGGGAGCATTCTGTTCTGGTTGCTTTTATTTTCTCAGCCACAGGGTCAGTGGCAAGCTCCACCGGCTAAGAGCAAGAGGGGACAGGAGAGAGGAGAGGAGAGAAGACGCGCCAGGTGTCACCTGGTGGGCAGTGCAGGGCGATGGGGAGGGAGCTTTGAGATCCTTGGGATTGGATGCGCAGGGAGACGAGGCCAGGTGGCTTCAGGTCACCAGCAGCACCGTATACTGGGTAAGGGGTGGCGAGGGTCTGGATGGGGGCTAGGGTGCGGGCTGCAGGGTCCGTGGTCGGTTTGGGGTTCAGCCGTCAGAAGGGGGCGCTGGAGCAGAATGCGTAGCGATGGAGAGTAGGTGTCGGAGAGGCTTGGTTTAGAGGGAAAGGGCTTCGGCAGTGGGAGCAGGTACTAAGGCAGGATGGAGGAGGAGGTCTTTAGAGGGAGCTGACCGAAGGATCTGGAGCCAGGGCGCTAGAGACCCGGCGTCCTTTAAGGACACGCCTGTCTTTAGGGGGACGGGGCAGAGAGCCCTCCAGCCTCTTGGAGGGGATGCCCCGTATCAGGGAGTGACCAGCTCCTCCCACTATGCCCGAAGTTTCCCCTTGAGCACCCAAGGCCTCTCGCGGGCAGCCTCCATCGCGGGCAGCAGCCTCCTTGTCCGAAGGGAGGTGCTCCCTGCCTCTGAAAGGGCCAGCCTGTGGGTGTGGGGCTGCGATGGTCCGGTGTGTGAGTGGAGGTGCGGGGAGCCCCCGGCCTGCCTTGACCCCGCGTCCCTCCCCAGGTGTGATGGTCGGCTCCCACGTGGACATGGCACCGGCCTCGACCGCCGAGGGGGCCAGTGAGAAGCCCGGGCCTGTGGCCCCCGCCCCGCCGGCGCAGTATGAGTGTGGGGAGTGCGGAAAGTCCTTCCGCTGGTCATCCCGCCTGCTGCACCACCAGCGCACGCACACAGGCGAGCGGCCCTATAAGTGCCCCGACTGCCCCAAGGCCTTCAAGGGCTCATCGGCGCTGCTCTACCACCAGCGGGGCCACACGGGCGAGCGGCCATACCAGTGCCCCGACTGCCCCAAGGCCTTCAAGCGCTCGTCGCTGTTGCAGATCCACCGCAGCGTGCACACGGGCCTGCGCGCCTTCACCTGCGGCCAGTGCGGCCTGGCCTTCAAGTGGTCCTCGCACTACCAGTACCACCTGCGGCAGCACACGGGCGAGCGGCCCTACCCTTGCCCGGACTGCCCCAAGGCCTTCAAGAACTCGTCCAGCCTGCGGCGCCACCGGCACGTGCACACGGGCGAGCGGCCCTACACCTGCGGCGTGTGCGGCAAGAGCTTCACGCAGAGCACCAACCTGCGGCAGCACCAGCGCGTGCACACAGGCGAGCGGCCCTTCCGCTGCCCGCTCTGCCCCAAGACCTTCACGCACTCCTCCAACCTGCTGCTGCACCAGCGCACACACGGCGGCGCCGCCACTGCCCCTGCCCCGGGCGCTGGCCCCGGGCCTCCGCCGCGTGAGCCCGCCGCCGGTGGCAAGGTCCTGGTCTCCGACGCCTACCTGCAGCGGCCCTTGCCGCCGCCCAGCCCGCCCGCCCCGCCCCCGCCCGCGCCCCCGCCCGTGGTGCCCGAGCTCTTCCTGGCCGCAGCCGAGACCACGGTGGAGCTGGTGTACCGCTGCGAAGGCTGCGAGCTGGGCTTCGGCAGCGAGGAGCTGCTCCTGGAGCACCAGCCGTGCCCAGGGCCCGAGGCGCCGCCCCCGCCGGCTGCCGCGCCCTCCGAGGCGCCCAAGGCCGACCCGCCGCCGCCGCCGCGGTCCCCGCTGCCCCAGCCTGCTCCTGCCACCGCCGCTGCCCCTGGCTTTGCTTGCCTCCCCTGCGGGAAGTCCTTCCGGACGGTGGCCGGCCTTTCCCGCCACCAGCACAGCCACGGGGCGGCGGGTGGGCAGGCGTTCCGCTGCGGCAGCTGTGACGGTGCCTTCCCGCAGCTGGCCAGCCTGCTGGCGCATCAGCAGAGCCATGTGGAGGAGGCCGCGGCCGGGCGCCCGCCCCCCCAGGCCGAGGCCGCCGAGGTCACCTGCCCGCAGGAACCGCTGGGGCCAGTGCCCGGCCCGCCGGCCCCCGCGCCTGCGCCGGCCTCAGCGGAGCGGCCCTACAAATGTGCCGAGTGCGGCAAGGCCTTCAAGGGCTCCTCGGGGCTGCGCTACCACCTGCGGGACCACACGGGCGAGCGGCCCTACCAGTGCGGCGAGTGCGGCAAGGCCTTCAAGCGCTCGTCGCTGCTCGCCATCCACCAGCGCGTGCACACGGGCCTGCGCGCCTTCACGTGCGGCCAGTGCGGCCTCACCTTCAAGTGGTCCTCGCACTACCAGTACCACCTGCGGCTGCACTCGGGCGAGCGGCCCTACGCCTGTGGCGAGTGCGGCAAGGCTTTCCGCAACACGTCGTGCCTGCGGCGCCACCGGCATGTGCACACGGGCGAGCGGCCCCACGCCTGCGGCGTGTGTGGCAAAAGCTTCGCGCAGACCTCCAACCTGCGGCAGCACCAGCGCGTGCACACGGGCGAGCGGCCCTTCCGCTGCCCGCTCTGCCCCAAGACCTTCACACACTCCTCCAACTTGCTGCTGCACCAGCGCACGCACTCAGCCGAGCGGCCCTTCACCTGCCCAGTCTGCGGCCGCAGCTTCGTCATGGCCGCCTACCTGCAGCGGCACTTGAGGACGCATGCCCCCGCAGCCGGCCCCCAGCCCCCGGCCCCGCTGGCCGCCACCCCTGCTCCGTCGGCCACCCAGGATGTGCACATCCTCCCCCACCTCCAGGCCACGCTCTCCCTAGAGGTGGCCGGGGGGACAGCCCCGGCCGCGGCCCCCGGCCCCGCCGCTCCCAACTCACAGACGTTTCTCCTGGTGCAGACGGCTCAGGGCCTGCAGCTGATTCCCAGCAGCGTCCAGCCGCCCACGCCCCCGCCCCCGCCTGCGCCCCCCAAGCTCATCCTGCTGCCCTCCTCCGGCTCCGCTGGGGGGGGCGGCTGCGCCCGGCAGGGCCTGCGGGCTGCGGGGAAAGCTGGGCCGGGGGCTGGAGTAGTTTGGCTGCCAGGCCCTGGGGGGTTAGGCGTGCAGAGAGGAAGCAACGCTGGGGGGAACGTGGGAGGGCAGAGCCTTATAGTTCTGCAGAACGTGGCGGGTGGGGAGACAGGCCCGCAGGAAATGAGTGGGGTTCAGCTCCAGCCCCTTCGTCCAGCCCCGGAACTGACCACCGTCCAGCTCCAGCCGGCCCAGGAGGTGACCACGGTCCAGCTCCAGCCTGTGACGGGTCCGCTGTCCAGTTCCAGCGGGGGAGCCGTGACCACCGAGGCGCCTAATCTGCTGGTGGTTCAGAGCGGGGCAGCCGAGGAGTTGCTGGCGGACCCCGGCCCAGGGGAGCCTGGCGAGGGCGAGGCCGGCCCGGGGGTGGTCCCAGATGTGCTCTTTGAGACGCTGCAGACGGAGGAAGGGCTGCAGAGCGTGCTGGTGCTGAGCGGGGCCGACGGGGAGCAGACCCAGCTGTGTGTGCAGGAGGTAGAGACCTTACCGTCGGGGCTGGCTGAGCCGCCAGCCTCCGGCCCGCCCGGACAGAAGCTGCTCATTATCCGCAGCGCCCCAGCTGCAGAGCTGCTGGAGAACGGCAGCGCTGGTGGAGGCGCCGCTGCGCTGCAGCTGCTGGCGCCCCCACCGCCTGGCCCAGCCTCTGCTCCTGCGGGCGTCCCTGCGGCCCCGGGACCCCAGATGGTACAAGTGGTCCCCGCAGGAGCGGCACCCGGGGGCGTGGCCCCACAGGGCCTGCCCTCCATCCAGATTGTCCAGACTCTGCCCGCGGTCCAGCTGGTGCACACGTTTTGAGTCGGACCACCGGTATCTCTTCCCGCCCCATGAAGAGGCCCGAACCCATCTCCGCCTGGGCTGGGCTGGGCTGGGCTGGGCGGAGGAAGCTGCAGGCTGGGCTTGCTAATAAAGACCAGAATCCCCTCTCTTGTGTTTTTTCTTATTGGTGGGGTGGGAGGTCAATGTCATGACCATAGCCACCACTTGGAAACTGGGGGGTCTCCTGCTTCCTGGTTCGCAGGTGGCTTTGCGTCTTGGGGCCAGCCGCTGCTCCTATGTGGGGTCCCTGTTTATCCATTTTTAAAGGAAAGGGACGCAACGGTCACGGTATAGGGGAGGCACTGGAATCTGGAACACCGGTTCTGCCACTTGTTTTCTGTAAGTCGCCGCGCCCCTCCTCGCGCAGAAAAATAAGTGGATGGCGGGGATGCTTATCCCGACGATCACTGAGAGCCCTGGTGGGCAGCTGGGGAACCTGTGGGTCTGAGATGCTGCAGCGGCCCCGCCCGCGGAAGCCGGGGAGCCATTGGGAATCAAGCCGCCTTCGCGGCCTCACCCCCGCGCTCAGGTCGCTTAGCAACCAGGGGCCGTCGGGAAGCCGGCCGGGGGTGCGCTGGGTAAGCCCCGCTGCCCGCCTCCACCCGGTCTACAGTTCCAGGCCCTTCCATCAGGCCCCCTCCCCCGCCAGCGTCCTGCACTCCCGCTCTCTCCGCCGCTCCTCCCGGCTCTAACCTATCCGGCCAGACGCTTGGCAACGGTTACTAAGCCCGAGAGCAGGCGCTGCCCCGCCCCCAGTGCGCGTATCTGACGTCACTTCCGCCGGCGACCCCTCCCCGACCCTGCCCCCTGCCTCTCGCACCTTGTCAAAAGCGGGAGCGACCCACAGAGGTGTCTGAAAGTCCTCGTTCCTGCGACAGGCGCTGCTCCGGGGCGGCCGGGGGGCAGAGGCGCTCTGGGCGCTGGGGGCGGGGAGCGCGGTCCTTTCCCTGGCTGGGGGGTTCACTCACCCCCAGGGCAGCCGCGGGGCCTGGAGGCAGCGCGGTGGTGGCAGGCACCAGGCTTTTAGGCGTGGGTCGCCGAATACCGCCGGGGGCGGGCTTCACCCGAGAGGCTTCGGAAGGTCGCTGGGTTGGCCGGGAAGCCTGTCCTGTCTCGGCCCTCGCCTGGTGGCCGCCAGCATCCCGCGTCCTGACCTGGACACGCTGCCGCTGCTGGCCCGCAGCTCTGGGACACTTTGGGGAACAAGAGGTGTCCTCCTGACACTGACCTGCTTGTTTTCGCCAGGTGCACGCCTGCTCCTTTGGGGGCGCGGGAGTCTGGGGGCTGCCATGGCCCCCAGCCACCTGTCGGTGCGGGAGATGAGGGAAGATGAGAAACCCTTAGTGCTGGAAATGCTGAAGGTGAGAGACATTAGAAGCGCCACTGAGCCCGGGGGGCGTGGGACGGAGGGTACCACTTGGGGGTGGGGGGCGGGACCCTAGAAAGCCCAGCAGGGGGCGGGGAAAGAATGGGGACACCAATGAGCTTGGGAGGGGCGGGGACAGAATGAGGGGCACCAGGGAGCCCAGAAGGGGGTAGGGGGCATCCCGAGTGGCTTCAGCCACCCTCCTGAGCCGGCGGTGACCCTGGAGAGCAACCTTTTGCTCCTAAGATACTTCCAGCCTTGGACCCTCCTCTCTCTAGTGCCTTCTCCCTAACCTGGGGATCGAGAACGGTTTTGTGTCTGTGTGTGGCCACGCCACATGGCACGCGGGATGTTAGTGCTCCCCCACCATAGATCCAAGCCGTGCCCCCCGCAGTACAAGCCCTTCCATCTTCCCACGTCCCCTCAGCCCTGTGCCCCAGCCTCCTACTACTCCAAGCCTGGCCCTCGAGGACTCCCAGGCCCCTTCCAGCTTCCTCTCTTGGTGGGGCGGCTCCTCTGTCCAGTCTCCCCTGGTGCCTCACGCCTGCAACTCCGCTGAACCCGGAGTGCCCACCGTTCCTAATTCACCCGCTCCCACATTCAGAGCCCAGTGTGCCAGCCAGCAGTGTGTTCACACCGCGGCACGCCTGCCACAGGCCCCGGCTCAGTGCTGTCCCCTCCCCTCCGATTGCTCCCACCCCAGGCAGGGCCTACCTCGGCCCCCACTGCCTGCCGGCGGCGGGAGCCCCCAAGCTGACTGCTCCTCCTACCCGCAGGCTGGCGTGAAGGACACAGAGAACCGCGTGGCCCTTCACGCGCTGACCCGGCCACCGGCCCTGCTCCTCCTGGCTGCAGCCAGCAGCGGCCTTCGCTTCGTCCTGGCCTCCTTCGCCCTGGCCCTCCTCCTGCCCGTGTTCCTGGCTGTGGCTGCCATGAAGCTGGGCCTGCGGGCCCGCTGGGGCTCGCTGCCCCCGCCCGGCGGCCTCGGGGGGCCCTGGGTGGCAGTGAGGGGCTCGGGAGACGTGTGCGGGGTCCTGGCCCTGGCCCCAGGCTCCAGTGCCGGGGATGGGGCCCGGGTCACCCGCCTCTCGGTGTCCCGTTGGCACCGCCGCCGAGGTGTAGGCAGGCGCCTGCTGGCCTTTGCTGAGTCCCGGGCGCGAGCCTGGGCTGGCGGCATGGGGGAGCCCCGAGCACGCCTGGTGGTCCCAGTGGCCGTGGCAGCCTGGGGCGTGGCCGGGATGCTGGAGGGCTGTGGCTACCAGGCCGAGGGGAGCTGGGGCTGCATGGGCTACACGCTGGTGCGGGAGTTCAGCAAGGAACTGTGACTGCAGACCCTAGTGGGAGGAAAAGCAGTACTTAGTGAGCACCTGCTGTGTGCAGGCACTTCCACACCATCCTTCCCACCTCCCCCACCAGGGCCCAGCAGCTGAGGCCCACAGAGGGCAAGAGACCCCGCCACAGCCTGATGCCCATCCGTAGTGTTTGAACTTCTTAGAGGGGTCAACTCGTCCAACCCCTGCCTCAGATTCTGTCTGCACGGAGAAATCTTATCTGTCTGTCTGCCAAGCCTGTGTCGCTTGTGTTATGACATGTGGCAGGAGAGGAGGCCGAGCACGTATGCTCCCCACTGGGGTTAGGACTTCGCAGGGGCACCCCAAACAGGGATGAGGGCCCCCCCAGCCCCGGAGGGTAGGGTGGGGGGCGATGCCCATGCTTGGAGGGGGTGAGGCTGCAGAGGCAGAGAGGGGCTGAGCGAAGCCTCTGCAGGGGAGGGTTGTCTGGAGAGAGCCCCAGGGAGGGAGTGGTGGGCACAGGGTGGCCCGGTCAGCCCCTCCCCAGGAAGGTGGGAGCCCAGAGGGGCGGCCAGACCCATCTGGTTTTTTACACCCGTTTGTTAATAAAGCCTGTAACCGCTGCGCGCCATCTCTCTCTGATGCCTTTTCCAGTCTGCCTCCACACCCACCACTTTTGTCTGGCCCCTCCTTCCCGAGGTTGACAGTAATTGTTGGGAGGGGGGAGTGTGCTGGACTGGGGGCAGGGGAGGCGATGAGCTCAGGCAGCCCAGCTCCCTGCCAGCCCTCTGACTCACGCTCCCCATTACCGAATTTTTTCCGCCTCACAGCTGCTTAGTGCAGAGAGAGAAAGAGTGCGTTCCTCTGTGTGCGCGCAGTTGTCCTCCCCCACCCAAGTCTTGACCCTTGGCCCTCTCGACCCCTGACCCCAGTTTTCTCGGGAGACACACAGGGGGCTGATGACTTCTGCCCGCAAATCCACCGGGGGGAATGGAGAAGGGAGTCTCTCTCCTTTCCCAGTCCAGGAAGTCCTTCCTGGTGTCTGCCCGCAAGCCCTCTTGCTGCACCAGGTCCCCAACCCCGGCAGCTGATGTGAGCCCATCCTCAATCCCTCTGCTTCCGGCACACCACCCTGGCGGGACAGGAGAAGCAGCAGATGGGTGGGCGCTCTGCCCAAGCACCCCTGTCAGGATCCTCCCCTGAAGCCTGCCGCCCCCCGAGCCTGAGCGCAGCACTCCTGGCCAGCCGGCTGTCTCCTGTGTGGGTGTCTGCAGTTGGACACCCTCCCTCCCGCCTGCCACCGCCCTCCTCCCCAGGCCTCAGCCGCCGGCCAGCCCCCTCCCCGCCCCGCTCCTGTCCCCTGCTGCCTCCTCGGCAGCCTCTCTTCCTCCTGCAGAGCGTCCAGCCCCCGCCTGCTCCTCCCCGGGTCCAGGGCGCCTCTGGCAGGCCTCCCTCCTGCGTCGGCGGTCCCCTCCTCCCCGCTCCTGCTCCCGTCTGCTTCCACCCTGTCCCCACCCCGACTCTGCAAACATGAGGGTCCTGGCCTGCCTCCTCGGTGAGTGACCCTTTCCCTCCTCCGGGACTCAGGGGCCCGGGCCCGGCCCTCTGACCCCTGAGCTGACCCACTGCAGAGCCTCCAAGTTCCAGGGCCCCATCCCTGTTGCTTGGTGGTGGGGGGGCGGGTGGGGGGCACAGGACATCTGGCTGCCTCTGATCCTCCAGGGACCTGGCCTCGGGCACCCCGAGTCCCACCCTCTCAGGAGATCCCAGGACTTCCTCTCCCCTCCATGAGCCCTGACCTTGCAAGGGGGGTTCACCCATCATTCACCTTTAGCCAGGCCCCCAAGGGGGAGAGCCAAGGGCCTGGCCCCCTGCCCAGACCTGAGGCCTCTGGGCTCCGCCCATCCCAAGGACCTGGGCCTCGGCCAGGCACTGGGCCCGAGTCCTCCTTCCCGGCGGCGGGGTTTCTGGTTCAGAGGAGCGAGGACCTCACTGCCTCACCCCTCCAACTTCCCTTCCAGTGGCTCTGATGGGGACCCAGGCTGTTGGTAAGTGGCCCCAAACACTGCTCCCATATGGGTGCGCTCAGCTCCAAGCCCTCCCCATGCCTGGCCCGGGCTCACCCTCCCTTGGACCCTGGCCACCCCCATGTGCCCACGACCCCCACACCACTTCTGCAGGACCACGCAGTCACCCAGCTTCCTGCTTCCTAAGGGGCTTGCAGTCACGCCCCTGTAGGACAGCCCCCAGCCCCTGCCCTGCCCACCAGCCCCGGGGTCTCCAGGATGTCACAGCCTCTCCTCCGTCCCTGCAGAGCGGCTGCGTCTGGCCGATGGGCCCCATGGGTGTGCGGGCCGCCTGGAGGTGTGGCACGGCGGGCGCTGGGGCACCGTGTGCGACGACGGCTGGGACCTGAGGGACGCCGCCGTGGCCTGCCGGGAGCTGGGCTGCGGGGGCGCGCTGGCCGCCCCCGGGGGCGCCTTCTTTGGGGAGGGCACAGGGCCCGTGTGGCTGAGCGAACTGGCCTGCCGGGGCGGGGAGCGGCAGCTGGGCCTCTGCCCCCACCGAGGCTGGAAGGCCCACATCTGCTCACATGAGGAGGATGCGGGGGTCGTCTGTGCAGGTAAGGGGTCCTCAGCCTCCTCAACGCCCAGGGACCCTCAGCCCAGTAACTAACTCTGAGCATCCAGAAGTCCAGACACCCTACCCCTACCTCACTGAGAGCCTGCCCTCTCCATAGCACTGGGGTGTTAGATGGTGGGTGTTGGAAGAACATCCTCCAAACTCTTTGGAAAGAACTTTTAAATTGATAAAGCTGGCAGCTTTATCAATCGTGCAGATGGCGAGCCAGAGTTATTTATTTGCACCTGTGCTTCCCCCCACCTAAAGAGGTGCAGGAAGACTTAAAGGACCCAGAGCTGGTCTGCACAGATTGGAACTGGGGATTGTCCCTCCCCTCAGGGGGCCTCATGACTATTATTCCTCATGGGCCACTTATCAACTGTGTCAGCAAAAAGCATCTGTTTTCAGAGAGAGGAAGGCAAGGGTAAAAACTGATAGGGAGCCTACTTGGCTTGGGTGAAACTCAGCCACGCCGGGTGGGGTGGGGGTGGCCCGGGCCTGAGACGGGCCCACAGGAGGGAGTGTGCCCTCCAGCAACATGCTGCTGTCCCCAAGGCCAGCGTGGGACAGACCCCAGGGACCATGACGACCCACCTTCAGTCCTGGATGGGGACCCCTGGCCAGGGCTGGCAGGGGAGCTGAGCCCCGGCTCTGAGGAGGCCCCGGTGACGCCTGGTGAGCCCCCACCCGTGCTCTGGCTCCTGCTTTAGCAGTGAGGGAGAAGGGACAGAGGCCCAACTCCTCCACCCTCCCCGGGGCCCCCGTGACACACCCTTCAGACCCTTGGGGGCTCTCAGGACTGACTTAAAGCCCCAGATTCAGCTGCCAACCTCACTCCCCACTGTCCCCCTCCTCGACCAGCCCCCCGCCCAGCCGGGACCCCCCAGAGTGGCTCCCGGAAGAAGGGCCCCCGGCTGCCCAAGCTGGCCAAGTCCACCAGGGCCCCAGTGCTGACTGCCGGAGCCCCCCGCCAGGGTAAGTCCGAGGCAGACCTTCCGTCTGCAACAACTCCAGAAGGGGTCAGGCCCTAGGCCCCCCAGACCAAACTGGGGACCCCAGGGTAGGGGGGCACCACGTCCCCGGGGATTCAGCCAGGCCCAGGCTCCCCGCCTGGTCAGTAGACCCGGGTGTCCACTCGCGGCAGGCCCCCAGGCCCCCTGCCCTGTCCAGACCCTGACTTTCTGCCACTGGCTGGCTGACAGGCTGATCTCAGACCCCTGACCCCGCGGGACCTCCGTTTTCCCAGACGGAAAACGAGAGTGTTAGCAGCCGCCTCCACGAGGCCCCTCACAGCGCCCCCTCCCGCCCGCCCCGCAGAGCGGCTGCGCCTGGTCTCCGGCCCCCACGGGTGCGCCGGGCGCCTGGAGGTGTGGCATGGCGGGCGCTGGGGCACCGTGTGCGACGACGGCTGGGACCTGAGGGACGCTGCCGTGGCCTGTCGGGAGCTGGGCTGCGGGGGCGCCCTGGCCGCTCCTGGGGGAGCCCGGTTCGGCCCGGGAGCGGGGCCCGTGTGGATGGACGACGTGGGCTGCGGAGGCGGAGAGCAGGCCCTGAGAGACTGTCCCCGAAGCCCCTGGGGCCGGAGCAACTGCGACCACAGCGAGGACGCAGGACTGGTCTGCACAGGTACGTGCCCCTCCCGCGGGCCACGCCCCTCCAGCGGGCCACGCCCCTCCCGCGGGCCACGCCCCTCCCGCGGGCCACGCCCCTCCCGCGGGCCACGCCCCTCCCGCGGGCCACGCCCCTCCCGCGGGCCACGCCCCTCCCGCGGGCCACGCCCCCATACCACTAACCTAACGATGTTACGACTTTCAAAAAGATTTCTCCAGTCCCCTTCCCTCCTTCTTGTCTTCCTTCTTCCCTCTCTTCTTCCTTCTTCGCTCCCTTCCTCTCCCCCTTCCTCCCCTCTCTCCCCGTCTTTCCCCCTGGCCCTCTCCCCCTCCCTCCTCCCGACACCCACACTCATTCAGCCTCATGCACGCGGTACTGACCCAGACAGACCTCTCTTTCCTGACCTGGGTGTCTTCGCGCTGCAGGACGAGGATGCAGCCGGCAAAGGGCGGGGCCGCGCACAGGTGTCGGGTGGGCAAGTTCAAGGACACACTGGAGGCAGACATCCGCCCACCCACCCGGGCAGGGGCCAGTAAACGCTTCAGAGAGTGGGTGGGAACTGGGAGAGGGAGCTGAAAGCAGCTCCGAGCCGCACCCCCACCCACAGATGGAGCCAAGGCTCCCCCAGAGCATGACTTCCGCCGGCCGGCCGCACAGAGGGATGATGTGGGGGTCTGGAGTGTGGGGTGTGGTGGGGGTGGAGCTCAGGGCGACACAGGTCGGGGGACCTGGAGCCGTGAGGTTGTCCCCTCTGAGGGCCATACCGTGGGGGCTGAGCTGTGGCCTCTGAAGCCTGGAAGGTCAGCCCAGGCTCCCCAGGGCGGTTAAGCTCCGGGGAGAAGTTGCGAACCCCATCGAGGGGCCGGGAGCTTGGTGTCTTACCTCCATCTCTGCTCCTCGGGGTGGGCCTTGCAGGAGCTTGGCACATGCAGCTGGGTCATGCAGGCCAGGGGTGTGGCCTCTCTGGCCTGTCCCCTTTACACACCGACTGGGGGTTGGAGATGGATTCCACACTGCCCAGAGCTGGCCCCGCTCTCACGCACAAACACCTAACAGAAATGCCCCCAAACCTCTAGCCCAGCTCTCAGCACCACTGCTAGGGTGACAGGCACGGGGTCTACAGGCCTTTGGGGGGTCATCTGGTGTGGAGCCGGGAGATGCAGCTGGACATCGTATGGTGCTCAGGACAGCACCCGTGTCAGGGGAGCTGAGGCTGAGAAGCCCTGCTCTGCAGGCCTGGGGAAGGCAGCTGGGGCGTGGGGACCTGCTTGGGGAGGTGGGGGTGGGCGTCGGCGGGTGTGCCCTGGGCTCTCCCTGGGGAAGCAGGGACGTGCAGGGGGCGGTGGACAGAGCAGAGCTGGACTCTTGCAGCGTGACTTGGGCCTGGAGTGGGGGGATGAGAACTGGGGGCTTTGTGTATTTTCCTGGGGTACCCCCCCAAGTGCCCACACTCCGTCCATCCAGATGGTCTGTGTCAAAGCCTCTTCCTCACTTGTGAGGATGGAGGGTCCTCTCTGCAGCCCCGTCCTGGGTGTGAAGCAGGACCCACACACGGCCTAGGCCTGCTCCCCCATCCTTGCCGCCACAGTTCCTGCCTGTCCACTGCAGTCTCCCTCCTCTCTGCTCTCCTCCCCTGCCTCCACGTCCAGGCCCGGCCCCCCGGCTGCGTCTGGCCGACGGCCCCCACGGGTGTGCTGGCCGCCTGGAGGTGTGGCACGGCGGGCGCTGGGGCACCGTGTGCGACGACGGCTGGGACCTGCGGGACGCCGCCGTGGCCTGCCGGGAGCTGGGCTGCGGGGGCGCGCTGGCCGCCCCCGGGGGCGCCTTCTTTGGGGAGGGCGCGGGGCCCATCCTTCTGGACGACCTCCGCTGTCGGGGGAACGAGACAGCCTTGCGGTTCTGTCCGGCGCGGCCCTGGGGCCAGCACGACTGTCACCACCGGGAGGACGCCGGGGCCGTGTGTGATGGTGAGGGTGGCCCTGGGGAGAGGCCAGGGAGGGAGGCCTGGGGGGCTTCGCCCAGAGGGGTGAGAGCTGGGGTGCTGTGTGTTTTCCGAGGGTTCCCCCCGGTGTCCCCACTCCTTCCGTCCAGGTGGCCTGCCACCCCGTTCATGCTCACCTGTGAATCCCCACCATGGTGGTCCTGGGCTGGTGGTCGGGGAGCCACCCGCCACACAGCAGGGGCTGGTGGTCACCTCTCCCCTCCCACGCCCCAGGTATGCCTCTCGGGTATGTCCCTCCCACGGCCCCCGCGGCAGGCAGCAACAGCTCGGGGCCCAGGGGGGCCACATCCAGGCCCCCGCCCCCCACAGTGAGCCAGGCCCCGCGGACGCCCGGTGTCTCAGCTCCGCCTGCCCCCCCGACCTTCCTTCAGGAGCCTGGGCCGGATGCCGGTGAGCCCCCTGTCCTCCCCTGAACCACAAGTGTGGGGCTGAGCATAGGTTTCCTGCCCTGCCCCTCCCACAGCCCCCTGGGCGCCCCACCCACTCAGAGGACAGAGGGGAAGAGAGCACAGAGCATCTGGGCCAGCTGGGGTCTCCTCCTGGGTGAATGCACAGAGGGAAGATGGTGGAGGGCCTGCCTCGAATTCTCTGTGTCTCCCCCCTCCAGGATCCCCCCAGCTGCGCCTGGTGGCGGGGCCCAGCAGGTGCTCGGGCCGGCTGGAGGTGTGGCATGCGGGACGCTGGGGGACTGTGTGTGACGATGGCTGGGACCTGCGGGACGCAGCCGTGGTCTGCCGGGAGCTGGGCTGCGGGGGGCCGCGGCAGTCTGACCCCACCGCCGGCCGCTTTGGCTGGGGCGCCGGCCCCATCTGGCTGGACGATGTGAGGTGCATGGGGACCGAGGCTGCCCTGGCTGACTGCCCCGCCGCTCCCTGGGGGAAGCACAACTGTGCCCACAATGAGGACGTTGGAGTCACCTGCGCGGGTGAGGAGGCCTTGCCATCTGCTGGCTTCCGGAGGGCTTCCTGGAGGAGGGAATGGGAACTGACATTGGCACTAACGTTGACTGAGCACCTGCCTCCTAACCGCTGCCCCAGGAGGGCTGTTTTCACACATGTGACTCCATTCACACCTCAGGATAAGTCCAAACTGATGGACATTATGCCCATGTGAAGGGCTTCCCAGGTGGTGCGGTGGTAAAGAATCCGCCTACCAATGCAGGAGATGCCTGCCGTTCCATCCCTAGGTCGGGAAGATCCCCCGGAGAAGGAATTGGCAACCCAATCCAGTATACTTGCCAGGGAAATCGCATGGACAGAGGAGCCTGGCAGGCTGCAGTCCATGGGGCTGCAAACATTCAGACAGCTGAATGACTGGGTGTGTGCACGCACACACACAGACACATACATGCATGCATGCACGCACACACACCAGTTTTACTGATAGAGATGTTAGTGTTAGTTGCTTGATTGTGTCAAGTCTTTGCGACCCCATGGACTGTAGCCCACCAGGCTCCTCTGTCCATGGGATTCTCCATGCAAGAAACTGGAGCGGGTTGCCATGCCCTCCTCCAGGGGATCTTCCCGACCCAGGGATGGAACCCAGGTCTCCCGTACTGCAGGCAGACTCTCCACCATCAGCAGGGAAGCCTGGTGATAATACTGCAGCACAGAGAGGCTGAGTAACTTGCCCAAGGTCACACAGCAACTAAGCGGCACAGCTGGGGTCCTTCCTCCTTTTCTTCCTACCAAGAATCACGGGGTCTCCCTCCTGGAGGGGAGCTCTGTCCTCCCTGAGATGAAAGGAAGCAGGCACAGGGGCACCGAGAGATGGTGAGAAGCCAGTGTGACGGAGGGCCTGCCAAAGCGAGGTCAGCCTTGGCCTGTGTTCTCTCCCGCGCCATTGTTTCATCCAGCAGCAGACTCGGTGCTTGATACAGGGGGCTCAGAACATGAGGGCTCTGGCCTCCGAGAAGCCCAGGGCTCACTGAGGGACAGAGATGCGAGCCTGTCTGACACGTCACTTGGGAGCTTCCCCAAGACCACCCTCAGGTTCCACAGTTTTCTAGAAAGACTCACAATGGTCAGAGAAGCTCTCAGACTCAGGAGCAGGGTTTCCCGCAGCAGAAGGGCCCAGATTCACATCGCGAGGGAGGAGGCAGCTGGGGCAGGGTCAGGAGAGACCCTTGTGAACCCTCCTCTCCAAGGGGAGGGGTGCAGACAGCACTTAATCCGCTACCCCACCCCCACGCACGTGACGCTTTCCTAGCCAGCGGCAGAGCGTTTTCAGGAGCTGGGTCCCCCCATGGGGCTGGCGCTTGCGAGCCATGCTGTTAGCAGAGATGACCTGGCTGGTCCCAGGTCCCCAGGCAAGCAACACGCTCCAACCAGGCAGGACGCTGCCAGGGCTGGGAGGGTCCCCCTGCCTCCAGCAGCCAGGGACGAAGGGCCAGACCCCTCTGTGAGCCAGATTGATCCTCGTTCTGCACCACTCACCCTCAGCATCACCCGCAGTGTCCGCCACCTTCCCTGTGCTGCCCAGAAAGATGTCGGGTGAGCCGTGGAGGCTGGGAGCCCAAAGCTGGGGCGCGTTCCCTCTTTCCCTCTCCTCCCTAAGGCCCTGGGAGCCACAGCAGGGTTCTGAGCTGGGGAGTGGCCTGGTGCCACCCTGGTGGGGCAGTGACCAGTCAGTGGGTACAGGGGGAAGGGCACCGGCTGGGCAGACAGGACAGGTCAGAGTGAGGGGGCAAAAGGAGGCAGGCAGCTCAGGACTGCAAATGCTGAGGCAGGATGGGGCCGGGGTGGCCACCGAGTGCCCTGGGCCTGGCACAGGGCCTGGCTCATAGGAGATGCTCAGATGCCACCTGTGATGAGGCTGAGTGCTCGGGAACTCGGTGGCTGTCTGCAGCGGGAGACAGGAGAAGGCGGGGCCTGGCTGGGGACCTCACGGTGTCTGCCATCTTCCCTGCCGCCCCCCCACCCCCGTCTCCAGGAACCCCCGGCCTGGACTCCATCTCAGACCCCTTCAGTTGGAGCTGGATCCCCGGCCTGGGCAGAGACCCTGACGCCTGGCTCCCGGGGGAGCTGGCCACCAAGCCCTCTGTGAGGCGGACCCCCAGCATCCCCGAGAAAACCACCACCAAGGCCCCAGGGAAGATGCCCAAAAGCACCAAGAAGTGGGTGACCAAGAACGCAAAGAGACCGACCACTCAGCCCCCAGCAATGCCAACCACTAAGCACTCCAGGGTCTCGGGCACCCAGAGTCCCCCCGAACTGACCTCACGGACCACCAGCACCCTGGCCACAGGGGCCTCCCGAAGACCCACCTCCGAGTTTACCACCAGGCTGACCACACAGGCCCCCCGCAGGCTGACCTCGCACACCACTGTAACTCGGACTAGTCGAGCCCCCAGGGAACAGACCTATAAGACTGTGACGATGCTCGCCACCCAGGGCCCCCGATTAGTGACCTCCGAGGCCACCGTGGAGCCATCCGTTGAGCTCCCAGGACAAGGTTCTCCAGAGTCATCCACGGACCTGGCCCCCTCCCCCACCAGCGCAGCAGGTGAGCAGAGAACAGGAAGGCTGAGGCTGGCCCCTCTGGACCCCGCTGACCCCTCCTGATCCGTGCCTCCCACCAGCAGGCCCGTTCCGGGTTCGTCTGGCGGACGGGCCCAACCGGTGTGCCGGGCGGCTGGAGGTGTGGCACGCCGGACAATGGGGGACGGTCTGCGACGACGGCTGGGACCTGCGGGACGGCATGGTGACCTGCTGGGAGCTGGGCTGCGGGAGGGTCCGGCCTCGAGTGGGCAAAACCCACTATGGCCCCGGCACCGGGCCCATCTGGCTGGATGACGTGGGCTGCAAGGGCAGCGAATCCTCGCTGAGCGACTGCCCTGCCCGGGCGTGGGGACAGCACAACTGCGACCACGAGGAGGACGTGGGGCTCACCTGCACCGGTACAGGGGGTGGGGTGCGGAGCGGGGGACAGGGCACGGGGCGGAGCGGCGCGGGGCCCCGACTCGCACCTGGAGATCCTGGCAGGGGCCTCCGGAGCAGCAGTGGCAAGGACTCCTGAGACGGGTCGGGGCTCTCCCCTCCCCCTTTTCCTCCCCAGGCTATGCAGACGAGGAGGACTATCCACCCTGGACCTGGGACCCCACCTCGGGGGAGGACCTGGCCAAGGGGACCACCGCTGCAGGGGTGCCCGGACACACCCTTTCCCGGGAAACCACGGGGAGCCCAGGGGCCCCCGCCCCAGCAACGAGGCGCCTTCCGAGCACAGGTGAGGGGCAGGCGTGGGGTGGGGAGGAGCATCTCCCTGCCGGGCTTCCTGAAAGACCCTCCTGAATGAGCTGGCCCGGGTCTCCGAGACCGCAGGCAGGTTTTCCTCGGCTCCAAAGACGCTAAGAACTTCCCCTCCATGGGCTCGTCTGTAACTGTCCTACAAGAGCCTAGAAGAGGAGATCCCTTCCTCCTCCCCGCCCTGAGTCTCAGAATCAAGCCAGGCTCAGCAGAGCCTGGCCCCCAGTCCTGCAGATCTTCTGGGGCCTCCGGGAATCAGCCTTGATGTCAAAGCCCGTGTCCCTGGAGCCAGAGCCTCCGCCGAAGTTCCCCAGTCCCCACACGGAGGCACATGCCGTCACCACACCGCTGCCCCACTCTAGCCCCTCAAGCCTATTCTCCCAGCCCATGCTCTCGTCTGGGTGGGGCTGAGGCTCCGAGGCGGGCTGGGGGCCTTCACATGAAACGCTGTCCCCAGCCTGACCCCTTCCTCTGGCCAGTGGGGGCAGCCTCCAGCCCCACAGCTCCAGCCCCGCTGCCCCATGGCCTCTGTCTCCCTGAGGCCTGGTCACACTCGGGCCTTGACCCGCTCAGATGGTTCCCATTTCTGTGTGTTTGTGTGTGTGTGTGTGTACACTCGGGCCTTGACCCGCTCAGATGGTTCCCATTGCTGTGTGTATGTGTGTGAGATCTCTGTTCCATCCTGCTCAGTCTCTCTTGATCCTTCTCTGCTCCTCTTTCTCACCTTCTCTTTTCAACTTCTCACCCTCCGCATCTCGATCACTCTTTTTTCTTTTTCACCGACCATGTCTCTTTCTCGTCACCTTCCTCATTTTCTTTCCTTATCAAGTTCATGTCCCACCATTACTGTTTCTCTCCACCCTCCCCCACCTCGGTCAACTTCTTTTCATCCCCGCCCCGGCGTCTGGCTCTTTCCTTCCATTTCTCACTGCCTACCCTCCCGTCTCTGTCTCTCCTCACGTGTCCTGTGTCCTCCCCCTCTTCCTGTCATTTTCAGCGTCTCACGCTCAGCTTCTCTGTTCCTTATCCTGCTTTCTGCGGTCAGTTTTATCTTCTCAGCTCCGTGTCTGTCTTCCTCCTCTCCCCTGACTCCCCTTCCTGTCTCTATCGCTCATCGGCCTCTCACCGTTTTTCTCACTTTGTCAAGGCCACGCTCCATCACTCCTGTTTCTCCCAGTTTCTCTCTCCCCCCCACCCCCGCCTTCCTTTCTCTTTCACTCCACGCCCAGACTCCTCGCTGTTTCCCATCCGACCCCGCGGTCCGGGGCCGCTTCTCCCCTCTTCCCTCCCCTGTGTCCTCGTCCTTCTCGCCGACCCTCCGTCCCTCCGCTTCCCACGGGCCGGCTGCCTCGCCCGGCTCTCCCGGCCCCTCTGCTCCCCCAGGTGTCGTGCTTTGCTCGCTTCGCTCGGGATCCCGCCTTTTCCGCGCGCTCAGCAAGCATGCGCAGCCCGCAGGCCTTGGAGAGAGAGAGGGGGGAGAGAGAGACACAGAAGCCTCGGCTGGAAGGCCGGGCGGGGGGACGTCTATGGCCCAGCGCAGTGTGACGACACAGGCGCGGTACGCCTCCTAATTGGCCAGCTGGCCCATGCCCGCAGCTATAAAAGCGTGAAGCGCGCTGTAGTTCCCCACCCCACCCCCACCCCGGGTCTGTCTTCTGCTTGGGTGTCGTTCTTCCGCCGGAGGGACGGGGCGGGGGCACGTAGCAGGCCTTGGAGCCGCCGAGATTTGGGGGGGGGGGGCACCCGAGTCGTGACTTAGGGCTCAGTTTCCAGAGGTGCTGTGCCGTGTGGCCAGAATTCCAGAGCTTTCGGTCTCTGCAGCCGGGCGCCGCCTCCCTTTCTCGTCGCGCCCCCTCGCGGCGGAGGCGGTCGGATGCTGCGCGTCCGCAGCTCTGAGGGCGGCAGTGTCCGGGCCTCTGAGACCCCACCTGTTCCTGGTCGGGGAGAGGGGGTGCGTGAGCACAGATAAGTACGGAACTGGGCACTGCGCAACCTTAGTACTGGGAAGAGGGGCAGGGTTGGGTGGGGAGAGATGGAAACGACAGAAATTCTGTCCTTATTAGCAAGGTGGCCTTGAAAAAAATGACTCGGCTTCATTGAGCTGCAATTCCTTACTTCGAAAAAAGCAAGTAAAAAGGCCGCAGCTCCAGGTTCCCTGGAAAGAGCCAAGGACAGTGCCAGGAACACATGCCATTAACTGCGTGACATAAATCCTGAATCCCATGGGTAGAGAAGCCTGGCGGGCGACAGTCCATGGGTCACAAAGAGTCGAACGCAACTGAGCGACTAACACTTTCACACTTTCATAGGTCCTGGTGTTGCCCCTGAGTTTCAGGTGGGAGGGAGGGGAATGAGGCTCGGGGAAGTTGAACTCAGGAGCTGTGGCTGAGATCCATTTTAAACTATTTCGCACACAGTTTGCTCGTTGGACTGGGGAATTACTGAAGTCATTGCAAGTGTGAATTCTGGAGTCTGGCTGCCAGGGTTCCAGCTGTGACTCCACTGGAATTAGAACAAGGGGCTGGGTGACCTCAGGTCCCAATTCAATGAACAAAATGTGTGTGAAATCACTTAAAACCGCAATGCACTGCTTGTTAGAGTTATTTACCATAAATGAACAACAGCTGTAGAATCCCAGGGACACAGTGGTTATTACTAGTAGAGCAGTGGAGAAAAGCTCGCAGAGGAGATGGCATCATTTCCACCAGGAGACCCCACAAGGAAGGGGCTTCTCTAAGCAGCGAAGACGAGTTGAGAAAATTGCATTGCCCATGGATGACACATCATCTCTGCTAGAGTTTTAGTGTCTCAGGTTTAGCTAGGTCAGTTTCTATTGTTGCCATAAGACCACCACGCATCTGGGGCTTAAGACAACACAAGCTTATTATTTTGCAGTTCTAGAGGTCAGAAGCCCCACTGAGGTCTCTCACTAGTTGAAATCAAAGATGGCAGGGCTGTATTCCTTCTGGGGCTGAAGGGAAAGATTGTTCCTGTGCCTTTTCTAGCTTCTAGAGGCTCCTATATTCTTTGGTGCACGGCCCCCCTCTTCCATCTTCAAAGTCAGCAATGTTGCATCTCTGTGGTCTTTTTTATCTTAACATCTTTGTCACTACAGTGAGGATTTGTGTGTGTGTTAGTTACTCAGTCGTGTCCAACTCTTTGTGACCTCATGGACTATAGCCCACTAAGCTCCTCCTGCCTGGAATTCTCCAGGCAAGAATACTGGAGTGGGTTGCCATTCCCTTCTCCAGGGGATCTTCCCGACCTAGAGACTGAACCCACGTCTCCTGCACTGGCAGGCAGATTCTTTACCACTGAGCCACCAGGGAAGCCCATGGCTGGGATAGATTCTCTAAGAATAAGGATTTATGTGATTAGATCAGGTTCCCTTGGGTTAATATGGGATAAACCTGTCATTTCACGGACTGGGCCCTTAGTCAGTTTGCAAAGTCTTTGCCATGAAAGGTAACATATTCACAGGTTCTGAGGGTTAGAGCTTGGACATTTTTGGGGAGTGTTAATCTGTATTCCACGGGATCTGTGTTGAATGAATGAATGAACAAACAATTGTGAGATCGCCATGTAGGTCTAGAGAGAGTGCACAGGAGATGAAGATGGAAGCTTATGAAGGTTGAATTGTCTTTCCATTTTATTTGAAGCAACATTTCTTGAGGCTTCCTGGATGATGGAGTTTGAAGACAGAGTCATTAGTTCATGCCTCAGGTGTTTGCTGAGTGGCAGGCATGAGTCCCAACCCTGGGAACATGATGGACAGAGAAAGGGAGGGGAAAGGAGGGGAGCAAAGAATTGTCATTTAAAATGGGATGGTCAAGAGATGACTTACTAAGGAAATGCCAGTTAAGTGACAGCCTCAAGAGGTCAGGGGCACTCCCCTGCTGGTCCAGCGGTTAAGACTCTGCCCTGCCAATGCAGGGGGTGAGGGTTCAGTCTCTGGTTAGGCAACTTAAATCCCACCTGCCATGCAGGGCACTCTAAATAAAATGAAAAGGAAAAAAAGAAGGGGAAAGCCATGCAAATACCTGGTTGGAGAGTGTTCCGTAAGTGCAGTCACATGCACCTGCAAAGGCCATGAGGTGGGAGTGTGCTCAGCTGGTTCGAGACACAGCAGTGAGGCTGGTGGGGTGGGAGTGGAGTGCTTGGTGGGGGTGGCGGCAGGGGCTGAAGGCTGTGGTCCATTGTAAAGATGTCAGCTGTGATGCGGAGCCTGGAGAGGAGCTAAAGGCGCTTTCTGGGCAGAGGGGTCAGCATGTGTAAAGGCCCTGTGGTGGGGTCTTGAGAGAAGAGCCCACAGCCTGGCTGGAGTGGAGTGAGCCAGGCAGGGGGAGTGACCGGGGGTGAGACCAGCCTCGGGCTTTATGTCTATCTGCTTCCACAGGGAAAGAGGTCTCCACTCAGAACCAGGTAGGCCTGCTGGATCTGAAGCCCAGTGTTGCTCCTTAGCTGTGTGACCTTAGGAAAATTCCTTGCCCTCTTTGGGCTTTAGGTTGGTCATCCGTAGCGAACCTGCAGCTTCTTTGCCCACCAGCTCCCCATGAGCTTGCCAAAGATTAATGTGTCTTTCAGCAGCAAGGATTTGGGATAAAGGTGGGCCTGAGGATCTGCACCCACTTGTGAGGGCAGCTGGACAATGCCTAGAGAGATGGGTGCTCCTCTGGAGGCTCAGTGGTGAAGAATCTGCCAGCCAGTGCTGCCTGTGCCGCCGTGTCCTCTGTGCTGCAGGGCGGACTCTTACCAGGGAAGCCCTGCAGGTCCCCTTTTCTCGGTGTATGTTTTAATGAAAAAAATCAAATCGAGCACACACTAATGAACCATGAACAAGCATGTGGCCATTTCTTAGAACACATTTCGAGAACACACAGGCCCAGAGAGCATGCCTGCCCTTGGTGGGCTGACATTTTAACAGGAAAAGCAGTTCCTATTTGTGTTCTTCTTGATAGAGTCCTCCTAAAACCTGGCATCCTAGGAAGAAAGCCTCAGAACACAGAGACAGGATTACTCGGTTCTCTCTATTATCTCTCAAGGTGACAAGGATTGTCGTGAGCCTTCCCGGACAGGGGACACACCTTCAGGAGGAGTCCCGGCCAAGGAGACCCCCACTGCAGCCACGCCTGGCCCCCCTGGCACCACCAGGAGCTCAGGCCACCCGTCTCTAGCTCCCAGGCTCCGTGGGGACACAGGTGAGGCATGTGGCTGGGCGGGGGCGGGGTCCAAGGTGTTTGTGGGTGGGGTTGAGAGGTGGTGGAGAAGGGAATGGCAACCCACTCCAGTATTCTTGCCTGGGAAATCCCATGGACAGAGGAGCCTGGTGGGGAGTCCACAGGGTCAAAAAGAGTCGGACACGACTCAGCAGCTAGACAACAACAACAGAATGGAGAGGTGGACTGCAGATTTCCCAGTGGTGACCCAGGTCTCGCCCCAGAAAGACCAGGCAGAAATATATCCTGAAACAAAGGGTTGTTATTGACCAGTGGTCTTCAACTGGGATAACTGGCAACACGTGAAGACATTTCAGGTTGTCATAGCTGGGAGGGGGGAGGCTAGTGGTCCCTGGTGGGTCAAGCCCAGGCTGCTGTTACACACCCTCCAGTGCACAAGGGCCCCCACCACAAAGAACCAGCCAGCCCCTTATGTCGACAGTGCTGAGGTGGAGAAACCCTGACCTGTACTGTGTTAGTCACTCTGACACGTCAACAAAAGCATGAGAGGAAATCCTGTAAGAGAATGGGGGGAAAGGTGCAAACAGGAGATTTGTGGACTAGGAAGCCCCAATGCCCAACGAGTATGTCTGGAAATGCTCACACTTATAATGAGTCAGAAAATTCAAATGAAAACAGTGACAAGCGTGGAAAAAACGTGGAAAGGTCGATAATACCCATTGTAGGTGTGGGCATGGGGAGACAGGCTTCCCCACTGGATAGAGCAATTAAATAAAAGCGACCTAGTGATGTTTACGGAGAAGGCAATGGCACCCCACTCCAGTACTCTTGCCTGGAAAATCCCATGGATGGAGGAGCCTGGTAGGCTGCAGTCCATGAGGTCGTTAAGAGTCGGACACGACTGAGCGACTTCACTTTCACTTTTCACTTTCATGCATTGGAGAAGGAAACGGCAACCCACTCCAGTGTTCTTGCCTGGAGAATCCCAGGGATGGGGGAGCCTGGCGGGCTGCCGTCTATGGGGTCACACAGAGTCGGACACGACTGAAGCGACTTAGCAGCAGCAGCAGCAGTGATGTTTAGTGAAATTAAATATGATTATACATTACCACCTAGCAACCCTGCTCCTAGATCTGTTTGTTGTTGTTCGGTCACTAAGTCGTGTCTGACTCTTTGTGACCCCAGGGACTGCAGCATGCCAGGCCTCCCTGTCTTTCACTATCTCCCAGAATTTGCTCAAACTGATGTTCATTGAGTCAGTGATGCCATCCAACTGTCTCATTCTCTGTCACCCCCTTCTCCTCTTGCCTTCAATCTTTCCTAGCATCAGGGTCTTTTCCAATGGGTCAGCTCTTCGCATCCAGAGAAACTCTTTCACAGGCTTACAAAGGAATATATGTGAGGATGTATTAGGGAATGGGAGGCAAGTTAAGTGTCCAGGAGAAAGGTAAGGAAGAAGAGAAAGGGTTACACCTGATAGAATTCTATGCAGTAGCTAAAGCAATGGCAGGCTGTATACACAGCAACATGCATAGGTACTAACAACATAACACTGAGAAGTTCAGAAACAGAATGAGATTTCCAGCAGAATGTTATTTGCAGAAATTAAAAGCACAAACCCCCAAATATACATAGACTTTTGTATTAACATGAAACATCTGTGCACTCTGTATTGTTTCAGAGCACACATGAAACACAGTAGACTGGAGATGCCTATGGAAGAGGATGAGGGGAATGTAGATGGGGGTTAAAGAGGAGAAAGAGTAAAACAAGAGGAGACACTGCAGGAACTATTGATGACAATGTACAGGGCAGTATGATTAGCTTAACTCTCTGTTGCTTGGGTCTAAAAAATTAAAAGCCAGTACCACTCTAGGTATCTGAGCCCCTGTGCACACAAACCAAGCTGAGATTCTTGAAATGATAACTAGGAACAGTCACCATTTATGGAGCAATATACCATGTGTCAGGCACTATTCTGTGCACGTTATGTTTGTTAGTCTTTAACATTTATATATGTTAATCCTTGTAGCAGCCACACGAGGCCTAATGAGTGATGTAGGTGCTGTAATTGTGCCCGTTTCACAGATGAGAGAAACTGAGGCACAGATATTAATGCCTGTGGCAATATAAGTAATTATGAGAATGCTTATTACCTGCTTGGCATTGTGTAAGTCCTCTGTGTATGCACAGTCTCTCTGAACCCTCATGATTATAGGGGAGATACATGGATCATCCGTGGTTTACAGAAGGGGAAGAAACTGAGATTCGAGGCAGTTAAGTCATTTGCCCATGGTTACCCAGTACCACACAATTGCACTCATCTCACACGCTAGTAAAGTAATGCTCAAAATTCTCCAAGCCAGGCTTCAGCAATACGTGAACCATGAACTTCCAGATGTTCAAGCTGGTTTTAGAAAAGGCAGAGGAACCAGAGATCAAATTGCCAACATCCGCTGGATCATTGAAAAAGCAAGAGAGTTCCAGAAAAACATCTATTTCTGCTTTATTGACTATGCCAAAGCCTTTGACTGTGTGGATCACAATAAACTGTGGAAAATTCTGAAAGAGATGGGAACACCAGACCACCTGACCTGCCTCTTGAGAAACCTGTATGCAGGTCAGGAAGCAACAGTTAGAACTGGACACGGAACAACAGACTGGTTCCAAATAGGAAAAGGAGTACGTCAAGGCTGTATATTGTCACCCTGCTTATTTAACTTATATGCAGAGTACATCATGAGAAACGCTGGGCTGGAAGAAGCACAAGCTGGAATCAAGATTGCTGGGAGAAATATCAATAACCTCAGATATGCAGATGACACCACCCTTATGGCAGAAAGTGAAGAAGAACTAAAGAGCCTCTTGATGAAAGTGAAAGAGGAGAATGAAAAAGTTGGCCTAAAGGTCAACATTCAGAAAACTAAGATCGTGGCATCTGGTCCCATCACTTCATGGGAAATAGATGGGGAAACAGTGGAAAGTGACAGACTTTTTTTGGGGGGGCTCCAAAATCACTGTAGATGGTGATTGCAGCCATGAAATTAAAAGATGCTTACTCCTTGGAAGGAAAGTTATGACCAACCTAGATAGCATATTCAAAAGCAGAGACAGTACTTTGCCAACAAAGGTCCGTCTAGTCAAGGCTATGGTTTTTCCAGTGGTCAGGTATGGATGTGAAAGTTGGGCTGTGAAGAAAGCTGAGCGCCGAAGAATTGCTGCTTTTGAACTGTGGTGTTGGAGAAGACTCTTGAGAGTCCCTTGGACTGCAAGGAGATCCAACCAGTCCATCCTAAAGGAGATTATTCCTGGGTGTTCATTGGAAGGACTGATGTTGAAGCTGAAACTCCAGTACTTTGGCCACCTCGTGTGAAGAGTTGACTCCTTGGAAAAGACTCTGATGCTGGAAGGGATTGGGGGCAGGAGGAGAAGGGGACGACAGAGGATGAAATGGCTGGATGGCATCAGCGACTCGATGGACATGAGTTTGGGTAAACTCCAGGAGTTGGTTATGGACAGGGAGGCCTGGCGTGCTGCGATTCATGGGGTCGCAAAGAGTCAGACACGATTGAGCAACTGAACTGAACTGAACTGAATTGAACCCAGCTAGGAAGCAGAGGCGGAGAAGGCAATGGCACCCTACTCCAGTACTCTTGCCTGGAAAATCCCATGGATGGAGGAGCCTGGTGGGCTACAGTCCATGGGGTCACTAAGAGTTGGACACGAATGAGCAACTTCACTTTCACTTTTCACTTTCATGCACTGGAGAAGGAAATGGCAACCCACTCCAGTGTTCTTGCCTGGAGAATCCCAGGGACGTGGGAGCCTGGTGGTCTGCCATCTATGGGGTTGCACAGAGTCGGACATGACTGAAGCGACGCAGCAGCAGCAGGAAGCAGAGGATCTGGGGTTTAAATCCAGGTGGCCTGGCTGGAGGCCAAGCCTTTTACTTAACAGTTCCTCTGACCCTGCAGGGGGACATGATGCACCTCAGGGACCCTGCAGAAAAGTGGAATTCAGTCAAGCTGTGCTGTTCAATATGGTAGCTACCAACACAGGCGGCTGTTTAAATTTAAGTTAATCAAAAACTTGAAAAAGGAAGGACTTACTGTTTAGCACATGAAACTATACTCACTATTTTGTAATAATCTACACAAGAAAATCAGGGCTTCCCTGGTGGCTCAGTCTGTAAAGAATTTGCCTGCAATGCAGGAGACCCAGGTTTGATCCCTGGGTCGGGAAGATCCCCTGGAGAAGTGAATGGCTCCCCACTCCAATATTCTTGCCTGGAGAATTCTATGGACAGAGGAGGCTTGCAGGGTATAGTCCATGAGGTCGCAGAGTTGGACATGACTGAGCGACAAACACTATACAAGAAAATAATCCAAAAAAGAATATATATATATATTTATGAATGACTGAATCACTTTGCTGTACACCCGAAACTAATGCAACATTGTGAATCAACTATACTTTAATAAAAAAACTTACAGTGCTTGCTTCCGCAGCACATACACTAAAGTTGGAACCATACAGAGAAGATTAGCATGGCCCTTGTGCAAGGATGACATGCAAATTTGTGAAATATTCCATACTTTTTTGTTCTTTAAAAAAATTTACAAAAAGAAATCCATTCAAAGTAAAAAACAAACAAACAAACAAACAAAAAAAAAACAAGTAGAGAACTTCCCTGATGACGTAGTGGATGAGAATTCACCTGCCAATGCAGGGGATATGGGTTTGATCCCTGGTCTGGAAAGATTCCACACGTCGCAGAGCAAGTAAGCCTGTGCTCAACAACTATGGAAGTCAGCACTCTAGATCCCGAGAGCCACATGTACTGAAGCCCCAGTGCCCTGGAGCCTGTGCTCCCCAACAAGAGAAGCCCGCACAAAGCAACGAACACCCAGCGCAGCCAAAATAAAAATGTTAAAAATTGAAAAAGGAAACATTTGGTTCCTTAGTTGAACCACATTTCAAGTGCTCAGAAGCCACAGGTGACCAACAGCTACCATACTGGCCAGCACAGAACATTCCCACCGCTGAGAAAGTGATACTTACTGGCCCAGACTCTGGATGCAAAGGACTTGGGCTCAGACCTTGTCCTTGTAACCTTCAAACTGTGTCAGTGTGTGACCTCGGGCAAATTACTTGCCCTCTTGGCCTGATTTCCCTCACCTGTCAAAAGAGGTTAAAAATCATATTTATCTGGAAGCAGGGCCTGGAAGTGGAGAAGGCAATGGCAACCCACTCCAGTACTCTTGCCTGGAAAATCCCATGGACGGAGGAGCCTGGTATGCTGCAGTCCACGGGGTCGCTGGGAGTCGGACACGACTGAGCGACTTCACTTTCACTTTTCACTTTCATGCATTGGAGAAGGAAATGGCAACCCACTCCAGTGTTCTTGCCTGGAGAATCCCAGGGATGGGGGAGCCTGGTGGTCTGCCGTCTATGGGGTCGCACAGAGTCGGACACGACTGAAGCGACTTAGCAGCAGCAGCAGCAGAGCCTGGAAGAGGGGACGGTTTCTGCCTTATTCAGGCCTAAAATTTGGGGGCATTACAAGCATTTTGTAATGAAGATAAAATCTTAATACCATAGGTTAAAAAAATAGAAACGAATGCAAAAACAATCCACGATGAAGTAAATAAAATTTTAACTTAAGTCGGATTCGACCTACCTCACCAGGATCTGGCAGCCAATTTTAGGGGGGATTCCAGTGAGGTAGGCCAGATCCTGACTTGAATTAAAATTTTGACTTTTTGTTCATTGTGGATCTTTCGCATTAATTTTGATTGTTTAAAAATAGGGCAAGAAGATACTGGTCATGATTACTTGATTCCGACCCCTCCTATCCGAGCAGCTTCCACGCCCTCCGCCTCTTTATCTCTTCACCCCATCTCTGCCCTTCTGCCCCCTCTTGCATCACAAATCCCCGGCCCGCATTCCCCTGGCTCCCTCCGCATCCTCCCACACCACCTGCACACACCTTCCCCCTCCACCATCCTGCATCCCGGGTTACCCCTCCGCGTCCGCCTCTCCCCGCGCACCCATCCCCGCATCCTCCAGAGGGGAGGACGCCAGGTGGCGCTTGGAGACATCGGAGCATGCGAGGAGGTGGGGCACTAGGGCCGGGTGAAGTCTGCCGGCGACCCGTGACGACGCGAGGCCCCGTGCCTCCCCATTGGTCGCACCGTCTGGAGGGCGGGGCGCGCCGCGGGGTGGGCGGAGCGGCCTGACCTCGTCCATCTGTCTTTCCTCCGCCAGGCTTCCCGAGGAGACGGTGGCCCGAACGCCGACTGCGGCCCACGACGGCCAGGACCACGTCCGCCGCCCCTTCCCCACCCACCTCCGCCGCGCCCGGGCCAGCCGACCCTCCACTGACCTCCGCCTCCGCACCGCCGCTCATCCGCACGGCGGCCTCAACGCCGGAGGCGACCCCTGACGCGACCTCCGCGGTGCCGCCCAGCCCGGCCGCGGCCTCTCCGGAGAGCGCCCACCGCACCTCGACGAGCCCCGGCCTTACCGGGCCCTCCCCTGATGCCGCCGCGGCCCCCGCGCCGACCTCTGGGCTTTCGCCCACCCCACCGCCCACCGCGCCCAAGGAGGTCACCTCAGACCCCTCTGCGCCGGCGGCGGCGACCCGCCTCTCCCCTACCTCAGGGCTGACCCCGGAGCCGGACAGAGCCCCAGGCCGGGGCACGTCTCCACAGCCTAGCGCAGTTCCAGAACCTTCCAGTTCCCCAGACCGCTCCACAGGGCCTCACCCCACCACGGCCCCGTACTCCACCATGACCTCTCACCCTGCACCGACCTCTCACCCCACCACGGCCCCGTACTCCTCCATGACCTCTCACCCCGCAGCGACCTCTCACCCCACCACGGCCCCGTACTCCACCATGACTTCTCACCCCACCACGGCCACGTACTCGACCATGACCTCTCACCCCGCACCGACCTCTCACCCCACCACGGCCACGTACTCGACCATGACCTCTCACCCCGCACCGACCTCTCATCCCACCACGGCCCCGTACTCCACCATGACCTCTCACCCCGCACCGACCTCTCACCCCACCACGGCCCCGTACTCCACCATGATCTCTCACCCCACATCGACCTCTCACCCCACCACGGCCCCGTACTCCACCATGACCTCTCACGCCACAGCAACCTCTCACCCCACTACTACCCTTTACCCCACCTCGACCCCTTACGCCACCACGACCCCTTATCCCACCACTACCCCTTATCCCACCACGACCTCTCACCCTACAGTGACCTCTCACCCCACTACTGCCCTTTACCCCACCTCGACCCCTCACACCACCACGACCCCTTATCCCACCACCACCCCTCACTCTACCTCAACCCCTCACCCCACCACGACCCCCCCTCCCATCACTACTGCTCAGTCCACCACAGCCCCTCACCCCACTACGACCTCTCACCCCACCACGACCCCTCACCCCATCACCACCCCTTACCCTGCCACGACCCCTCAGTCCATCGCTACCCCTCACCCAGCCACGACCTCTTACCCTACCACAACTCCTCACCCCATCACCACCCCTTACCCCACTACAGCTCCTCACCCCACCACGACCCCTCACCTCACTACCACTATTTACCACACCATGACTCCTGACCTCACCTCAGCCTCTATGGTCACTGCCAAGTCTGTTCTAACTCCCTTGGGAACAGAACCTCCCTCTCCCTCTCCAGTGAAGCCCAGCCTGCACCCCCAGTTGACCTTCACGGGGGCCCCTCGCCCCTCCACATCTCCAGCCTCAGAGTCCAGCCTGTCTCCTGCCCCAAGCACGGACATACCGTCCACTGAGAACTTCAAAGCAGCCACAAGCCAGAGCCCCCAAGTAACCTCTCCACCTACCCAGACTCCACACTCAGCCCCTGACTCCACTGTGACCCCTGTGGGGTCATCTGGGGACCATCTGGCTCCTATGGCCCACCCCTTGGATCAACCACCCCCTGACCACCTCTCCTTCGGGCCAGCTCCCAGTCCGAGCTCAGGCCCTCTGGGCCCATGTGAGGCCCCAGTGCCGCCTGTGAGGGTCATGGCTTGTGAGCCGCCTGCCCTGGTAGAGCTGGTGGCCGCTGTGAGGGATGTAGGAAGCCAACTGCAGAGGCTGACCCAGGCCCTGGAGCGAGATCAACAGGAGCGCCGAGCCCTGGGACTGGGCTTGACCCAGCTGGTGGAGGCTGCCCAGGGTCTGGGGCAGCTGGGTGAGGTTGTGAAGAGACTGGCAGAGGTGGCCTGGCCCCCCACCACACCTGTACCAACCACTACCACCCCTGAGTGGGAAGAGAGGCCTCTGCGGGGAGATGTGTGACCTTATCGCAGGGACTTAAGCCACTCCCCAACAACAACAACAAAGGAAAACCAAAGTATCTACTTAAAAACAAAGTGTGAATGATGTTTCTGGGGGACTAGGGGAGGAGGAATGGCACCCCACTCCAGTACTCTTGCCTGGAAAATCCCATGGACGGAGGAGCCTGGTAGGCTGTGGCCCATGGGGTCGCTATGAGTCAGAAACGACTGATCAACTTCACTTTCACTTTTCACTTTCATGCATTGGAGAAGGAAATGGCAACCCACTCCAGTGTTCTTGCCTGGAGAATCTCAGGGACGGGGGAGCCTGGTGGGCTGCTGTCTGTGGGGTTGCACAGAGTCGGACACGACTGAAGTGACTTAGCAGCAGCAGCAGCAGCAGGGGAGGAGGAATCACAAGACCGATCTGTTTGTGACTGCCACAGGCACCACACGAGGCGATGAAGGTGACTGTGATGGTGATGATGGCCATGATGGCGAAGATGAGAGAAGTGATAGTGATGGCGAGCATGGAGATGATCCTGCTGATGATCATGCCATGATGGTGGTGGTGGTGGTGGGGATGATGAAGGTGACCGTGGTGGTGGGGATGGGCATGAAGGTGGTGGTGACAGCTATCCTGACGGTAATGATCATCATGGTGATATTTACGGTGGCAGTGACGGTCACGAGGATCACGGCGATAGCTCTTGTGATGGTGGTGTGATGACAACGATGGAAGTGGCCATGGTGATGATGCTGGTGAGGCTGAAAACGATCCTGGTGGTGACGGTGGTGGTGATTATTACGGTGATAATGAGGGTGCTAAAGGTGATCATGATGGCGGTGACGGTCTCGAAGGTCACAGTGATGACTATTATGGTGACCAATGATGGAAGTGACGATGGTCGTGATGGTGAGGATAGTGGAGGGGATGGTGGTCATCACAATGGCAGTGACGATGGCGATGATGAAGGCCCACGAGGGCAGAAATCTTTGTTCACAGACGTATGTCCAGCTCTTAGAATGGAGGCTGACACAACACGCCCCCTTCATTAATACCTTCTGAATGACTGAGCTCGTCGTCATAGCAATAATGACTAATGTTCTCCGGGCAGTTCCTACGGGTAAGGCTCTGTGTAGAGGGCTTTGCACGCATGATGTCATTGTATCTTCATGAACAGCCGCTGAGGAGGGTACTGTTTCTACAGCTCGGCAGGGAGTGGGTGAGCTTTGGAGCCTAAATGCCTGAGTTTGAGCCCTTGTGGGCCTGACCCTGAGTCAGTTACCGCTTGGTCTGAGTTTCCCCATCTCTTAAAGGGAGACAGTAATAATATACACCCTGTGGGCTGCTGTGCTGATTAACATAGATTAATGCCCATATGAGGGTGCTTAGCACAGGGCCTGGCTCTTGATACCTGCTCTCTATGTGGTAGTTATCACTGTATTATCCCCACTTTATAGGTCAGGGCACTGAGGCACAGAGACATTTGGTCCTGTGCCCCAGGTCACTCAGGGAGTATGCAGTAGGCTGACTGGAACCCAGGCCTGTCTGACCCAGGGCCTTTGCTCATAAGGTATTACATGCCCCCAGTCAGATCACTCTGGCTTCGAGGCCATATGCTGGCTGTGGGGACTCCGGAAGTTAATTTCCTTTCTTGAGTCTCAGTTTTCCCATCTGTACAAGGGGGGAGTAGTGGTTGTGCCTCCTGCTTCCTGAGGTGGTCGTGAGGATTAGAGGAGTTACTGCAGGTGACAGCAGAGCTTGGTACGAGTTAACAAGAGTGGTCACGACCACTCCTCATGGTGCTTGTTGGTGCCCCACACAGTGGGGGCTCGCTCTCTCTCTTTTTTTTTAATGTGTTTTTGGCTGTGCTGGGTCTTCACTGCTGTGTGGGCCTTCTCTAGTTCCAGAGGGTGGGGTCTCCTCTCTGGCTGTGGTGCAGGGCTTCTCACTGTGGTGACCTCTCTCGTTGCAGAGCTCGGGCTTGAGGGTGTGTGGGCTCCATAGCTGAGGCACGTGGGCTCAGTGGCTGCAACTCCTGGGCTCTGGAGCACAGGCTCAGTAGTTGGGGCTCCCCGGTTTAGTTGCCCCAGGGCATGTGGGATCTTCCCAGACCAGGGATCGAACTGGCATCTCCTGCGTTGACAGGTGGATTCTTTACCACTGAGCCACCAGGGAAACCCATTGTGGACTCTCAATACACTACCTCCCGCCCTCCCTACAGCCCTCAGAGGGAGCAATTTGACCCCTGTTTCGGAAAGGGCTTGGAGGCTCAGAGAGGGCAAGTTCCTTGCCCAGGGCCACACAGCAGAGCTGCAGAGCTGCCTCAGAATAACACGGTGTCCCTCAGCTCCCCTCCTCCCCCCTCTCCCCAGACCAGAGCCTGGCTCTGAGGTCCTGGAAGGTCATGGAGCTGGCGCCCCCGCGGTCAGGCAAAGGCCAGCGGGGTCCAGTTACTTGCTGGGGGTGGGGAGGGATATTGTCTGGGGGTCTTGGTAGATGAGCTGTCTGCCCCTGCCAACAGACCAAGGAGCACGCCAAGAATCCTCTGTTCCCCCCGGGTCCCATTAAGCCCTACGACTTAAATAACTGCTGACTGGTACCCTGAGGAGGGCGTCTGCCTGCATTCCCCTTGCTGTCCCGGCTCGTCGGGGCTCCAAGGGTAGCACCCCAACTCGGAAGCCAGAGGCGCCCTCTTTCATCCCCAGATGGGAGCAGGTGCTCCCTTGCTCCAGGCCCCCGCTGAGAGGGTCCCCCCGGGGGTTCAGAATCCTGGCTCCATCGTCTGCAAGCCAGGGTGGCGGGGTCTCCCAGGCACCCGGGCCCAAGGTCCCTCCACCCTCTGCCACCTTCTGCCAGCCCCGAAGAAGCGGGTGCTTAATTATCCGGTCACTTTATCCCGGCTTGGCCAGGCAGCTAAGCCCAAACATCTGGCCCCGGGGCCTACGGCCAGGATGGGCGGCCAGCCCCCACCTACTGCTGGCCCTGACCCTGGACACCTCCCCCAGGACATCTGAGCCCTCTCCTCTGCCTGCCAGCTTGCAATAAGCCCAAAACAGTAGCCGCAGAGGCCTAGCAAGCTTGACGCAGAGAAAACATTTGACAAAATTAACACCCATTCATGGTTTACAAACGTGCGCGTACGCACACACACGCACACACTGTTTGCAGAGTAGGAGCAAGGGGAGCCCCCTTACTCAGATAAAGGGTGGAAAGGGAGCCACAGCTCTGTCATTTCCCCACAGACGATGTGACCGGCCACATTGAAAACCGCCCGGAATCGAGCAGGCGAACGTTTAGCATTAATGACGGTTCAGCTGGGATGAGGGGTCAGTACTCTAAAATCGTGTTCTCACCATTCCCTGCACCTCCAAGTGTGTGTGACCCATGGGTCAGAAGCGTCGGCCTTGCCTCCAGGAGCTGGTTAGAAAAGCAGAATTCCAGGCGCCATCCAGATCCCCCTGGATAAGCATCTGCGTTTTAACCAGGTCGGGGTCGGGGTGCGGGCAGGGCGGGGCGGGGGTGGTGGTGATGTGTGGGTGCAGCCCAGCCATTTGCATGTCTGAACTAAACACAAACTGCGGGCCACGGGCAGTGTCTCTGAGGCCTCGCACAGCCGGCCCAGGCAGAGAAGGGAGTGAGTTGGGTGCAAACCCCACTGGTTTAATGCTCTGCAGCCCTTGACCCGCCTGACGCAGGTCGTGGACTTTGATCCTCTGTTTTGTGACCGGTGATCCTGCGTTTTGAAGCTGATGGGACAAGGAAGCAGGCTCTGCGTGCTCGTGCAACGTCTCACTTCCCTGATGGGTTCTGGTGACCAATTCCTGGCTGTCCGCCCTCAGGCAGGCTCCACAACCCCCTACCCTCTTGAGGGTCTGCCAGTGATTATCCTGGTGCCCAGGGAGCGTGACATTCAGTTGCAAATGGAGGATGGGGAGGGAGGGGGAAAGCTTTTCTTAAAAAAAATTCTTTTATTTGTCTATTCCTTGGCTGTACCATGCAGCATGCAGAATCTTAGTTCCCTGACCAGGGATTGAACCCATGGCCCCTGTAGTGGAAGCACAGATTCTTAACCACTGGATCACCACTGAGTTAGTCACTCAGTCGTGTCTGACTCTTTGCGACCCCATGGACTATAGCCCACCATGCTCCTCTGTCCATGGGGTTCTCCAGGCAAGACTACTGGAGTGGGTTGCCATGCCCTCCTCCAGGGGATCTTCTCTACCCAGGGATCAAACCTAGGTTTCCTGCATTGCAGGCAGATTCTTTACCATTTGAGCCACCAGGGAAACCCTAAACCACAAGGGAAGTCCCAGAAAAAAACTTTTTTTTAAAACGAGAAATCCCACATTTTAATTTTATACTGGACACCCACAAGTTTTTGTAACTGGCCCTGCTTGCATGCTTGGGGTTCCCCAGCTGGGGTGTAGCCAGAACTTCCTTGGTGATCACAGGCCTGTAGACACTGGGCCGGTGACTGGGGAGTAAGACCAAAGACTTTGGAATCAGACTCTGCCACCTTTTGACTTTAGGGTCTTTGGAAAGTACGGCCTCGACAGTCTCGTCTGTAAAGAGGAGAGAGATGTGAGCAGGTCTTGTGTGACAATAGGTTCTGAATTTGGCACTTTTAGAAAAAGGGCAGGGTTTTCCCTTTTGTTTTTAATGGGAACTCAGGCTCAGAGAACCTGATCAAGGTCACAGCGTGAGAACCTGGAATTGCCTTTGTTTTTGTTTTTTGGAGCAGTCTCATTGAGATGAAATTTACATGCCAAATTAATCCTTTAAAATTTTGTATTGAAATATAGTTGATTTACAATGTTGTGTTAGTTTCAAGTGTCCAGTGAAATGATTCACTTATGCATATATGCATTCTAAGATTCTTTTCCATTACAGGTTGTCACAAGATGGTGTGTACAGTTCCCTGGGCTGTACAGTAGGTCTCTGCTTATTTGTTTGGCTGTGCTGAGTCTTAGTCATGGCATGTGGGATCTAGTTCCCTGACCAGGGATCAAACCCAGCCCCTGTATTGAAAACGTGGAGTCTCAGCCACTGGACCACATAGTGGACTGCATGGTGTGTATATTTTAATCCCAAACTCCTAATTGATTCCCCCTTTCCCCTTTGGTAACCATTAGTTTGTTTTCTAAGTCTGCAAGTCTATTTCTGTTTTATAAATTAGTTCATTACTATCATTTTTTTAGTCTACCTATAAATGATATCACATGGTATTTGTCTTTCTCTGTCTGACTTACTTCACTTAGTATAATAATCTCTAGGTCCATCCAGAATTCACCCTTTTGTATGTACAATTCGATGACTTTTTAAAATATGCTCAGAGAATTATGGAACATTCACACAATCTAATTTTAGAGCTTTTTCCCCCACCATCACCACCCCCCAAAAGAAAACCTGCACCATGAGCAGTCACCCCCATTTCCCCTGTGATCACTAAGCTTTTTTCCTCTGTGGATACAGAGAATCCTACAACAGATGGTCTCCAGGTTTTTGAGGTTCATCAGTGATGTGTGTGTCTGTGCTTCCTTTATCTGCCTGCCAACGCAGGAGACACAGGAGACACAGGTTTGATCCCTGGGTCAGGAAGATCCCCTGGAGAAGGAGATGGCAACCGGCTCCAGTATTCCTGCCTGGAGGATCCCATGGCCAGAGGAGCCTGGCAGGCTACAGTCCAGGGGGTCACAAAGAGTTGGATAGGACTGAGCACGCACGCATGTGATATTCCCTTTTACGGATAGACTGCATTTCTTTCTTTTTTTCTTTTTTATTTTTTTGGCCATGTGGCACAACTTGCAGGATCTCAGTTCCCCGACCAGGGACTGAACCCCATCCTCTGCAGTGGAAGTGTGGAGCCCTAACCACTGGGCTGCCAAAGAAGTCCCTGGACCACATTTCTTTTATCACTTTGCCAGTGACTTGACATCTGGGTTGTGTCCACTCTTTGGCTACTGTGAGCAGTGTTGCCATGAACACTCGTGTGGACACGTGTTTTTATTTCTCGTGGGCATCTACCTAGGGCCGAAATTGCCGGGCTGTATAGTGACTCCACAGGCTTCCCTGGCAGCTCAGTGGTAAAGAATGCACCTGCCAATGCAGGAGACGTGGGTTCAATGCTGGAGTCGGGAAAATCCCCTGGAGGAGGAAATGGCAACCTGTTCCAGTATTCTTGCCTGGGAAATACTCCTGAGAGGAGCCTGGTGGGCTGTAGTCCATGGGGTCATAAAAGAGTCGGACATGACTGAGCAACTGAGCACGCCCGCATAGTAAGTCCAAAGTTAATTAATATTCCAAGGAACTGCCGGGCGGTCTTCCAAAGCGGCTGCCCCATTTTTCGCATTCCCCCAGCCCCACAGGAGGGCTCCAGCTTCCCCTCCTCGCCAGCACGTGTTGCTGTCTGTCTGCATACTCCAGTCATTGCCCGGGTCTGAAGGCTTTTCAGCTTTCCTTTCCACGTAGCTGCCCCAACTCCCATCTCCTCCAAGGGAGGGGCGGCCCCCTCGCCAGCACACACTCACACACCCACACTCACACCCACATACGTGTGCTCAGGCCCCCAGCCCCTGACGGGCACGGCACAACAGCATGCACCTCGGACCCTTGAAGGGCTGGCCTGGATTAGAATCCTCCCGCCGCCTGACCTGCCGTGTGAGCTCAGGCAGGTGCCTTGGCCTCTCTGGGCCCCCTGTGCCCACCCCTGGAGTGGGGAGGGTCTGAGGGACCCCCTCCAGCATCATCAGGAATTGCCACCTCCAGGAGTTGCTTGAGGGGTGAGTGGCTTCCTTCCCGTGAAGTGTAAGATCGGTATCCTGTGTCCTGTAATTAAGTAATGCTTAATGACTGCCCGGGGCCCTTCCTCCTGCCCCTCCCGGGGCCCTTCGATGGTCATTATCGCCTCCTCCCAGTTAATCCCCAGCTGCCGCCACCAATTTGCACCCTCCGCCCTGCCTTGCTCCTCTTCACTCCCCCCTCCCTTGGTGCCACCCCGCCCCAGCCACCTCCAGCTTTTCGGGGACACACTCTTGGCCTCGTTGCTTGGGCTGTTCACAGGTGAGGGGACAGGAAGTCCTGCTCTTGCTGCCCCCCCTCACCCAGTGCACCCACTATCTTATTCTCTCCCACAGCCCCTTACTCCAGGAAGCCCACTGCGATTGCCTGGGACACGTGCCCATGTCCTCAGGTCTCTGGATTGAATTTAGATGGAAAGGGTTCTTGGGGGTCCTTCCACAACCCCCCTCCCCACCAGACAACACCTCGGCAGCCGCAGCAGTGGCCTGGGAGGGGGTGCAGGGGCCAGGGAGAGGGTGACACACGATCCGGCCTGGGTTGTAGCCTTTCTCTGGGCGGGCAGCCAAGGAGGCCACGGAGAGGAAGAGAGAGTGTTTGCAAACAGGGTAGCTGCCAAGAAGGGGCCGGGGTGAGGTGTGAAGGAGAGGGGGGCCCAGCGCTGACTGGCAGCCGCGCCTGGGACTCTGCTTCCCCGACTACACACATGCGTGCACACGCACACACACGCGCAGGCTCAAGGCCTGAAGCACACACACGGGTCCAGTGTCCGCACACAGCAAGGTACACTCCACTCTCTACCCTCACATGTGGTCACACAGTTCCCTGAGCACACGGGGGCTCGCAGACGCACAAAACACACAACTCATGTCGTCCGCGCGGAGTGAGACACACTCAACCCTCACGTCTCTCTGTCTCTCACAAACACACCATTATTTGCACACACACACGGGCTCAGATGGGTGCTCATGGACACACAAATACACACAAGTTTCAGGTAGGAACTTGAGAAATGCACGCTCCAGTTCCTGCCCGAAAACAGCCAGACACTTTCCAGCTCCACTGTTTAATCCCTCTCCTTCTCAGACACATCTATGCAGAGCAAGTGCAAACACACTCACCCCCAGGCACACTCACAAACGCACACACAGAGCCAGCATCTCCTTCGACCGCAGGAGGGACCACTGTCTGCCATTCTTCCTGCCTCTCTGTGTCTGTCTGCCTCTCTCTGTCTCTCCCTTTCTCTTTGTCTCTGCCTTGCTTCCCTCCCTCCTCTGTCTCTGTCTCTCCTCCACAGTTTCTCTCCTCCACAACACGCCCTTCAGGGGACACTTGCACACATGCACACACGCGCGCGCGCGCGCGCACACACACACACACACACACGCTGGCCTTCTCTGTCCTAGGCTGACAGACCAACAGCATCACAGAGACCTAAGTACCAGAAGGACTTTATTTGCAGAGAGCGGCTGGGGTGAGAAAGACAAAACGCGTTACCAAGAGGGTGCGGACCCAGCTGGTGGGAGAAGGGGCAGAGGGAGTGAGGTGGGGAGTAAAGGGCGCTCAGGAGAGGAGAGACGCAGGCAGGACGACAGGTGTGCTCAGGAGAGCCGTGCAAAACCGAAGGGATGGGCCGCCTGCACGCCCACGATCGCCCCTGATGCTTGGGCTCCACCGGAGGGGAGGCCTGCGAGAAGGGGGAGCGGGGGCGGCCTGGCTGATTTGTGGAGGGGGGGCGTGAACCAAGAGCAGCTAGGCAAAGGGCGCCGTGGGTGCCGCGGCCCGGGAAGGTGGAGGGGTGCGGACGGCCACGGTGCTCGCTCAGAGACCCCCGGACCGAGGCCGCAGGCAGGTGGGAAACAAAGACAGGAAGCGGACGATCCCAGACAGGGGTGGACAGATGGCAAAGCAGCCAAGAGCCGTCCGGAAAGCCGAGGGGGCGGCGGGGTCGGCTGGGCCTGTCCGGAGCACCCCCGCCCCGCCCTCCTCACCCTGAGTCTTCGTCCTCCCCCGGGTACACCTCCTCAGCCTCCCCCTCCCGCTGCCTCCAGGGCCGCCCCAGGAAGCCTCGGACGGAGCTCACAGGGCTCCTCCTCCGCGGCTGGGGCTCCAGCAGCCCCAACAGCAAGGTGTCGGCCGTGGGCGTCAGGCCTAACCAGGGCCGAGGCCGGTGGTCGGGCTGGCCCGAGGCCTGCCAGACGACGAAGTCCTCGTAGAAGGGGTCGGCCTCGGCCAGGGGCTGGTCCCAGGGGAAGTAGCCGGTGAGAAGGCAGAAGAGCAGGACGCCCAGTGCCCAGGCGTCCAGGGCGGGCTGGATGGGCAGCCCCTCGGGGAGGGGCGGGGGCACGCAGAGCTCGGGGGCCGTGTAGGGAATGGGGGCCCCGGCCAGGCGCAGCAGGGTCCCCCGGGGCCGCGTGTGGCCGAAGTCCGTCAGCTTGACCCGCCGGCAATCGGGGTCGCAAACCAGCACGTTCTCGGGCTTGAGGTCCCGGTATACCAGGCCAAGGGAGTGGACGTGCTCCAGGGCCGAGGCCAGCTGGGTCGCGCAGCGCTGGGCAGCTGCCTGCGGGAGGCCCACCTGCAGGAACGGGCGTCAGGGGCCGGGCCCAGGGCTTGTCCTCAGCCCCGGGGACAAGCGTCGGGGTCCCAGCTCCCCAGCCCACCAACAGGGGCTGGCCTTGGAGCTTGTCCTCAGCCCCTGGGAGCAGGCCCAAGGCGACAGAGGCCTAGTTGGCTCCGATGAGGCTTGGGGTGAGCCCTGTGGGTGGGGGCCTGGGGTGAACCCCGTGGGGGGTCCTGATGAGGCCTGGGGTGAGCCCCGTGGGCCCAGGGTGAGCCTGTGAGGTAGGCTCGGCGTTGCCTCTGTGACAGCCGTAGACTCGGAGGGGTGCGTCCCACCAGACCTGCGGGCGCGGTGGGGCACCTGCAGGGCGACGCGCTCAGGCTGCCCTGAGTGTGACTCCTGAGGCCCAGGCTGAGCAGGGTGTCCGCTCCAGGCCCCCCGCCCCCCCGCCCCCCCCCCCAGCTCCAAGCTCCGGGGCCGACCCACCTTGGGACGGATGTAGGCGATGAGGTCGCCGTGCAGCACGGGCTCAGTCAGGAAGCTGTAGGAGTCGGCCGACTCCAGGCCGACGTCGCAGGCCGCCACGATGGCCGCATGCGAGCCCAGGGAGAGGCCCACGCAGAACTCGTAGAGGAAGCTGCGCAGTGTGGTGGAAGCCTTAGGGAGCTGCTTCAGGGCCAGCACCGTGCCTGGGGGCGGGGTCGACGTGAGCCCGGGCCGCCCCCTCCTCCGCCCCACCCCTGCCCACCCACCCTAAAGCAGCCTGGCCACTCAAACCCCGCTGGTGGTGCGGAAAATGCTGTGTGTGCTTAGTCGCTCATTCCTGTCCGACTCTGCGACCTCGTGGACTGTAGCCCGCCAGGCTCCTCTGTCCACGGGATTCTCCAGGCAAGAATACTGGAGTGGGACTTCCTTGCTGGTCCAGTGGCGAAGACTCCACTCTCCCAGTGCAGAGGGCCTGCCTTAGGTCTCTGCTCAGGAACTAGATTCCACGTGCTGCAGCTCAGACCCAGTGCAGTCAAATAAAGAAAGAAATAATAATTAAAAAAAAGAATACTGAAGGGGGTTGCCATTTCCTCCTCCAGGGGAATCTTCCCCACCCAGGATCAAACCCATGTCTCATGCATTACAGGTGGATTCCTTACCAGCTGAGCTACCGGGAAGCCCGGTGATAACCATAGCATTTAATGCTTCCCAGGTGGCACTAGTGATAAAGAATCCGCCTGCAATGCAGGAGAGGGTTTGACCCTCAGGTGGGGAAGACCCCCTGAAGGAACAAATGGCAGCCCTGTCCCGTATTCTGGCCTGGAGAATCCCATGGACAGAGGAGCCTGTAGGGCGGCAGTCCACGGGTCGCAGAGAGGCCGGGTGTGGTGGGGGAGGGTCACCTCCTTGCCTGAGATACCTGAGTGCAGCCCCTTCGTGTGTCAGCAGCGCCCTGAATTCCTGCCAGCTGTCAGCCGCCTCCCATGTCGAGGACTGGATGTACCCTCTGGGGGCAGGTACACCTTCATGCCCCAGCACCGCCCAGGGAGGGCATCGAGCTGGCCTCCAGGTGGGCGAGGCCCCGTCATGGAGCCCGTGTTTCCAATTATCGCTGTGTTCCCTGAGTTCTGTGATGACCCCGGTCTGTATCTCTCTGCATCTCTCTCTTATGAGCTGACCGGCATCTCTCCTCACTGCCTCCCGCAAAATTCACACCTTAAAGTAGTCCTTATGCCCATTTTCACAGAACTTGACTGTATCTGGTGACGGCGCTTTTGTTTTTGTTTTGGCTGCGTGGCTTGTGGGGTCTTAGTGCCTCCGACCAGGGAGTGAACTGTGGCCCTCGGCAGTGAAAGCGCGGAGCCCTGAGCCGTGGACCACCAGGGAGTGCCCCGGAGGTACGGTCGTGAAAGAGATAAAGTGAGATCACTGAGGGTGATCCCCAGTTCCAGTGTGACTGCTATCCTTCCGAGAAGAGGAAGCCTGGACGCAGACACGCAGGCAGGCGTGAGGACGCGGGGAGAAGCTTGGCTGTCTGCAAGCGGAGGAGGGAAGCCTCGGGAGAAGCCCGCCCTGCTGAACTGTGGTCCCCCCAGCCTGCCGCCCTTTCTTATCAGCTGACAACGGCAGGGAACGGACACACCCCGTCGTGCAGGGGTGTCCTTAGAGGCAGGGCTGGTGCAGGTTTTTCCCTGGGGGCCCAGCTGTCCCCAATCCCTGGTCAGGGCTGAGCCCTGCAGTCTCCTTGGACGCTGACCAGAAGTCTGGGGCCGGGGCTGTGTCCTGCACACCCGCCCTGTGCTGGCCTTGCTGAGTGCCCGGCAGACAGTGAGTCTCTCATCGCCCCCACAGTGAGGGGCTGAGCTGAGCTGGCCCGTGTGAGGGCCACTGGGGGCAGGGGTGGGGGCGGCTCCGTCCTCCTCCCCGGCAACCAGAGCCCCTGACATCTCCTCCGGGATTCTCAGTTCTCTCAGAGGAGGGATCATCACCCCTGTGTTAGAGGAGGAGGCTGAGGTTCAGAGAGGGCCAGGCCATTACCGAAAACACACAGCCTGGAAAGGGCATAGGTGGGACTGGGCTGGCTTTGCAGACCCCCTGTCCCTGTGCCCTGCCTCCAGACCTCAGTACCTTCCTGACAGTGGATGACTGCAGACCCTCCGCCTGGTGAGCTCCCCCTGCCCTGTGCCCTGCCCCCAGGCCCCGGTACCTTCCTGCCGGTGGGTGACCAGCCAGACACGGCCAAAGCGGCCCTGGCCCAGGGCACGCACGTGCTCGTAGAGCTCGTCCACCTCGGCCCGGACCAGGCTCTGGGCGCTCAGCGCCATCCGGGCCTCCAGCGCCCGGGCAGCCTCCTGGCCCTGCCGCAGCTCCTCCGCCGTGAGGCCCCCCAGGCCCTCCTCCTCCGCCCGGCTCTCCGTGTGCTCTCCATGCGCGGTCTCCATGTGTTCCGTGTGTGATGCTTTCCCGGGCATCCCTGCAAGGGCAGAGGAGAGGGCGCCCGGACTCAGTCCTGCCAGACCAGGGCCAAGGGCGGGGAGGGCCTGGGGGTTTGGTCCTGGGCCTGAGGGAGGAGGGGCTGGGGTCACGACCCCCTGGTCCAAGGAGGAGGGTGGCGGGTCACTGGTTCAGGCCCTCGTGAGTCGGTTTCCCTCCCTGCCAGGGGCGTCTCTGGGGCAGCAGACCCGGTGCTGGGTGGGGTGAGGTCAAGTCCGAGGCCCCGACGTGCCCGCCCTGCCCCCACCGCCCTGCGCCACCTGATGGCCTGAGGGTGAAAGATGAACCAGATGACTCGAGACACCCCCCCCCACTGTTTCCAAAGCAAACAGACTTGGGCCCTGGGGGTGGATGAGGAACCTCCGTCTCCTAAGAGCAAACAGGTGCTCAGCCCCCAGGGGCTGCAGGGGGCGGGCTGCACGCTCCAGGCCTGGGCACGCTGGGGTCTTGGGGGGACCGAGCTCTTGGGATGGGCTGTACAGCCCTGGGGTGGTCTGCGGTCCAGTACTCACAGCCCCAGCCCCTCCTCTTCTCTCAGACCCAGGGGTCCAGGCCCCCAGCTCCCCCTCCCTCAGCCCTGGGGGTCCAGGCCCCCAGCTGACCCCTCTTCTGAGACTTGACACAACTCACATATCTTGGGCCCCCCCACCCCATACTCTGTGTCCCCCACGCTCAAGCACTCTGCAGTCTCAGGGTCCGTAATGAGCTGCTGATCCCCGAAGGACCCAGTGCTCCGACCACCTGCCTGGCTTCTCTCTCAGGCACTGCCCACCTTGGGCCGTTTGACCCCTGCCTCCTCCTGATCTGGGCTCCAACCTGCAGACCTCAGCTTCTCCCAGGCTCGCCTGAACCTTCGGCTGCCTGCTGTGGTCAGTGCCCAGCACTCAGAGCCCATGCCAGCAGAGGCCTGCCCGCAGCAGGACCCGCCCCCACCTAGGGGGTCAGAGCCCCGCCCCCGGCCTCACCCCTGGACTCACTATGGGGAGAGCGACACCATGCGTTGTGGCCCAGAACTGGCTGCGGCCAGACTGTCCCAACCCAGGGACTCTGCCTCCTCCCCAGAGCCAGGGTCCAGACCCCACACCCTCCCCAGAGCCAGAGTCCAGACCCCGGCCCCTCCTCCTCAGACGCAGGGGTCCAGCCCCCAACCCCTCCCCCCTCAGGCCTGGGGGTCCAGACCCCCAGCTCCTCCTCCCTCAGATGTGGGACTCCAGGCCCCTGTATAGAATGAAATCATTCATCCAGCCTGCCCCGCCTTGACCGCCCCTGGCTGCCCCACAGTGCCCCATGACGGGTCAGACGCAAGCGTTTGGTGAGGGGAGTCCGGGGGAGGAGGCACTGGGGTCTGCCGGGGAAAGGATGACACACAGGATTCCAGAACGATGCAGTGAGGAATGACCTCAGACTCGGGCGAAGGGGAGCAGGTGGTGTGGCAACTGGGCCGGAGGGCCTTGGGGGAGGGACGGGTGGAGGGGCGTCCCTGGCCCGAGTCTTCAGACTGCAAGGTGGGGGCGCAGGCAGGGATCCCTAGGACTGAGGTAGGGGGCCTGGGGGGCCACACACCCCCGCCCAGGTTTAGAGCGAGAGGACTGATGCCAACTCACTTGCTTCTTTTTAAGTAAGCTTTTGATTTCAGAATCATTTTTATTGTTTTTAAGTCTTGATTGAATTTGTCACCATGGTGCTTCTGTTTTACATGTTGGTTTTTTGGCCCTGAGGCGTGTATAATCTTAGCTTCCCAACCAGGGATTGAACTTGCACCTCCTGCACTGGGAGGCAGACCTCTGGACCTCCCATATCCCAGAATCATTTCTGGATGCACTGGACAGCTGCTTTGAGCTCCCACGTCCCCTCTCCCAGCTCCCCGCCAGGTGAGTCCTCACCAACCACACGTCCTTTTGTCCAAAGGAAGATAGGAACTGTCAGTCAAATGGTAGACTTGTCTCAGGTCCACAGCAGCCCTTATCTGTCGCAGGGTTCAGTCCCAGACAGCCCTTGTATGTGGAAGCCTGCGGGTCAGGCTTCCAGCAGCCGTGACTGTGCTGGGTGCAGGGGATGCTGCCTTGGGTCCATGCGGCCCCTACCCTGCGGGTCTGTGTGCTGGGCTGCAGGGGGCGCATGGGGTCTGGCAGAGGTCCCTGCAGACCAGTTGTGGCCCTTGGTGTGGACGGGACCGCATGCTCTCGGGGAGCTGGCCCAGGAGACTCTCTGGACAGGAGGAGAGCCCGAAAGGATGCACAGGTGAGAAGGACCAGGTGCATCCGGACGGCCTGAGAGGGGAGATGTGAAGTGGGGGGCACAGGTCACTGTGATACAGGCTCCAAACGAGCGGGAGCAGCCCCCAGGGGGCTCTGCTTCCTGGAGGCCTGGAGTTGGAAAGGAGGCATTCTCGGAGGAGAATGCTGGGCGTGCAAACGTCTGTAGGCAGGAGAAAGAGTGTGTATGTGTGTGTGTATGTGTGTGTGCATGTGTGTGCATTATGTGCTCACGTGCCCACATGTGTGCACGTATTTGTGGGTGCATGCACATGTGTGCACGTGTGTCCATTTGTGCGTCTGTGGACATGTGTGCATGTGTGCCTGTGTGTGCATGTGTGTCGATTTAGGTCCAGAAAGGGTGAGTGACTCCTATAATATCACCCAGGGCCCAGGAAAATGGACGAGATGGCAGGTAAGGGTTCCACTGTATTGAATCTGGAAAGCTGTGGTCAGCAGGCGTCCACTAAGATCTTAGAGGAGAGGAGTGACTGCTCAGAGGTCCACAGACACGGAACACATCCCCACAGGGCAGAAATGCATATGCGGGAGACATGGCACCTCCTTTCCGGAAGACAGGACAGAAGGGTGAGGGAGGGTCCTTGAGAGGGGGAGGGGCTGGGGCCTGGTTCCCCAGGCCTGAACGGGGCCGGGCTGGGGGCCTGCACCCCCGGGTCTGAGGGGGGAGGGGCCTGGGGGCCTGGACCCCCCGGGTCTGAGGGGGCAGGTGCTGGGGGCTTGGACCCCCAGGGTCTGAGAGGGGAGGGGCAGGTCTGAGGGGGGAGGCGTGGGGCCTATACCCCCGGGCCTGAGGGGGGAGGCGGGGCTGGGGGCCTGGACCCCCGGGTCTGAGGGGGGAGGGGCGGGGCCTGGACCCCCAGGTCTGAGGAGGAGAGGCCGGGGGCCTGGACCCCTGGGCCTGAGGAGGTAGGAGGGGCTGGGGCCTGGACCCCCAGGTCTGAGAGGATAGGAGGGGCCGGGGGCCTGGATCCCGGGTCTGAGGGGGGAGGGGCGGGGCCTGGACCCCCGGGTCTGAGAGGGGAGAGGCCGGGGGCCTGGATCCCCGGGCTGAGGAGGTAGGAGGGGCTGGGGCCTGGACCCCCGGGTCTGAGGGAGGAGGGGCCGGGGGCTCCAGACCCCCGGGTCTTCAGCTGGGAGGGGAGTTGTGTGTCTGAGCTCAGCCTTCGGTTGCGAAAGGCGCAGGGCGCTCTCCGTTCTCCCAGGGCACAGCGGTCTCTCCACGCAGGTGGCTGTGGGGGCTGGGGACAGGGCCTCTGGGGGCGGGGCCTCTGGCCCGGGCTCCAGCCACCTGTCCCGGTCACCTGGTCAGGGCTCTCCCGCATCTGTGCCTGTCCTCCCCCCACTGTCACCGTCCTCCTCCTCTGACCACTCTTCTAGGCTTGCTCCGCCCTCCTCCTCCTCCTCCTCCTCCCCACCCTCGCTGGACATGCTCCCCAAGCCCCCAGCTCTCTCTTTGTTCCCCTTTAACCCCCAGTCATCTCCCAGGAAGTCCAAGACGACCAACGGGGGGCTCCTGGTCTCAGGATCCAGATCCAGGAGCCCCTGGAACAGGGCCAGAGCTGGGGGCGCAAACTGGTCCCAGGGGGGTGGCGGCCGGGACGGCTGGGGCCTGGCGGTCATCCACCCTGCAAAGACCTCGAACTCGGGGTCAGGGGCCAGCGCCACGTCCCAGGGGAAGCAGGCGGTGGCCGCGCAGAAGAGAAGCACACCGAGCCCCCAGGAGTCCAGGGCGGGCCGCAGGGGCAGGGTGTCGGGGGGCAGCAGGACGCAGAGCTCGGGGGGTGCGGAGGGCAGGGGCCCTGGGGGCGCCGGGGTGGGGCTGCCCTCGGGCCGGGTCAGACCCAGGTCCCCCAGGGCCACGCGACTGCACACAGGGTCGAAGACCAGCACGTTGTCAGGCTTCACGTCTGCGTGCACCAACCCCCGGCCGTGGAGGAAGTCCAGGGCTCCTGCGAGCTGGGCCGCCACGCGCTTCAGCAGCAACTCTGGGAGGCCCTGGGGTCAAAGGCAGAGGGCAAAGGTCACCCTCGGTTCCTCCTCTTTGCTGCTTCCTGGGGTTCAGGAATCCGAATGCCAGGACCACTGGCTACCAGGAGTGTCTCTGACACATCTCCCAACACCTTCTCTCTGTCATCCTCAACCACCAGCTCTCCCTATAGACCTGCCCTCAAATGTTTTCCTCACCAGGACCCCGCATCTCACCAGAAGCTCTCTAACTTCCACCAAACTTTGTCCTGACACAACCACTCCTTACATTTCTTATCTTCACTCCACAGACCACAAAGATCTCCAATGAAACCCTAAATCTCACACTTAACTAATGAACTTAACTAATCTTAGTCCTGTATTAATTGAGGTCCCATCTCCAACTCAGACCTAGTTCGAAAGTCCCAGCATTTACTTCATTAATTGATTGATAGATCTGTCCATCCAGCTAGCCAGGCAGTGAGACAGTAATCCATCCATCCTAACCCCAACCTGTCATCTATCCAACAGTCTACACAACAGGCTTCCAGTCAGTATCCATTCCACCAGCTAGTCAGCAGTTCAATAATTTTTCCAGTTATTTAGTATCTGATATCCATCCATATATTCCTCCATCCTTCAATCCATCCATCCATCCACCTACTCATCCACCCATCTATTCATTCATCTTTCCTTTCTTTCATCCATCCATCCACTCATTTGTCAATCCACTCTGCAACCCACCCATCCATCCATCTATCCACCACCCAACCAACCATCCACACATCCACCCACCCACTCATCTATCCATCCATCCATCATCCATCCACTCACCTATCCACCCACCCATCCATCCATCCACCCACCCATCCACCCATCCATCCATCCATCCACCCATCCACCCACCCACCCATCCATCTGTCCACCCACCCATCCACCCGTCCATCCATCCATCCACCCACCCATCCACCCACCCACCCACCCATCTACCCACCCATCCATCCATCCACTCAACCACCCATCCACCCATCCATCCATCCACACACCCACCCATCCATCCATCCATGCATCCATCCATCCACGCATCCATCCATCCATCCATCCACCCATCCGTCCATCCATCCACGTACCCACCCATCCATCCATCCACGCATATATCCATCCATCCACCCACCCATCCGTCCATCCATCCATCCCCCCATCCATCCAGTCATCTACCCACCCATCCATCTACCCACCCATCCATCCCTCCACCCATCCACCCACCCATCCATCCGTCCACCCACCCATCCACCCATCCGTCCATTCACCCATCCATCCACCCACTCATCCACCCATCCACCCACCCACCCATCCATCCATCCACCCACCCATCCATCCACCCACTCATCCACCCATCCATCCATTCATCCATCCATCCACCACCCAACCAACCACCCACCCATCCACCCACCCATCCATCCACCCATCCATCCATCCATCCACCACCCAACCAACCACCCACCCATCCACCCGCCCATCCATCCACCCACCCATCCATCCACCCACTCATCCACCCATCCATCCATTCATCCATCCATCCACCACCCACCCAACCACCCACCCATCCACCCACCCATCCATCCACCCATCCATCCATCCATCCACCCACCCACCCATCCACCCACCCACCCATCCATCCATCCATCCACCACCCAACCAACCATCCACCCATCCACCCACCCACCCATCCACCCATCCACCCACCCATCCATCCATCCACTCATCCACTCATCCACCCATCCATCCATCTAGCCACCCATCCATCCATCCACTCATCCACCCATCCATTCATCTAGCCACCCATCACCCATCCACCCATACACCCATCCATCCATCTAGCCACCCATCCATCCATCCACTCATCCACCCACCCATCCATCCACCCACCCATCCATCCACCCATCCATCCACCCATCCACCCACCCATCCACCCCTCCACCCATCCACCCATCCACTCATCCACCCATCCACCCATCCACTCATCCACCTATCCATCCATCCACCCATCCATCCATCCACTCATCCACCCATCCACTCATCCACCCATCCATCCATCCACTCATCCACCTATCCATCCATCTAGCCACCCATCCATCCATCCACTCATCCACCCACCCATCCATCCACTCATCCACCCACCCATCCATCCACCCACCCACCCATCCACCCATCCACTCATCCACCCATCCACCCATCCACTCATCCACCTATCCATCCATCCACCCATCCATCCATCCACTCATCCACCCATCCACTCATCCACCCATCCATCCATCCACTCATCCACCCATCCATCCATCTAGCCACCCATCCATCCATCCACTCATCCACCTATCCATCCATCTAGCCACCCATCCATCCATCCACTCATCCACCCACCCATCCATCCACCCACCCACCCATCCACCCATCCACCAATCCACTCATCCACCCATCCACCCATCCACTCATCCACCCATCCACCCATCCACTCATCCACCTATCCATCCATCCACCCATCCATCCATCCACTCATCCACCCATCCACTCATCCACCCATCCATCCATCCACTCATTCACCCATCCATCCATCCATCCATCTACCCATCCATCCACCCACCTATCCATCCACTCATCCATCCATCCATTCACCCACTGATTGACTCATCCACCCACCCATCCACCCATCCACACATCCATCCACCCATCCATCCACCCATCCACCCATCCATCCATCCACCCATCCACCTATCTAACCAGCCATCTACCCATCCACCCATCCACCCACCCATCTACCCATCCACCCACCCAGCCACCCAGCCACCCAGCCATCTGTCCCTCCAGCCTTTCTTCCATCATCCCACTATTTCCCTTCTTATCTCCCTTGCTTCCTTTTTTCCTCCTCTTTATCCCCAAACTTATCTGAAATCCAAAGTTTATTCCTAAAGATGAAAGTGAAAGTGTAAGTCGGTTAGTCACATCCTACTCTTTGTGATCCCATGGACTGTAGCCCACCAGTCTCCTCTGTCCATGAGATTCTCCAGGTTAACAATACTGGAGTGGGTTGCCATTCCCTTCTCCAGGGGATCTTCCTGACCCAGGGATTGAACCCAGGTCTCCTGCATTGCAGGCAGATGTTTACTCTCTGAGCCACCGGGGAAGCTATCCCTAAAGATGACCCCACCTTAACCTCACATTCAAGTACCCCTAGAAGGTCATGGATTCAGTCCAGACCTGGTCTTTCTAGAGAGAACTCCATTACAGTCCCTCTCCAACTCCCTCTATACACAGACACATCCTCAGCCATCTCTGCAGCTGCACACATGGTCTTCTCCACACTCACAGTTGGCCTGTCATTAACTCGAAGCTCAGCTCATCCAACTCCACCCTCACCCTTTCCCAGTCCCACTGCCATTAAAATCCCATCTCTCCCTCTGTGCCCACCCTCTCATCAGACTTGATCTGTCCTCTACCCCAATCCCAACCTGTCGTCCAGGCTAGCTTGTGTTCAGATGGTTGGATGGATTAGGGCTGGGATTAGTCATGGAACTGCGCTGAGAAAGAGAAAGGAGGTTGCCTGGAGGAGGGCATGGCCACCCACTTCTGTGTTCTTGCCTGGGAAACCCCACAGGCAAGAACAAGGAGCCTGGCAGGCTACAGTCCACGGCTGCGCCTGAGCAACTAACGCCCTTGGGGGCTTACTGGGGAGCTCCCTCTGGAAGTCAGGGTGGGGGACAGGCCCAGGGGAGGGCCGACATCAGACCTGGACAAGCCCCCCGCCTGCCCACCTCACCCGTTCCTGCAGCATGCCACTGAGGTCCCCACAGGGTGCGTACTCCTGGGCGAAGGCGAAGTGTCGCGGGGTCTCCAGCGGTCCCGCCAGCGTCTGGAGCAGGCCTGGATGTGACGACACACAGCGGCCCACACAGAACTCCCTCAGGAAGGTGGTTCTGAAGACTGAGGCCCGCGGGAGGAGCTTCAGAGCCACGGCCCGACCTGCCAGGGGGTGGGGGCAGAGGGCAAGTCAGGGCATCCTGAGCATCCAACCCGGGGTGGGGCACGGTGCTTGACCTCTGCGTGCCTCTCCTGTCTCCATCTGTGGGGGATTGGTTGGAGGCCCCCTTCCCTGGGGACTCTCTCTGATCTGTCTCAGATTGCTGTGTGACCCTGCACCACTGCCTGACCCTCTCTGGACCTCCGTTTCCTCTCGCGTGAACTGGGGGACATGGCAACTGGACTAGCAATCCTAGTCGTGATCCTGCCTCGCTGTGTGACCTCAGGCAAGCCTCTCCCACTCTCTGGGTGAGAGCTCCAGTTCCTTGGGCGATCACAGAGCTCTTGACGTTCTGAGGGCCCCATCGGGAGGAGTCCTGGTCAGCTCCCCGAAGGGATGCTCCCTGTCGCGGTGGGCATGAGTTCCCTAAGAGGGGGCCATCCTGGGGTCTGCCCTTCGGTGGCCACACTCACCCCCTTGGCGAGGCCGGGCAAGCAGCACGTGGCCGTAGGAGCCGGAGCCGAGCCTCCGGATGAGGCGGTAGTGGGCTCGCAGACTCCGCACAGGGGTCACCCTGGAGGCCGTCAGGTCCACGAGCCTCTGCAGGGCCGTGGCTGTGTCCTCCTGCAGGAGAGGGACGGGGCGGGGGGTGGGGGGTCAGTCAGGGTATCGGGCCGAGCCGGGGGGCCTGGGGGCCCGGGGTCACTGTCCCCAGCAAGGAGGGTGAGTCACAGTGACTCACCCCGCCTCAGGCCACCTGTTTTCGGGCCTTGGCTGGGTCACGGGTGATTGTCTCAGTGGCCCCGCCCACGGTCATCTAGGGCTCCCCCCAGAAGCCCCCAGCCCCACTTGGGGCCGCCTCCTCCCCAGCCCGTGCCCCCTGCCCCACCCGCCTCTCTCTCCATCCTCCTCTTCCTGTGTCCTGCCCCTCTATCTGGGGACATGTCTCCCGGGGCCCCAGTCTTGCTGCGTCTCCTCAGGTTCTCTGGGTCTTGGATGTCTCTGTCTCCCTGCTCTCCTGTTGTCTCTATGTGTCTCTCCATGTCTGCCCCCCAGCCCGCCCCATTCCTCTTCTCTCCGTTATCTTCTGCCTCTCACCTCCGGGTCCCCATCTTCCTGCTTCTTGGGGTCCCTGAGCTCCATCTCAGGGTCAGGCCAGCACCCCTGGTCTGGGCTCCCCGAAAAGCCACCCAGCCACCGAGCCCCGCTGCAGCCCTGAGCAGAGCCACGGCTCGGGGGCTGGTCTGCGAGGCCCACGTCCGTGTCCCCACCGCGTCTGGGCTTGCAGCCTGCCCCACGCAGCCGCCCCCTCTCCCTGCACCTCCTTGGCTTGGTCCAGCCCGAGTCTGAGCGCCCGAGGTCTTGGGGTCTCCCTGCCCGTCTGTTGGTCCCTAGCCCCCTACTCTTGTCCCCAGGCTCTCCCCACTGTGGCTGCCTGTCTGTCTGTCTTGGGAGGCCCTGTCTGTCCCCTGCTCTGGGCGCCCTCCCGTCTGTCTCCCTGCCGTCTTTGTTTCTGCCTTTGTCCCTCCCTTTCTCCGGCCGGGACAGCTCAGAGACATCCCGTCCCCCCACACCTCCCCGCCCCGCGGCCCCCCTCCCTCCCCCGTCCAAACTTAGACCAGCCTGGACTCTGGGCTCTGCTCCCAGGACAGAGGGGACAAAACATAGCCTGAACCCCAAGGGCTGGGCCGGAGGGCAGCGGGCAGAGGGGAGACGGGTGCTTTGTGCCCTTTACCTGGGACATGGGCCCTGGGCCGGGTGCATCTAGCCTCCCCCGTGGCCTCCGGAGGCCGGGAGCCCACTCCCAGAGCCCCTTCATGGAAGAGCCCCCACGGTCGCCCTCAGCCCTGGACTTAGGCCCCCGGACCCTCCTCGCTCAGGCCCAGGAGCTCTTAGCCCCTGATGGAGACCCTGGCAGGGGGCAGGCTTCCCTCCTGGACACAGCAAGGCTCTGCGCCCAGCTCCCAGCTCGGGCCTTTACACTGGGTCCTCCTCGGCACCCCCAGAATGGCGGGGACTTAGCCCCAGTTTCCAGAGTGGGAAACTGAGGTTCTGAGCGGCGAGCGGGTCAGAGGGGAGGAGGTGTGGGCTGGCTGGGCCAGGCCTGTGTGACTCAGCCTGGTTGCCTTCCACTACTACTACAACCTGCTATTAATAAAAGACGCGGCTTCTGGAAGGGTCCCCGGAAGCCGGCTCGCGTGTCCACTCTGGGAGCCTGCGCACGGCTCAGGGTTGGGGGGGCTGGTGGCAGACGGAGCTGCCTTTGGTCTTTGACTTTTCAGGGTTTGTGGAAAGTTGTGAGCAGAGATCAGAGCAAGGAAAGGCCGCACCCGGCAGTCCACTGACCAGATTTCGTGCATGTTCCCTTTTTTTTGGCCCTACTGGCTCTCTCTCTTTTCTGTTGGAGCAATGGTGTGTTTTAAAGTAAATTGCAGCCCACGGAAATCTTCTAGGGCAAAATAAGGCGCCATCTGGTGTTTGATTTCAAATACTCCTGTGTTGGAAAATCAGGACTCCAGTGAGGGCTGGGATTGGGACACAGCTGCCCATGTGTTGCTGAGAACAAGAATGTGCCTTTACTCTTTAGTTTTGGTTCTGCTGGAAATGTTCCCTCATAAAAAGCTAAAAGCGATTCAGTAGGCTTCAGACATCACAAACTCTGCCTCAGGTTTCCGTCTCCCATCAAAGGAAGGAAAATTTCCAGCTCAGTGGCAAAATTTTTTTCAATCACAAACGGCAATTCTTTACAATGAACTGACACCCACTCTGCATTCCGCGTCCCCCAGTTTCCCCAAACACGCCTCCTGTGGCTGCTTTAGTGGGGTCGGTAGTCAGTGTCGACACAGCCTTGGGGAAACTGCAACACTCTGCCTTTCCTAGTATTTCAATTTCCCTCATAGCATCACTGACTCAACGGACATGAGTTTGGGCAAACTCTGGGAGACAATGAAGCACAGGGAAGCCTGGTGTGCTACAGTCCAGGGGGCCGCAAAGAGTTGGACACGACTGAGCCACTGAACAACAGCAACACAGCGTATTACTGATTCAAAAACTAAAATTAAATAATGCAATGGAGACTTTTCATTCAGTGCTGATCTGGTGTCAAGCCCTCCCTGGCTCTTTTTTTGCTTTCTGTTCAAGACTTAGGGAAGTCCTCCTTACAAGTCTTTGCTGAATAAAATGATGGCTTCCAATTTACAGATGGGGAAACTGAGGCAGGGACCAGCAGGTGGTGACAGGCAGCGCTAGGGTCCCCGAGTTTCTGGAGACTCCAGGCTATCTTCTGCCCCGCCCCCCCAACCATGCAGGCTGGAGCTGAGCCCCTGCCCTGGGGGCCTAGGGCAGCTGTGAGTGTGTGGGGAGGGCCGTGGGAGAGCGGGGGCCTGCAGGCCAGCTGCTGGGCGGGAGCTGAGAGATCAAGCTGCAGAGCTGGCCACCTGGGCCCTTGGGGTGAGGGTCAGAGGGGCCGCTGCAGGCCTCTGCCCTCCCCAGTACCTGCCCCCTTCCACCAGAGACTCACCGATGATCCGCGGAGCTTTGCACCTCCCCATTTAGTAACACTGTCCCACGGGGTCACCCAGAGTGACCTGGAGAGGCAGGTGTGCCGGGGGAGGGGGTGCTCCGGCCCTGGCCCCTGGGTGCACACACCCCTGGGTAAAGCTGGGCTCTGGGCCTCCCCTCCCCGTCCTGTGGCCTCTGCTTTCCAGCCCAGGCGCTCCGCTGGTGACCTCCTCCTGCCTCTGACCCCCGGCCAAGTGTCCAGCTGCCTCCCTGCCTCCGTTTCCTCCTTAAGAAACGGGAGCGATTGCTGGTCCTACTCAGAGTGTACTGTTAAAGAAACATCTAACATTTGTAGCACACATTTATAGTGTATGTTGATTGTATCTAACACAATAATAAATGCAATATACGTGATCTGATATTATATACACCATGTCTGGAGAAGGGAATGGCAACCCACCCCAGTATTCTTTCCTGGAGAGTCCCTGTGGACAGAGGAGCCTGGTGGGCTACAGTCCATGGGGTCACAGACAGTCAGACACGACTGAGCAACTTAACACACACATGCAGTATGTACTATCATATACATTATATCCAGCATTTATGTATATGTTATTTATATACTTGATATCTTTTTCCAAATAAAGATTACATAAAAACTCCAGTATTCTTGCCTGGAGAATTCCACGGACAGAGGAGCCTGGCGGGCTACAGTCCATGGAGTTGCAAAGAGTCGGACACGACTGAAGCCACTTAACATAGCAAAGACATAAATAATTAACTTACACTTCAAAATAAAAAAGAAAGAAAGGAAAAGGGAATTCCTTGGCAGTCCAGTGGTGGTTAGGACTCTGCACTTTTACCACCAAGGGCCCAGGTTCGATCCCTGGTTGGGGAACTAAGATCCCACAAGCCACAATCAAAAAGAGTTGTACTTCAAAGGTTGAGCAGTTGATAGCTTACCTGCCCATCCCCCAACCCTGCAACTCCCCACCATCCTTGGGCCAAAAGGAAAAAGAGATAAAAAGAAAGAAAAGCCCTACCATTAAATCAGTGTGTTTCATCTGTAAAGAGCAAGACTTTAATTGGGAAACCATGACTGTTGGCGGTTATCATGGTGCATTGTGAGGACTGGGCTCCCCGCCTGCCCTCCTGTGTTCATGGCACTCACGTTTGTCTCAGTCACACCCACGGGGTGGGTGGCTTTATTCCTACATACACTGGATTTTTGTTGTTATTGTTCAGTCACTCAGTCATGCCTGACTCTTTGTGACCCCGTGGACTGCAGCACACTTCCCTGTCCTTCACCATCTCCTGGAGCTTGCTCAAACTTATGTCCATCGAGTCGGTGATGCCATCCAACCATCTCATCCTCTGTCGGCCCCTTCTCCTCCCACCTTCAATCTTTCCCAGCATAGGGGTCTTTTCCAATAAGTTGGCTCTTCACATCAGGTGACCAAAATACTGGAGCTTCAGTTTCAGCACATACACTGAATAAACACTGTTAAATAAAATAATGGACGAAGACACTAGACGTAGGACCTGCTGCTACTGCTGCTGCTGCTAAGTCACTTCAGTCGTGTCCGACTCTGTGCGACCCCATAGACGGCAGCCCGCCAGGCTCCCCTGTCCCTGGGATTCTCCAGGCAAGAACAATGGAGTGGGTTGCCATTTCCTTCTCCAAGGCATGAAAGTGGAAAGTGAAAGTGAAAGTGAAGTCGTTCAGTCGTGTCCGACTCCTAGCAACCCCATGGACTGCAGCCTACCAGGCTCTTCCGTCCATGGGATTTTCCAGGCAAGAGTACTGGAGTGGGGTGCCATTGCCTTCTCCGAGAAGTAGGACCTAGAATAGAGCAATTACTTATCCATATGATTTCCCACAACAGACACACTGATACACACAGACACACTGAAACACACAGTTACAACAGGCCAGATACGGTTCTGGGGGCTTTATCCCCCATCCAGGAGTTTCACAGAACCCTCACCATCGACCTGTGATCCTAGTTCTAGTATTTTTCAAAGCCACACATGCCCCCTCACTGTCTGTCTGACCAGGTCATGTAGCAGCACAAAACTTTGCTGTGGTTCCTTGTGCAAAAGAATGTCTCAGGCACACATGCCCAAAATATCCCAAATAAGCATAACTAGTGCCTCCCTGCCCACAAGCGTGCAGCTGAAGAAATACAACTTTTCAAATATAATTGGAATCCTCTGTGTACTTACCTTTCTCCAAATCCTCCCCTTCCGTCCCAGAAGTAACCACCGTCCCTAAGGAGATGTTTGTTATTCTTCATGTTAAAAAAGAAGATACTTTTGCTACATATGTATGAATCCGTGACTGTCCTAGAGGATAGCCTTGCATGTTTTTTAATGTTGTATAAATAGTATCAGGTCCCTGACCTTCGGTAGGCTGCTTTTGTCCTCACCCACTCAACCCTGTTTCTGCCTTTCTTCCGTGTTGTTAGAGGGACCTCAGGTTCCTTTCTTTGCAAAGGTGTTGAAGAGTCTAGTGTGTGGACATGCTGTGCTTTACAGAAGCATTCTTCCGAGCACAGACATTTTCTTTTTCTCTCCTATGGTGCTCTTACAGGCAGGGGTGCAAAGGACATTCTTATATGGGTTGTCTGGTGCGAAGTGGTACACTTCATGGGACACTGGCCTCAAAGTGGAATTTCTGGGTAGAAAGAAGAACACGCAGCTAAATTCTTAGGTATTTCCACACAGCTCTTTCCAAGGTGGCTGTATCTGATGTTGCTTTTCCAATTTTATTTTTGAGTTCACGGGGCCCTTGGAGAGTCTGAAGAAAGCTGCAGGGACTTGCACTGATACACCAGCCACCAGCCGTGTGGGGCTCTTGGGCACTTGAAACGTGGCCAGGCCAAATTGAGATGCGCTGTGAATACAAAACAGACCCCGGCTTTCAAAGACTTAGCACGAAAAAGAGCATGTAAGCTATCTGTGGGTGACATTTCTATTAATTACATGATGACATGATAATGTTTTGGATATACAGTCGAGCTCATCGTTGGGTGGATTCCTGTATCTGCCAGTTCGCCTATCCACTGAGATGCCGCTGTGGCCCCCGCCGCATGCGCAGAGCGGCCAACACCTCTCCTCTCTGACACGTGTTCCCAGCTGAGGGGGAACAAGCTTGCATCGCAGAAAAGGACCATCTTTTTTTTCTTTTTTCACAGTATTGGGCTTTTTGTTGGTGATTTTACTGCTTCAAACACCCGCTACTCAGGCCCAAACATAAAGCCCAATGCTGTCTCAAAAGCCTAAGAGAGCTGGGACATGCCTTATGGAGGAAACGATAGATAAGCTTCCTCCGGGTGTAAGTGAGAGCACTGTTGGCTCTGAGTTCAATGTCAGTGAGTCAACAGTGTGCATTAGACAAGGTGCCTTTAAGTGGAAACACACATAAAACAAGATTATGTATAAATCAATTAATAACAACAACAGAGCGTGATCAAAGTCTATCAGGAGCCTAACCCTGTATTTCCCCTCCCACCCTGCACTAGTTCAGGATCAGTTATCCAGGGTTCACTAGGCCGCTATAGGGGGCTTCCCTGGTGACCCAGTGGTAAAGAATCTGCCTGCAATGCCGGAGACCTGGGTTCGATCCTTGTGTGGGGAAGATCCCCTGGAGATCTTTCCAGGGGAAGGGAATGGAAACCCACTCCAGAATTCTTGCCTGGGGAAATCCCCATGGACAGAGGAGCCTGGGGGGAGCTACAGTCCATGGGGTCGCAAAGAATCAGACACGACCTGGGCGACTAACACTTTCATTTCTTCATGCCGGGCTATAAAGCATCACTACCGTGGTAAGGAGAAAAAATACACTGTTTGGGGTGAACTAAACCATTTCACAATTACGTTCCCCTTGTCTCTCTTTTGCGTCTGTAAAAATGGAAGCACATGGCTGGCAGACGAAAGCGGTTCTACAGACCCTCCCAGATCTCTCTAGAAGTCTAGAGGCGGTGGGCTTAGAATCGTGGCAGTCTCCACGCAAACTGGGCTGCAGGCCAGGGTCGTGGCCGCTTCATCTCCAATGTGGGCCACCCCTCTGCCTCCACCTCCTGCAGGCCTCCAGTCTCCCCCCACCCCCTGTCACCCCCAAAGCCATCCTCCTAATGCTCAGAGATAACCTTTGTCCCTCAGCCTCTCAGGATGACCCGCTGGCTCCTTGTTGCCCTCGGGAAAAGAGACCACGGTCCCCAGGCTGGCCTCAGAGCCCTCTCGGGGCTGGCACTGGCCCCGTCTTATCTGCCGCCCCACCCCGCTTCACCCAACACCCCAGTCACGGGGAAGGACTCACAGTCCCCGGAGGCGCTCTGCATCTCGCTCCCTCTCCTCTGGAAACGTGTGTGGGGCGAGGTGGCCGCCGGATGGACCAGCAAAGGGCGTGTGTCACGGCTTCATAAATCCCCATGCTTAGCGATAATTATAGCCAGTATTTACGGAGCTCTGTGTATTACCAGTCCCTGTGCTAATCCTTGCAGCCGTGGGGAAGAGGTAGGTCCTATTATTAGCTCCGTTTTATAGTTGAGGAAAGGGAGACTCGCAGAGATTAAATCTCCTGCCCGGCGTCCCGCTGGGGGTCAGCTGCGAAGTCAGGACTCACTCAGGGACAGGTGGGCTCCGTGCCTCACCCCCGGGGCCTCTCTGCTGGGCCGCAGGCTGGGGACACGTGTGTGTCGAGGATGCTGACTGCTCTGGTTTCCATTCAAAGGCAACACCCACATCTCCAGGGCCTAATGAGCCAAGAGGACCAGGTAGATTCCATCCCTGGCCCGAGGAGTCCTGAGGGTGCCCTGGACAAGGACACAGGCAATTGTGAAGCAGTGTATTTCCTGCTCTAACGGAGGTGACTCTGAAAGGTCCTGCTGGACAGTGGGTGAGGGACAGACAGGGCTCTGAGAGAGAGCAGTCGTGACTGGAACTCAAAAACAGATCGAGTGCGTGTGTGCTAAGTCACTTCACTCATGTCCAACTCTTTGCGATCCCATGGACTGTAGCCCGCCAGGCTCCTCTGTCCATGGGATTCTCTGGGCAAGAACACTGGAGTGTGTAGTCATGCCCTCCTCCAGGGGATCTTCCCAACCCAGGGATCAAAGCCACCCACATCTCTTGTGTCTCCTGCATTGGCAGGTGGTTGCTTTACCAAGTTACATTTGACTGCGGAGCACCTGCCTGCTGGATGTAGCCAGCAGGACTGCAGGTTTTGGGGACACATCAGAGCAGAGTGTGCAACCCCCACCATCAGAGGCAAATATCAGAGATGGAGAGGGGACGAAATGGTTGCCCGGGAGATGGGTCAATGAGGAGCGATGCCTAAGGGCTATCGTGTTTCTTTTATTCTTTTTCTTTCTGTTTTATTTTTAATTATTATTATTTTGTCTTCTTTTGCAGTGTTTCTTTTTGGGGTGATGGAAGTGTTCTGAAATTGATTGTGGTGATGGTCACACAAGTCTGTGATGACACCGAATCCCCTGAGTTGTACACTTTAAATGGACGCATTGTGGGGTCTAGGAACTGTATCTCAATAAAGAGATAAAAGCAATTCCTGTCCCAGTGAATCACACATTCTAACCAGAGGCCCCAGTGACCTGAGGTATTGGACACCCATGTCATTTTAACACCCCCTGTCCTGTATGTAACAGAATGATGTTCAGTCATTATTGTGGAAGACCCATCAGCATCCTTCTTGATTTGTGGGGTTCTTTTTAATTTCTTTTTTAAAGTAAACTTATTTTTAAGAGCAGTTTTGGGTTTAAAACAAAATTGAGTGGGAGACACAGAGATACACCCTCTCGTTGTGGGGTCCCCTCTACCTTCAAAGGCAACAATGGAGAATCTCCTCACTTTTGAACACCCCTTATATTTTGAGTCTCCTTTTCCAGAGGTTGCAGTGGAGGTCGCCTGATGAGGCCAGGCCCACTGAAGAGACCTTCCTACTGGGAGGTCACCTGATGGACCAGGTCCACCAAAGAGCCAATTCCTATTGGGAGGTCACCTGCTGGGACCAGGCCAGTGAAGGTACACTTCCTACTGGGAGGTCACCTGATAAGGCCAAATCCACCAAAGAGCCAATTCTTATCTGAGATTTGGAACCTTAATTCCAGCTTCAATGTCCCTTCACAGCAGCACAGACTTCCACATCTGATTGAATAATTAGGAAGAGGTGTGTGTTCACCCAGGGACCAGGGATCTTGGGGGTCATCTAACAATTCTCCCTAGAGAACTGGGGTACAGGGTGGTCCTCCTGGGGGGAGGGGGAGGGGTCATTCCAGGCCAAGAGGCTGGTCCGTCCCCGGCCACAAGGCCAGGCAGCATGGTCTGTGCTGGTAACCAGCAAGTTGTTGTGGAGATGAAACCAGAAAAGGCATGTGAAGTGCCTGACGCCAGCAATCAGGCCAGATAACAAGCAGTAGCGGTGCTGATTATCCCATTATTAGAAGTCTGGAGGCCGCTCAGCTCTCTCTCCCGGCCACCCCAGCTGGGTTACGTCCCCGGCTTCCCGCCAGGACCCACCAGTGCCCCCTCCCTCCTGGAGGTGAAAGAGCTGCTTTGGGAGGAGGGCGGAGGAGGGCAGTGGGGGCTCGGGCGGCCGGGTGAGTGGCGGCGAGTATTTGCAGAGCGCAGGTCGGTGCCAGGCACAGGGCCGGGCGTGGTGAGATAAGAGGCTGCAGGAGGCTGGGGACTTGGCCTTGGTGGCTGAATTCCAAACTGCCCTCCAGGGGTGCTGAGAGCAGAGGGCTGAAGCTGCTGTGGGGCTTGTGCCCGGGAGAGGCGGGTGAGCTCCGGGCAGGTGGCCGACCCTGTGGGCCTCAGAGCCCCTCCCTGGCTCAGTTCCTCGGCCTGTCTGGGACAAACCTCCAATCATTGTTCAGTTGCTCAGTCATGTCCGACTCTTTGGGACCCCATGGACTGTAGTCTGCTAGGCTCCTCTGTCCATGGGATTTTCCAGGCAATAAAACTGGAGTGGGATGCCATGCCCTCCTCTAGGGGACCTTCCCGACCCAGGGATCAAATCTGGGTCTCCTGCATTGGCAGGCAGGTCCTTTATCACTGAGCCACTGAACCAACAGGGAAGCCCAAGTCTCCAGTTACCTCTCCTCAAAAGCCCTCCTTGATCACCAGCCTGAAGTCTCGTCTCTCGTCACACGCTGGCCAGAAGCCCTTGCTTCTCATTCAGCATTGGTTCTCTCTCTGGTTTTGATTTTTTTATTGAAGTGTACTTGATCTCCAGTGTTGTGTTAGTTTCAGATACACAGCAAACTGCTTCACAGTTACACAGTTACACACACGTGTGTGCATTCTCAGTCCCGTTCGACTCTTTGCAACCCCATGGGCTGTAGCCCACCAGGCTCCTCTGTCCATGGGATTCTCCAGGCAAGAATACTGGAGTGGGTTGCCATTGGCTTCTCTAGGGGATCTTTCCCAACCAGGCATCGAACCTGCGTTTCCTGTGCTGACAGGCAGATTCTTCACCACTGAGCCACTGGGGAAGCCCAGTTACACACACACACACTCACACACACACACACACTCACTCACTCTTTCAGATTCTTTTTCTGGGGAAGCCCCAGTTACACACACACAGAGACACACACGCTTGCACACACACACACTCTCAGATTCTTTTCCCTTATAGGTTACTACAAGACACCGAGTTCTCTGTGCTTCTTTCCCTTGACAACACATGGCACTCAAACACAGGTGAGCTTCTATGGGATTCATAAGGTGACATTGGACTGTAATGTAGACTATTTATATGAGATAACGTGGTGTTTGTCGCTCAAAGTATAAAAGAAACAGCTGTGAATCCATTCGGGTTCAAATAAATGACTGAATACATAAATAAACAGAAGGGACAGAAGAATTCTCCCCCCAAACGTATCTGGATACAGCCCCCTCCAGAAGGCGGAGCTTTCTCCCCCTCTCTTCCGCGAGGGGCGGGGAGCTGCGCTCAGCGGTCTGTTAACAAAGAGTAGAGGTTGGGGTGGGGGTCACTCCGCAGCATGCAAACCTCCAGGTGAGGGGAGCATCCTCAGTGACGTCAGGGGGTACCTACGTCCAGGAGCCACGGGGCGCGTGGGCGTGGCCTATCGTCCAGGAATCGCTCTGGACGGCCAGGGTCGTGCAAGACCCAGGCAGCCTCAGGAGTGAACACAGACCAGTGGAGGCTCAGGGGGCAGGACGGAAGGCCACACGGTGTCCTGGGGGTGAGGCGGAGGGCGGGGGTCCTGGGACAGAAAGACAATAGGGAAAACAAGCGAAATCTGAGGAAGGGCTCGCATTTGGTTGATAGAAACCTGCTGATATTGGCGTCTTGGTTTTGGATGGTAAGGACATGATGATATTCCGGAAATCTGGGTCGGGGTACCCAACCTCAGTACCATCATAGCAACTTCTCTGTATATTTAAAATGATTCCAGAAGGAAAAAGTTATTTAAGAAGAATCTGTGCTACTTAGGTGTTTCTGTAAGCTCTCAAGGTTTATTGGATGGTAACATAACCTGCTGGAGAAGGAAATGGCAACCCACTCCAGTGTTCTTGCCTGGAGAATCCCAGGAACAGAGGAGCCTGATGGGCTGCCGTCTATGGGGCCGCACAGAGTCGGACACGACTGAAGCAACTTAGCAGCAGCAGCAACATAACCAGCATGCTTTTCAATGAATTTAAATTTTATATAGGACAAGGAAGTTAAATAAATATTTGATATGTTGGTATGATACACATGCTGAAGTGTTTAGCAGTGATGTGGACTCATGTTTGCAGATTGCTTTGAAATGCATTTTTAAAGGATAGGTGGATGGAGACTGTCTGTATTTCTCCTCAAGTTTTCTGTGAACCTAAAATGGCTTTATGCCGGGGTCCAGCCCCGGTGGAGTCAGGGGTTTCGAAGGGGAGAGGGCTTCGGCGATCATCAGGAAACAATAGAGCAATTAAGCATTAATTAAAGATATAAAGAGTGGTTAAGTAAGGCTAGCTCAGTGAGGAAATAGAGTGGAGAAAAGAGGCTGAAATAAGGATAGCTCAGTGAGGAAATTCAGCGGAGAAAAGAGGCTGAATAATTCAGCCAGAAGGTGAGACAAAGAACGACATGGGGAGACCAAGTTTCGGTGAACAAGGCCCGCACTTTAGTTTCCAAAGTAGTTTTTATACCTTAAGTTATGCATAAAGGATAATGGGGGAAGGGGTAGAGTCATGCAGTAAGCCAGGCTTTCTTCCTGCAAACTTATCATATGCAAAAGTTTAGGTGATTTGCATCATCTTCTGGCCCAGAGGCCTGTTAACATTTTAAGACCCTTTCTTCAGAAAACTTATTTTTCTTTAAAGGTGATTAGTCAGGCGCCACCCTCCAAAAGCATCAAAGCTGCACTCCCATAGGGCAAAGGTGCGGTGGGCCACAACAAGAAAAAGAACCAACTCAAGGGTCCAAGGTTACAAACATTAAAGCTACTACTTACACCAATTATATTAATCAATACACTGCCAGGAACACAGCAGGTAAGGGATATGGAGACTTAGCAGCAAACATTGGCCCAACAAGTGAAAAACCCTTCACCAATACAATTTCTAATCAATCTTTTAACTGCTCAAAGGAATCTGTATTTAGACAGTTTAGAACATCTCATGCCTCTCACAGTTGGGAGGCTCTGAACAATCACATGTGGCCGGAAAAACCTATTCAGGCAGGCTAGAGGACTTCCAAAGGAGTTTGTAGGTTGAAACACTATCACGCCCAGGAACTTTATTAACTGGAGCTGTAAGTTAATTCTTTTTTCAGAGAGAGGTAGTGGGGGACAGCCCCCCTAAAGTCAGAGGTGTAGGTGAGAGCACAAAGCAGAAAGTAGGCAGACTCTGGTTTTGGGGGTAGATGCTCGAGAATTTCCAGGGGGACTTCTGAGGCTTGATCCCGCCTTTGCGTATGCCGAGCCTCCTTCCTCATGACCTTTGCCACGGGTGAGCTCCTGCTCCCGGCAGCTTTAGATATTAAAATCTATTTATTTTTTAAAAGATGGACGGGGAGGTCCCTGGTGGTCTAGTGGTTATGATTCTGTGCCTTCACTGCCATGGCCTGGGTTCAGTCCCTGGTTGGGGGACTGAGAGACTGCAACCCACGTGGCACAGCCTAAATAAATAGATGTATAAAATGTTAAAAGGGAAAGGGAGATCAGGTCCTGCCAGCCTCTTCACAAGTCCCTGCGAGGCGCTATCTGCACTTCACTGGAGCAGAGAGCAGGCTCCTGTGAGTTGCTGCTGGATCTGGTCCCGTCCCCTCGCTCATCTCCTCTCCCTTCTCTGCCTCCGCTCAGGCTGGCCTCTCTGCTCCCGGGACACACGGGTCACAGTCTCTCCTCAGGACCTCTGCAGCTGCTCTGCCCTCCCCTGGGACACGTCCCCAGTTATCTTCGAGGCCCCCTCCTTCAGCTCCTGTTTGGACAGCCTGGAGTTCCCATCGCACCCCCACCTTGTCCCGCATCTCCCCACTCCACAACATCATCCCCTCTGAAGATGCTTTGTCCCTTCCCTGATCACTGCGTTTTCATGTCTGTCTCCTCCCGCCAGGAAGGACGCCCCTCGTGGGAACGGCCTCGTGTCTGTTTCACTAGACGGCGCATGAGCTAGCACGGTGCCCAGCCCAGAGTGGGAGTTCAGTGTTTTGTTTCTTTGTTTTTTAAATTTCATTTTCTTTATTTACTTTTGGCTGCACTGGGTCTTCATTGCAGAGCACGGACTTCTCACTGTGGTGGCCTCTCTTACTGTGGAGACAGGCTCTAGACGCACAGGCTTAGCTGCCCTGAAGCACGTGGGATCTTCCCAGACCAGGGATTGGACCCATGTCCCCTGTATTGCAAGGCGGATTCTCAACCACTGGGCCACCAGGGAAGCCCAGTATGTATTATCTTGAACTGATGCCCTGAGTATATTTATATGCATCCCCTACCGGAACGTGAGGTTGTTTGCTGGTGTGCTGATGTTTGACCTCTAAACACAAGATGCTCCGGCGAGTTTAGGATGAATAAATGACTGAACAAGATAAGGATGAATCACAGGCATTGGCATGGTGACGACCTAGACTTCGATTGGTTCTGGAGGTGGGGAGAGGAGATGCAGTCTTGTGGGGCTGAGCCCTTACCCTGTGCGATCTGACGTTATCTCTGGGTGGACAGTGTCAGAACTGAATTGAATTCTAGACGGCCCAGGTAGCTCAGTGGTGAAGAATCTACCTGCCAGTGCCTGCCAGTACAGGGGTCGCGAGTTCAATCATTGACTCAGGAAGATCCCCTGGCAGCCCATTCCAGTATTGTTGCCTGGAGAATTCCATGGACAGAGGATCCCAGTGGGCTACGGTCTATGAGGTCGCAAAAGAGTGAGACATGATTTAGTGACTAAACAACAAAAGTTTGATAATGAATTGCTTGATGTGTGACCAAATGCCACAGACATTTGATGACTGGGAGTATCAGAGATGAAGTATTTCATGAGTAGCATTAGAGTAGAGTGGAGAAGAAAGACAGAGGAGTTTTCTTTACATACTTACAATAGTCATATTTGTAGGGACAAGAAGTAGAAGGGTGATTTTGGGGGGCCAGGTGGAGGGGAATGGAGAGTTATCATTGCTTAATGGGCACAGAGTTTCAGTTGGGGATGATGAAAAAGTTCCAGAGATTGAAGATGGTGATGGTTACCCGACAATGTGAATGTCCTTAATACCACTGAACTGCACACTTAAGGGGTAAAAAGGTAAATTTTATGTTCTGTTTTACCTCAGTAGAAAAAGAGCTAGAAAGTGGTGGGGTAGGGGGCGGGGAAGAGCACAGGCTTTGGGACCACAGTGCTCGGGGTCATAACGAGAACTGCCGCTTCCTACCAGACCTTGAGCATGTCTGTTCACTTCTCCGGACTAGAGTTTCCTTCTCAGGAAAATAGAGCTCCCTTGGGAAGACCGCATGTCTCGCTGGTGGGACTGTAGGTGGAGAATAGTCTGGCAGTTTCTTGGAAAGCTCGCCTTAAACTTCCCACACGCCCTCGCAATTCCGCTCCTGGGAATCTGCCCGAGAGAAACGGAGACACACGTCTACAGGAAGACGTGTACACGCGTGTTCACAGCAGCGCTGTTTTTTAAAGTTATTTATTTTTAATTGGAGGACAGTTGCTTTACAGTATTGTGTTGGTCTCTGCCATCCATCAGCCTGACCCAGCCATAGGTACACACATGCCCCTTGCCCCCTGGAAGCTCCCTCCCACCTCCCACTCCTCTGGATCGTCAGAGAGCTTTGGGTTTGAGCTCCCTGTGTCACACAGCAAAGTTCCACGGGCTGTCTAATTCTCCACATGGTAATGTATATATCTCAGTGCTGCTCTCTCAGTTCTTCCCACCCTCTCCTTCCCCCACTGTGTCCACCAGTCCTTCCTCTATGTCTGTGTCTTCATTGCATAGCAGCACTATTTGTAAGAGCCAAAGAATGGATCCAACCCAAAGGCCCGTGAATGGATAGAATGGAATATTATTCAGCCGTGAAAGTAATGGCATGCTGATACAATTTACAACCTGGATGGACCTTGAGGACACCAAGTGAAAGAGACCGGATACAAGAGGCCACGTGCTGTGTGACACACGTCTGTGAAATGTCCAGAAAAGACAGGTCTCTAGTGACAGAAAGTACATTTGTGTCTGCCTGGGATTAAAGGTGGAAGCTGGAAGTGTGTTTAATGAGCAGAAGAGATCTTTGGAGCGGGGTGGGGCGGGGAGCAGTGATGAAAATGTTCTAAAATTGGCTGTGGTGATACTTGCATGATCCTGTGAATTTACCAAAAATCATTGACCAGCACACTTAAGATGAGTGAATTCTGTGGAATGTAAGTGACACCTCAACAAATATGCTTAAGAAGAAAAAAGCAGAGCCTATAATGGTATCTCTCTAATGATGCCATTGTGAAGACTGTGAGCTAATTCACATGAATCTCCTTAGAGACATAGGGCAAATACTCAAGAAATCTGTTCTGTATTATTATGATCAAGTGTGACAAGATTGTCTGTGTAAAATGCTCACTCCAGGGAAAGACAGCAATCAACACAGAGTTAAGATTCACAAACAGCCCTAATATTGCTTTACGATAATACCAATCGCTTGGTTGTTTTAGCAGTTTCCTGGGGCTGTCCCGTGTACATGGGCCTCAGTTTTCTCATCTGTAGAATGGGAGACGTGGACTGCGTCTCTAAGGCCCTTTTCTTGCCGTATGTCCTATATTTTGTTCTAGGAATGTTTCTCTTCAGATGTAGTGTCTTGAAGTATGAGTAAGCATGTGGGGTGGGGGAGGGTAGTGGGCACACCTGTAGTGGGGGTGCCTTGGGGCTTGGAGGCCAGGATGTGTGTGGGGGGGCCTTGAAAGGTGGGTTATATGGCTGGGAGCTGATTGTGAAGGTCGTATGGGCTTGGTGCAGGGTTCAGGATGTGGAACCAGTCCAGCCTGCATTGGAATCCCGCATCCACCGTTGCCTACCTATGGGACTTTGGATAAGAGAGTCCTGCTCCGAGCGGTGTTAACTCCTCTGGAAAATGGTGAGGATGTTCCCTGTGGGAACTATGATTCCCTGAGATCATATCTATATCAATAAGAAAGCAACAGCAGCAAAAACTTGCCCCCAGTTGTCAACCACTGTCTTCAACTCTTTCCACAAAGTGATTTTTTTTTTTTTGGTCATGCCATGGCGCTTGTGGGGGTCTTAGTTCCCTGAGCAGGGATTGAACCCAGGACCTTGGCTGTAGGGGTCCAGAGTCCTAACCACTGGACCTCCAGGGAATTCCCCCACAGTAATACGTTGCTCCAAAGGGCTCAGTTCACGTTAGTGATCATGGAAGTAGGACAAATGCCTTCTTAGCATGAACCCTCAGTTTGCCTCTTCTATAAACGGGGCTGTGTAATCACCTTCCTCAAGGAGTTTCATCCGTGAGATTGTGCTGAAACGGTGTCTGGCCCACCATTGGTATGTGGTAATAGGGAGCCACTGAAGGTTCCTGGGGAGGGAGGTGGCTGGCCTGTAAGGAAACATACCCCAGCCCCCTTTCCCCCAGCACCCAAGGTTAAGTTATAGTTTCAGGTAGGATCTGGTGCACTGGAGAATGGGGCTTGTTTGGAAACTGTCATTATTCGTGCCGATATGTGATTACCTTCCCAGCAGTCTGTGAGCTCCCCGAGGGCAGGTGTTCCTCTGGTCTTTGGCGCCAACATGCAGCCAAGGGCTCGGCTACAATGCGTCTCGTTACGTCTGGGAATTCTGCAAAGCGCCGAGTAGTCATCGTCTCCCCGGCCTGCCTCTCAGCCCCCATCTTCGCAGCTTCCCTCCTGCCTGCTCTCTCTGCCAGTGTTTCATCGCACCAGGGAAGCAGACCCCCTCCCTGAGCCTCGAGCCTCCGTTTGCTGCTCTGAAAAACAAGGATGATGTCACCCGTCCCTCTCCTGGCCTCCCAGGTGTGGAGATAACCTAAGTAGTCAGGGCCACTGTCTGCACAGGGTGAGAGAGCCGTCGACGGGCACCCTGGTCGGGGCGGCGGGGGCAGGATGTTGGTAGGAGGAAAGAGAGGGAGCTTAAGGAGGACTGGCCTGGACACATCCCCTCTCCACTACTAGGACCTAAACAAATGGGCTAAACACACACACACACACACAGACCTCGAGGCTGTGTACACAATGACACTGCCCACCCCACCCATGATTCCTTGTGGTTTCTTAAACAGGGAGAAGCCACCCAACACACACACACACACACACACACACACACACACACCTGCTCCTTTGCCCCTGCTCTTCCCTCTTTCCACCGGTTCTTCATTCAGGTCAGAAGGTCAGAGGTCATCTCCGCAGAGGCCTTGCCGTCCCCTTGGGCTCTGTCTGCATAGCGCCCCACAGTCCTCCTGGAAGCCCTTATCAGTACCTGATGTTGTGGTGCAGACTGGTTTATTACCTAGGACAGCAAGGTTCTGGTGGAGCTTTTGGTGATGTGGAATGTTTTAGATTTGTGCTGTCCATCCGGGTAGCCACCGGCCACAGGGGGATACTGGGCACTTGAAACAGTGTGACTGAGGAGTGTTTAATCTTATTCTGTTTTAATTATTTTATCATGAACGTATTATTCTCCATTTCAGCGGGAGCACCGCCTGGGGCCCGTGGCTACACAGTGTCAGCCGGTGCTGAATGGCAGTCCCGGGTCCCTGCAGAGTGTCTTTCCTCTTCTCACGTCTCCGGGGCCTCACACTGCGCCCAGGCAGTATTCGGTGAATGAGTGCATGTAGGGGTCCCCAAAGACCCCTGGGCAGAGGGCAGCTTGTTGTTTCCCACCCCTGGCTTTTCTCATGAGTGTCTTGCTTGGCTCGCGGGCCCATGTCCCCTGAAGTGGGGCTCTACCTTCTTCCACTCTGAGCCAAGGCTCAGGGCCTGGCGGACGCCGCCCTGCTCCTGACTCCCCCACCCCACCGGCCTTCCCTGTACAGACAGCCCCACTCTCTCCAGTTCCACAAACTCACATTTATTCACAGACGGACAAAGGGACAGGGACAGACCTTTGCTCACTGGGGACTGCCCCCCACCCCAGGATTCGGCAGTTCCAAAGAGGTGATGGTGTCCAGTGTGTGAAACGGGGAGGCAGCCAGGCTGGGGGGTGGGTCCCCCTTCAGTCTCCATCCCTCTAGCCAATGTCCTCCGCCTCCGACTCAGAGTCCTGCCTACAGACGTGGGGCGAGCAGTTTCTAACCAGCATCAGGGGCCTGGGGGTGGGCGATGGGGACGGAGGGGCGTCCAGCCCCCGCCCCTAGTGTCGAGGGCTGGAAGGGGAGGGTGGGTTCACAGAGGAGGCTCCTCTCCTTTCACTTCTCTCCTCCATGCTGCAAACCAGGGGCGGCTCCCACAGTGGGGCTGAAGGGGGTGGGTGCGGGTCAGGATGCCAGGCCCCCCAGACCGCGCAGGTGAGCCTTGCTCTCAGTCTCCTCTTCCTCCATCTCGAAAGCTGAGTGGTCTTGGCTGTCGAAGCAGGAGGCGCTGAGGAAGACAGGGGGTGCCGCCGCCGGCGACTGGGGCGGGGACCCCGGGGATGGCGGCTCTTCCTTGATGTGGTCGAGGGGCAGCGGGAGCCCCTCGGTCTCCTGGCCCGCGGGGGGCGGCGGGGCGCGCGCTGGTGAGGCCGGGGCCTGCAGCGCCTGCTGCGCGGCGGCGGCCCTCTCCAGCTCGGCACGGTGGCAGCGCTGGTGGCGCAGCAGGCTGTAGGCGCGGGAGAAGCGGCGAGAGCAGTGCGGGCAGGGGTGCGGGGCCGGGCCCCCGGCGTGCACCTGCGCGTGGCGCGCCAGGTCGGCCAGCCGCTTGAACTCCCGCTGGCAGCGCACGCACTGGAAGGGCCGTGCACCCGAGTGGGTCACCCCGTGCTGCCGCAGGTGTGCCCGGCGCCGGAAGCCCTTGCCGCACTCGGGGCACCAGAAGCGGGGCTCGCCGGCCGGGGCCCGGGCCGGGGCTGCCTCGCCTCCGTTCTGCCCACCCGGCCCGCCCTCCGCCCCTTCGCCCCCCTCGGGCCCCCTCCCTGAGGTCCGGCCGCCCGCCGCCACCGCCTTGTCGTCCTTCTTGGCCGCCGCGGGCAGCGGGGCCAGCAGGCTGAGCGCGCCGTGGACGCGGCGGTGCTGGCGGAGGTAGGAGGCCAAGCGGAACGCCAGGCCGCAGTCCGTGCACACGAAGGGGCGGTCGGTGGAGTGGACCAGCCGGTGGCGGGACAGCGACCAGGGCCTGGCGAAGGCCTTGAGGCAAATGGAGCACTGGTGGCGCTTGGGGCGCGGCGGGGGTCCCCCCTCGCCCTCCTGGTCGCCCTCGGGGCGCAGGCACGGGTGCGCTTTGAGCTCGCCCTTGGTGGCGAAGGCCTCCCGGCAGCGGAGACACAGCAGCGTCCAGTCGGCCTGCAGCAGGACCTGCTTCTCCTCCTGCCGCCCGGCCGCCAGCGCCAGCTCGGCCCTGAGCTCCGCCGCCCCGGCCTCGGCCTCGGCCCCCTCCGGCTCACGGGGCCCCGCGCTTGTGGCGGCCGCTGGCGTGCCTGGCTCCCCCGCGGCCCACGGCTCGGGTCGCGCCGCTGCCTCCTCCTCAGCCGCTGCGTCTTCCTCCTCGGCTCCGGCGCCGGGTGGCTGCTCGGCGGCCTTGTCCTGCGGGCCCCAGCCGGACTCGGCTGCCTCCTTGGCTGCCCTGTCGATGGCCAGCTCAACGCCGCCTCCTGCGTGCTCCTGGGCCAGGTGGCGCCGGAGTTGCGCCGGCTCGGGGAAAGTGCGAGGGCAGGCGGCGCAGCGCAGCGGGGGCTGCGGCCCGTGGCCACGCAGGTGGCGGGAGAGGTGGGCCGGCCGGCGGAAGGCCTTGGGGCACAGGGGGCAGGCGTGGGGCCGCAGGCCCGAGTGGCTCAGCCGGTGCCGGGAGAGGTAGTAGGGGAAGCGGAAGAGGCGGCCACACGTGGGGCAGGGCAGGGGGGCCCGGGGGGCTCCGGCGCCTCCCCGGCCACGGCCTCGGCCTCTCCCACGGCCTCTGCCCCGGCCCCGGCCCCGGCCCCGGTGAGGTGGGCTGCCCTGGGCTGGTGGAGGGGGCTGCGGATCCATGCCTGTAAAGAGAAAGGGAAAAGACAGAGATATTGTTGCGGGGGCTGGGGGTGGGGGGGGGGGGGGGGGCGGTGCGGAAATGCAGAGACAGAGCGATGGAGAGACAGAGAGGGTCAGAGGGTTAGCGAGGCAAGAGAGGGAGAGACAGACGGAGGAAAGGGGCCGGGGTGAGAGGCAGAGACCTGGAGAAGCAGGAAGATGGGACGGCGAGAAGCAGAAAGCAGGAGAGAGATGGGGACACCCAGCAGAGACAGAGATGAAGAGAAAACAAAGAGATGCAGGCAGAGATGGGGCCAGCACAGAGGCCAGCGGGACTGTAGCAGGATGGAGCTCGGAGAGACAGGGAGACAGAGAACGAGACGGAGACAGACAGAAGAAACGGGGGCAAAGTCGGTGAAGCGCTTTTCCTCCGGAGGGACCCGGCCGGAGCCTGCCGGGAGGGGCCGGGACACAGTCCCCGGTGCCAGAGAGAAGGGGGTGGGAGGCAGAGTCCGGAGGCCCCGGAAATGGAGTGTGGGTGCCCGGGTGGCCAGAGGCTGGGAGAGGCCGGGATAGGAGGGCTGGGAGTCCTGGGCTGGGAGGGGGCTCAGGGGCCCGGATTCCGGGGGCTGGGGGTGCGCGAGCGCTGGGGAGGAAATGCTGGGTACCCGCATCTAGACTTGAGTACCTGGGGTGGGGGGTGTGGATTCCAGGGTCCCCGGGGGTGGAGAGGGCTGGGGGAGGGGGCCGGGCGCCTGAGACAAGGGAGAGAAGGGGGCTGGGGGCCCGGGCTTGGACGCCCCCCGGGGAAGGCCACTGGGGCTGGGTGGGGAGCCCCCGGCCCCCGAGGGGGGCCCGTCCCCCCACCGGGCCGAGCCCTCGGTCCCCCGCAGGCGTGATCAGCAGAATCGGGGCGGCGGGTAGCGGCCTCCCCGGCAGGGTTCTGAGCCCTGGGCCCGCGGCTCGGCCCCGCGGCCCGGCGCCCAGCCCTTACCTCCGCGCCCTCCGCCTCTCCGCTCCTTTCTTCCTTCCCCGCGGCCGGCCGAGCGCGGACGGCAGTGGCGGGGAGGCAGGGCCCCCGAGCGCGGTGGGGGCGGGGGCGGGGGAGGAGGCCGCCTCGGTGTCGCCGCCTAAGCCTTCCCCCCGGAAACCCGGCTACTCGTCCGCGCCTGGAAGGGGAAAAGGCTGGCGGGGAGGCCGGAAGCGGGTGGACGGGGGGACCCAGGAGGCGGGGACGCAGGGCGGCTCGGACGCCTGGGTCCTCTAAGGGGAGGGGGCTGGGGGCCCGTCCTCTGCCTCCAGGAGGTCAGCCCCCACCTCTCACAACACACACACACACACACACACACACACCCATTCATTCCTTCAACACATGCACATTCATCAGGTCCTGTCTGCGCCAGGCACTGTGAGGGGCGAGGCGGGTGGCCGGGAAGATGGTGAATGCGGCCCTGAGTGACAGGCGACGGAAAAGTCTCCGCAATCGGGACGGGAACCTGGCTGCAGCCGTCACGCGGCTGCCTGAGAAGGCGACGTTCCCTCTGTGAGCCTCAGTCTCGCCCTCCGTGATTAACCCCCCCGTGGCTATCCACTTGACGCTAAGAAGCCAGTTTCTCATTGTGCTACGTACTTTCACTCCATCCGAAGCCACCGGTGTTTACTGAGCACCTACTATGAGCTAGCTCTGTCCTTGGTGCTGGAGCTGAAGTAGCTAAGACAGAGGCCACCGGACCCAGTGCACAGGGACCTCCCGGTCTGACGGAGCAGGAGACAGTCACAGGCCCTCCTGCCCTCCTGGAGAGTGTGCTCCAAGGCAGGAAACAGGATGCCGTGGGATTACCGGAGCAGACTCGCCTCTGAGTGAGAGTGACCCCTGAGGGCTTCCTGGAGGCAACAGTGTTTCTGCTGAAACCTGCAGGATGAAAACCAAGAGTTAGAAATGGGAAGAGGAGCAAATGGAAATAGGAAAGAAATATACCAGCGCTACTCAGAAACATGCCAGGAGAGGTGTCTGTATCAGGTTAATCGTTGCAGTATTGTGCCTTGCTTCAAAACAGGGGAAGTGAATTAAATGCCCATTGGTCAGGGATTTGAATGATAAATCTACCCAGCAGAATGCTGTGTGTTCATAAAAGAAAGAACAAAGAAGTTTGCTGTGTAGAAATATGGAAAGGTTCCAAGTGATAACAGAGAAAAATTTGGAAGACAGAGTACAGCCTGCCCCGTTTGCACTTATCAGCAGGCTGTGTCTGGGTGAACTGGGAGAACTGGGAGGAGAGCAAAGAGCTCGCAACATTGTCTAACTCCCAGGACTGAAAGTGACTACACTCTCTCCTTTTGTACTTTTGGAACTTGAAACCATAGTGAATGTGTTCCATACTTCACAAAGTAAAGAGAAAAGAAACAAATGGGGATAATAAAAAATAAATGAAAATAAATGATAACTTACAATGTAAGTGCTTTACAAACACAAACCCATTTGTTCCTCCTCGTGTTCAGTTCAGTTCACTTCAGTCGCTCAGTCATGTCAGACTCCTTGCAACCCCATGAATTGCAGCACGCCAGGCCTCCCTGTCCATCACCAACTCCCGGAGTTCACCCAAACTCATGTCCATCGAGTCGGTGATGCCATCCAGCCATCTCATCCTCTGTCGTCCCCTTCTCCTCCTGCCCCCAATCCCTCCTATCCTGTTAGGAAGTGGGTAACATTACTCTCCCATTTCACAGAGCAGTAAAGTGAGGTCCTGAGAGTTTCAAAGTGGTGGGTCTAAGTCTCTATCTCACAAAGAGATGACAGAGATGATAGTTGGTGAGGCGCATGATTATTAAAAGCACTTGGTCGATAATGCTGTATTTTAAGGATCAAAAGTCTAAACACATCCATGGAAACAATAAGCACCAAATTTGGGGTAAGGTGACCTCTGAGAAGGGAGAGGCAGTCAGGGGAGGGGAAAGATCTATGCAGTCAGGAGTACCTTATGTTTTAAAACTAGTAGTCAATATATGAATGTGTGCGTGTGTATATTTTTATTTGTTAAAATACACATAACATAAAATTTACCACTTTAGAGACTTCCCTGGTGGTCCAGTGGTTAGGACTCTGGGCTTCCACTGCAGGGGGTGTGGGTTCGACACCTGGTTGGTGAACTAAGATCTCACATACTTTGCGGTGCAGCCAAAAAATAAAAAATAAAAATTTACTATTTTAGCCAATTGGAACTGTGTACAATTCAGTGAAATTAAGAACATTCACAAAGTTGTACAACCAACTCCAGTGTCTAGTTCCAGGACTTTTTCATCACCCTGGACAGAAACCCAGATATATTAATCTGTCATTCCCCATTCCCTTCTCCCCTCAGCTCCTGGCAACCAATAATTGTCTTTCTGTCTCTATGGGCTTGTCTACTGTGGCTGTTTCATATCAGTTGAGTCATCCAGTGTGCAGTCCTTTATGACTGGCTTCTTTCACTTACAGTGTTTTCCAGGTTCATCCATGTGTAGCCTGTGTCAACACCTCATTCTTTTTGATTTAATTATTTTTGGCAGCACTGGGTCTTTGCTGTGGTGCACCGGCTTCCCATTGCAGTGGCTTCTCTTGTTGTGGAGCACAGGCTCTGGGCACGCAGGCTTCAGTAGTTGCAGTTCATGGGCTCTAGAGCACAGGCTCAATAGTTGTGGTTCAAGGGCTTAGTTGCTCCATGGTACGTGGAATCTTCTCAGACCAGGGATTGAACACGTGTCCCTTGCATTGGCAGGCTGATTAGTATCCATGTGTCACCACGTATGTGTGCTGTGTGTCCAATGCTTCATTCTTTTTATGGCTGAGTAATATTCCATGCGAAGAGCTGACTCATTGGAAAAGACTCTGATGCTGGGAGGGATTGGGGGCAGGAGGAGAAGGGGACGACAGAGAATGAGATGGCTGGATGGCATCACCGACTCGATGGACATGAGTCTGAGTGAACTCCGGGAGTTGGTGATGGACAGGGAGGCCTGGCGTGCTGCGATTCATGGGGTGAAACCGCAGAGAGTCGGACACGACTGAGCGGCTGAACTGAACTGAACTGAATATTCCACGTATGGGTTACTGTATTTTGTTTACCCATTCATTTGTTCATGAACCTTAGGTAGTTTCTACCTTTGGACTGTTGTGAACAGTACTGTTAGGAGCATTCGTTACGTGTAAAGTTTTTGTTTTAATGGCTGTTTTCAATTCTTTTGGGTACATACCTAGGTGTGTGTGCTATTATTTTATTATATATATTTTAAGGCCTTAAAGTATTTTTTTCTAAATAAAAGAAAGAAACGAATTCAGGAATGAAGGTGAGGGAAAGCAGTTTCAGAGGGATCAGCGTGCTGTCCGTATGTGCAGGCGGCGGCGGCCGTGGGAATCCGTGCCTTGGGGGGACACATGGGGCCTTGGATGGGGGCATGGCGAGAGCCGCACGAGCAAGGACGTCCGGCCTCCCAGTCCAGGCTGAAGGCCGGACGCATTCCGAATGTACTGAGGAGCTATTGAAAAGGTTTTAAACTGGAGAGTCACATGATGCGATTAGTGTTTTAGAGAAATTCCTGTGGGACCCCCGCGGATGCCCGGCCGGATGCAGGGGAGATGGAAGAGAGGAGCAGGGAGGGGCGGGGCCCAGGTCCAGGTGAGTGAGGAGGCCTGGGCTGGGCCGGCTCGGGCTGGGGGCGGGGTCCCCGGTCAGGGGGCGGGACCGGCTCGGGCTGGGGGCGGGGTCCGCGGGTCGGGGGCGGGGCCCGGGTCAAGGTGAGAGAGGAGGCCTGGGCGGGGCCGACTCGGGCTGGGGGCGGGGTTTCCGGGCAGGGGGCGGGACCGGCTCGGGCTGGGGGCGAGGTCCGCCGGCCGGGGGCTGGGCCGGCTCCGGCAGGGGGCAGGACCGGCTCGGGCTGGGGGCGGTGTCCCCGGGCAGGGGGCGGTGTCCCGGGCAGGGGGCGGTGTCCCCGGCCTGGGGGGCGGGCCTGGTGCTGATTGGCCCAGCGCTGCCCTTCTGGGTGCTACTCCCGCCGCCGCCGCCTCCTCATTGGCTTCCCTGCTTCGCGGCCCCGCCCCTCCCTGGAGTCCTGCCTCCAGCTCTTGGAAACCGCAATCACTTTTGCTCCCGCGCTGAACGCGGTCCCGGGGCTCTCACCTCTTCCTCCTCACCTTCCTCACCTACACCCTCGCTTCCCGCCCTACCTACCTGAACCCTGGAACCTCGCTTAATGGGTTCCAGCCTTTCTCCCTCTGCTCCATCCTCACCGCGCTCTTGGCTCGTTCACTCTCAGGGCCTTTGCACGCGCACTTTTCTGCCTGGAATGCTCTTCTCCTAGGTCGTCGTGTCCGACTCTGTGACCCCATGGACTGTAGCCCGCCACGCTCCTCTGTCCATGGGATTCTCCAGGCAAGAATACTGCAGTGGGTTGCCATTTCCTTCTCCAGGGGATCTTCCCAACCCAGGGATCGAACCCGCTTCTCCTGCACTGCAGGAGGATTCTTTACACCTGGGAAGCCCTCTCCTGGGTTACCATCATGTTTTCCTTACTTCCCTCGTTTCTTACAGATCTCCTCAGAGACATCTGTCCCGTCCACCTTAGCTCAGATAGCCCTTTTGGGAATTCTCTGGCAGCCCAGTGGTTAGGACTTTGCGCCCCCATGGCAGAGGTATCGGTTTGATCCCTCATGGGGAACTGTGACCCCTCCCACAAGCTGCGCAGCGCGTTCGAATAAATAAATAAAAATTAAGAGCTCTCCTGTCACCATCTAGTCCTTTCTTGGCCCTAATTTTCAACATTGTACGTATTACAAATATTAGTCTGTGTATCAGTTGCCCACTGATTGCCTATTTCCCCTTCCACTTGAATATAAACGCCCGAGGGCGGGGGTTTCTTCACCTGTTTGTTTACCTGCTTTACCCTAGTGATCGTCGCACATCGAGCAATATTTGCAGGTGAATAAAGAGGGCCGAGGGGCTTCCCAGGCGGCGCTAGTGGTAAAGAACCCACTTGCCAATGCAGGAGACGTTCAGAGACGCAAGTTCGATCCCTGGGTGGGGAAGATCCCCTGGAAGAGGGCATAGCAACGCACTTCAGTACTCTTGCCTGGAAAATCCTTTGATCGAGGAACCTGGCGGGCTACAGTCCAGGGGGTCGCAAAGAGTGAGACACGACTGATAGCGCGCACACAAAGAGGGACGCGAGGTGAGAAGGACGCGGTTTTGCAGTTGGGGCGCCCTGGAAGGGAAGACTACCGTGGGGAGCGGGGAGATGCGGAGCGCAGGTGAGCGGGTCTGTGCGCGGGAGTCAGCGCCGCCCACAGAGGCGTGGGAGTCGCCGGCGTCTGGCTAGTTAGTGACGCTCCGGAACCGCTGAGATCGCCCCCAGGGTAAAACCCACCCCTTCAGCCTCTGAGCCTCAACTGAGCACATCGATAAAATGGGGTCTCCGTGTCTCGAGTAGGGGACCAGCTCCAGGCCACCCCCTGGCACTGGGGAGCATTCGGGAAAGGGAGTGAGTTCCTTTCGCTACCGTCTCGGAAGAGAAAGAATTGGTGTGCAGGTGAGGTGGGAGGAGGGAGGTCCCTACTCATCACCCTACTGCCAGGCGGGCGTCTCCATGACAACCCTGGCATGCTTCCAGGCCCTCGGCTCTGCAGGCCGAGCGGGTCTCCAAGTGGGCGGGTCTTGTCCTTGGGGGCGGTACCTGTACCTAAGGAGGTGGGTCTTGTTTTTCTAACTCGGAGGAATATGTATGTGTGTGTATATATATATATATATATATATATATATATATATAATATATATATTACCCCAAATGGGTGAGTCTGCTTCCCCTTGCTGAATAGTGGGGGTATAGAGGAGAGGTTGAGCATTCCCAGGGGCCGACCTGCCACCTTTCCAAATGGGCACGTGTGGATCTCCAGGCAAAACGTCTTCCTTGAATGACAAACTCCCACTTGTTTGCCCTCAAACTTATTTCCTTCCATTAAATGTTTTTTTTTCTGTGTGAAGTATAAGACGTATCGGTGTAAAGGGCATGATAAAAACACACAATTTAACAAAGAATTATAAAATAATCATCAGATTAAGAAAAGCAATGTTGGCAGCCGCCCCAGAGCCCTATAGAAGGTTCCACTATGTCCCACACCGAGCTTAACCCATCTATCCACACTGTTGTGAGTTTTACAGGGGAAAATAAAAGTTTTCCTCTAGATGGCTCATACCAACAGGGCGTCCTAAACAACATTACAGTTCAGTTTTGCTGCTTCCATGTGGTGGCCTGGCTTCTTTGTAACTTTCCCTTGTGAAACTGTGTGTCTCTGTACTCATGCATTCTTTTCCTGTATAGTGTTTATGGATTTATCTGGTTGGGTTGGGTCTTTGTTGGGGCAGGTTCCTTGTGGCATTTGGGCTTAGGTGCTCAAGACATGTGGGATCTTAGTTCCCCCACTGGGGATGGAACCTGTGTCCCTGCATTGCAAGGCAGATTCTTAACAACTGGACCTTCAAGGAAGTCCCTATAGTATTTCATAGCATAATATCTGTTGTTGTTGTTGTTGTTCAGTCACTAAGTCACGTCCAACCCTTTTGCAACTATGTGGACCCATGTAGTCCACCAGGCTCCTCTGTCTATGGGGATTCTTCAGGCAAGAACACTGGAGTGGGTTGCCATTTCCTTTTCCAGGGGATCTTCCAAACCCAGGGATTGAACCCCGGTCTCCTGCATTGCAGGAGGATTCCTCGCCATCCGGGTCACCAGGGAGGCCTGGATAAATATACCACCTTTTATTTATTCACTGTATTGGTGATGACTGTCTTAGTCCATTCAGGCTGGTATAACAAAATACTACAGACTGGGTGGCTTATGAACAACAGAAGTTTATTGCTCACAGTTCTGGAACCTGGAAGTCCAAGGTCAAGGTGCCAGCATTTGCCTTCTGCTGAGGGTCCTTGTTCACTGCTGTGCCTTCTCTCTGTGTCCTCATGGGGTGGAAGGGGCTACAGTCTCTCTGGAGTCCCTTCAGTTACAAAGAAGCCCTTTATGAGGCATGAATCCCATTCGTGGGGGCTCCACCCTCATGACTTAAGCACCGTCCAAAGGCCCCCACCTCCAAATACCATCACATTCATTGGGTACTAAGATTTCAACATATGAATTTTGTGGGACACGCTCAGATCATATCAATGAGTATGTCAGTGGTTCTGAGTTCAAGGTTTCTCTAGGGTTCATGCCTATCAATAGCAGAGCCTTATTAAAGCGTGCCATTGAGGGCTGGAGAAGGGGTCAAGAGGATGAGATGGTTGGATGGCATCACTGACTCAATGGGCAGGAGTCCGAGCAGACTCCGGGAGATAGTGGAGGACAGGGAAGCCTGGTGTGCTGCAGTTCCCACCACCTCCCAAGCATCTCAAATTTAAGAAGCTCAAGATGGCACTCGTGACCCCCTAGCCACTACCTAAACTTGCTTTCTCTACGTTTTTGGCCCCACCATGAAACCAGCCCCCGCCCTGATTCCTCCCTTTCCATTAAACACACGCACACACACAACACACCCTCCCACATCCCACCTCCAGGATTCATCTCGGGGGGCCCCCAGCTCTGTCCACCGCTCGGCTCCAAGCCTGCACGTCTCTCTCCTGGTGGACTGCAGTAGCCTGCTCTGCATTTCCTCAGCCCCCTTCTCCACTCAGCAGCCAGAGGGACCCTTAGAAAGTGCAGCAGCGGTCGCATCCCTTCATACTTACAGTCGTGCTTATCAGTGTCCACGGAGCAGTCAGATGCCTATGTCAGCCCAGGGTCTGCGTGCCCTGACTCCTGCTCACCTCTCCACCTCCTCTCACCACCCCCTCCCCTCCTGTGCTTACCCAGCTGTCCACTTGGCCGGCCCCTCCTCACCCTTCTGGTCTCAGATCAGGTGTCACCTCTGCAGAGAAACACCCCCTCTCCCCACACCAGACCACTCCACCTACGGTGATGCAGCCCAGCCATTTGTTTTTTCTTTTTTTCTTTTTTTTGCCATTTGTTTTCTTAGGGAGTAATTTTGTTCGCTGCTGGATCCCCAGGGGGAATTACAGTGCCTGGCACTCAGTACAGGAATAAAATTTAGTGTGTAGAAGACAGTGTGGAAAGTCTGCTCACTCTCAGATGGGAGGATCCTAATCTAGGGAAGGACTCTAAGGGACAAACTTGGTTGCCTGGGAGACAGCACCTAAGGGGCGGGGCCTTTAGGTGTTTAGGGGGCGTGTGCTGTGGGATTGAGGGTTTCTAAAGCGTGTGTCTGGTCCCAGGGGGCATGTCCATCCGTTGGGGGTGGGTTTTGCTTTTCAGAGGCAGGGTTCCACTCGGATGAGATCTAAACCATCCCTGACATTAAAACGGTCATACACTGGGACTGGCAGTGTCCAGTGGTTAAGCCTCCACGAGCCCAGTGTGGGCGGACACGGGTTCGATCCCTGATCGGGAAAATTAGGATTCTCACATGCCACGAGGTGGCAGGCAGTCTCTGTGAGGGAGTGGAGGACTCGAAATGTCTCCGGCGAAAGGAAAGCTCTGTCTTTGTCTGTCTCCCTGCCCTAATTCAGGGAGGTAGAAGCCCCCACGTCCCTAAAAACCAAGGATCAGGACATGAGACGGGAGAGGCTGAAAGGACAGCGTTTATTGGGGTCCAGGAGAAGCTACGGAGTGGGGCGAGGGGGCGAGGTCAAGGCTCACAGGGGACACCCCGCCCCCAGCCAAACCCCCCTTCCCCTTGGCGCTGGGAAGAACACAGACAAACTGACAGAGATGGAAAGACAGGTGCTACAGCAGAGCGAGGGATATCCCGGTGAATCCCACGCCCCACTCTTGAGCTCACAGAGCGGGGAATGACGTGGACTGGCCCCCACGCTGGAGGGAGGGGAGGAATGTCTGCCGTATTCACTCTGAGGAGGTGGGGTGCAGGCTGCAACCCGCACCCGCCCATTCCAGTGGACAGGGGGTGGAGTCTATGTGCATCCGAATCAGTCCATCCTATGGGGGGCGGGGGGTGTCGGATTCTGAACCAGCCTATTCTAAGTTTTGAGGGGCGGGGAAGATCATTAGGGTCCATCCATTCCGCAGTAGGGGAGCGAGACCGGGCAACTACCCTGGTCCTCTTTCCACACAGGGTATAAGTGACAGGGGAGGAGGCAGATTCCGGCTATATCTGTTATCTGGGGGCACCAGTGACTCCTGGTGGGTAGCATTTGGGGGGATCCAGGGAAATCCGGGGACATGGTTGCCCCCATTCTCCAGATCTAGGTGGTTGGAATGATGGCTCTTAGGAAGAGGGGCAGTCTTCCCTGGGGTGGGGAAGGGGGTGCCCATCTTTTATTATTAGGGCCCTCAAGAGGAGAAGGACTTGTGGAGACCCCTTTGTCATCCCCAGGTCCCCACATATTAGAGGCCAATTGACTTGGGGGTGCTGAGCACGTGTTCCAGGGGCCTCGAGGTTAGGAGTCTCTCTATAGATCCCGGACCCTTGAGGTTAGTCTTGCCGCCCACCAGCTCAGGGGCCCGTGCAGGTTCTGGGTGGTCCCCTGTCCTCCAGCCAGGGTCCCCTCTTCCCAGGGCCCGTGCCTGGCTCTGGAGGGCCAGTGGGGGACCTCCCTCGTGGTCCCTAGGTTCCCGGGGCCCGGGCCTTGAGTCCAGCCCGCCGGGGAGGGGAGGTCGGACAGCGGGGCGCAGGCCCGGCCGCGTCAGTCCATGCCCCGGTGCAGCTTCAGGTGTCTGGAGAGGTTGCTGAGCGTGATGAAGCCCTTGCCGCAGACATGGCAGGGGAAGGGCCGCTCGGCGCCGTGCAGCAGCCGGTGGCGTTTGAGGTAGCACTCGTGACGGAAGAACTTGCCGCACTCCAGGCACGGGAACGGCTTCTCGCCCGTGTGCACCAGCACGTGCCGCTCCAGGTCGCGCGGCGAGCGGAACAGCTTCTCGCACTCGGAGCAGCCAAAGATCTTCTTGCCGCGGCCTGAGGCAGACGCGGGCTCCCCGGACGGAGACTCCCCCTCGCGGGCGGGCGCTGCCACCGCCTCTGCGCTGCCCGCGCCTGCGCCTGCGCCCTCGCCGTGGCTGGCGCGCCGGTGCTCCTCCAGGGCCGCCAGCGCCGCGTACAGCGCCCCGCAGTGGCCGCAGCCGTAGGCCGCGGGGCCCGAGTGCGCCTCCAGGTGGCTGGCCAGCGCCGCCGCCGACGCGAAGAAGGTCCCGCAGTCGCACTGGTACAGCGTGTCTTCCGACGGCTCCGCGGGCGCCTCGCCGCCGCCCTCGGGGAGCAGCACCCCCAGCTCAGGCACGCCGCCCCCGGCGCGGCCCAGGAGCAGCCCGCCGTCCCAGGCTGGCTGAGCCTCGCCGCCCTCGCCGGCGGCCCCGGGGGCCCAGGCCTGCGCCGGGGGCGCGCCGGGGCCCTGCAGGTCGTGGGTCAGCTTGTGTCGCTCCAGCAGCGCGGGCGCGTTGAAGTCGCGCTCGCAGCGAGGGCACTTGAAGGGCTTCACGTCGGTGTGCGCCGCCCAGTGGGCCGCCAACTCACGGCCCTGGTCGAAGCGCCGAGCGCACGCGCCACAAGCGAACGGGGGCAGGGAGGCCGCCGCTGCGGCCGCCGCGGCCTCGGCTAGCCCCCAGCCCCCCGCGCCAGCACCTGCCCCCTCTGGACCCTCGCCGCCGGCGCCGCCCCCGCCCGCCCCTGAGCCCCCGCACACTGAGCAGGGCCCCACGTTGCAGCAGACCGAGCAGGGCGCGCTCAGGGCTGGCAGGCCTGCGCCGGGCTGCAGCGGGGACGGGAGCGCCCCACGATGCTGGCGCTTGAGGTGGCGGCCCAGGCTGGAGCGCGAGGAGAAGCGGAGCTCACAGACGAGGCAGCAGTAGGGCTTCTCACCAGTGTGGACGACCTGCAAGGGCAGGAGGGAGAGCCCGGCAGGGCTGAGAGTCTGGCCCTGGGGACAGAGTCTTGGCCTCCCGAAGCGACGCGGGGGAAGCCTCCGGCCAGGTCCACCGGGCCAGGATCTAGCTGCGACCCTCTCCTCATTTTCTGCGTCCGGCCATTGTCCGCATTCTTTTGGTCCCTCCAGCCTCAGGACTGGCTGTTCCCTTTTCCTGTTATGCTGTTCGCACGGCGAATTCCTGCTCTTCCTTCGGGTCTCAGCTGCACCATCACCTTGCCCTGACTTTCCTACCTTGTCTAGTAGCCCAGAGCTTTCCCCCTTTTCTCCTTCACAGCAGATGGTTATTAGTGCTGTTGCTGTTTTAACTTCCTTCCCCAAATCTCTTCCTTTCTAGATCACCCTCGCCTGTGAATTTGCTGATTGTCTACCTGGCTATGGACCACTTTCAATGGAATGTAAGTTCTCCGAAGGCACGGACTTTATTGATTTCATTCTGGTAGCCCCGGGGTTGGGAACTGGGAAATCAGTTGATAGATAATTGCTGAGTAAAGGAATTAAGTACATATATGGTAAATCTATCTGAAAAACGGTACGGGAAGATGAACACAAAGTTGCAGATGCTGGCATATGAGCAGAAGCACAGGACAGGGGAGGGGCAAATTTACTGTGAATGTTTTAGTTCCTGGGTTGGGTGGTGACTCAAAGAGAAACACCTCATGGTTTCACTGGACAGGATGCTTCGATGGGGAGGGAGGGAGAGAGAAATTCTCAGGGGCCAGCTGTCTGCTACTGCCCACAGTGGGTCTCCGGGACTCCGAGGGCAAGTCCAGCACAGCGAGGCCAGCCTAGGGCCGGCCTGCAGGACTCACCTGGTGATGCAGCAGGCCGGTGGAGTCTCGGAACCCCTTGGGGCAGGCGGAGCAGCGGTAGGGTCGCTCGCCGGTGTGCGAGCGCAGGTGGTTGGCCAGGTTGAAGCTGTGCTTGAAGCCCTTGCCACAGCGCGGACACGCGTGGGGTTTGAGCGCAGTGTGCCGAGCGAAGTGGCGCCGCAGATCCGAGCGGTAGCGAAAGCTCTTGCCACACTCACTGCAGTGAAACGGGACGCGGGGGGCAGCAGCGGGCGGAGCCGGGCCCGGGGCCGGGGCCCGGGCGGGGAGCGGGGGCGCTGGCAGTGGCGCGTCATCCATGGCGGCGCGGTGCAAGGGCAGTGGCGGGTGGGGGCTCTCTCTGGAGCAGGGAGACATGGAGGGGGGTGAGGGAGTCACCTCCCCATCAGCCTCCCCAATTAGGCTCCTTGGACTCCGAGACCTGCCACTTGTCCCTAGAAATCCAGCGAACTAACTCCTAAACCCCGCCCATCTGTCAAAGGCTACACCCACTGCTCTTAAAACCCCTCCCACTCTCCTTGGACCCCCCGCCCCCCACTCATCTGCCTATCTTCCCAAGCACTTCTAAGCTGGACTCCACCCTGCTCCAAGCCCCACCCACTGTGGTTAAGCCCCGCCCACTCGCGCTCAGGCCCCACCTACTCCTTCCAAAGTCTTGTTCCTGAAGCCTGTTGTATTTCTGAAAGCCACCCCCTCTCTTTGAAGATGAAAGTCATCTTCGGAGGAAGGCTGACATTCTTAGCCAATGAGAGAACAAAGATTTTGGGTTAAGGGCATATGAATCAACCTTCCAGGGTGACCATGACTATCCTCGAAAAAACCAACTGATTCTATTTCCATCCACAAAATAGGATACTAGGAGGACCTACCTCAGGAGGTGGTGAGGACTAAGCAAAATTGTGGCCACACGCGCCACGTGCTTACTGACCGCACAGTAAAGATTCAACAGCTAAGCTGTTTTGATTAATTGCTGTCTGCTAAATTCCTCCGAGCTTCCTCTTGAAGTCCCCATCTCTTCTCCAAGATCCACCTCCTAAATCCTGCTTTTTCCTTAAGCTCAGGCTTTATGTAAACCCCTTTCTTTCCAAGGCCACATCACTCTCCCTCTCTTGCCACCTCAGCCGTTCCTCTCTGACACTCTCCCCATCTTCTCTAAGTCATTTCACCTGCAGTTATAAAGACTTGCTATTTCCACTAAAGACGCCCCCAAATTACACGCTTAAACCCCACCCTCCTCCACTATGCCCATCACTTTCTGAAAGCTTCATCCCTCGACAAACTCCACCCCTTCTTCTAGCTCCTCCCACCTCCACACTGAACCCTTTTCCCCACTCAGCCTCAGTGGGGACCCTTCAACCTAGGGCCCGCCTACCAGTCTCCCGGAGCCACGCCCCTTCGTCAAACCTCGCCCCTTGCCCAAGCTCCTCCCACTTCGACCACAGTCCCGCCCACTCCCCAAGCCACGCCCACTCAGCCTCCTCGTAGCTATCGCTCCGCCCCGGCGCCGCTAAGCCCCGCCTCCTCCCCACCCAGTCGCCCGCGGGGCTGGCCCCCCTCCCCAGTCAGCTCGGGGACCCAGGCCCGGAGAGCCGGCCTTTTGTGCCCCTCCCCCCTGTCCCTGAGGTGCGGGCCCGGGAGCCCGGGGCGGGGGCAGGTCTGGCTGGGCCCGCGATCCGGCGAGTCCACCTTGCTCGCTCGGAGCGGGGTTTCTGGAGCCGTGAGGCGGCCCCGGGAGGCCGGGAAAGTCAGTCGGCTTTCCTCTTTAATTACTTACACCTCCCTCTGGGCGCCGACATTTTGGGCAGCGGGGGTAGCGTCACTTCCACCCGGGGGGCCCCTCGACTTCCGCCTCGGCTCCCTTCTCCCCCGCACTCCCTCTTCCTCCCGCCTTCTTGGCTTCCCTCCTCCCCGCCGCCCTCCCTTCTCCTTCTTTCCCGTCCCTTTCCCAGCTGCTGGAGGGTAGAGAAGCCAGGGCGGCGCCATCTTGGGTGAGGGCATGGGGAAGGGGCGGGACTTAGGGTGACCCTCGGCGCCATACAGACTAAGGGCAACAAGCTACGAGCGCGCGGCCTCATCCCGGCGTTGTCGACGCTTGTGGGTGTTAACAAAGATGAGGGCAGATTTGATTCCCTCGTCGCAGCCTCAGGCTTCTCCTGGGTAGGACGTCGAGTTGCATCAGGAAAAAACAGATATTGAAGTTCGCCGCCTGCGACAGAGACAGGAGGAAAGAGCGGGCTCCATCTTGTGCTTTACTCTTCCAGTGGGCTTTGAAGCCCGTCGAGCGCCATGTTAACTACGGGAACCCGCCGCCATTTTCCCGCTTCTCCTCCTTTTGGTACCTTTCTTTCATTGGGTCACCCGGCTGGGTCCTTTGTGGGAGGACGATATTTCTGTTTATGTAGGATGTGTTGGTACGGTAATTTTTTACCGCTCGGGGCCAGCGAGAGCGGCGGGTACTCAGGAGCGGCCTGCCGATGGGGACGTGAACGGCCCTTAGGACCCAGCGCGTGCCCTTTGTTCCCCGCGGGCCGAGCCTGGCCGGGCGGGGGCGCCGGGGGCGGGGCGTCCACTCCGAGGGGCGGGGCCGCGCGCGCGCCGCCGGGAGGCAGGGCCCCCCTCTCCCCCGCCCCTCCCGCACGCCGGCCTCGCGCCCCCGCGCGCGCACACTCGCGAGTCCAGGCGGCATGCAAATGAGGTACCCGAGAGGCGGGGGGCCCGGGTGGGGGGACGGGAGCGGGCGAGGGGAGGCCCGGGGCCGTGCGCGCCTGGAGCGCGCCCCCCACCTGCTCCGGCTCGCGCGACCGCCGAGGCGCGCGCGCCGACCTCGCGCCCCGCCGAGCCGGCCCTCCTGGCCGCGCGCGCGCGCAGACCCCCTTCCTGGCTCGGCCTAGCCGTCCGCGGCTCGGCGCCGCTCATTGGCCGCCGCCCCCGCAGGGCCCGCCCCGCGCGGTCGGGGCCGCCGGCCGAGCGCGCGCCTGCGCCCGGGTAGAGGAGGGCGAGGGTCTAGGCCCTGTTCCGGAGACCCGGGTTCTGGCCTAGGCACCCCCAGCAGAGGGAGCCGTGTGGTCACGGAGAAGTGGCTGCCCTTCTGTGGGTCTCACTCTGGGTGCCTGCTCTAATGGGGCGCACCTGTGTTTCTCGCCCTTCATTTTAGTACACTCTAGTTCCCTGGTCCCAGGCCCTGGTGGTGTTGCTGATGGTAGATCGTTTGGTGCTTATTACAACCGGCAACCCTGCTATGTTCATTTTACAGAGGTGGGAACTTGCTCGGAGAGGCAAGGCCGCTTGCTAGTTAGCAGAGCTGGATTCAAACGCAGGGCTAAGGGACCTCATGAGGTCCCCTGGGCTCATTTCTTATTACTCCCTGAGACACCGGGGTCCCTGAGAACAAGTCCTGACCCGGCCGCTTACCAGTGGAGGGAGTTGCAACTTGTGCCTTCGTTTTCCAAATTTGCAAAAAGGAGGTGATATACCTTTATTCAGAGGGTTGGTGTAAAGCTTAGTTACAAGCCATGATAAGAGCTAATATCTCCTAAGGACCTCTGTGTATGAAAGTGTTAGTCGCTCAGCCGTGTCCGACTCTTGTGACCCCATGGACTGTAGCCCGTCAGGCTCCTGGGTCCGTGGGATTCTACAGGCAAGAATACTGGAGTGGGTTGCCATTCCCTTCTCCAGGAGATCTTCCTTACCCAGGGATGGAGCTCGGTTCCTCTGCATTGCAGGCTGATTCTTTACTGTCTGAGCCACCAGGGAAGCCCCCTGCGTACTGAACACTTTACATATATTATCCTCATGGCACGTCTGTGCAAGTAGGTGGAAATACCCTGTTTCGCAAAGGCTTAGCTGGGGCTCAAAGAGGTGAGCGCCTTGCCCAAGGCCACCACACAGAGAGTGACAAGCTCAGGAATCTGAGCTCCAGAGCTCTGATCAAACCTCTGGCTCCAGAGCCCAGGCTCTTAACAGCTCTGACATACATCCTCATCCACAACTCAGGAACAGACAAGTCCCTTTCTTTTTTCTTCCAGTCGTGACACCCCGCCCCCTTCTCTCACCTCGTCAGGAAGAGAGAGAAAACATTTCTGAGGCCTCGCTGGCTCTTCTCTCTGTTCTGAGGCTCAAATACTGGCCTGCACCCTCAGTTGGACTCTGTCCCCCCAGGAGGAGTTTTCTTTATTTTTGCTGGTTGACCCTGAATGTCTAGGAGGAGTCAGGGAGGTCTGGGAGACGGCTATGGGGCTCAGGTGTTTAGCGACTGGTACAGAATTATCCTGCTATTTTACCCACTAGCTTGGCTTTAATTGCGCGTCCAAGCGGATGTCGGCCATGCCCTGGTCGCCGGACTGGAACCCAGGAAGTTGTCTGGGGTACTAGGGCTAGTCCAGACCACCCTGCATTGACGGCTGCCCCTCTCTTCTCTTAGCCCGGCTCCAGTGCCCAGACCCAAGTCCCCCACTGCTCAATGGACACCCCCAGCCCAGACCCGTGGCCTTCGCCTTTGCCTGAGGAAGAAGAGAAACCTCTGGCTTTACCGCCTCCTGTTCCCCGGGGCCGCCGAGGCCGAAGTCTTGGGGGGGCCACCTCCTCCCACCGGACGCTCAAGGCCTCCCTCCCGCGTAAGCGGGGCCGCCCCGCCAAGTCAGAGCAGGAGCCCCCCCTGGCACAGGGGGTGAGCGCCCCTGTGGGCAGCGGCGATAGCAGTGACCTCCTGCTGATCGATGATCAGGGTGTGCCCTACACGGTCTCCGAAGGGTCAGTGGCCGGCGGGCCCGAGAGCTCCGGCCCCGGCCCTAAGAAGGCGCCGCACTTCTGCCCGGTGTGCCTTCGGGCCTTCCCCTACCTCTCCGACCTGGAGCGTCACAGCATCTCACACTCAGAGCTGAAGCCGCATGAGTGCAAGGATTGCGGCAAGACCTTCAAGCGGTCCAGCCACCTGCGGCGGCACTGCAACATCCATGCGGGCCTGCGGCCCTTCCGCTGCCCGCTCTGCCCCCGCCGCTTTCGAGAGGCAGGCGAGCTGGCCCACCACCACCGCGTCCACTCCGGCGAGCGCCCCTACCAGTGCCCGGTGTGCCGGCTGCGCTTCATGGAGACCAACACGCTCCGGCGCCACGCCAAACGCAAGCACCCCGAGGCCATGGAGGCACCTCTGTGTCCTGCGGACCCAGAGCCTGAAGCGCAGTGGGACGACGACGGTATCCCGGCCACGGCAGGGGCCGACGACGACGAGGAAGAGCTGGAGGGGAAAGAGCTGGCCTGACCCACACCCCCGGCCACCGCTTCCCGGGCCAGGTTTAGAGCTTGGTGTGCCGTGGGCGTGGGGCCTGGGCAGCGAGGCCGGGACACCTTGTCTGGTGGTCTTCCCATTGTGGGAGTGGGCTGAGGGTGCAGACCTCAACTTCTGGATCTTGCTGCCTTCTACCACCCTCCCCCGGACTGACAGGCCTGTGGAGGCAGGGACTGTGGAAATAAATCTCTGCCTACTGCCCACTGGTGTGTGTTCCCTCAGGGTCCCAGGGCTGGCCCCCTTCTCCCTTCCAATGCCCTTCCGCCGCTGCACCACCCCCATGCGACGTGCTTCTTTAGCTTGGCGCTAAAGACTGGGTTAGGAGAAGCCTCTGCTGCCGCTCCCATCTCCAGTGGACCCCAAAGCACTCCCTTTAATGTCCACTCAAGTAAAACATAGAACCTTCGTTGCAAACGTGACCCCGAGTCCCCATTCCCCGCGTCATTCTAACCAGATTCCATTCTAATCAGCCACCACTTTGGCCCATCTCTTTGTTCTGGAGCTGTTTGCAGAGACACAACGGAATTAAGGGTTGCGTGCTGGACTGACCACTCCAGTGCTCTTGCCTGGAGAATCCCAGGGACGGGGGAGCCTGGTGGGCTGCCGTCTATGGGGTCGCACAGAGTCGGACCGGACTGAAGCGACTTAGCAGCAGTAGCAGCAAATAGATAAGGAGTGACCTGGACCTGCAGATCTCAGGACGTTGCGCAGTTAGGTGATGGCTGTGGGCGGGGCCTAGGATAAGGGGACTGAGGACGGGGAGGGGCTTAAGCAAGTGGGCGGGTTGGCGGGCAGAAACTGAGGGCGTTTAGAGGGAATGGATAGGGGGTTTATCCGACGGGAGGGGCTTCAAGGGGAAACTGCTGGAGAGCAAGGTGTTGGGACGGGTAGGACTTGAACTGTGAGGATGCTGAGCGGTGGATGTAACTGCTGTGCAGGCCAAGGGGAGAGAAGAGGGTCCTTAAGAGAGGAGTACCGAAGGAGAGTCCCAGAGGAAAGCAGAGCTTAGGAGGAAGGGCTGGAGAGACTTGGGCTTAGCTGCTTGAAGTGGGGCTGAGTTAGAGGCGAGGCTTAGAGCGAGTATACTAGAGGGGCCGTGTAAAATGTGGTAAAGCTGTGTGGTTCGAAACTTCAGCCTGCGTCAGAATCACCTGAAGGGTGTTTTAAAACGCAGGTCCCTAGGCTCTACCCCCAGGGTCTGTGATTCAGGGAATCTGGGGTAGGGGGCTGGGAATTTACATTTCTAACGAATTTCCTGTGGCGCCGCTGCTGCAGGTATTCAAGCCACACCTTCAGACCCCCTGACTTAGGGAAATGCTTTGGAAGTGCGAAACAATTGTACGTGAAAGCGGTGAGAGAGGCGGGGGCTTAAACACTGAGAGCGGAAAAGGCGGGGCTCACGCTCAGGGGCGTGGCTCGGCCCCAGAAGCTCCGAGAGGCGGGGGTTACCAGGGAGAGGTGGGCTTCCAGAGAGTGGGGGCCTTTGAGACTGGGAAGTACGGGGCAGACTTCAAGGGCTGGGTCGACGAGGGTGGGTTCTGAGGCGGTGAGCGGGAACTATGCTAAATAAGCTCCGAAAGAGGAGTCGTCGGGGCTGGGGCGGGGCTTAGGCGTTAATTTTGCATAAGGGGCGTGGCTTAACGAGGGGCCCCGGGCGTGTGGGCGGTGCCCTAAGAAGGGGCAGGCGCACTGCGCTCCGCTAGCCCACCGGAAGCAGGGCCGGCTTCCCCCTGTCCCTGCGGCCCCCGAGCCAGCGCGCAGGCGCACTTCCCCTTCCCGGTCTCCGCCGCCGCCTCCCCTTTCCGCTCCTCCACGCCGGCGCCTCGGAGACGGGCGCGATTTCCGCTTCCGGACGGGCGGGCAGGCGGGCGGCGCGGGGCTGCCGGGGAGGGGGAGGGGGTGGCACTTCCGGTCGGGCCCTCGGGTCTCCCCGGAGCGGCGGCGCCTCCTCCGCCTCCTCAGCCTCCTCCCGGCGGAGACCCCGGCGCCGGTGAGTGACGGGGCGCGTGGCCCGGGGGCCCGGGGGCAGCGTGGGCGGGGGGTCCCGCCCTGGCCCGCCTTGGTTCCCAGAGCGTTCCTATCAGTGCTTCTCGCGCCCGGCCCTCGCTGGGGGCCCCCCCCATGACTGCTCCCCCAGAACACTACTCCGGATAGCGCCCCATTACCGCCCCCCGTGCAGGACAGCTACCAGAGCGCTCTCATTCGTGGCGATCCCTCAGCTGCTGCCAGGGCCCCCCACTAAGGCTTTCTCATAGGTTCCCTTTCTACACAGCCCCCCCCCCCGTCTTTGCTTCCTGAAGGACAGCCCCCAAAATGCCATCGGCATTGCTCGTCCCCGTGCAGAGCAGCTGTCCGTGAACCCTCCCTTTGGTATTCTTGTAGGTTGCTTCGCAAGAGTGTGGTATTAGTGTTTTATAGCAGACCCCTATTCTCTCTGTCCACGCACAACAGCCCCCAAAGCTCCTAACGACCACCACCCGCCAACGCCCCTTTCGTTACTGTAAAAATACATTGCATTCTGATCAGCCGCCCAAAATACCTTTTTTCCTTTTCTCCCCCACCCCTCCCCGCAATAATCCCCCTTGAGAATATTGCTTTCGATGACCGACACCCTCACTCCCCCCTTCCATAAACAGCTCCCCCTAGAGTTGTGCTCTCACACACCCTCCCCACCTTCAGGTAGGAATAGCTGCCGGTTTAGCCCCAGGCTCCCCTGAAACCCCACCCCCCACCCCGCCCTCCTCGGGGTCAGCGCCTGTCTGGGGTCCTCCCAGGGAACCCCACGTGAGGCTTTCCCCTCAGCTCCTCTGCTCCTGGCCCTAACAGCTCGCATCCTCACCTGCAGCTTCTCCCCACGCCCCTTCTCCTGGACTCCCCAAGGAAGACCCAGCTTCGGCCGCCTCTTCCCTTGGACATGCATTCGTTCACTCTTCACCGAACGAATATGCACTTGCTGTTCCAGGTCCAGGGTGTACAGCGTGAAGGGGAGCGAGCCATACAGTCTTTGTTTTGTGGGTCTTTACAGTCTGGTTGAGACAGATCAAAAGCAAGTAAACAAGATCGGTGCTGTTTTCTGGGTTTTTCTGAGAGCCTTAAGAGCTACTTCAGAGGTGAAACCTGAATTAGCACAGGCAGCCTCGCCACGGAAAGGTCTGGATGAATTGTTCCAGGCAGAGGCCCTGAGGTGGCTGTGAGCGTGCTGATGGGAGGGGCAGCAGGGGAGGTGGTGAGGTTGGAGCAGAGGAGTGGAAGGGAAGATGAGGGGGGAGACGGTGTGATCTCACAGGGCTTCAGAGGTGGGGGCATTGTGATCAGTCACTTGGCCTTGGTCAGCTCTGCGGAGCCCAGAGCGTTCTTCATTTGTTCATTCTTTTCCTTTGTTCAACAACTGTTCAATGAACACCTGCTACACACTGGGGATGCAGCAGAGAACAAAACAGACAGCCCTGTCCTCGTGGAGTGCATATGCCAGCTCTGGGGCAGACAATTAAAGAGCAAAATATAGATACTTGTGTGAAAGAAATACAGCAGGGTAAGAGCATAGCAGGGCTGCAGTGTCAGAGGAAGTGACAGGAAGGCCTCTTTCAAGAGATCCCTGTCCCCCCAGCACCAAGAAGTTAGATCTGTGTGTAGACTCCTCTCCTGGACAGCTGCAGTCCTCCGGGGGGGATGAGGGGACTCCTTAATGCTCACCTCTCCTGGGAGTGAAATGGTTAAGAGCATGAAACCTGGCTCGCACTAGCCTTCATATCTCTGAGCAGACCACTCCCTATTTCCAGGCCTCATTCATTCACTCATTTAACACATTTGTCGAGATAGGCCCTGTTCTAAGTGCTGGAGCTAGACCAGTGAACAAGTCAGATGCAAAATCTTGCCTGCTTGGAGCCCACCTCCAGGAGGGGCAGTCCAGCAACAAATAGAACATACGTGGTGGTACTGACTGGAGGGCATGGCAACCCACTCCAGTATTCTTGCCTGGAGAATCCGCATGGAGCCCTGTGGGCTGCAGTCCATAGGGTCGCAAATGCACACACGCATGCACTGACTGGAAAGGAGAGAAGCGAAGGAGGCTGGGGTGAGCAGGAATGTTGCTCTGGGTGACAGGTCACAGTGGTCTTGGAGCACCCTGTTGAGAAGACAGCATCTGAGCAGACGTGAAGGAGATGAGGGGGTGAGACAGCTATATGGATGGGAGTCCCAGCCTTCCAGGCAGAAGCAACAGCCTGTGCAAAGGCCCTGGGGCAGCGATGGAGCCGGCATGTGGCCAGAGCTGCCAGGAGGCAGCTGGGGCTGCGGAGGTCTTCTCTGACCTCCTCTGAGATGTCACTGCAGGTTTTGAGCAGAGGAGCAACAGTGACATGGTTCGGTCTTAGTCTTCTGTCTACTAAGTAAGAACAATAATAAAGCTTATCTTTTTCCTTTTTTCGTATTTATTTGGCTCAGTCGGGTCTTAGTTGTGGTGCGCGGGCTCCGTAGTTGCGGCATGTGGGATCTTCATTCCCCAACCAAGGATTGAACCCACTTCCCCTGCATTGCAAGGCAGATTTTTAACCACTGGATCACCAGGGAAGTCCCAGGAATGCTTATCTTGCAAGTCTGTTGTGAGTGTGATTGAAACAAGACACATAAAACAGTGCGGTGTTGGTAGCATGGAGGAAATGTCAGTGGCTAGTCCTAGCGTTGTGTGGCGGCAAAGTGAGTGGGCAGAGTATTTCCGGCACAAAGTGGAGTGAAGGCTTTTTAAAAATTTTATTTTGGAGAGAGATATTGAAAGACAGCATGGAAATTCCCTGGTGGTCTAGTGGTTAGGACCCCATGCTTTCACTGCAGGGGGACCAGGTTCCGTCCCTGATCAGGGAACTAAGATCTTGCAAGCCATGAGTTGTTACCACAAAAATAGAAAAAGATAGATGGCATGTTGTGAGGATAACAGCATGTCCTCTTGAACCTCATCACTGGCCTGCGATTCCTGGCCCTGCCACTTGGTGGTGGTATGACTTTAGGAGATTAATTGACCTCTCGGGCCCTCAGTCTCTTCCTCTGTAAAATGGGGTTAATAATCTGAACCATCTTCTACGGTTATTGGGAAGACTCATTGAGTCAACACACATGACGGATCTAAAAGGGTACTTGCCACGCAGGAAGCACTCACTCGGGCCCCGTTACTGTGTGTCATTGTTATTGTCATTACAGATGAGAATCTCATCACAAGGCAGCTTTATTGCACCAGCATGGCCCACAGGTCTGGGCATCAGGGGCCTGGAATCCAGTACTTGCTTTCCCCTCCTTGGGGAAATGACCCCTCCCACTTCTGTTTCCTTCCTTGTGCAATGGATCCAGTCATGTACAGGACGTTAGGAGGCATCAGGGTGATGGTCCACGTGAAACCCGACAGACAGTAAACACGAGTTGCTAGGACTGTGATTGCAGTTGCTGTGGGACTCCTCCTTGGGAGGGGCTGCCCCCTCAGGCCACTGCCCGAAATACACCATACATCTCCCCTTAGAAAGACAGCAGTTTAAGACTCAGGTCCCCGGAGACAGGAAATGTGGCTCCTTTCCCAGTGGAAATAGTTGTGAGTCCGGTCAGTTTTGTCCTTCAGTCCCACCGCCTGCATCTCAGCCGCAGTCCTTAGGCATCTCACCTGCCTTGGAGGCCCTCTTCACGACATCATTCCCACCAGAACTCATCCTCCTGGGTACACCTCGACAATATCAGCTCCATCTCGGCTAAATGCTGCCACCCCCGCCCCCGCCAACCCCGGAAGTACTGTTCAGCACAGTCGATTCCCTTTATTCAACGAATTTATATCAGCAGACACCAACAGCTATGTTTGCCTCTGAGCCCAGCTTTAGCTGCATCTAACTTTTGTTACTTTTCCATTTTTGTCCATCTGATTTCACACTGGTGATGAGGGAGGGTGCTGTTTAATCCCCACATTTCAGCAAATAACTTACCGAGTAGCCACGCTGCGCCAGGCGCTGTGCTAGGTGCTGGGTGCCCAGTGGTGAGCCACACAGGCCAAGTGTTCGCTGTCTTAGGCGAGGAGAGCCGACAGTAGAGACAGCAAGAGGAAATATGCGCAGTATGTTGGCAGCAGTGGCTTTGGTGAAAAAAGTGCGGCAGGATGAGGGGCGCGTGAGTGGTGGGGCGAGGGACGCACGTCCCCTCTCCTGGAGGCGACATCGACCCGGAGCAGAGACCTCAAGGGGGTTAGGGCAGGGGGCGTGGGGTCTGGGGACAAGGGTCTAGGCAGGAGGGAGCAGCCTCACCGCCATGTGTTCAGGAAGGTAACCCCCCTCCCACCCGGCCCCTGTAGAAACGCCCCTCATAACCCAGAGAGCGCCCCCAAAGTAAGGCTCCTGTCCCCCCAGTTCCACCCTCACCTTCCTCCTCCTCGGGGAACCACCTTGTGCGTGCGCGTCATGGCAAGGATTCCGAGGGTGCTGGCCTGGGGGAGCGCCCCGCAGCCTTAGCTGTGTGCTTGGGGTGGGGCGGGGCTTCATCCCGGGACCCGGCCCCGCCCCCGCCGGGAGCTTCCTACCACCACCACCCCCCCCCGCCCCCATCCTTCACATGCCTCCCCACGGTCCCCTCCCCAGCCCACTCTAGCACTGCCTCCCGGACTCGGCTTCGCACACAGGCTTCCACCAGCACCTGGCCACGCCTTTGCTCCTTCCGGAGATCAGATTAACCAGCCGAGTGTGAAGGGCATGGGCTGCTGAATCGCACCCAGGGACACCAGGAGCTGGAGGCTAAAAATTCTGACCTCCGGGCAGGGGTCGGGGAGGCACTCACCTTTCACCTGTCTGGGGACAGAGGCAGCCAGACGGGCCCACTGACCCCTGGGGTGGTCTGGCCGCAGGGCCCGGGCCCCAGCGGAGGGGGGACAATGGCTAAAAAGCACGCCTGACCGGGCGGGCCCTTCTCCCCGTGGCACTCCACCCGCTCAGTGGAGGCATTTCCCGGGGCCTCTGGTGGGTGTCAGGCTGAGATCAATTGCAGGGGACACTGGATTGAGGCAGACGGATGCTGGCCAGCTGCAGTCTGGAAGGAGAGGTCCTGGAAAAGTGCTTCGAGAACAACTGCTGGGTGGAGGGAGCAGGAGTTGCCCCCAGGGGCGAGGGCGGGAACCCCGACTCCTGGACCACCTGCCACCAGGCTCCTCCCAGGCGCGTGATGCCCATGAAGGTACACGTAGCTCCAGGGACTGGGCCAGCGAGCTCTGCCAGCCAGCCCCCTTAAGTCCCCCTCCTTATGGGGGTCAGCGCCCCCTTTACAAGCATAGGTCAGGACGGGGATGGGGCTTAAACCCTGGCCCGGCATGTTTCCTACTGTAGCTTGTTTTTCCTCAGGCCGGCAGCGCCTCCTTCCTACCTGGTAGTGCAGGAACTACCCACACGGCCCTCGTCCCAGCTCTCCCCCTGCCCCCCCCTCCCCCAACCCTGTTTGTCCTGACTTTGTGTTCCTACTATGAGGACGAGAATCCCCAGAGGGCACCGAGTGTCCACCGGACCCACCAGAGCTTGTCGGGTCCTCGCAGCAGCCCTGGGAGACAGGGACATGCTTTGTCACCTCCACGTGTAGATGGGGAGGGTCAGGCACAGAGAGGTTCAGGAACTTGTCCAGGGTCACACAGCGAGAGGCTAGCAGGGCATCGTGGCTCCACAGGCCACCCTCTTAACCACTCTGATTGAAACGGTTCTTGTCTTTTGGCAAAAGCAGAACCTGAGGGGTTTGGGAGCACAGGGCTTGGGCTAGTGCGTGTGTGGTGGTGGGGGCTACAGAGAAGAGGGCCTGGGTGACCCAGCCTCGAGGCCTGAAAGTGTTTGCACAGGGGCCTGAGACCAGAGTCTGAGAACAAGGTGTGCCGGCGGTGTTGGGGATGGATGGAGATGTGTGGGAACCGCGGGAAGAAGGGAGAGGGGGAATCTCTGGAGGAGGAGGGAGACGAGGGCCAGAGAGGTCGCGAGCAGGGGGCGGCAGGCCGAGTGGGAGAGATCAGTCATCGTGCCAGCGGAGCCCTGGGGGAAGACCACTCGGTGCGGGGGAAGGACAGAGGGACCGACGGGCGAAGACGGATAGTGCGGGGGCCCGGCTGGTGCGTGTGGCTCTTTTAGTGCCCGCAGCTAGGGGACCCCGCGCGGCCCTGCCTCCTGAGCCCGGCTCTCCTCTCCGCAGGGTCCCCCATCTCCCCGCCGCCCAGGATGGAGGCCAACCCAGCGGGCAGCGGCGCCGGGGGCGGCGGGAGCGGCGGCCTGGGGGGCGAGGACGGGGTCCACTTCCAAAGCTACCCCTTCGACTTCCTGGAGTTCCTCAACCACCAGCGCTTTGAGCCCATGGAGCTGTACGGGGAGCACGCCAAGGCGGTAGCTGCGCTGCCCTGCGCACCGGGGCCCCCGCCACAGCCGCCGCCACAGCCGCCGCCGCCCCAGTACGACTACCCGCCCCAGGCCAGCTTCAAGCCCAAGGCCGAGGCCCCCTCCTCGTCGTCCTCCTCGTCCTCGTCCTCCTCCTCGTCCTCGTCGTCGTCCTCCCAGGCCAAGAAGCCCGACCCGCCACTGCCTCCCGCCTTCGGGGCACCGCCGCCCCCGATCTTCGACACGGCCTTCCCTGCCCCGCAGTGGGGCATCGTGGACCTCTCGGGCCACCAGCACCTGTTTGGGAACCTGAAGCGCGGGGGGCCGGCCTCCGGGCCGGGGGCCGCCCCGGGGCTGGCCGCGCCCCCGGGGACTCCCGGGCCGCTCCCCGCTGCCTCGCAGGCGCCGCCGGGTCCGGCGGCGGGGGCAGCAGCCTGCGAAGCGGCCAAGGACGACAAAGGCTACTTCCGGCGGCTCAAGTACCTGATGGAACGGCGCTTCCCGTGCGGCGTGTGCCAGAAGTCCTTCAAGCAGTCCTCGCACCTGGTGCAGCACATGCTCGTGCACTCTGGCGAGCGGCCCTACGAGTGCGGCGTCTGCGGCCGTACCTACAACCACGTGTCCAGCCTTATCCGCCACCGCCGCTGCCACAAGGACGTGCCGCCGGCTGCGGGCGCCCCGGTGCCGCCGCCACTCCCGCCGCTGGGCTTGCCAGCGCCCGCCGCGCCCTCCTCGGCGCCCCCTGGGCCCCCGGCCGCGCCCACCGACGGCAGCGCGGCCCCCGCGGGCGCGGGCGTCGGTGTGGCCCCTCCAGCGGGGACGGCGGCGGGGGGCGGCGACGGCCCGTTCGCCTGCACGCTGTGCTGGAAGGTGTTCAAGAAGCCCAGCCATCTGCACCAGCACCAGATCATCCACACGGGCGAGAAGCCCTTCTCGTGCTCCGTGTGCAGCAAGAGTTTCAACCGCCGGGAGAGCCTCAAGCGCCACGTGAAGACGCACTCGGCCGACCTGCTGCGCCTGCCCTGCGGCGTGTGCGGCAAGGCCTTCCGCGACGCCGCCTACTTGCTCAAGCACCAGGCGGCGCACGCGGGCGCTCCCGGGCCGCGGCCCGCTTACCCCTGCGAGCTGTGCGGCAAGTCCTACTCAGCGCCGCAGAGCCTGCTGCGCCACAAGGCGGCGCATGGCCCGCCCGCCGCCCCCGATGCGCCCAAGGACGCGGCGGCCCCCGGCGCGCCGCCCGCACCCGCCTTCCCGCCGGGGCCCTACCTGCTGCCCCCGGACCCGCCCGCCTCCGATGGCGAGAAGGCGGCGGCCGCGGCGGCCGCGGCGGTGGTGTACGGCGCAGTGCCCGTCCCGCTGCTGGGCGCCCACCCGCTGCTGCTCGGCGGGGCCGGCCCCGGCGGGGCTGGGGGCTCGGGCGCCAGCACGCCCGGCAAGACGTTCTGCTGTGGCATTTGCGGGCGTGGCTTCGGGCGCCGCGAGACCCTGAAGCGGCACGAGCGGATCCACACGGGCGAGAAGCCACACCAGTGCCCGGTGTGCGGGAAGCGCTTCCGTGAGTCCTTCCACCTGAGCAAGCACCACGTGGTGCACACCCGCGAGCGGCCCTATAAGTGCGAACTCTGCGGCAAGGTCTTCGGCTACCCGCAGAGCCTCACGCGCCACCGCCAAGTGCACCGGCTCCAGCTGCCCTGCGCCCTGGCCGGGGCCGCCGGCCTCCCCGCCGCCCAGGGCGCCGCAGGGGCGGCCGGCCCGAGCAGCTCAGCCGCGTCTGGGGCCGCCGCGGACGGGCTCAGCTACGCCTGCTCGGACTGCGGCGAGCACTTCCCGGATCTCTTCCACGTCATGAGCCACAAGGAGGCGCACATGGCCGAGAAGCCCTACGGCTGCGACGCCTGCGGCAAGACCTTCGGCTTCATCGAGAACCTCATGTGGCACAAGCTGGTGCACCAGGCAGCCCCCGAGCGCCTGCTGCCGCCTGCGCCTGGCGGCGCCCAGCCCCCGGAGGGCTCCGGCGGCACCGACGCGGCCACCGTGCTGGACAACGGGCTGGCCGGGGAGGTGGGGGCAGCCGTGGCGGCGCTGGCTGGGGTGTCCGGGGGCGAGGACGCTGGCGGGTCCGCGGCGGCCGGGGGCAGCGGGGGCGCCAGCGCGGGCCCCGAGCGCTTCAGCTGTGCCACCTGTGGCCAGAGCTTCAAGCACTTCCTGGGCCTGGTGACCCACAAGTACGTGCACCTGGTGCGCCGGACCCTGGGCTGCGGCCTGTGCGGCCAGAGCTTCGCGGGCGCCTACGACCTGCTGCTGCACCGGCGCAGCCACCGGCAGAAGCGGGGCTTCCGCTGCCCAGTGTGCGGCAAGCGCTTCTGGGAGGCGGCCCTGCTCATGCGCCACCAGCGCTGCCACACGGAGCAGCGGCCCTACCGCTGCGGCGTGTGTGGCCGCGGCTTCCTGCGCTCCTGGTACCTGCGGCAGCACCGCGTGGTGCACACGGGCGAGCGCGCCTTCAAGTGCGGCGTGTGCGCCAAGCGCTTCGCGCAGTCGTCCAGCCTGGCGGAGCACCGGCGGCTGCACGCTGTGGCGCGGCCCCTGCGCTGCGGCGCCTGCGGCAAGACCTTCCGCTACCGCTCCAACCTGCTGGAGCACCAGCGGCTGCACCTTGGCGAGCGCGCCTATCGCTGCGAGCACTGCGGCAAGGGCTTCTTCTACCTGAGCTCCGTGCTGCGCCATCAGCGCGCGCACGAGCCGCCGCGGCCCGAGCTCCGCTGTCCCGCCTGCCTCAAGGCCTTCAAGGATCCCGGCTACTTCCGGAAGCACCTGGCGGCCCACCAGGGCGGCCGGCCTTTCCGCTGCTCCTCCTGCGGCGAGGGGTTCGCCAACACATACGGCCTCAAGAAACACCGCCTGGCGCACAAGGCTGAGGGCCTGGCGGGGCCGGGAGCGGGGGCCGGCCCGTTGCCCGGGAAGGACGCCTGATCGGGGAGTGTGCCTCCCCATCGCCACTCCCATCAGACGTCCCCTCCCGGACTCGCCCCTCGGGGGCGCGGACCTCCTCCTGCCGGCCCTCCCATCCATCATCCTTCCGAACTTAAGACAGACTAGTCTCCTCCCCCAAGGCCCATGTCGTGCAGACCCTAGCCTGCCTCTCTCCACCTGGACCTCCCTGGCCCTCTCCTCCTCCTATCGGACACTGAACTCGACCCTCCGTCCACCCCTAATGTGTACCCCTCTCCAGCCCCACTGCCCTAGCAGCCTGCAGCCCCCCCAGTGATCTGGGTGGAGCCGGGTCTGGACGGCCTCTCCCCCTTCCCCGGCAAACTGGCCGGACAGCGGAGCGTGAGCGGTTCGGGAGGGCACGGGGTGGGGGCCTGGGTGCTCTTGGTTTGTGGGGGTGGGGGGCGGGGGGCAGACGCGGCTTGTACAGAGCGGAGAATAATAAATCTTATCAACAGGGCCGCTGGAGTCCCTTCTTTCGTCCCAGGGGAGGGGGTTGAGTGCTGACAAACGGAAGGCTGAGAACTTCGGCTTCCTGGAATGGTGACTTCCCAGCACCTTCTGCCTTGCCCTGCCTCTCTCTGCTTTTCCTCAATCAGCTGGTAGTCACTGAGGCTTCACCATGTCCAGGCTCTGGGCTCCCAGTGGAGCACGTGCAGAACAAGACAGGTAAGTCATGGCTCTGGGGAACCGACCAGGTACCTGGACCCTGTCCCCTTCAGAATGCTTTTGTGGTTTGTTTATTCCACGGCCAACATTTCCCCAGGGCCCATCTGCCCAGTCCTTTGATGGACATGGGGAAACATTGGCACCAGTGGGGAAGAACCTGCTTGCCATTGCAGGAGTCGTAAGAAACATGGTTTCGACCCCTGGGTCGGGAAGACCCCCTGGAGGAGGGAATGGCAACCCACTCCAGTATTCTTGCCTGGAAAATTACATGGACAGGAGCCGGGTGGGCTGCAGTCCATGGGGTTGCAAAAGTTGGACACGCCTGAGTGACTTAGCACCGGAAAACACAAAGTGGACACGTTCCTGGCCCTCAAATGAGCCAGAAGAGAGCTGGTGAGCCAGGGCTGTTTATTATACAGCCCATTTACAGGATGCCTCCTTCCAGGGTGACTTCGTGGAACTCCAGAAGCCCTTTCACAACCCTCATTTTGGTCCTCAGAGCAGTGAAATATATGCCCTGTGAGGCTGACTTAGCCCACTTGTCAGACGAGGATGCTGAGGTCCCCGAGATGAAAGGCTCCAAGGATACCTAGCAGGTTCGTAGTAGCCCTGGACCTACAGTCCTGGGTGCCTCAGGACTGAAATCTGGAGACCAGCTCAGGTCAGGGCTCACTGCCTGGGTGAGTCCAGTTTGACCCACTAGAGGGCAGGAAGCCAGTGTGGCCATCTTGCTCTAATGCCAGAGACCCAGCAGGTGACAGACCTGGTGTGGGACTCAAAGTGAGTCACATGGATGCTGTAGAGTGGAGTCTCCCCGGGGGTTGAGAGCATGGCACACTCTCTGCATCAGACTGGAGGGGCTAACCAGGCTCTCAGGAGGAGCAGGACATCCAAAGGATGACAGGGCCGTGGAAGCTTGCCAGGTGATGTGGGCATTGAATTCCAGGTGGAGGATTAAAGCGTGTCCAAGTCAACCCAGCTGTTCCAGCCAATTTTGAATAGATTGGTGTGGCTGGAGATGCCGAGGGTCGGGGACTGGCTCCTGAAGAGCCACAAATCCCAAACAGCGGAGCTCGGATGACCTTGGAGGCAGGGGTTGGAGGCTGGCAGCCGCTGGATCTGAGCCGCTGATTCCGGTTTAGCCCATGGGAGGGAAAAATAAAAAAAGACTTGGCTGCCAAACTTTGAACATGGAGCAATTTTACATATGGGGACTTGCCTGGTGGTCCAGTGGTTAAGACTCAGAAACCCAGTGCAGAAGGCCGGGGATCAATCCCTGGTCGGGGAACTAGATCCTACATGCACAACTAAGACCCAATGCAGCCATGTTAAAAAAAGAGAGAGAGTACACATAATATAAACAGCAATGCAACTTTTGAAAATTTGGAAGATCTAGCAATGTGGTCTGCATCCGCCCGGGGCCAGGTAGTCCTTGCTCTCTTTGGACGTGGCATGTATTCTCTAAAGTGCTGCAGCACCATCGCATCCCGTGTCAGTGGTCCCATTTCACCTCGCTGGTCCTGGTGTTTCTCCTCAAAACCCCACCACCTTCCTCACTCACATCATCATGAAGTGCCTATAGGCACTCACATTTGGGATCCCTCCTCGCGGCCACAAGGAGCTGGGGGTTGGTGACAAGGTGGGGATCTGTGTTTCCAAAGGGTGGGTCCAGGTGGCCACAGCCTGGAGAGTGAGGAGGGCGGGGCCCCGACCTGTGAGACTTGTTGGCTTGGTCTTCAAGGGTAGTGATGATGAAAAGAAGCGTTCAGATTCCAACAACAGGAAATCGATAAGGGATTAGACGGATGGGTGAAGGGTGAAGATGGCTTAAGGAACCCACCAAGCTGTGTAGCTTGGGTGGTGATGTCCACACCAGGGGCATCTCCTTGGTGAAAACAGAATTCTCTTTCATCTATGGGATGTCTTGTGGGGGTGTTGGGTGAACAGGAAGAGGTGTGAGTCCTGGGCTCCCCTTCCTGAAGCATACCAATCCTGGGAGCCCCTTCATATTGCCGAACTTCCCTGACCCCTAGTTCCACAGCTGAACCGCATAGCTTCTCTGGATAGCCAGAAACTGTCCACCACCAACACCTCCCCTGACCACCCCCTCCCCGGTTCTAAAGATGAGGAAACAGAGGTTTGAAGAGAGTCACAACTCACTGCTGGGGACAAGACCCCAGGGTAGCCCTCCTACCCACCCCCCAAAACAAGATCAACATAGAGAAACCCTTCAGAAATTCCTTTAATAGGAATAGCACTGGAGGCCTCCCACATCCAGCCCCCAGGTCCTCCTCTGCCCCTAACCCAATGACTCATCTCCTGCCCCACACCCACCACAGGCCCTCCAGGACAGCTCCATCGGCATCCACCAACCCTTCCGTGGGATAGCCTGGGACCGGCCTGTAAGCTGTTTGCTCCCACTTGGTAGTGGAAGGGAATTAGATCCACTGGGGGCTACTTGGTAGCCCCCCGGGAGGGCCTGGGCTCTGAGCCGAGAGCTTTAAGAGGGGAGCAGCAGCTGGCTGAGTGTGGGCCATCTTTTTAGTTGTCTTGAAAGAGGAGTCTGGCTTAGGGGAGGGACCACCATGGGAGCACGGGTTGGGCTCCTGGTGTCAAAATCCTTAGGGTCAGGCTTCCATCCTTGACACTGTGACTCGGGGACCCTTTGGCTTTAAGGTGACAGGGTCCCAGCTTCTTTATTGGAGGATCCAGCGGGCAGACTGAGGACAGGTGGGCAGTATTAGGGTCAGTGTGATCCAGTGAGGTAGGCGAAAGGGTCCGGCCTGGATCCCCCTGCCCCAAGAAGTGCCCAGGCTCTGCTGCGACAAGTGATGTCTTGCGCAAGGACAAGCCATCAGGGAGGCGGACGAGGCCATGACATCCAGCCCAGGTTCCTAGCACCCACAGGGCTGCCACTGTGCCTTTCTGGGAACCACACGCAGGGGCTGTGTGACTTGTGAGCGTCCTGAGCCCGGCTGTCCGTGTGCTGTCCCACGCCGGCCGCTCGTGGCCATCTCTGCGAGCTCTGATGTCACCCCACCCCGAACCTCTCCTCATCCTCCCTAGCCTCTCTTGCCCACCCACTCCCCCCTTGCAACAATGTGCGCTCCCAGACTACTGGTCGACCTCCACCTTTACTCTGGCCGTCTCCCCATGCCCCTCTTCAGGAGGGTTCCCTGTCCCACACCTGCTCCCCGGCCCCTCAGCCCCCGGTGCCAGCGGGCCCCCAGAGTCCCCCGGCCTCGGCCGTGGACGTGGGTGCGCTGATGCTTGCGGAAGTTGGAGGAGTTGTTGAAAGTGCGGTCGCAGAGGCTGCAGCGGAAGGGGCGCTCGCCAGTGTGGATGCGCGCGTGGACGCTGAGCACCGAGGACTGGGTGAAGCCCTTGCCGCACACGCCGCAGTGGTAGGGCCGCTCGCCCGTGTGCACCCGCTCGTGGTCTAGCATGTCTGAGGAGCGGCGGAACGGCTTGGTGCAGAACCTGCAGGCGAAGGGCTTCCCCACCGCCGCGCCCGCCGCTGCCGCCGCCAGCACAACCTCCGACCTCTCCGGGGGCGCCCCGGGCCGCTGCTCTGGAGTCGCCGCCGCCGCCTCCGGGGGCCTTCGAGGGGCCCCCGGCTCCACCCCGTGTCGGTGCTGGTGCCGCAGCAGAGGGGCCAGGGCCTTGAAGGCCCGGGGGCAGAGGGCGCAGCGGTAGGGCCGCTCGCCGGTATGCAGGCTATAGTGGGCACGGAGGCTGGCGGGGCCGGGGCAGCTGTGGCCACACACATGACACCGGCTGGGGTCCCCACCCTGCCCGCCACCCTCAGCCCCCGCCAGGTGACCATGTTCATGGAACAGCAGCTCGGAGACCAGCCGGAAGGCAGCCGGGCACAAGGCACAGTGCAGAGAACCTGGCTCCGGGGGCTCGGGGACCAGGGTGGTGTCTGTCACCTTCACCACCTGGATCTGGATGAGGTCACTCGGGGGGGTGGCCGGGCGGCCATCATCATGCACCAGGACCTGAGTGGGGAGAGGGAGAAACAGAGGAGCCTGTGGACTCTGCCACACCCCACCCCCAACACGCCCCATTTATTAAAATGCTCTCTGCAGCCTACTGGGCCCCTCGATTTCTAGATTCAGCTCTCTATCCTCCGGGATTCTGCCCTATGACCATCAAGGCTTCCCCTCCTGCCCAAAATACATCACAGATCCAGCCATTTCTCTCCTCCACCTGCACTTAAAAGCCAATCATCTCTTGCCAAGTTTCCTAACCCTCTGAATGTCTCTGTGCCTACGCCTGCTCCCTTATAACCCACCTCCCCAAAGCAGCCCGAATGACCTTTTGAAAAATGGAAATCAGACAGCAGTCATTTTCCCACTCAAAACTGTCACATGACTCCAATTGCACTTAAAATCCCAAACCGTCATCTAATATCCACCGTGACCCAGCTCCTGCTTCTCTCTCTGACCCCAGTGTAACTATAAGCCGGTACACAGCTGACTGCTCTCGTCTAAATTTAGCTCCCCTACCCCCCACTCTCTCAGCTCACTCTTTCCAGATCACAATTAAGTCTGGTTTATTGTCTCTCTTCCCTATTCCACTGCGCGCTCCAAAAGAATACAGTTTATGTATTCGTTCGCCTCTCCATCTCTCTGGCCCAGGTAGGACTAGTAAATATCTGTTGAATGAATGAATGTCCTCAGGTACTCTCCTATCCTGAGCGCGTGTCCAAAGTCACCTGGAACAGTCATTTCTTCCTCCACCCAAATCCTCTCTTGGGCATCAAAACGCATCCCTCTGATCCCTGCAGAATCATACCCCACCCCAGCGTGGATGCCCCAGCTATAACCCCACACCCTTGTCTTTGAGGGTCACCTTCCCAACCTACCAGGTTCGCTACCCCTAAAATTTAGGAGGCTCCGCCCCCTGATTAGACAAACTCCATCCCCGGGAACTCCTCTCCGAACTCATCAACAGCTCAGATGTCCCACCCACCCCTCCTCGGGGTCCACCCACCCAGGCCCCACCCACCACCCTCATTGGCTCCACGATAACCCCGTCCCCTCGCCCACCGAGAAGCTCCGCCCCCAGAGCCGGAGCCATAAATGCCACCCCCGCCCCGTCCTAAGCCCCGCCCCCAGCCCTGCGACCTCCTGCCATCTCGAGTCCCCAGTCTTGGCCCCTTCCTCGCCCGCACCACGTCCGGAGGTTCCGAGGATCGCGGCTCCGGGGCCGTTGAGCTCGGACTCGGGGGTTCCGGGCGCGCGTCGGCCATCTTCTGCCCAGGCCCCGCCCCCGAGGCCCGTGGTCGCCTCGGGAGGGGGCGTGGCCTGGGAATGGCGTCAGCGCCTCGGCGCAGGCGCACTGGAGGATTGGGCGGGGCATCCAGGGAGCTGGGAAGAAAGAGGTGAATTTCTTCTAATCACCTGTCAGTGCCCTCAGGAGCCATTCTGCGTGGTGCACTGGGTGCCAGAGAAACTAACTCGAATTTCTCTTTTTAACCTGTATGAGTAGGCTCTGGCAGTCAGTTGACACTGACCAGAATTGAATGATTTTTCTGTTTTCATGCTACAAATTTTTGCGGTCACCTCCTCTGCATGGGTTGCCTTAACACAGTGAGACCAAGTTTACCAATGTAAGGATTTTAAAGTCCATTTGCAGAAATACAGTCATCAAACAGCCACACTGGTCGTACTGGGGTTTGTTAGCAAAAGTCCTTAGGTGGTATGATGTTTGGGAGGAAAGAGCCCAAAGATGGGTTTTTACAGCACCAAGGACAGGGCTGCCTTAAGAGTCCAGTTCATTCTGTGGCCTGGTTGTGTGACTTTGAAGGGGTCGCCACATTTCTCAGGGTCGTGCCTGCATTTCTCTCACGTACAATGTAGATGGTTGTAAAACCCAATAAGAAAGAAATTTGCAAGATATTTGGATTGGAGCAACTTTAAATTGTTTTCTTGGGAGAGCAGGGGCATCAGTTCAGTCGCTCAGTAGTGTCCGACTCTTTGCGATGCCATGGACTGCAGCATGCCAGGCTTCCCTGTCCATCACCAACTCCCAGAGTTTACTCAACTCATGTCCATCGCATCGGTGATGCCATCCAACCATCTCACCCTCTGTTGTCCCCTTCTCCTCCTGCCTTCAATCTTGGCCAGCATGAGGGTCTTTTCCAATGAGTCTGTTCTTCACATCAGATGGCCGAAGTATTGGAGTTTCAGCTTCAGCATCAGTCCTTCCAGTGTATATTCAGGACTGATTTCCTTTAGGATGGACTGGTTAGATCTCCTTGCAGTTCAAGGGACTCTCAAAAGTCTTCTCCAACACCACAGTTCAAAATCATAAATTCTTTGCTGCTCAGTTTTCTTTATAGTCCAACTCTCACATCCATACATGACTACTGTAAAAACCATAGCTTTGACTAGATGGACTTTTGTCGGCAAAGTAATGTCTCTGATTTTTAATATGCTGTCTAGGTTGGTCATAGCTTTTCTTCCAAGGAGCAAGGGTCTTTTAATTTCATGGCTGCAGTCACCATCTGCAGTGATTTTGGAGCCCCCCAAAATAAAGTTTGCCACTGTTTCCCCATCTATTTGCTGTGAAGTGATGGGACCGGATGCCATGATCTTAGTTGTCTGAATATTGAGTTTTAAGCCAACTTTTTCACTTTCCTCTTTCACTTTCATCAAGCGGCTCTTTAGTTCTTCTTCACTTTCTGCCATAAGGGTGGTGTCATCTGCATATCTGAGGTTATTGATATTTCTCCTGGCAACAGGGGAAGAGATGCTAAACATGACGATCGTTCCTAAATTCTGCTTTTCCTTCTGGGAACATGATAAGGTTGCATTTTCCTTTGCAATTAGACGTGGCCTTGTGATTCTGTTTGCCCAATGAAATATAAGTGGAAGAGATGTGTGTCAACTTCAGCACAAGGTAAGAGCCAGCTCAACTATTGATCACTTTCCATTCCTGCTGTTCTGTGCTTGGGAACTTGTAGGGTGAAGTGAAGTGAATTCATCATCCTGAATTCCAGAATATGTGTCTACAGCGACCAGAACCTGATGCTCATCTTCCTTAGATATATAACATTTAAAATAATCATGCGTTGTCTAAAGCCACTGAGCTTGGTGGTGTTTGTTACTGCAGAAGGATCTATTGACAGATGAATATATGGAGTCTTTTATTAATATTATCTGGAACCATTTCTGTATACAAAAAAATATCCAGAATCATAAATAGCTCCCTGTTCTCACTAATAAACAAAGACTGTACAACTTTACAGAAGCAGTCTAAGCCCTCTGTGTACCCCTCCCCATCGATTTCCTCCTTCCCTTCCCTGAGAAAGGTTATTAGATTCTGCATCTTTTGTTTACCATTCCTATGCATGTATGTCTTTCTATTTTGTTACATACATGATGCAATGTGATACTGTCCTGTACATTTAACACCTCTAGGATAAATGGTGTCATTCAGTGCAATCTTTTCTCCCCTCAACATTGCTTTTTTTATATTTGTAAACATCCATAGTGTAGTGTAGTCTAGTCATTCATTGTCAATGCCGTTTTGATAGCCGACTGATGATGCCAGATTACCTTTATTCATTCTCCTGGTGGTGGACATTGGGTTGGTTCCAATTTTTTTCCTTTTTACTGAAGTATAGTTGGTTTACAATATTGTGGTAGTTTCACTACAGCGAAGTGGTTCATACACACACACACACACACACACACACACACACACACATATATATATTCTTTTTTGGATGTATATATTTTTTGCTTCTTTTCCGTTATAATCTATTACAAGATATTGAATATCAGTAGGTTCTTTTTGGTTATCTCTCTCTTTTTTATTTTGTTGTTGCAAAAACCTGTATTATTTCCCTTTGATGGAAGGCTCCAGAGAGGTCTCCAAAGTGGTTAACAAGTTGCCTAGTGGGGCTTCCCTGGTGGTCCAGAGTCTGTCTGCCAACACAAGGGACACAGGTTTGATCCCTGGTCTGGGAAGATTTCACACCCTGGCGGAACTAAACCCCTGTGCCACAATTTCTGAGCCTGAGCTCTAGATCCTGTGCTTGCCACAGAATAGCCCCCGACTCGGCAACTAAAGAAATCCCTTGAGCAGCAATGAAGACCTAGCACAGCCAAAAATAAATAACATACAACCAACCAACCAAACAAAAAATATAAACTGCCTAGTGGCAGAGAGAGGCTTCAGGCAGAAGCCCTACCACCAGAGGGGCTCCTCAAAGGCCGCTGGGCTCCAGAGGCTCCTGCTGCTGCTGCTAAGTCACTTCAGTCGTGTCCGACTCTGTACGACCCCATAGACGGCAGCCCACCAGGCTCCTCTGTCCCTGGGATTCTCCAAGCAAGAATACTGGAGTGGGTTGCCATTTCCTTCGCCAGTGCATGAAAGTGAAAAGTGAAAGTGAAGTCGCTCAGTCATGTCCGACTCTTAGCGACCCCATGGACTACAGCCTACCAGGCTCCTCTGTCCATGGGATTTTCCAGGCAAGAGTACTGGAATGGGTTGCCATTGCCTTCTCCGCCAGAGGCTCCTAGCGGTGCTTTGGAGGCTGAACCTTTGCAGGAGAAAGCGGTCCAGCCCCACCGGGGACCAGGCGGCCTGCTGCGCTGGTCAGGTGGGCGCCCACCGTCGTGATGAGTTTCACCCGTTTGTCCAGGACGTGGCTGCAGGAAGTCACGGAGGTGGAGTCGGGAGGGGAGGACCCGGGGCCTGCGGTCCACGAAGGCCTGGCTCGGGGTCTTCTCTGCGAGCAGGGCGGCCCCAAGGCTTCCGGGGTCTGAGCCCCTCGTCCTGCCCTGGACGGACGTCCTGGAAGAGCGCGCGGCCGCAGCGCTGGCTCTGCAGGTTCCATGGAGCTCTACGCAACCCCCCCCCCCCGTCCCCCGTCCCCCGTTTCTCCCCCGATCCGTGGGGAGATGGCCCGCCCTCCAGAGCCGCCTGGTCCTAGTGGTCGGGGAAGCCCAGAGAGAGGTCGGGGCTGGAGGCGGAGGCTGCACATGGACCGGGTGGCTGGGGCGCCTCCGCCTGTGGGAATAATTCTCAGGAATCTGGGAGCTCACGGGTAGCCGGAGACAAGGAGCCAAACTCTGCAAATGGCGTTGGCTGGTCCTGGGGGCCGAGGACATCTGGTTGGTTCCAAGGTTGCCACTGGAAAAATGGTTGGAAGGTGGTCGGAGGCTGGAGGAAGGGGCGTCCCTGGGCCTGTTCTGTCCGAGCACCGTGGAAGGAGAGAGACATTCGCAGTGCTTCCCAGCGCTCTGCCGGTTATCTATATACAGTACTATGATTCTGTTAGTCACATCCTCCCAATTTATCCCCTCCCCTACTTTTCCCCTTTGGTAACCATAAATTTGTTTTCTACTTCTGTGGGTCTATTTCTATTTTTTATATGTATGTATAAAAAGTTCATATGTATCATATTTTAGATTCCATATATAAGTGGTATCATATAATTTGTATTTCTCTGACTTACTTCATTTAGCACAATAATCTCTCCTCCATTCATGTTGCTCCAAACGGCATCATTTCATTCTTTCTTAATGGCTGCATAATACTCCATTGCTGGAGGAAGAGATGGGAACTCACTCCAGTACTCTTGTCTGAGAATCCCCATGGACAGAGGAGCCTGGTGGGCTACAGCCCATGGGGTCGCAAAGAGTGAGACACCACTGAAGCGACTTAGCACAAATGCAATACTCCATTGCATGTTGATATATGCCACTTTTTATCCAGTCATCTGTCACTGGACATCCTGGTGCAAGTTTTTTGTTGTTTTTTGTTTTGCTTTCTTTTGAGCAGTGACTAATCTAACGACTGTGAATTGTCAGTACTTACTACTCAGGAAATATCTTGTGCAAGTGAGGAACCCCTGAAGCTTAAGGTTCATTAGATTCATGGTAAACCCACCTCTGCAGTTATGCTTAACTAATTTTACAGCAAAGAATTCTATGTGCTTTGCTACGTGTGAAGAAGAATCCTTGTAGATGGGGCAGAATATCAGATGGAACTTGACTGTGAAGGCTCTGAGTTCCTCCTTTAGGAGCCGTGCTGTTACTATTTACTTCACCTATTTTCTTTCTTTTTAAAAAATTTATTTTTAAATTGAAGGATAATTGCTTTACAGAATTTTGTTTTCTGTCAAACCTCAACATGAATCAGCCACAGGTATACATATGTTCCATCCCTGTTGAACCTCCCTCCCACCTCCACCCCCCCCATCCCACCCCTCTAGGTTGATACAGAGCCCCTGTTTGAGTTCCCTGAGACATACAGCAAATTCTCGTTGGCTATCTGCCGGGGTCCAGCCCCGGTTGATCCAGGGTATTCGAAACGGGGACGGCGTCAACGACCTATTTAATTATTTATTCATCAAAGATATAAAGAGTAATAGAATGAGGATAGCTCAGTAGGAAAATTCAGTGGAGAAAAGAGGCTGAGTAGCTTGGTTTACGCGGGAGACCAATAAAACTTCAAGACAAGAAGCTTGCACCACTTACGTAGGCCGTAGGCGTCCTTCTGTTCTCCCAAAGGAGAGGAGACACTGAGGCCTCCCCGGTCAGATCTTAGAAGCCCAGGCAAAATTAGTAAGCTTGGTGGGTTCCACGCTCCAGATGGAGACTCAGCCAGAGTGAGAGAGAGAGAGCGACATGGGGAGACCAGTATTTCGAGAATCTGATCCCAATTCTTTATTTTCCATGGTCTACTTTTAAACACTGAGATGTTATGCAAAAGTCACGCGGGGTCAGCAGTCCTGACTTTTATCAAAGTCAGGTGCTTCATACAAATGTATACAGAGGTCTTAGGGGTGTTACATCATCTTCTGGATAGGGGGCCTGCTGACAATTTATGACCCTCTCCTTGTGACAGCGGTCAGTCAACCAGGACATTTATTTCTCCAGGAGTGATTATTCTTAAAACAGACGCCACCCAAATAAAGTTACATTCCTATAGGGTGAGGGTGTAGTGGGTTTTAGTTAAGGAAAGAATTTACTTAGCCTAAGGTCTAACGTGATTAATATCAAAGGTTAATACTTATTTCTTCTATATATTCATTAATGTGTGTAACGGCAGGGGATATGGAGACTTAGCAGCAAACATTGGCTCAACAAATGAAAAACCCTTCATCAATACAATTTCTAATCAGCCCACTATACTTATACTAATGGTTTTCTAACTTTTCTAAGGAACCTGTTTTTAGAAGATTTAAAGCATCTCGTGCCTCTCACAGTTGGGAGGCTGTGAGCAATCACATGTGGCCAGACAAGCCTGTCAGGCAGCCTAGAGAACCTTCAGAGGAGTTTGTAGGTTGAAACACTCCTATCACGCCCAGGAATTATTATTAACTGGAGCTCTAAGTTAACTCCTTCTCCGAAAGAGGTGGTGGGGGACAGCCACCCGTAAAGTCAGAGGTGTAGGGGAGAGCGCAAAGTAGTAAAGTAGGCAGGCTCTGGTTATGGGGGTAGATGCTTGAGGATTTCCAGGGGGACTCCTGAGGCTCGATCCCGCCTTTGCGTATGTGGAGCCTCCTTCCTCATGACCTTTGCCATGGGCGGAGTGCCTCACGCCGGCCCCCAACAGCTATCTATTTTACATATGGGAATATAAGTTTCCATGTTACTCTCTCCATACATCTCACCCTCTCCCCAAGTCCGTAAGTCTGTTCTCTATTGTCTGTTTCTCCACTGCTGCCCTGCAAATAAATCTTTTGGTACCATATTTTTAGATCCTAAATATATACATTAGTATACGATATTTATCTTTCTTTTTCTGACTTACTTCACTCAGTATAATAGGCTCTAGGTTCAGCCACCTCATTAGAACTGACTCAAATGCATTCCTTTATGGCTGAGTAATATTCCGTTGTGTATATGTACCAGCACTTTTTATCCATTCATCTGTTGATGGACATCTAGGTTGCTTCCATGTTCTAGCTATTGCAAATAGTGCTGCAATGAACACTGAGGTGCATGTGTCTTCTTAAATTTTGCTTTCCTCATGGTATATATATACCCAAGAGTGGGTTTGCTGGGTTATAAGAAGGCAATGGCACCCCACTCCAGTACTCTTGCCTGGAAAATCCCATGGATGGAGGAGCCTGGTAGGCTGCAGTCCATGGGGTCGCTAAGAGTCGGACACGACTGAGTGACTTCACTTTCACTTTTTACTTTCATGCATTGGAGAAGGCAATGGCAACCCACTACAGTGTTCTTGCCTGGAGAATCCCAGGGACAGAGGAGCCTAGTGGGCTGCTGTCTATGGGGTCGCACAGAGTCGGACACGACTGAAGCGACTTAGCAGCAGCAGCAGGGAAGCTCCACATGTCAGGTGCAGATAAAGGGGGGAAATTATAAAGAAAGAAAAATCAAGTTTGCAAACTTAAAAAAAAAAAAGAAGAAGAAGAAACGAGGAGCAGGGAACTCCCCTAGAGGGTGATCCTTTTGGGATCCCTCTTATTAGAGCCTAAGCGCAAAGCGGAATCTTACTTTCTGGGCTTCGTGTTTGCAGCCCGAGCATTTTTGCAAAGGGCCTGAATCGCGCAGCTTCTAGCAGGGGTCTCCTCTTAGACGTCCGGGTCGCTCCCCGCTGGGCCTCCCATAAAAGCACTTCCCCACTGTCCGCCGTTCCCGCTCGACCTGAGCAGAAAGGGAGCTCAGAGGACGGATCTGGTGGGTGCGGGAGGCTGATGGCCAATACTGAGGGGTTTAGACTCTAAACTTTAGAAGAGGAGCGGATAAATGAAGGAGGGAGAAGGAGGACCATAGAGAGGTTGGCGGCAGATAGAGGGGTCCAGGGTGGGAGGGAAACGAGAGAAAGCGTCTGGCAAGAGCGGTAGGAGGGGAAACCGTAGAGAGGCGCTAGAGGGAGGACTAGAGGGGCCATGGTGGGCGGGGAGGTGGGTAGATATGAGGGTAATTGGCTTCCAATGCGGACAGCCGAAAGGACCATTTCCTTCGGTGTTTTAGGGTGGTTGGGGGCGCGGTGGCAGCTTGCCTGGTGGCTCAGTGGTAAAGAATCCGCCTGCCAATACAGGAGTTCCATCCCTGGGTGGGGAAGATCCCCTGGAGAAGGGAATGGCAACCCCCTCCAGTGCTCCTGCCTGGGAAATCCCATGGACTGAGGAGCCTTGCGGGCTACAGTCCATGGGGTCACTAAGAGTCGGACACGATTGAGCGACTAAGCGCGCGCGCACACACACACACACACACACACACACACACACACACACACATTATCGCTCTAGAACTCTCTCAGCCCCACCACCCCTTCTGTAGCTCAAATCTCGTTTGTTTCTCAGCTAGATTTCGGCCCCAGCCTCCTCCCTACTCTCTGAACTTGAACTCTCTAGCCCGACAACATAGGCAGAGAGACCTTTCTAAAACTCTCATCCTTTCCCAGCTCAAAATCCTTCTACACTCCCTCTTGACTCAAGACAGAAATCTCAACTCCTCTGCCCTGCCTTCATAACGAAGTTCCCGCCAAGCTCGCTGACCTCCTCTCACCGCTTTGATTGTGCATCTTTCAAACACAACATGTCATAACCCCCAGTGAAACCCTCATGCTTTCATTGCTCCAGGTGCCAGGTCTTGGACTCTTCTCACTACCCAGAATAACCTTTCCTGGGGGATCCTGGCCATTTCATCAGGCCTTAATTCCTCCAGAAAGCAACCTCTGACTCCTGCCTAGTTCCAGATCCCAGGCTGACTGAGGCACTCCTTCAGGCTACCGGTTTTACTGGAATGCTTGTAAAGCCCTCATATGACAGTTCCCTCATTAACTCCCAGCTCGCCCCGATGCCTGCGACACGAACTCCAAGTTCTTCAAGCTGGTCCCTGTTGATGTCTCAGCTAGCATTGTCCCTGGCTGTGCACATGATGCTCGCAGCTGCTGCTGTGCTTGTGATGTGCTGTGCTTAGTTGCTGAGTCATGTAGACCACCAGAAACCTCTGTCTATGGGGATTCTTCAGGCAAGAATACTGCAGTGGGTTGCCATCCCCTCCTCCGGGGATCTTCCCAACCCAGAGATCGAACCCAGGTCTCCTGTGTTGCAGGCAGATTCTTTACTGTCTGAATCACCAGGAAAGCTCAAGAATACTGAAGTGGGTAGCTGTGGTTCTTAAATGTGTCCAACTCTTTGTGACTCCATGGACTGTAGATTGCCAGGCTCCTCTGTCCATGGGATTCTCCAGCCAAGATTTCTGGAGAAGTCATTCCCTTCTTCAGGAGATCTTGCCAACCCAGGAATCAAACCTGCATCTCTTGCATTGACAGGCAGGTTCTTTACAACTGAGCCACCAGGGATGTTTCATCACCCTGAAAGAAGAATGGTTCTTTAGGCTGTTTGCAGTCCTGGCCTTTGCCTCCCCTTCACTGCAATTGAAACTGCATTCACAATTCCCAAAGGCGGGCTAACTCTTTTGTCCACATCTGAGCTCAGATGTTTCCTCCAGGAAAACGTTCTAATTCTGCACCCCTCCCCCCCCCCCCCGTTGGGTCATGTGCCCCTTCTGACCCCCTGGAGTGCCTCATCATTGCACTTGTGACCCTACTTTGTAGTTGCCTGTTTGTTAGTTGGCCTCCCGTAGATTAGCGTCTCCAATATGGAGGCCACCAGCCATGCGTCGGTATTGAGCACTTGAAACAGGATTAGTCCAGGTTAAGGTCTAAGGTGGCAGCTGCTAGCAGATACTGTTTTGAGAATGGCAGGTGCTGGCCTTGAGTCTGATACAGTTCAGAAAATTCAAGTTCTCAGTAATGGAACAGTGCATCTGAGACCATGTCTACAATGACTACCCAGCTCCATTAACAAAAAAATATGTATTTTTTGGCTGCACTGGGTTCTTCTTGCTGCACAGGCTTTCTCTAGTTGCAGCAAGTGGGGACTACTCTTTGTTGAAGTGCGGGGCCTCTCATTGCTGTGGCTTCTCTTCTTGTGGAGCACGGGCTCTAGGTGCTCCAGCTTCAGGAGTTGCAGCGCATGAGCTCATTAGTTTCGGCACACAAGCTTAACTGCTCCTTGGCATTTAGGCTCTTTCTGGACCAGGGGTCGAACCTGTGTCTCCTGCATTGGCAGGTGGGTTCCTATTGACTGTGCCACCAGGGAAATCCTCCAGCTCCATTTTTGATGCCTAAGCCACAGTGACTCCATTTTTATTTTACTTACATTCTTTACTGGTTATAGAAGATGTATGAAGACAATGTATGCTTGACAGGCCATAAGACAGGCTGTTCTGGTCAGCATAAAGTTCAAGACAGATCATGTATCAGCCAGAAGGACTTCCCCATACATCAACATCTGAAAATTTCTTCTATCATAATCTACATCTGAATATAGAAAAGTAAGATTAAAAGGAAAAGCAAAGAGTGTCTAACAGTGCATGACAGATGAGGAAACTGAGTCACCACATGCTTTTCAGATTTGCCCAGAGACAGGAGTTCCCTGGCGGTTCAGTAGTTAGGACTTGGTGCTTTCACTGCAGTGGATCTGGGTTCAATCCCTGGTGTTGGACAACAAAGATCCCATAAGCCAAGCAGCCTGGAGAGCGGAGGGGTGGGGAGGTTTGCCTGGAGAAATTTGAGGTCTGATTGATTTGAAACGAGAATTGGAATCCTGCTGTTTCTAAGCTCCTCATTACAATCTGATATTTGCCAGGAAACATGGAATGCCCACTCTTTCAAGACAGTGGGTACTGAGGCAAGAAGGCGGCCGTTTGTGAATTCCCAGCGCTCTGCGTGGGTAGGAGCTAGAAAGCCCAGCCTTCTGGTTTTTCCTGGCCAGCACCCACAGCCAGCCTTGAGGGCTGTGTCACATTCGGGCAGCTCTTTCCCTAACCGTCTTTCAGCTGCACCCCTCTAACTCTCAGGGACCATAGGACACGTTCCTGAAAATGACGGTCTGGGGATGAGAAAGTGTAAAGACCTCCCGGATTTAGGATGTAACTCTGGCTCCGGCACCCACTTGCTGTGGGACCATCAGCCTCTCACTTAAACTTCTTGCGCGTCAGTTCCCTCATCTGTAAAATGCTAGGACTGAATCTGACACCTTCTTGTTCAAATTCTCTTTTCGGCATATATCCGATTCTTTAGTGACGCTGACTCGTCGTTGTTGAATTTATCTCTTGATTGTCATCCCTACCTGCTTCTCCTAGGTGCTGGGGCTGGGGTTGCTGGGAAGACGTCAATATTTTGGTCTCTGTCGCCCCCAGGAGGCTTAGGAGAGTTCCTTGTTGCAGCAGGTATCCAATGCAGATAACATGTGTCGCCTCTTAAGGTACAGGAAGGCGGGGACTACCTAGGTCTGGTTGGCTCACGCTTTTACCCCCATAAGCTGGTATCTAAGAGCCATTTGTGTTGAACAATACACAACAGATAAGTGTTGAACAAAATAACTCCGCTTCAAGCCAGCGGAACTAAAGGTCCTTGGAACCCTTCCTTTGAGGGGTATGTTTCCGGGCGGAAGGCTTTCACGTGACCCCCCCCCCCCCCCCCCCCCCCCCCTCTGCTCGGTGGTCGGAGCCCGTGTGTCCCCACTTAGGGCTCCCGGGTAGGGGGTTAATGTTTTCGCCTCCTGCACTCCGGGATCGGGCTTTCGGGAGGCCATTCCTCATAACGGACGAACAGAAGGGTCACGCCCGGAGTAAGAGCCCTGGAGCACGAGACCAGGTCACCAAGACCGGACCTGCTGACCCACTGAGGGGACATGGTGCTTGCAGCTACTGCTGTGCTAGTGATGTGCTGCGCTTAGTTGCTGAGTCATGTCCGACTCTTTGTGACCCCATGGACTGTAGCCCTCCAGAAACCTCTGTCTATGGTTTGTGCCGAGCCTCTTGGGAACAGAGAAGCGGCGGAAACCAGGCAGGTCTTGGGGCGGGGGAGCGGGGGAGGTGGCTTTGGAAAGAGACGGTGGGGAGGTGATGGGATCGACCGAATACAGACTCTGGAGGTGAGAGGCTTCATTGGCGGCCGCGGTGGGGATGGCGAGGGTGGGGGGCAGTGGAAACACTTCATTGGTGTCGCAGGACCTGCATGAAAGGAAGAGACCTTGGAGCTGGAGAGAAAGATACTCGAAGGGTATTTAACCGTCTGCTTTGCCCCTTCGCTCTGTCCTTATCAATCCCTGCTCACTGACTGGACGGGCACAGACGCCGTGAGTGGGGAAGCCCAGTAACACAGCCCCACCCAGCGCGCGGCTGTCCCAGCTGCCTGCCGGCTTCCAGGAACGCGGCCTGTCTCAAGGCCCACGCCCTCGTCCGTCCGGACGTCCGGTGCTTCATTTGTGAAGCTTGTGGCAAGGCCTTCAAAGGACCCCGCTGTCTCTGCCCGCCCCGTCTCACCCACCGAGCTTCCTGCCGCTGCTCTTGCTGCTCCTGGCAGGTCAGCCTTACCAGGGAGCCGGTCAGCACGCCCTGGTGTATCAGGGCAGACTGGGTCTCCTGCTAATGTGGGCACAAAAAGGGAAAGATACAGTGAAAGTCTCTCAGGCGTGTCTGACTCTTTGCGACCCCATGGACTGTAGTTCATGGGATTCTCCAGGCCAGAATACTGGAGTGGGTAGCTGTTCCCATCGCCAAGGGATCTTCCCAACCGAGGGATTGAATACTTGTCTCCCGCATTGCAGGCGGATTCTTTACCAGCTGAGCCATCAGGGAAGCCCGTGGTAGATGCATAGGGAGGGAAGGGCACAACAGGCATGCCTTTAGGGGGCCACGTCCTGGGAATCCTGCCCCAGGCCGCCAGCATCCAGCTCGAGGGCTGTCAGTTGCAGAGCTAGGCCCTGGCATCTCTGAAGGACAAGGCAGCATCCTTTTCTGTGCTGGGTCTTTCTAACACTGTATGATCTTCAGCCTTCGGGTGTGCTGCGAGTCCGTGGGTGGCAGGGGAAGCAGGAGACAGTATCATGAAAGATGCATTCACCTCCCAGGGCGATTTCTGGTCTCCTTGGCTCAGATGGCAAAGAATCTGCCTGCAATGCAGGAGATCCCTGGGTCAGGAAGGTCTCCAGGACTGGGAAATGGCAACCCACTCCCGTTTTCTTGTCTGGAGAATCCCCATGGACAGAGGAGCCCGACGGACTACAGTCCATGGGGTCATAAAGAGTTGGACACGACTGAGCGACTAACAACACTTTTTCCTATTGTAGAATGACTGGTTCCTTCTCCAGCCTAGAACGATAAAGTGACTTTTAAAGGCAAGTCACTTTTCGGACAAAAGCTATCTCTTTTGTCTTCCCTCCCTCCGCATCTGCCGCGTCTCCAAATAGTGACTTTATACTGGCTGGGTATTTTCTTTTTTTCAACCCTCCGATGGCAGAGGTGAGGCGCTCAGGCACCCGGAACTGTGGTTCGCGGGTGTTTGTTTCCCGCCGGGACGGATGCCTCGGGCCCCGCCCGTCCGCAATGGTGGCGGGAGCCGGAAGAGGGCTTCGGGCTTTTAGAATCCACCTCCACCGCGCCGCGGACAGACGTCCTGGGGCCGCCTCTCGGGCCACTTCCCGCCGCGCTCGGACCCGAGAGGCTCCCGCTCCGCCAGCCTGCGCCGGGAGGCAGGGCCTGAGCTCCGCGCGGCCGGAGAGGCCCGAGCGGCGCGGTGCGTCCGCTGGGGCGCCCGCTCAGACGCAGGCACGCGGGGCGGAACGACTCGGAGCTGGTGGGTTCCGCGGAAAGAGCTAATTTAGAGGATCCCGCGTATGTCCGCCCCCCAGGCTCTCAGAGGGCTCCTCGACCCCGAGCCTCTTCGGGGGCCATGGGCCCTCCTTCCCTAGGATGGACCCCACCCCGGGGCCCCTGCCCACCTCAGAAGGCCCGTCACCCGCTCACCGCCGGGGATGGTGTTGGCCCTGCGTGGCCGGAGCCCAGGCGCTCCTCCTGTCCCTGTCCCTCCCCGGGAGCTCCCCGCATCGCCGGAGCCACAGCACTCCCCGCTCGGAGGTCTTCAAGCACGCCAGCGAGGATTCGGAGGCGTCGCTTCATACACCTGCCCGCTGTGCTCTTGTGTTCTCAGGAGGCCCGGCGGCTGGCCCAGCACGTCCAGGACCGCTCGGCTGGAAGGGATTTCCTGGACGGTGGAGAGACCGCAGGGGCCCCGTAGAGGCTCCCGTTTCTGGTACAGAGGGTAGAGTGCGGGGTCTGGGCCCCCTGCTTACTTGCCCTATGATCTGAGGCTGCCTCGCTGGGCCAGTTTCCTCCTCCTGAAATTACTTGTGACCTCCAGCTATCCTGGCCAGCGGGGAGAAGCAGGAGTCTCTTGTTGGACCCCTGACTCTCCCACAGCCTCTCTTCATAGCCTGGGATTGATCACCACCCATCCTGGACTCAGTTTCTGTGAGATGGGACAGAATGAAGCGTCCTTATTAGGTGAGCTGCAAACTCACCTAATATGAAGGTAGCACACAGTGTTGCGTAACTTTTATTTTTTCCTTTGACCGAGCAGAACAACTCGCGGAGTCTTAGTAGCGCCTTGGCGGATCTTAGTATTAGTTCCCAACCAGGGATGGAACTTGCGCCCTTGGCAGTGAAAGCCAGGAGTCCTAAGCACTGGACTGCCAGGGCGTTACCTTCATCACTTCTTTCTAGTAACTCATGGTGCCTGCTGAGGCAGATGAAAATAAACGTTAGTTAGTTTGAGTCCTTTTTAAATTGCAGTGGTAGGGCTGGAACCCGACCAAGGTGGGAACCTTTCCTTTGTGGGTGTGGATTGTAGGCTGGAGTGCTGTCCTAGGAGTAGGTCCCTCAGTTGGGTCGGAGCTGGGTGATGCCACATGTGGCTGGGCCACGTCAAGAAGGGCCTCAGATCCCAGGCGGAGGAACCTGGGGACTTAGTCCTGAGGGTCACAGGGGATGTGAGAAGGTTTCATGCATGTGAGGCAGCTGTGAGATGAGTATCGGGCCAGGGTGGGAGGAGTTCTGGGGGCCAGGGTACCAGGGAGAAGGCTGGTGCAAGGGCCCAGGTGGGAGGAAGGAGCCAGAGCTGGAGCTTGGGGGGTGGAGGAGGAGGGAGGGAGCACTCGGTGCCTGCCCGGCTTTGGGGAGTGAGGTGGGGGGGTGGGATGGGGACCTATGGGTGGATGTAGGGCGTCACCGAGACCCTGTCCCAGGAGAGAAGCAGGGCATTTTGTTTGGGTGGGGGAGATGAGCTTTACCTTCGGGCAGGGTGACTGAATTCCATTCATTCGATCATTTAACCAGTATTGAATTCAGCTGCTCCTGGCTCCCCAGACCTTTGCTAGAGTCTGAGGATAGACTTGCCCAGGACAGAGCAGGAAAGGCAGGCAGGAAAACAGCAAATCCGTTAAGGAGCAAGACCCTCAGGGACTGTAAATCGAGATGCAGAGGAGATGGCCCGAGGGGCAGAGGGGGGCCTCCCCTCCCCTCCCTGCCTCTGATATCACCTGCAGTGCTCCAGTGATGAAGGGTTACTTGAGTTCCCACCTGGCCAGAAAAGATGCATCCTTGTAAGGGGTTGGGAGGAACATTCCAGAGGGAGGAACAGCACACACAAGGCCCAGGAGGTGGGAGAGGTTGGCAAGGGGGCACTGTGGTGCTGGGGGCCAGTCCACACAGGGCTGGGGCGCTTCTGGGGTTTACTCTAAAGTGCAGCAAGAAGGGTTTGGGGTTAGGGAGTGACATGTTTTGGTGGGTTTACAAAATTGCTTCAGTGTTGCCATAGGGAGAGGGGGCCAGAGGAGGCAGAGGGGTGGGAGGGGAGGCTGTTACCATGGCAGCAGTGGGCTGGGGACAAGCCCGAGGTGCCCGCAGACAGTGGCCATGACCTCTGACTCAGGTCAGGTAGAGGCAGTGCCATCCTGGCTCCCCCACCTGAGGATGCATGGCTTCCGGCCCATCACGTGACCTCTCTGAGCTTCTGTTTCCTCGTCTATAAGGTTGGGATCCTCAAGACGCTTCCCGTCTGGGTCTGCTCTGAGGACTCGGTGCATCTAACAACCACAACCGCTGGCACCCTGCTGTTCAGTCGCTCAGTCATGTCCGACTCTGCGACCCCATGGACTGCAGCATGCCAGACCTCCCTGTCCACCATCTCCCGGAGTTTGTTCAAACTCATGTCCATTGAGTCTGTGATGCTGTCCAACCATCTCATCCTCTGTCATCCCCTTCTCCTCCTGCCCTCAGTCTTTCCCAGCATCAGTGTGTTTTCCAGGGAGTCAGTTCTTATTAGGTGGCCAAAGTATTGGAGCTTCAGCTTCAGCATCAGTCCTTCCAATGAATATTCAGGGTTGATTTCTTTTAGGATAGATTGGTTGGATCTCCTTGGAGTCCAAGGGCACCATAGGAAAGGCCCAATAAATGTTAGTCATTGTTACTATGTCGAGATGGGTGTGGTTCTCACCTACAAAGCTAGTTTTCTGGATCTGAAACTTAAGAAAGGGATCCAGGGGAGAGATTCACGGGGGTGTCTCTGTAGCCCAGGATCTGTGTTGTTCCCTCTAGGGACATTTGGCCAGACCTGTTGTCACAGCCGGGTGAGAGGTTTGGGTGGGGGCGGGGGTGACAGTGCTCCTGGCATCTGAAGGTGGCACCACAGATGCTGGTCAGCCTCCATAGTGTGCAGGACAACTCCGCAGCAGAGAATGGCCCAGCCCCCAGAGGTCAGCAGCGCCAAAGCTGAGATGCCTGGCGTAGACGGAGGGGTGTTGGCCCCTTAAGCCAGTGTGCTGCTGTTACTGCTAAGTCGCTTCAGTCGTGTCCAACTCTTTGCAACCCCGTGGACTGCAGCCTACCAGGCTCCTCCATCCATGGGATTTTCCAGGCAACAGTACTGGAGTGGGGTGCCATTGCTGGACACCCTCTCTCAATCCACCAGTTTCCGTCCATTTTCCCTACCACCTGCCATGAAACTAGAGGAGGAAGAACTTGTAGGACCAACAATATACAGTAGGGAGCCACACTTTAAAAAGTGAAAAGGAACAGCTGAAATAATTTTAAGGACTCATTTAATACTTAACCCACTCAGTTTACCCAGAGTATCCTTTCTCAGTGGAATCCACACAGACATCATTCACGATGTACTTTACACTCTTTGTACTCAGTCTTCAGAATCTGAGGGGTGTCTGCATCACAGCCCACCTCAGGTCAGCCTGGACACATGCCAAGTGCTCGAGAGCCACGTGGTGGCCAGTGGTTGCCCTTCAGGACTGTACAATTCTGGAGGATCTTTGTTTTTCTAATAAAACTTTTATTGAATAAAAAATTAAGACAAACACCAAAGTTATTCTCCAAATCATGTAAGATATAGTGATGCCATACAGTAGGCCCTTGTTGGTTATCCATTTGAAATATAGCAGTGTGAACATGTCCATCCTAAACTCACTATCCTTCCCTCCCCATCCTCTCCCACCTCCAGAACCATAAGAGCCTTCTTTTAAGTTGGTGAGTCTGTTTATTTGTTTTGGTTGCATCAAGTTTTAATTGTGGCATGTGGGATCTAGTTCCCTGACCAGGGATTGAGCCCCGGCCCTCTGCATTGGGAGTGTGGAGTCCTAGTCACTGGACCACCAGGGAAGTCCCTGTGAGTCTGCTTCTGTCTTGTACATAAGTTCATCTGTATCATTTAAGATTCTGCATATAAGGGATGTCATACAATGTTTCAGTTTTTCTGACCACTCAGTATGACAATCTCTAGGGCCATCCATATTGTTGCAAAAGACATGATTTTGTTCTTTTGCTGGTGGAGTAATATTCCATTGTATCTGTGAATGACATCTTGATCCATTTATTTGTTGATGCGCCTTTAGGCTGCTTCCATGTCTCCTCTATTTTAAACACAGCTGCAGGGGAGGATCTTTAGCCTGATACCACAATTGTTTGGTCACTTGCAGGTTTCTTGAAGGTTTTCTGAAGAATGTTTCATCAGTTCAGCTTACTGTTGCCCCACCTAGAGACTTTTTTCTATTTCTGGGGATTTGTGTGTGCATTTTCTGGTATTTAGATTCAGTTCAGTTCAGTCACTCAGTCGTGTCCGTCTCTTTGCAACCCCATGAATTGCAGCATGCCAGGCCTCCCTGTCCATCACCAACTCCCGGAGTTCACTCAAACTCATGTCCATGGAGTCGGTGATGCCATCCAGCCATCTCATCCTCTGTCGTCCCCTTTTCCTCCTGCCCCCAATCCCTCCCAGCATCAGAGTCTTTTCCAATGAGTCAACTCTTCACATGAGGTGGCCAAAGTACTGGAGCTTCAGCTTTAGCATCAGTCCTTCCAAAGAACACCCAGGGCTGATCTTAAGAATGGACTGGTTGGATCTCCTTGCAGTCCAAGGGACTCTCAAGAGTCTTCTCCAACACCACAGTTCAAAAGCATCAATTCTTTGGCGCTCAGCTTTCTTCACAGTCCAACTCTCACATCCATACATGACTACTGGAAAAACCATAGCCTTGACTAGACGGACTTTTATTGGCAAAGTTATGTCTCTGCTTTTGAATATGCTATCTAGGTTGGTCATAACTTTCCTTCCAAGGAGTAAGCGTCTTTTAATTTCATGGCTGCGACACCATCTGCAGTGATTTTGGAGCCCCCCAAAATAAAGTCTGACACTGTTTCTACTGTTTCCCCATCTATTTCCCATGAAGTGATGGGGCTAGATCCCATGATCTTAGTTTTCTGCATGTTAAGCTTTAAGCCAACTTTTTCACTCTCTTTCATCAAGAGGCTTTTTAGTTCCTCTTCACTTTCTGCCATAAGGGTGGTGTCATCTGCATATCTGAGGTTATTGATATTTCTCCCGGCAATCTTGATTCCAGCTTGTGCTTCTTCCAGCCCAGCGTTTCTCATGATGTACTCTGCATATAAGTTAAATAAGCAGGGTGACAATATACAGCCTTGACGTACTCCTTTTCCTATTTGGAACCAGTCTGTTCCATGTCCAGTTCTAACTGTTGCTTCCTGACCTGCATATAGGTTTCTCAAAAGGCAGGTCAGGTGGTATGGTATTCCCATCCCTTTCAAAAGGGAATGGCAAACCACTTCGGTATTCTTGCCTTGAGAACCCCATGAACAGTATGAAAAGGCAAAATGATAGGATACTGAAAGAGGAACTCCCCAGGTCAGTAGGCATTTAGATTATTGCCCAGTAAAACATATTTGCGATCCAAGCCAAATATAACTCAACCCTCTGTGGCCCGCGGGTCTCCAGTTTGCAACTGGCTGAGTGTGGGTCAGGAGCTGTACCTCAGGGTGGGCAGCCACTAGCCACCTATTTATTTAAAAAAGAGAAACGTTTTAAAGTCAGGTCCTCAACCACGAGCCACCTTTCAGATATGCGGCAGTTCCCCTGCACAGAGAGCAGGTCAGAGGATTTTTCCATCATTGCAGAAAGTTCTTGTTGGCAGTTCTCTCAGAGGGAGCTCTGGCCCAACCCGGGTCCTTGGTCGGGGCGCGACCTTAGTGCCGGTTCTCTCTGCTCTGTGCCCCCAGCTGCCGCGCTGGCCCCACGCAGCTCTGGTGCCGGCGGCGCGTGGCGTTCGCTCCCGGATCATCGCGCAACCGGAGGACGAACTGCGGGCGCGCGGAGTGGGGCCTTGCGCGCGGCTCCCAGCGCTGCTCTCCGGGTTCCAACTCCTCGCGTTCTCCGCCTGCGCCCGCCTTGCAGCGCTGCGGCCACCTGGCTGCCCGGAGCCGACCCCCGCTCTAGGTCCCGGGCCGGCCTGGATGCCCTGCCACCCTCTGGTCATCGGCACCCCCACCCCCCAATCCTAATCTCCCCATCTGGGGACTCTGGTTCTCTCCGGTCCTCTGTCCCCTTCCCCCGTCCCCCCATGAGAAGCGCCCCCCATCTCCCCATCTGGGGACTCTGGTCCTTTGGGCCCCCCTCCCCCCCAACCCACCCAATGAGAAGCCCACCCCTCCGTATCTGGGGGCTCTGGTCCTCGGCTCCCCCGATATGAGAAGCCCACCCCTCCCCATCTGCCCATCTGGCAGGCTTTGGGCTTCTCTGGGCCTCGGTTTCCTCACTTTGCGGGCGGGAGGATCCCAGCGGGGACACGTTGGCCCCCAGGCTGGCCTCTGGACCTGGGACCTGCATCAGCCCCGCGGGCAGAAATGTCGGCCCTCCCGCCCTCGGCCTCGCCGGGCAGCGGACGCAGGCGGGATGGCCGGGGCGAGGAGACGGCCTGGGCGACCCCGCTCGGGCGGGACTTCGGGCAGACGCAGCCCCGCCCACCTTCGTTTACCCTCCGACCTAGGTTCCAGGCCCCGAGCAGCTCCCGGCGCGGGCGGTCGCTGCGGTTCTCGCGCTCTGGCCCCCTCCCCGCTCCCGACCCCCAGAAGCTCAAGAGCGGCGGAACCTTCGCTGCGGCGCGCGCTTCCGGCCGGCGCCGTTTCCCAGGGACGCCGCCGCCCCTCGCGCCCCCGCGCCCCCCGCGCCTGCGTTCCCGGCGCCGCCGGCCCGGAGCTCCCCGAAGCTTCGGCCCCGCCGCCGCCGGCCCTCGCGAGGGGAAGCCCGGGCCGCACGGGACCTCGGCCCGCTCCTCCGGACCCGAGAGGCCGCTGCACCGGGTACAGGGGTCGGGATGGAGGGAGGAGCCGCGCCGGGCCGGCCGTAACCGGGGTGGGGGGTGGGGCCGGCCACGGCGGGGATGGAGGGGCAGGGGCAGCGCGGGTCCTGGGGGAGCGCGGGAAGCTGAGCGAGGCGGCGGGGTGGCGGCGCTGAGCCGGGCACAGCGCGGGGAGGGATGGGGAAATAAAGGTGCTGCATCCCGCGGAAGGGAGGTGCTTGGGACGGGGGCTCCGGCAGCTATGGAGAGGGTCGGAACGATGTCAGCGGCCTATGGGTAGGGGCCGGGCCAGAGAAGGACCCCCGGGAACGGGGGAGCTGGGGATGTAGCAGGTGTGAAAGTTCACAAGGCGACGCCTGCACAGAAGGCTGGCAGTTCAGGTGTCCTAGCGATGCGTACCTGAAATTCGGAGGTTAGATGATGGAGTGAAAGTCGCTGAGTCGTCTCCGACTCTGTGCGACCTCAGGGACTGTAGCCTGCCAGACTCCGCTGTCCATAGGATTCTCCAGGCCAGAATACTGGAGTGGGTAGCCGATCCCTCCTCCTCCAGGGGATCTTCCCACCCCAGGGATCGAAACCAGGTCCCCCACGTTGCAGGCGGATTCTTTACCGTCTGAGCCATCAGGGAAGCCCCTAGGTGATGGAAGAGTGTGTTGAATCCTTAAGGTGCCAAGTGTAGGAACAAGTTAGAGGAGCTCCGGTTGGAAAAGTGGGGAACTGGATTAGTGGGACTCTGGGGACGTACCTTGGGAGGAAATTAAGAGCAGCCATAGACGTATCCAGGTTTGGGAGCCCTTCCAGGGAACTAGTGGGCATGGAGGTCTAGGAGGTCTGGAGGCCAAAGAGAGGCCTCTGCGGTGGTCCTGGTGGTGGGGTGGGGGGTGGGGAGAGGATGCATCCTAAGTTGTGGCCGAGGAAGCGACCCGTTAGACAAATTCTGGAGGCAAGACTCCTGGCGAGACTTGGAAGAAGCCATGAAGATGTAAAGGACAAAATAGGCTTGGGATTTGATTGGCTGTCGAGGAGTGAGGGAGGCGGGAAGCAGGAGGAAGGCGAGGAGGAGGAGGAGGAGGAGGAGGAGGAGGAGGAGGGAAGAGGCCGGGTGATGCCTTCGGGTCCCCTGGGGGAGGAGAGGAGGACTCGCGAGGAAAGGCAGGTGGGGTCTCTGAGCTGCTGAGCTTAGCGGGAGAAGCCGTCGAGGCTGCCTGGTGCGGCCGAGCGAGTCGGCCTGGAGGCAGCCCCCTTTCCCGTTAGGGAGGAGGTCAGTGGGACAGAGGGCCGCGAGCGCTGAGACGGCGGGGACACTGTCCCCGGGCAGCGGCCGTGTTGACCTGTCTCCCCTCCGCCGCTCCCAGCTGCCGCTCCGGATGCTGCTGTTGCCGCCGCGGCCCCCCCACCCTCGGGCCTCCTCTCCCGAGGCCATGGACCCGCCGCCCCCCAAGGCGCCCCCTTTCCCCCCGGCGGAGGGCCCTGCCTCCACTGCGTCCTCGGCGGCGGGGCCCCGGCCCCCGCGGCTGGGCCGCCACCTGCTCATCGACGCCAACGGGGTCCCCTACACGTACACAGCGCCGCTGGAAGAGGAGCCGCGCGGCCCGACCCCGCGCGAGGCGCCGCCTGGAGAGCCCGGGCCGCGCAAGGGCTACAGCTGCCCCGAGTGCGCCCGCGTCTTCGCTAGCCCCCTGCGGCTGCAGAGCCACCGTGTGTCGCACTCGGACCTCAAGCCCTTCACGTGCGGCGCCTGCGGCAAGGCCTTCAAGCGCTCCAGCCACCTGTCGAGGCACCGCGCCACGCACCGCGCCCGTGCCGGGCCGCCGCACGCCTGCCCGCTCTGCCCGCGCCGCTTCCAGGACGCCGCGGAGCTGGCGCAGCACGTGCGGCTGCACTGAGCCGGCGGGCGGCCCTGGCTCCCCTCCCCGCGCCCGGCGCCCCAGGTGCCGCTCCCGCGTGGTGAGCACCTGCCGTCTGCGCGGGAGGGTCGACGAAAGGCTGCGGCCGCAGCCTGGTTCGCTCCTGCGTCTCCCCTCGCACCCGCCACCCTCACTCTCTCTTAATAAACATTCCGCACTTCGCTTCAGGGCTCTTATTTGCGGCGCTGGGGCGGGCGCGGGTGGTGAAGCCAGACCGTGAGCACGTGGGAACCACCGTCCCGGCGCGCGTTTCCGGCCGGAGCCGTTTCCTGGTTGCCCGGGCGCCCCGCCCCGCCCCCACCGCCTTGCCCTGGACCCTCTCCTCCGTCCCCCGGTCCTCTCCGCCCCTCGTCGGCGCCGCCAGCTCCCGGGGGACGCCCCGAGCGCCCCGGCCTGCCGCCGTCTGCACCTACGCGGGGAGCCCGGAGCCGATCAGGAGCCACCCGGACCCGAGAAGCTGCTGCACCGGGTACGGGGGCCGGGAGGCGGGCGGGAGCTGGAGCGGGCCGCGGGGCGGGGCAGGGCGCGCGGGCCCCCGAGCGCGGGGCGGGGCGGGGCTCGCGGAGAGGCCGGGGCGGAGGCCTGCGGAGCGCGGGCAGGCTGCCGGGAGTGGGGGCGGGTGGGCGTGCCCCGGACGGAACGCACAGGGGCCTGGGGGCGGGGGAGGACACAGGGCTCCCGACGCGGCCGCGCACCCGAGAGGGCTCGGGCACAGGCCGAGGGGGCGCCCGGAGCGGGCACTGACCCCCACGGCCGGGTCAGCGGCCTGGAGGCCTGATGGGTGGGGCCTCCGGGCGACTTGTGAGCTGAGGAGGGCAGACAGCCACAAAGACATCCCGTGCCTGCGGTCGGCGGTGGGAAGGAACGGAGAGGTGTCTCGAGGAGGGGGCGCCTTGGAACCTCAGAGGGTCACGGAGTCAGGGTAGCGCTGCAGAGGATGCAGCGGTCCGGAGCAGGGCACGCAGAGCGGGAAGGACGGAGCTCGTGGGGCCGAGCTTCCCGCCTCCGCGTGACCTCCTCGTCCTGTCTCCCACCCCCCCAGGCCTCAGCCACCCCTCCGGATGCTGGTGCTGCCGGCCCCCGGCTCCCGGCCCCCGGCGTTTCCCTCCGCTGAGGCCATGCAGGCCCCTCCCCCTCGGACAGGCGGGTCCCCAGAGCCCGGACCTTCCTGCTCCACAGGATGTCCCCAGACCTCGCCCTCTTCTTCCAGGCCCAACCACTACCTGCTCATAGACACCCAGGGCGTCCCGTACACCGTGCTGGTGGACGAGGAGTCTCAGAGGGAGTCCGGGCCCGATGGGGCGTCGGCCCAGAAAAAATGCTACAGCTGCCCCGTGTGCTCCCGTGTCTTCGAGTACATGTCCTACCTGCAGCGGCACAGCATCACCCACTCTGAGGTGAAGCCCTTCGAGTGCGACACCTGCGGGAAGGCATTCAAGCGGGCCAGCCATCTGGCGCGCCACCACTCCATTCACCGGGCAGGCGGCGGGCGGCCCCACGGCTGCCCACTCTGCCCTCGCCGCTTCCGAGAGGCGGGCGAGTTGGCCCAGCACAGCCGGGTCCACTCCGGGGAGCGCCCTTACCAGTGCCCGCACTGCCCGCGCCGGTTCATGGAGCAGAACACGCTGCAGAAGCACACGCGGTGGAAGCACCCCTGAGCCAGGCTGCGGGGGGCCCCCCAGGTACCGCGGGATTCTCGGGGCGGGGGTGTGTGCACATGGACACCTGTTGTCCTCAGACAGCCGGCGAACACCAGGGGGCCCTGGACACAAACAGACCCACCGCTGCGGGGAGGCCGACCCCGGCCTTAAGGAGAAGTCCTGCAGTCATCTCCGGGTGTTTGGGAGATAGGATGAGAGCAAGACCCCACGTTTCCTGAATGGAACCCTCTAACCTCAGAGACACCAGCGATTCCACGACTGAGCCCTGACTGCCGGGGTTGGGCCGGGTTAGTCTGGGCCCGATGGGGCGCAAGAGTGCCATGTGTTACCGATCTAGGGCCTGAGAACTGTGCCTGGGGGCCATCAGGAATCTGCACTGTCTTCCTGAGACCCGCCCCCTCCCCCCACAACGTGCAATGCTGGGGGAAAGGGCCCCAGACTTGCCTCCCACTCCCCAGCCAGAGGTGGAGACTGGACACTCACTCAGTAAACACGTGGTCCACTTTCAGCACCCGAGGTCGGTTCTGGGAGACTGTCTCTGCCCACTGCCTGGCAGGGAGACTTTGCAAGTGCCTGGCCCACCTGGCTGGGGAATGGGAAGGTTGGCCTGTGATGGGGCTCATCCGAGCTTGGCTCCTGACCACCTGTGTCATTGAGGCAGAATGTTTTTAATCTTAACTTTCTAAAAACCACGACCCATTGTAAGAAACACATTTTATACGGCAACCCGGTATACAGGTACACAAAATACATGCAAAACAAAGGTTTAACAATAGTTACTTCTGCGTGCAGTCCTCTCATATTTTTTTTCCATCTATTTCATATCTGCTGATTACAAATTTCATTCTACCATATTAAATTTTCTGCGCATGAATATGTCGTTTGAAAGACACCGAACTAGGGCAGGTGCCTCCCCCTGCACGTTTTGACACCTGTAGTGAAGTGAGGGGCGTGTGGCCAAGACGGTTCGACTCTCCAGCTGTAAGTTAAAAAGCACTGCTCTCTTAAGGGCCGGTAGGAATTCTGGAGCACGGAAGCTACCGGAGAGAGGGAGGAGAGGCAGGTGGCGCTGGGGCAGAAGCCGAATAAACACCTGCCCTTTCACCGAGTTTTCTTTGCGTGTCGGAGTTGTGTCAGGCACTGTGCTAGGCCTCATCTCTTCCAACCTCTTGTTGGGTGGAGGAGAAAACCAGCTGTCTCTACTCCCTAGAGAGGGAGCGTCCCATAATCTGACTCCAGATAACACTCATAGGGTCCCGAGCTTGAGTTCTGGCCCCGGCCAGGCGCTGGGCTGAGCGTCGTATCATTCTATCCCCACAACAGACCTAAAAGGGATTATAATCGCCCCACTTTACAGGTGAGAAAACCGAGGCTGCGAAGGTGCGGCCAGGACTGGAATCTAGGTCCCGAAAGTTGCAAAGCCAGCTCTTAATAACACGGGGGCAGGGACTGGTTTTTAGGCCTTTATTTTCGGGGAGGGGTAACTCACTACTCTAAGGGCCCCGGGAAGCCTGGGGTCCTGCGTGCTCAGCCCAGGGGAGATACAGGAACGGGTCGCGGGGGTCCACTGCGGCCAGTTCTCAGCATCTCTCTTAAGGGGATCCTCAACCTTCCCGGCTGTTCCCTACGTCTCCCTGCCTCGCCCAAACCCGACCCGGCGCCTCCTCACCCACTCGGGTGACCCCGGGCGCCGCCAGCTCTCCAGGAATTGGGAATTTCGTGACGTTCCCTGACCAGGCTTCGCCGAGGGCGGGGGGGGGGGGGGGGGGGGGGGGGGGGCGGCGGGTAAGTGCTGCAAGGGGCCATCGCGCAAGTGCGGCCCGAGTCTCCGCCGCAAACGGCCGGCTCACCGGGGACCCGGGACTCTGAGAGGAGGCAGGCCACCTGCGCACCGGGAGGCTCCGGCTGCCGGCCCTCCTCGTCGCCCGTCTCCGAGACTCACCGCCGCCTCCGCCCCTCCCGCGGGTGGGTGGTCGCTTCCTTTCGCTCCCCGTCACACTTTGCAGACGCTCCCCGGCGCCGGGCATGGGCGCCGCCGCCGTCGGTCCCCGGGCCGGATTCCGCGCGCGGGTGGGTGAGCGGGGGGCCCCGGACAGCCCGCCCCCGGGCACTGGGGGGTGGTGGCCGCGTCCGCACCTGCGGCCAGGCGCATCCCCCGCGGGGACCACTCGCCGCCGCCCGACCTCCCGCCCGCGGGACAAAGGGCGGGGGCGGCGCATCCCCACGCGTGACCTTCTCCCGCGCCGCGCGCGCCCAGCCCCCCGCGGGCGACAGGCCGGTGCTCGCCCGCACGAGCCCGGGGGGTTACCCGTGGGCGGGGAGGCCCGCCCGTGGCTGGGGTCTCCACCCAGCGCCTGGAAGTTGGGGCACTCTCCTAGGCCAGTGACCTGTGTTGAGACCCTGTCGGCCTACTTCGACCAGGAGAACCCTGCTCCGTCGACCCCACGGGTCCTCCTTCCTCCAGCTCCCCACTCCCTAGAGCCTGGGAGTTTGTAACCCCAGGTGTCCTTAGTCTGCCGGCCTCCGTCAGACCCACGAGTCCCGGCCTTCAAACAGCCCTCCCCATGTCGAGAGCCCCAGGTCCCCCGGAATGCCCCCCAGAAGCCCGTCAGTGTTCCTCCATCTGTGGCTGCCCTTTTTGTCCAGTGGCCCTGAGGCGCTCAGCTGCCGGGGTCTGCAGAAGGCCGCGCCATGAACAGCCGGAGGAGGCCAGGTGAGGAACCCGGGCCCTGCTCCACCCACCCCTGTCCCTGCCCTTTCCTCCCTGGCTGGGGTCTGGTCCGAGGCCCCAGGACCTCCCTTGGGTGAGCTTAGCCTCTCTTCTCCAGTGAAGAAGGACAGCGAGGCCTTGGAGATTTCCATCCCCTTCGATGAGACGCCCCACCTGGACCCGCAGATCTTTTACAGCCTGAGCCCCTCTAGGGGGAACTTCGAGGGTGAGTGGACTGGAGGGGGACTGAGTCCCATGGGGGTTCAGCCAGGGTCCTTGAGGCCTGGGGTGTGACCAGGGCCGACCGCCCCTAGAGCCGTCGGAGGCTGCTTCCCCGACAGCGGCCCTGATGAACAGCGTCCGGGCCCAGCTGCACCTGGCCCTGGAGAGGAACTCCTGGCTGCAGAAGCGCATTGAGGACCTGGAGGAGGAGCGGGACTTTCTGCGGTGCCAGCTGGACAAGTTCATTTCCTCTGCCCGCCTGGACGCAGGTGAGGGCGTCCCCTCCTCCCCAGGGGGCCCAGCTCCACCCTTCTCAGGGACACCGTGCTCTTGCATTCACACTTCTCCTTTGGTGGCTCTCCATGGGCTCCAAGCCCAGCCTCCTTCCTGCTTGAGTTCTTCTGCTGATGGGCGGGACTATGGCCTGCTTGTCTGGGTCCTGAGCACTGCCCCTACCCCTCCCCACGGGGGCTTTCCTGCCCCGCATCTTTAGCAGTGGCCTGGAGGATCCTGCCTCTCCTCTCCCTCACTGGTGGTCAACCCCTTGCTGGCTCCCTCGAAAGCTTCCACTTCCCTCTCTGGGAAGTCATCTGAGAGTTAGGGCGAGGGCCCTGCGGTTTTTCTCAACACCTACCTCACTGGGGACCCCTGTGCTCTGGCGCCACCTCTAGCCTGGGTTGCTGGGGCCTACCACCATCCGTCCCGGATGCTGGGGAAACCCACGCAGGATGGTCAGGGGCAGGGGCCCCTGGACTTTCTTCGTGGGAAGACCAGCACCGGGCTCCGAACCCGCTGTCAAGAGGGAGGGCCTGCATTAGAACCTGGGCAGCTTCCTGGTCTGGGTAAGGGTGGGGGCATGCCCTTCCCAGGGGACTAGACCCAGACACTATTTCTCTCGGGGTATGAACCCTACACTCCCAGCGAGGCCTTGCCTGCCTCCACTCTTCTGGAGGCCTCACTGGGTCCCCAGAAAACTCCCCCACTATGAGAACCCCACAAAATCACTCTGCTGAGGTCCCCGTGGTACTGGCCTGGTCCACCGGGCCCCTCCCCCAGACCTCTTGCACCAAGTCTGAGCATCCTCAGGCCACGCCCCACCCAGGACCCCCAAATCCCGGCCTAGTGTACTGTGTTCAGCTGGGCGTCTGTGCTGCACTTCCTCCTGGGAGACCTCCTTTCCTGGGGACTCTGTGACCTGCTACCCGCCCCTCGCTGTCCTGTTCCCGCAGTTCATGCGTGTGCGTGTCTTCCCGCCTCTCTCCAGACGACCACTGCCGGGGGAAGCCCGGGCCTCGGCGGGCCGAGGGGGACGGCCGAGGGGGGACCGGGGGCGAGGCCTCAGACCCCGAGTCAGCTGCCTCCTCCCTCAGCGGAGCATCTGAAGAAGGCAGCACCGTGGAGAGGAAGAGGCAGAAGCAGAAAGGAGGCCCAGGCCGGCGGCGCTTCGGGAAGCCCAAGGCCCGGGAGAGGCAGCGGGGTGAGTGGGGGACGCGCGGGGCTGGGGGTCTGTGTGAGCTCCCCTCTCCCTACCCCTCCATCGGCAAACAGACCAGATCAGACCTGGTTGACTGTCTGGGCCTCCGTGGGTGGTCGTGGTTTATAGTCCTGGAGTTATGGCCCACCCTCGCAGCTGCCTCTCTGGAGCGTCAGGCTCCGGGGGAGGCGGCAGTAGCCCAGGAGGACTGGGAGGAACGCAGCCCTTCCCCGCACTCCGGCCCTCCCCGGGCCTGCTTGTCTCCCCTTCTCCCACCTTCTGTAACTCACAGCTAGCCTCCTGGGCTTCCTGCTTCCCCTTTCTGCCTCCCCGCCCCGCCCCCCCCCCCCCCCCCCGCCCCCGCCCCGTCTCTGTACCCCCAACTCTCTCCCCTGCCCTCGGCTTGCAGTGAAGGACGCGGATGGGGTCCTCTGCCGCTACAAGAAGATCCTGGGCACCTTCCAGAAGTTGAAGAGCATGTCTCGGGCCTTCGAGCACCACCGAGTGGACCGCAACACGGTGGCGCTGACCACGCCCATCGCGGAGCTGCTCATCGTGGCCCCGGAGAAGCTGGCTGAGGTGGGCGAGTTCGACCCCTCCAAGGAGCGCCTGCTCGAGTACTCGCGCCGCTGCTTCCTGGCCTTGGACGAGGAGACCCTCAAGAAGGTGCAGGCCCTCAAGAAGAGCAAGCTGCTGCTTCCCATCACGTACCGCTTCAAGCGGTGATCCCACCCGACCTGGCCTGGCGCCCGCCCTCCAGCTCCTGCTTCCCTCTCCCGGCGCTCGGGGCCCGCGTGTGCACGGGCGGTGGGCCCCCACGAGGGCAGCTCGTTTCCGCTCGGACCGCCACCCCCTCCCCAGGCCCCCTGTATATAGGTCTGTCCCCTGGGTCTCTCACAGCCCTAGAGTCTACCCTGCCCTCCGCCTTCCCTGGGTTGGGGGCGGTCCTCGCCTAGTCCCGCTTCCAAGAGAACCACCATCCAGGGCCCGGTTCTGTCTTCCCTGACCACTGGCACCCCCGCATCTGAGCGGCACCATCCTGCCCTCGCTGGGCCCTCTCTCCTGGGAAGACTGCGGGACGAGGCCACTGTACATACCCCGTCCGCACCCCAGCCCCGCAGCGAGCTTCCTACCCGCCTTCCGAGACCGCCCGAGTCCACGTGAGACAGAGCTATTAAGATAATTTAAATTAAAAAGATGATAAAATTTGGAATAAACTAGGCCCCGGCCTTTTCCTGGGCAGGGGGTGGCCGTTGCCGCGGAGACGGTGACGGGGGCTCTGGAGGATTCCGGAACGCGGACCGTCAGGCGGGAGCCGGGGAACTGGGCGAGACAGGGTGTAATTAGCCCCCCGCAAAGGCCGGGGGGGGGGGGAGGGGAGGCAGCTGTGCCCTGGGGAACTCGGGGGCGGGGCAGCACTCCGGGGAAAGTGCGTGAGCACCACCCGCTGGGCTACTGGGACCAGAGACGCGGCGGCAGGACGAGAGACCATGAGACCTCCAGCGGAGGTGGCCGACCCGGGCAGCCGGAAACCTGCGAGTTGACGACTCCGCTAGGAGGCGGTATCGCGAGATTATCCATCTCCCGGAAGTGTCCGCTGCGTCGCTCGCGGCGCCTGCGCGGCGGGGCGAGCGCGCTTGTGCGATCGCCACGGCAACTAGTAGAGGGGGGCGGCCTTGCTTAACGGTCGGGAAAGCGGTGCCCTCCCCGGGGGAATGGGAAGACTCGCGCACGCGCGCTGAGGGCTCTGGAAGCGGGGGTGGGGGGTGCCCTTCTGGAGCAGCTGAGAAACCTCGCCTCAGACCGACGTCTACGCAGGCGCAGAAGCCCATCTCGGCCTCCCCCCGCCTCCCGCCCGCTTTCAACGTGCGCAGGCGCACAAAGCCGCGCTGGCAACCTCCGCAGCGGCCGCGCGCACCCTTTACCCCGCTGGCTGCTTTTGTCCCGCGCAGCCTTCTTAGGCCCTCCGCAGGAGCGGCCCTTTTTTTCCTCCCCTTTCCCCACCCGGAGAGTCAGGTGCCGAGAGCTGGGACGCTGCCCTTCTCCGTTTCCTCTCCCCTGACCCACCTCGCCTCCGTCCTCCCTCCCTTTTCGGTTCCCGGAGCCGGAAGGAGCCGAAGCACTGACGGAAAAAGCCGAAGCTGTCACCCGTGAGTGGGGGGGGGGGGTCTTCCCGAAGTGGTGGCGGAAGGAGCCGAAGTTCTCCGGGAGGGGAGGAGGGTGCCACTGGAATCTCCGGAAGGAGCCGAAGTTTGGAAACAGCTTGATCTCTGACTGGGTCCGAAGGCGAGCGCTGGAAACCTTCGGAAAGTGCCGAATCCTGGACGGTTAGGACTGTCGGAAGTAGCCGATTCGCTTGGACTGGGCCGGCGGAGAAGAGCGGGGAGAATCAGCGCAAGCAGTTAAAGGGACGGTTTGAATTTTCAGAAGAAGCCGGATTCTTAGAGGGGGCTGGGTGTAGAGGAACGCGAGGACCTCCGAAAACATCCGAACGTGGAAGAGCTAATATCCGAAAAGTTACGAAAACTTGGGAGAGTCCGTGAAACCCTCACTTCGGGTGTTTTCGGAAGCAGCCGTAGTCCCCGCTCCGGACGCTTTCCTCTACGGTCCGGAAATAGCCGACGCGTTTCGGAGCCAGACCCTGGGGGGAGGGGCACCTCGCGGGCGCGCAGGCGGGGAGGGGCGGAGCCGGGGCGGGGCGGGGCGGGCAGCCAGGCCTTGATTAGGTAGGAGGTGGCGGAGCGCCGGCGGCGGCCGGAAGTAGCCGAAGCTAGCGGCGGAAGTAGCCGAAGCGGCCGGAGCGGGCGCGCGGCAAGGCGAAGCGAAAGCTGCACAGCGCCCTACGCGGCCGCCTCAGTATGTCGGACTTCGACGAGTTCGAGCGGCAGCTCAACGAGAATAAGCAAGGTGAGAGCGCCGGGGGAGAGGGGCAGCGGGCGGGGCGGCTCTTGGCTTCCCTCCGTGTCCCCCGCCATTTTCCCCGTCGCTTCCCCCTCTTCTCAGGGCCGCGCGGCGCACCCCCCCCCCCCCCCACGTCCCGCAGCGCGCGCCTCGCTCACATGACCGCGCGGCGGGGAGGGGGCGGCGGGCGCCGACCCGGACGCATGCGCGCCGCGCTCCGCTCAGCTCCCAGAGTGGTCCGCTTTGGAGGCGGCGCTGGCGCGGCGGGCTCGCCTGGTGTCACCTCATGGATTTATGCGTTTTTTAATCTGGAAAGGAGATTGTATAGATGATTCCCGCAACTCCTCCTTTTCGCCCGACGCCCTGGCACTTCCGCTTCCGGCTGGTTCTTCGGCCTGGTTCTCCACGCCCCCTTTGTTCCAAAATGGCGGTTGTGGGTCCCCCTTCACGTGGGCGCTGGCAGTGCCGCGTGGGGAACACCTCTCACCCCGGCGCCTTTGCCTCTCGTCCTGTTCACTGGCCGCCGGGGCCCCGCGGGCCGCTGGGGTCGGGCGCCAGGGTCGGCGCCGGTGGAAGAGGCCGCATTGTCCGTGCTCCGTGCCCCTCCCGCACCCCTTCTCGGGGCCCTGGCTCCCCCGGCGGTCGCAGTGCGGAGTGTTTGCCTGTCATCGCTCCCCACGGCCTGCACGATCGCGCCAGCCTCCTAAATCTCAGCGTGGAGCGGACTCTTGGGCACTGAGCGAGGAGGGGGCTCGCTTCACTTTGGGGGGTGGGAGGAGCGTCCCCCTCGGGAGACGCCGAATCCAAGCACGGGGCCGTGATTAGTTTGGGGACCCCAAGAACGTTAGCGCTGGGAGAGGTGTAGGACAGTTAGCAGGTTTCCTTGCCTTAATCCGGTTTGAGAGTGAACAAACTTAAATTTAGGTCGAGGGAAGGTGGCGGGCTTGAGGTTTACTGTCCTTGTGTCTGGAACGCTGAGTGAGGGGCGCTGGGATTCACCTTTCGGCCCAGCCTGAAGTTGGGGAGGGGTGGCTGGATCAGTAGTCTGTGCCTGGGGAACCGTACGCACAGGTTGTCTGTCACATACACGATGCACTGCTTAACAGCATGGGCTTTGGAGGGGAGCAGACGTGGGTTCTAGCACCTAATTAGTTACTGAGTATTTGTGGGCCTGTTTTTTCCTCATGTAGTTAGTAGACTGCCCCCTCCCCCCTTTTTTTTGGTCGCTAGAACTTTGGTCAATTAACAGATGATAGTAATAATAGTTACGTTTACAGCACCCACCACAATGTGTCACGCACATTGCTAAGCTCTTCTGCAGTTGTCCTAAGTGGGTTCTTGTAACAGCTCCGTGAGACTGAAGTGATTTCCTGCCCTTCGCAGAGGAGGAAACGGCTCAAGAATAAAAGCTTTCCCAGATTTCAGCTGATCAGAGGCAGAGCTGAGATTCAGCGGGGCAACATGCTGACAGTGTGTGCTTGGCCTCCTTTAAGTGCGGGATAAGTGATACCCTTTCAACGGTGAAATCGTTCGTAGTGTGAGGGCTCACTCAGGGAGGAAATGTGGAGTCGCATTTCCAGCAGATGTCCCCAAGCCGTACACCTGGGGGTGCCCGCGAGCCTCATTTAAATAAGAGGAGAAAACAGGTCTAGAGGTTTGGTTGCTGTTGCACGGTTTTGTGCAGGATAGCTGAAACGGCCCCTGAGTCTGCGGGCCTGCAGAGCCGCGTCCTGCCAGTCTGGACAGCCAGAGCTGATGGAGCTGCCCTGGGGCACTGACACCCGCGCTCTGGTCTCTGCCTGGGTGTCCCCTCTGCCCTGGGAGGCCAGGCCCTCAGCCTGGGCATGTCCCTGGGGTTGGCGAGTTGTTCCCATAACGACGTGGCTGTGGCATTTAGAGCAGCCATAGCTCCCTTCCTGTTTGATGTGTGTTGGATCATTGTGTGTGTGTGTGTTGTTTTTTTTTTTTTTTCTGGGGTGGGTGTAGGGGTTACCCTTGCCTTATGGGGCAGCTTTGCCCTCATGCTGCTCTGCCCGAGTCTGTCTTGGCGGTCCTGCCTCCTCCAGGCCTCAGCCCCTGAGACCTGGGTTCCATGTCTGTGTCCACGACACCCGGCGGGCGCCAGTGCTTCCTTTGTGACCACCTCTCTCTGCCTGTGTGTCTGTTTCTGAGCCTCAGCTGCAGGGAAGGGTCTCTGCCCGTCTTAGCAGTGGGGAGCCAGAGGCCCAGAACCGTTGTCGTCCATCCCCTTCCCAGGGCCAGGATGCTCCTCACACTGCTTGCCCATTCCTCCTGTTTCCTTCTGGTGCAAGTCTTGGATATATTTTTCATGTTTAGTCTTCATCTTGGAGGAGGCAATTCCACCATCACTAGTGGTTCCAGCCAGGTCCTAATGGGTCTGCCTGTTTCGTGTTTAGAGGTATTGCCCCTGCCTAGTTGCCCTTGACCTTTCAGGGTTCACATTCAGGCTTCACCTGTATCCAGGCTTTTTGGCCAGGGCAAATCACATGACCTCCCTAAGCCTCAATTTTCTCATCTCTCGTGAGCGATCCCCCCTCCTCCCCCCCCCCCCGTCCAAGTGTTTCCCACAGTAACCCTGGGGGGAAAACTAGCAGAGTCTGGTTTTAGACAGCATCTGAATGTTTGCAACGAGGATTTTTTCTTTTCTGGGTGCTTACGTAGCTTGTTTTAGTGTTAAATGAGTTAAAACTCATTTATAAAAGTTCGCGGGTAGTTGCTTCGGAAGAGCTTGAGAGTTGAAGCAGTACGCACGAGGCTTTGACAGCCTCTCCTTATTGCTCCTGCCTCCTTGTAAAATGAGCTGGAGTATGAGGGTTGGTCGAGCATAGTGGAGGAACCAGTGGCCTCTTTGAACCGAGGGACTGGACTACAGACCGCGTGGGGCAGGAGCCACGCGCCTCGGAGGGTGGCGGGCTGCTGGGCGAAGGAGGGGAGGCTGAAGGCCTCATCTGTAGCGGCTGTGGAGCAGTCTGAACGAAGGGCCCACCCAGCTCCTGCATCCTTGACGCTGGGGGCGGTGGGTGGGGCCTCCCAGGAGGGCGTTCCGCTTGGTGGGCGGGACGGGACGGGTGGGTGCCCCGCCCCCCAGGGGCTCTCCGGCCCCGCCCAGCCTGAGGTGGGGCGTGGGGCCGGCTGGTTGCGGAGGACTCTCCTGAGGGGTCGCCGGGTCCCTTCAGGAAAACATCACTGGGTCTCTTGATTCCCCAGCGTCTAGCCCTGCCCCTCTCAGGGACGACCCTGGGTCAGGCCCCTCAGCCCTGGAGGGGGACCAGGAGCCAGCCTCCTCTGTCTTCTCTGGCCCCCCAGCTCCTCCTGAGCAGACTCAGGTACCTTACGCCCCGGGGCCCTGCCAGGCCCTGTCCCCTCAGGTAACTGCTCCCGCCCGGCCCCCAAGGCCCTCGGGCTCCGCGTGGACAGGAAGCCTGCCGCCCCGCCCTCCGCGAGCCCTTCCCCGTGGGGGTGGCCTCCCGGGCTGGGGCGCGGCCTCGGGGGGGGGGCGGGCGGGCGGGCCGGCCGGGCTGCCCCCGCCCAGCTCACGGCCCTGTCCCCGCAGAGCGCGACAAGGAGAATCGGCACCGCAAGCGCAGCCACAGCCGCTCCCGGAGCCGGGACCGCAAGCGCCGCAGCCGGAGCCGCGACCGCCGCAACCGGGACCAGCGCAGCGCCTCTCGGGACAGGCGGCGCCGCAGGTACCAGGGCGGCGGGGCTGCGTCCGGGCCCTCTCCGCGCGGGGCTGGGGGCTCTGCTGTCGAGTCTGACCGCTTTCTTCTCTCTGCGGGGGTTTTGGGGGCGAGTCTGGGGTCAGGGTCCCCCTTTCCCCGTCTGGTCTGGGTTCTCTGTCGGCTTCCCGGGCTGCGCTCTGCCTCCCTGGGGCAGGGCGGCGTCTCTCAGGACAGCTCTCTGCTCTGACGCCTCTTCCCTTCCCAGGCTGCCCCCTGTTCTCTCTGCCCCGAGTGGAAGGGCGGGTGGGTGGCGCCCCGCCTCTCCACCTCAGCCTCTCCAGCTGGAAGGTGGTCTGTCCGGCCCTTCTTCCCTTCCTCGTGGCTGGGGGGCTTGGGGGCGATGCCCTGCCCCAGCCCTGGGGCTCAGTGCCCTCGGGGGGGTGTGGCGTGCGGGGGAGACGAGGGTCCCCAGTCACCCCTCCCCACACCTTTCCCTCCCACCCCCAGCAAACCTTTGACCAGAGGCGCTAAAGAGGAGCACGGTGGATTGATGTGAGCTTCTCTTCTGCCCCTTCCCTCCACGCCCTCCCCCGCCTCCCCCGCGCACCCTGCCCTGTCCTCGTCCGCCTGCCCGAGCACCGGGAAGAGTCCCCTGCCCGGAACGGGCCGGCCCTGATCGTGTCCTCTCTCTCCTTGAGAGCCGAGCCGGGGCCGAGGGGAGCCTGGGGGGTCGCAGGCCCACCTTTGGTCAGACTGAGGTCGCCCCGCCCCGCTCTCCCCTCCCGCCTCCCCCAGTCGCTCCCCCCGCCATGAGAAGAAGAAGAAGGTCCGCAAATACTGGGACGTGCCGCCGCCGGGCTTCGAGCACATCACCCCCATGCAGTACAAGGCCATGCAAGGTGGGCTCCACGCCTGGGCTGGGGGCGGGGTGGGCGAGGCCCTCAGCAGACCCGGCTCTGCCGCGTCCTCTGACCCCTTCTGTCCCTCTTGAAGCTGCGGGTCAGATTCCAGCCACCGCCCTCCTCCCCACCATGACGCCCGACGGTCTGGCTGTGACACCGACACCGGTGCCCGTGGTCGGGAGCCAGATGACCAGACAGGCCCGGCGCCTCTACGTGGGCAACATCCCCTTCGGCATCACTGAGGTACTGCCCTCCCCTGCCCCCGCTGCCCCCCCTTCCTATGCCCGCTGTTCCTCCCTCCCTCCGTTCCCTCCCCCAGCCTGCACGGGTCAGACTCTGCGCCTGCAAGGCCCCCCGGCCCCCTCCCCGACGGACGATGGAGTTGAGCCAGCCAGGGGCCGGGCTGGGTGGCCCTCTCCTCCCTCCTCTTCCCTCTCCCGTCTCCCCTCCCCAGCCTCCTCCAGCTGCCCAGGGATCAAGCACACACATAATGTACCCACGAGTCCGTGGTCCGAGTCCGTGTGGAGAAAGACAGAGAGGGAGACATGCACACGCACACACGCAGACGCACGCCCCCAGCCTCTCTGACACGCCTCTTGTTCTCTGCCGCCTCCCCGTCCTCTCCCCCACCCCTCCATGGTCGCTGCTCTGATTTTGATCGCCCTGACCTCCCTCCCTTCCCCACCACTCCTGTCCCCTCCCCTCTCCCTACCCCTTCCCGTGGCGCCCCCGAGAATCCCGAGATCAAAGAGTTGTTTCCATTTCTCTTTAAAGTGAAATATTGTGGGGCTGAGATCCCTCGTAGCAACAAAAAGTTTGCTACCATCGGCGAAGGCAAGTAAGGTCCATTCTGACTTTCTCAACCTGCACTTTGCTGCATTTGATAAACCAGCCCCCGACTCCAGGACCAGATCCCTCCACATCATTCTTCTCTCCCCCCTCCCCGCCCTGCGCCCCTCCCTGCCCCTTCTCTCTGACCCTCTGTGTGTTCTGCCTGTTGATGCTCCACTTCATGCCATTTCTCTCCTGCTGTTGCCACTGGATGTTTCTTCTGTACTTTCCGTCTCTGTTTTCTCGCCTCTCTCTCCTGTTTCCCGCTTCTTTCTGACGACCTCCCTTCTTCCCCGGTTGGGGCCCCTGGCTGTCTCCTGTGCTGCCCCCCACCCCCATTTCTTTCATCTTTCTCCTGCGTTTGTCCCCACTACTGATCTCTGCCCCCACCCGGACTCCACTGTCCCCCCCTCCCCCCACCCCTCTGTGTCTCCCTCTCTCACCCTTCCCCTCCTCTCTCCACCTCCCCTCCCCGCCCCTCCCTGTCTCCTCTCTCCTCTGCAGGAGGCCATGATGGATTTTTTCAACGCTCAGATGCGCCTGGGGGGGCTGACACAGGCCCCTGGCAACCCTGTCTTGGCCGTGCAGATTAACCAGGACAAGAACTTTGCCTTCTTAGAGGTGAGCAGGCCTTGTTCCCACCGGGCCTTTCTGCAGCCTGCTCGCCACCCAGCTGCAGTCTTGGCACCCTTGGGTGGGCTCTGCCCGGCCACTCGCCCTGCCCCTCACCACCTCCTTTGCTGTCCTTTCATTCAGTTCCGCTCAGTGGATGAGACCACCCAGGCCATGGCCTTCGACGGCATCATCTTCCAGGGCCAGTCGCTGAAGATCCGCAGGCCTCATGACTACCAGCCCCTGCCGGGCATGTCGGAGAACCCTTCTGTCTACGTGCCTGGTGAGTGGGCTCTGTGGGGCCCGAGGGGTGCGCAGGGCCAGCCCGGGGCCTCTCAGCCTGTCGGGGGCCGGGGCAGCCCGAGGGTCTTGGGAGAAGTGGGATGCTCTGGGCCTCCAGGTCAGTGCGTGCATGCTGGAGCCCACGTGGATGCCCGCGTGTCCACTGAGCTCCACGGGCCTGATGGGTGGCTGTCCTCTCCTGTCTCAGGGCTTCTGCTGACCCCTTGCTTGAAGCTGGTCTCCCCACTCTGGTAGGGGAGACAGCGAAGCAGACGTGGGTGGCCAGAGTCTGCTCTCTGATGGGCCGGAGAGTCCCTGTGCTTTGCAGCCGCATTGTCTCTGGTGAAGCTCCTCTGTCACTCGGGCCCGAATGTCCACAGATGCTGGCGTTGGGTGCCGTGTCACACTCACGGTGTAAAAGGCCCTTCTGGAAAGCTCTCAGACCAGGCAGGAGCGGCACGTGGCCGCACTGGACCTGCAGGTTGTGCTGAGGGGTGGGCCTGTGTTGTGGGCGTCACCATACCTGGGGGTCGAGAACATGGGCTGTGCTGGCTGAGGTTCACACCGAAGGGCGCCTTTTGGAAGCAGTCCTTGTGCTTGTGAAGCCAGGGGCTTGGGGCCCAGCGAGGGCGGCCCTTGGGGACCACCTGGCTCCTCTCTGGTCCCTGCTGAGAGTGTGGGGAGGCCAGCAGTTTCCGGAGGTTGGGGGAGACTCTGATGTGCCGCTGACTTGCCGTGTTTTCCGTGCACATGTGTCTGGGGGGATCAGGCCACAGGATGTGCTTCTGTGCCTCCTGGTGACCTGAATGCGTCCTTACCGTCTTATTGACGCAGGCTGGCCTGAGCCCGCCATGCCAGGCACCATCCGGGGGTGCCCTGTGGGTGTGGCGCTGTTGTGATTCTCCTGTGGTACAGGGTTAGAGCTGGTGCCTCATCCCTGCACGCAGGCCTGCCTGTCACCCATCTCTTGTGGGAGCCTGGCTCTCACTGTGGCCGGTCTCCTCTCCTGGGATTTGCCTCCAGCCTCCACGGAGGGGCTGGGGGTCCAGCCACAGTGACCAGGGAGTGTGCTTCCTGGGCTGTGGAGGGGGTAGGAAGCCAGATTCTGCATGTGGGTGAAGCATTCTCAAACCAGAAAAGTTTCTCTGTAACGATGAGTTTTTTTTTTTTTAATTTCATTTTTCACTCTGCGAGTCTTTGTTGCTGCTTGAGGGCTGTTTAGTTGCAATGCTTCTCTTTGCAGTGGCTTCTCTTGTGGGGCTTGAGGGCTCTCGGGCTTCAGTAGTTGTGTTGTGTGGGCTTAGTTGCCCCGAGGCAAGTGGGATCTTCCTGGGCCAGGGATCGAACCCTTGTCTCCTGAGTTGGTGGGTGGATTCTTAACTATTGAGCCACCAGGCAAATCTTAAACACAGTATTTTGATTTTGTTTTCTACTCCAACGAAGAAGTCGAGTGTATGATTGAAGAGATGAAAGTGATAGTCGCTCAGTCATGTCTGACTCTTTGCAAACCTGTAGACTGTAGCCCACCAGGCTCCTTTGTCCGTGGGATTCTCCAGGCAAGAACACTGGAGTGAGTTACCATTCACTTTTGCAGAGGATATTCGTGACCCAGGGATCAAACCCGGGTCTCCCACATTGCAAGCAGATTCTTGACCACTGAGCCACCTGGGAAGTCCCAGGGAGACGCATTTGATAAAATTCAACAGATGCTTTTGGTTGGAGAAGAAACAGTTCAGGACCCTGGATGGAAGGGGCACGGCCTGAGGCTGTGCACCTGTGTGGTCCAGAGGCCTCTGCAGGCCAGGCCAGTGCCTGGGCAGTAAGGGCTCCTGCCGAGGAGGTGGTGATGCTGCGGGGCCTGGGGAGGCTTCAGAGCCCATGTGTGAGGCCAGAGCTGGTGCCAGCGCGGGAGAGCCGGGCAGGGCGTGGGCTCTGGGCACCCATGCTGGCCCAGAGCCTCAGTCTGCATTGTATGATCTGGTGCGGGCCCTCCTGGCACCCTGAGTGACCATGGTGGGGTGGTGGTGGCTGGGACGTGGCCTGCCCTCCCTCATGCTGGGCTGCCTGGAGTTCGGTGGCCTGTCGTTCTCATCCACCCCCCCCTTCCCCCATGAAGAGCCTCACTCCGGGCGGAATGCTGGTCCTCTGGGCCACCCGGCACTGGGTCGCAGAGGTGGGCCAGGCCAGGTGGCTGGCCGCAGTGGGCCCTGAACACAGTCAGGAGTCAGCCACAGTGTGGGCCCCGGGAGGTGGAGGACAGCACTGCAGAGCCTGGTGGGCTGGGGGGTCGAGGCGGGAGGGGGCGGGGGGGAGGGGAGGGTGCTCAGCAGGGGCTGTGGCCAGTGGGTGTCTGGTGGTCCTGAGGCCTGCTCCGCTGAGGGGCCCCCACCGGACGTAGCTCAGTGCTGAGGGGGTGGGTGCAGCCCAGCCTCACGTACAGGCCCGAGGTCCCATGGGGCCTGGCCCAGAGGCACAGGGGGCAGGCCCGGGGAGGCGGGGCCCCTGGGGAGCCCTGGTTAGGGGGTGGGGGGCGGGAACTCTGAGCTGGGGCCAAAGGGTGAGGGGAGGCCGTGGCTTGCGACCCTCCCTGGGGGCTGAGAGCCCCCACAGCTTGGGGCGAGCGTGGTTGCTGAGCCGGCCCAGTGTGCGGCTGTGCCCGCTGGTGTCACGCGCCGTGAGGAGGGGGCTGGCGGCCAGGGAGGCCGCCCTGGAGACAGACCCCAGGTCCCCGTGATGACCGTGCCAGGAATTGCAACCTGTCTGCTCTACCCCTCCCTCCTCACCAGGAGTCGTGTCCACCGTGGTCCCAGACTCTGCGCACAAGCTGTTCATCGGGGGCTTACCCAACTACCTGAACGACGACCAGGTAGGCCCCTGCCCACCCCAAAAGCTGACGGCGCCCTGGCCCGACCCCTGGCCCCCACCCCCCACCCCCCCGGCCTGCCCTGAAAACCTGACGGTGCCCTGGCCCGCGCAGGTCAAAGAGCTGCTGACGTCGTTTGGGCCGCTCAAGGCCTTCAACCTGGTCAAGGACAGCGCCACTGGGCTCTCCAAGGGCTACGCCTTCTGTGAGTACGTGGACATCAACGTCACAGACCAGGTGAGCCCGGCCCCAGCGCACCCGGCCCCGCTGTGGTCTCCCCTCAGGGCGGGGCGCGGGGCTCGCAGCTCTCCCCTCTTCGCCGTGCCCTGTCTGCCGCTCAGCCTGCTCTGACCCCGACCACCTCTCCCTGCCCCGGCCCCTCCCCCGCCTCACCACAGGCCATCGCGGGGCTGAACGGGATGCAGCTGGGAGATAAGAAGCTGCTGGTCCAGAGGGCGAGTGTGGGCGCCAAGAATGCCACGCTGGTGAGCCCCCTGGCACGTCATCTTCCATTGGCTCGGGGCGGGGAGGGGTGCGGGTCCCCCAACGCCGGGGGTGGGCACCCCGTGACCCCCGCCTCCACCCCTCCACAGAGCACCATCAACCAGACCCCCGTGACCTTGCAAGTGCCCGGCCTGATGAGCTCGCAGGTGCAGATGGGCGGGCACCCGACGGAGGTGCTGTGCCTGATGAACATGGTGCTGCCCGAGGAGCTGCTGGACGACGAGGAGTATGAGGAGATTGTGGAGGATGTGCGTGATGAGTGCGGCAAGTACGGGCTCGTCAAGTCCATCGAGATCCCGCGGCCCGTGGATGGCGTGGAGGTGCCTGGCTGCGGGAAGGTGCGTGCCCGCGCATACACACCACGCGCGCACACATGCTGCTCTGACCCTGGCAGTGTGTGAGGCAGCGATGCAATGCTGTGGCTGAGCACTTGTCTCTGCAGTGAAGCAGCTTTCCTGCAAAGCCTGCTCCTGCGTGCCGCTGTGCACATGGTCGGCTCTCCTGGGGGTGGGGGGCACAGTTGCAGCCCCCGTCCCCAGGCCAGCTCCTCTGCTGCGCTCACTTGGCCACCCCCAGCTCTTCCTCCCGGTTCGCTTCCTGGTTTCCAGGCTCTGATTCTCAGCCCGCCAAGGTGTGCTGACCCTGCCACCATTCCAGTGTCAGCACCTCGCTGCACCCTGGGGAGTGTGTGCGCCTCATGATCCCCCAGCCACTCACCTGTGTGTCTGCGGGACACTGTTAGACCTGAGGGGGGCTGGGGGTAGGGCAGGGCCCCCCGGTTTAGCAGAAAGGTTGGCAAGTGGTGAGGCCCACAGAGGGTCCCAGGCAGGCGGCACTGAGGGTGTGGGATTAGCCGGAGTGGGCGCGGGAGACCTCGGTGAGGTCTTCGAGTGGAGATGGGGGTGGGCGTGCAGCCCTGCGGAGCTGGGAGTTCCTGGGGTCAGGGTGACAGCAGGGTGGTCTTCGGGGCTCTGCAGATGAACCGTCTGCTGTTGTCTGGCAGGAGGACGGGGAGAAGGCGTGTCAGCCCCTGGACCCTGTATCTGCTCTGTGTGTGTTGGGGGCAGGGGTCATCATGTGGTCAGACTTGGGGTGACGGGGCAGAACGGAAGCTGAGAAGCAGGGAGATGAGTGGGTCAGAGGCGAAGGGACAGTGCTGGGGCCTGGGGTCCCAGTGAGGTGCTGTGGGCATGGGGGCAGGACGGACTTGCTTTCTGAGTGGGGGGTCTGGGGTCGCTAGGTGTACTGGTAGAGGGGCGGCCCACCCGGGAGGGGCCTCCATGAGGTGTTGGTGGGGAAATGGATACAAAGACCTTGCCCGGTCTCTGGGATTCGCCCGTGAGATTTGTGTCCAAACTGTTACCATTCTTTTCAAACATATGTAGGAGTAGAGAAACCATCAGGGTGATGGTGACTGTATGGCATAATACTTCAGTTGGGTCAGAGCGCCCCATTGGCCAGTGTCAGGATGCCGGGGTGCTTGCTGTCAGTCTTAATTTCCGCCTCAGCTTCCCATCTCCTCCTCTGCGTTTCTTGGCTGCAACAGTGTGTCTTGTGTCACTCGAGCACTTGCTCTCCATCTGAGCCACTGCTGTCTCGGGTCTGGGGGTCTGTGCTGCCACCTGGGCCCCATCCTGCCTCCACACGCCACCGTACCTGGCGTGACGGTGAAGAGCACCTCGGGACTGCCCAGTGCCCCCTGGGGACACATCCACCTTGGCTGAGAACTACTATAAACAGAGGACTAAAACATTTTTATTTTAAAAAACCCACATGATACCCTTCGTATCTGTCTACCCAGGCATGTTTGAGTTCCCTTTCTGTTTCAAAGATGTCTTTTTACAGTTGGTTTGATCAAAATAAGAACCCTGCAGGTTGGTTTCAGACTTTTCTTTTTTCGGTAAGCCGTTTTTGTTTGTCGAAGCATTAGGGTGTATTTTCTAGGATTCTCTGTTTCCCCTTATTCTGAATTAGGCTGGTTATGTCCACCCCTCCCTCCACTTCTGTCAGCTGCTGGTTCAAGCAAGATGATGATCTTGAGTAGATCAAGGTTCAAGTTTTTTCTTTGGAATCAGCCTGGGTGTGAATACTAATTGCTGAGGCTTCCTTATTTCATCCCTTGTTTCAGGAAGACACCATGGCCACTGGGGAGCACTCAGGGGTGCCTGGTGCAGGTAGACTGCTCTCCTTGAGCCTGCCTGGTGCCCTGCCTTTTGGGCTCTTGACTCGAGCTTGCCTCCGCTCTCCATGCCCCTGAGTTCTGTTTCTTTGATCCTGGGGTGCTGGAGGGTGTTGGGTGAATGTCCCCGCACCTGCAGTGAGGCCGCTGTCCAGCCCTCTTCCTCCCGTGGAGTTTTGGGTTTGGGTGGGTGCTGCTCGTTGCTGAGAGGGAGCTAAGAGGCCTGGGTCTTCACAAGCCTCGTCTTGTTCCTACAGATCTTCGTGGAGTTTACCTCTGTGTTTGACTGCCAGAAAGCCATGCAGGGCCTGACGGGTCGCAAGTTCGCCAACAGAGTGGTCGTCACAAAATACTGTGACCCCGACTCTTACCACCGCCGGGACTTCTGGTAGAGGCGGCGGGGGAGGGCAGGGGCGGAGCTGGCTGGGGGCTTCTCCCCCTTCTGCTCCCCCCGTTTTCCCCCTCTGAAGACGATGGGCAGAGGAGTGACAGCCGAATGACAGCCGGCAGCAACTGGAATGGCAGCAATTAAGGGTGGGGGTGGGCTGGGGTTGGGGCGGGGCGGGGACTGGGGAAGTGCGCACACAGACCCACACAGACACACGCACCCACAGACACAGAGGGAAGGGCGGGGAGGGGGTGACAGCAGGGCGGGGTCGGACCCCCACAGCCCCTCCCTGAAGCAGTCTTCTCCCGGATACCCCCTTTCTCTTACCCTTCCCCACCGTAGAAACATAGCGTGTTTATATTTTATGGCCAAACTCTTTTGAATTTTGTTGTCCGGCCCGGTACCCTGCCCCTTCCCTCTCAGGACCACAGCTCCCGTCCTGGCCTCTGGTCCTCGCCCCGGTGTCCTGGTTTCTTACGTAGTTGATTCTCTCTAGTCTCCTGGACTTGCCCCCAACCCCGTGGCCCCTGTCCCTCTCCTCCTCTCTGTGGCAGTTTCATATTTGCTAAGACGAATTTGCTCATTAAACATTTTGTTGTATTTTACTTTATGGAGCTGTTAAGTGTCCCGTGTGTGTGAACCCTTCGCTCTCCAGGTCTTGGGGGTTCCCTGGGCCCCAGGCTGGGGCCTGGCTCTGGGAGGCCCAGCTGTCAACCCCGGCGTGGGTGCCTCTGCCCTTTGGCGCCGCCGAGGTGACAACTCGCCTCCGTGGCCTGCCGCGCTGGGACGGGCCGGGGCGTGGCCCTGGGGAGCAGAGGGCAGTGAACTGACCTAGCAGACAGCGGGGAGTGTGGGTGGGGGGGCAGCCGGCTGGCCTGGTGGGCCCAAGAGCTCAGGTCGCCCAAGGCACCGCCGGCGGTGGCGCGTGGCCCGGGGGCCCAGAGCTTGCGCGCGGAGGTGGTCTGGAGACGATGCTGTTCCCGCTGTTTCCAACCAGACTCTCCCTGCGTCCCGCCCCTATGTCGGCTCGCGGCGGCGGGCGGAAATGAGGCAAAAGGTACCCGGCCATGGCGCCCGCGCGCCGGAAATGACGACACGCGGGAGGGCGGGGCTAGGATGTGGCGATTGCGCAGACTCGCTGCAGGCAGGACGGCCGGGTGGGTCGCGGGGTCATTTCCGCTTCCGGTCCGTCGCCTTCTTCGGTTGCTTCCCGTCCGCTCGGCGGCTCCCCTCCCCCGCCCGGCTCTCCGCGCCCCTCCCGGGCGGCGGGGCGGCGGGGCCGTCGACGTGCAGCCCTCCGTGCGTCCGCGCGTGCGCCCGAGCGCGGCTCCGCGTCCGCCGCCCGAGGCCCGGCACGCGCCCCGTGACACCGAGGCCGAGCGGGGGCAGGAGGCTGCCCGCCATGAGCCCCCAGAGCGCGGCGTGAGCAGCCCGAGGTGAGCGCGGGCGGGGAGCGGGGGGCGGGCGGGCGCGCTCTGGTAGCTCCGCGGCTTTCGTGTGTCTGTGCCCGCCCGGCCTGGACCGCCCTCGGCTCTCCGCCCTCCCGCGTTTGCCTCCCGCGGGCCCCGCCTGGGCCTCGCCGGTGCTCGTGTCCGTGTGTGTCTCGGCGTTTCCACAGAGCGCTCATCCCTGTGTGTCTGTACCGGTCTTGTGCTTTTCTGTCACGTGTCGGCGTCGGAGGGTCAGAACTAATGCCAGTGTCTCCGGTCTGTGCCTCTCTCCCTGCCGTCCTCCCGTGTCATGTTTGTCCTGGTGCTCGTCTCTTCCAGCCCCGAGTCCCTCTCGGCGGGTCTGTCGCTTGGTCTGGAATCTGGCCTTCCTCCCAGGTTCATGAGTGAGGCGTGAAGAGCCCGACTCTGCAGTGAGAGGCCCACTTTGTGCCACCCTGTAATATTTATAAGCTGACCAGACAGTTCCCTAGTCTTTAAAATAGTAGGGCAGCCGTGCCTCATAACGGAGGTGATGCTGCCCCTCGCCCCTAGCCTGTCCTTAGCTGCTGGGAGCTCTGGTTCCCATTAGTACTTGTAGATTTTCTGTTCCACACGGTTAAGGTTTGATATCGTTTGATATCTGAGTAACTCTTGGAGAATTTTGCCATATCATTTGTCTTTTATTTGATCTTGTAATTTTGTTTGGGTCAGCCAATTGTGAAAAACCTAGTCTCCTTCTTAGGCATACCCATGAAGTCTTAGCTTTGCTGTGTTGAGTTTTTCTTCTAACGTCCTTTAGTATAAACACACTGTGTTAAGATAGCACATATTCTTTCGAAAATGTTTTTTTTCTGATGATGAAAATCAGCCAGTGTTATTGAGCTCTTATTATCTGTGGGTCGGGGAGTTGAGTACTTTATGTTCCCATTGTATTTAATCAACAAACCCGGCAGCTGGAAATCCTTTCCTTTATTTCAGAGTTGAGCAAACTGAATCCCAGGGAGGCCAGAATTTGGACCCAAGTTTCGTTGTTCTTTCCCTTTTTCTTGTCTGATTTCCCAGTCCCAGCTTAGCCTGTTGGTTTCTGGGTCTCTGTGTTCTCTCTTTGCCTCCCTGCTTCACTCCGGTCTCGTTTCTTTATCTGTCGCTGTGTCTTTGCCCAGGTTTCTCTGTGTCTTTTCTCTCCTCTCTCTCTCCTTTCCTCTCAAAGGCCCTTGCTCTGTCGCACACAAGCGCCGTGTCTTCGTGTGTCTGGCTGGGCCTGACTCTAGCCCTGGCCATCTCTCTCCAGCCGTTCACAGCCGTCTCCGAGTGCCTGGCTCCCCTGCGTTCGGGGCAGGGACTCAGGTGGTAGGAGGCCTCCACAGGAGAGGCTGCGGGCGATGGTCAGAGCCTGCTCTGGGACCCGGCTGCCCCGGGGGAGGCCCAGGCCTGGCTTCCTCCCTGTGAGGCATCCACAAGTCACGCACGGTCTGTGCGGCGGAGCAGAGGCGCAGGCGTGGCCTGGGGCGAGGCTGTGGAGGGTTCACGGATCCCCGTCCCCCTCTTCTGTTTCTTCTTGTCGCCCTCCCCTCAGCACAGGTTAAGTTAAAGGGACCTGTTTTGGAGCCTGAGGTGGCCTGGGACGGAGCCTGCGCCGCCTGCCTAGTGTGTGACCTTGACTGGGCGCTTAAGTTCTGTGACCCGTCTCCTCCTGTTAGAACCTGGTGTTGGTGTTAGATGAGATCACGCGTGTCCCATGCTCCCTGAGTGCCGGGCACACCTCCGGGGCCCAGCCAGGGGGCTGCACTCTTCCTTATCTCCCCCCGGCGGGACACCACGTCCCCCTCCCCACCTCCTGGCCCTCTCCCTTTCTCGGCCTCCTCCCTGTGTGCCCCCGTTTCTGCCCCCACCTGCTCTGGAGGTCTCTCCTGCCCGCCCCCCCGTCCCTTCCTTCCTGCTCCGTTTACTGAGTGGCTCTTCCGGGCCAGCTCTTCTGCCGGGAAAAGCCTCGTCCGTCCAGAGCTACATGGTTGCTGCCCCCACAGGCTCCGGGGGCGGCCAGCCCGAGTCAGACATGCTTAGGAAATCACGAGGACAAGCCCTGGTGTGGGGGTGGGTTGGGCTGGAGGTTCCTGCTGAGCCTAGTGGAGGACGGGAGGAGGAACGGGGTGGCCGTCTCAGGACCCACCCACGGGGACAGCGCGCGTCCCGACCCCCGGCTTCCCTTGCGGTGTCTGGACTCCGTATAGAGGCCCCATCTTACAGAGGAGAAAACTGAGGCTCCAGAGGTGCGAGCTAGGAAGTGTTAGCTGGGGTGTGCCCCAAGGACCCTTGGCCCCCTGCACGCTCTGCCACCAGAGCAGGAAGGTGCTGGGCATGATTGAGGAACTGAGAGACAGTGGGGTGACTCAGGCAGAGCCTCGCCGGTTGTGGCAGGAACCCCGTCCTGCGCCTCAAGGGCCAGGCGGCTGCAGGCCCCACGCCTGGTTGTGAAGGTCCTCTCCACCCCCTAGATGCGGTGACCCGCCAGTTGCTGCCACGCCGCCTCCCCCGTCCTGTTGCCCGGCTCTGCTCTCCCCGGGGGCCCGCCCCCACCCCCTGCCACCATGTCGACCTCCTCGCTGCGGCGCCAGGTGAAGAACATCGTCCACAACTACTCGGAGGCTGAGATCAAGGTGCGTGAGGCCACGAGCAACGACCCCTGGGGCCCGTCCAGCTCGCTCATGTCCGAGATCGCCGACCTCACCTACAACGTGGTTGCCTTCTCCGAGATCATGAGCATGATCTGGAAGCGGCTCAACGACCACGGCAAGAACTGGCGGCATGTCTACAAGGTCAGTGTGTGTGGGGGGCCCGCCGGGCAAGGGGGGCGGCTGACTGGGGGGCACCCGGAGGCAGGCCCACTTTCCCAGTTTCCGGGAGGAACTGGAGTTCTGTGTCTTTTTAGTGAAGGCAACAAACATAACGATTTTAAGAATTTTTAGTTTCGTGGTTTTTTCTCCTTATGGAGTTAGGGCCATTGTTTAAGGTAGTGCTGGGCCGCAGTGGCTGCTTTGTTGCGGAGCACGGGCTCTGGGACATTTAGGCTCGTGCTTGTGGCGCTTGGGCTTAGTTGCTCTGCAGCGTGTGGGATGGACCACATGCCACCTGGACCAGGGATGGAACCGTGTCTCTTGCATTGGTAGCTGGATTCTTATCCCCTGTGCCATCAGGGGAGCCCCAAGTCTTGTGAACTTTGAAGAAGGGGCAGGTTCTAGGCTGGTCCGCTCTCAAGGCCTACGTGGATGTTCCGTGTCCACTCTCATGTGCCGCAAGCCCAGCCCCCTCCACACCTCCTGTCATCCCTGGGGTCCTCTGTGCATGGGGCTCCAGGCAGGGGGTAGTAGCCCCAGGGAGAGTGGGGGTCATGGGACGGCTCCGTATCTTTGCTGCGGTGGTGTTCACGCAGCTACGTCTCATTTCCAGAACTCAGAGCTGCATGAGAGAGAGTTTTACTGTAAGTCATTTCCTGCTTTTAAAAAGGAAAACAAGTCTGGGTTTTAGGGATCATTCCCCATTAAGAGAACAAAGGTTTGTTACTTTTAAAAACCCCACACTCCCAAGTGTTTAAGTTCGGGCTGATGATAGGGGACATAACTGGCTAGCTGGTGGTGATTTTTGAGTGGCTTGCACCGTCTGCTCTTTCACACATGGTGGGGATGACTGTCCAGGTGTGCTTGCCATTTCCCAGAACCGGGATTTCTGGGCCCATGCTCGTGCCCCGACCCCGTGCTGTGCATGTGGCCCCTATTCAGTGCACAGACAGACAGACCCCGGGCTTCGGGGGAAGGGAACTCGGTTGCACACGGCCCTCTCCCGTTTCACTGCTGCTCTGGGGGCCTGGGGCCTGGTGTCCCAAGGCGGGTCCGGGAGTGGCCAGGGCTGGGCTGAGGCCTACCTCTGGATAGTGGACTCCTGGGCCCAGGAGTGCTGAGGAGTCCCATCCATGAACTTGAGTGGTCAAGGTTCTGCTCTGTGTGGGGTGGGCAGCACAGGGAGGCGCTGGTCTCATGGCCCGGAGCCCGCGCTGGCCCGGCCACCCGGCCCGGGGAGGCTGCAGGGCTGCTGGCTCCCTGCCATGCCCCGCTCAGCTCACTGATTGCCCGAGGCACTTGTTGGGGAGGGACAGGGCCTGGTGACTGGGCTGTGGGTGAGGGCGGTGGAGGCACTTTCTCCAGGGCTGCCCCTGCACCGGATGGAGGCGTGCAGGTTTGCAGCGAAGCCCACCAGCTGTGGCTGCAGCCGCGCTTGGTGTGAGGGAAGTGGCTGTTGGCTTGTGGCCTGCATGGGGCTGCGCTCAGGATGGGACCCTGGCCCCCGCGGGGCGACCTGCTGAGCCCTGTTGGCGTGTGCCCATGGCTGGGATCCCTGGGGCAGCCCGCTGGCCCCTCTGTGTGCCCGGGGTGGGGTTAGGTAGCTCGTCTCCCAGGGACACGGCACCTGAGGTACTGACGGAGACTCCCGGGGCTGCGGTCACTGATGCCCGCTTCCTGTGCGGAGGGTGAGGTGTGGCGGCTGCATGGCGCTCACATGTGTCCCTCCCCTAGGGGTTAGGTCGTCCCTGTGCTCACACACTGCAGTTCCAAAGTGCTCAGAGCCCTGAGCGTTCTGAGGCTGGTGCCAGGGCTGCTTCTGGACTGGGCTGCGGTGGTTGCCCTGGTGTGCGGGCCCCCGGAGCATGGTGTTGGCATCCCCTTCCCTCGGGGACTGCTGTCCTGTGTGGGCGTGACCTCGGGAAGCCGCTGAACCCCAGGGTGTGGCTGGCCCGGGGGGTCAGGAGCCTGTGGTCCCCATGCGGTGCGAGGTGTAAACACCTCTGGGTAAGTTAAAGACTAACCTCCGGCAACCTGGTAACCGTATCGACACACCTCCGGGAGCCGTGCCAGACCTTAGCTGGGCTCCCAGGGAGGTGGTGGAGACGTGACCTGGGTGAATTCCAGCGTGGCCCTGGGCTGGCCCCTCTGCTGACGTGGCAGCCCAGGGCGGTGCAGTAGGTCTGGGAGGCCCGGGCGTCACCTGCAGACTGCGTGTGCCCTCTGCCTGAGGACTGTGGCCGGGGCCTCCTGCAGCGCCTGGACAGACCCAGCCCTCCCTGGCTCTCAGAGGCCTTGCCCGGGGTGTGGGCTGCGGGGTATTCTCATCTGACTTGTTGGGAAGGAAGTGTGTCCCCATGTCATAAAATGAGAAGATCCCAAAGGTTGTTTCTCCCTCCCTCTGAGGCTGTGGTCCTCCAGTCGTGCCAGGCGGGTGTGGAGTCCCTGCCTCAGACGACATTTGCTAGGCTCCTGGTATGCACTGAGCACCTGAGTGTGACCTTCCGGGTCCAGCCGCGTGGCCTTTGTCTTCGTTTTTTTGAAACAGCAGGTCTGTGCTGTGCAGGGACACCTGCATGGGCTGCGGGCCAGGCCTGCCTTTCCCCCCGCTGTGCCTTGAGACACACGGAGGTCGCACGCACCGCAGTTCGTCCTTGTCACCCAGGGGCGCCGTGCCGTGCCGTCATCACCCACCTTGTTCACAGCATCTTCGTCCCCCAAGTCCGGGCTCTGGGTTTGCCTGCTTCGATGCTTCTGTGAGCTAGCTGGTGCACTCTGTTCTTGGGGCTCGGCTCCTGCTGCCCAGGGGGCTGTTCTCCAGGTCCCGCTGGGGGCACTGGTGCTGCTGGGCCCTGGGTGACGAGGCAATGCCCCTGCAGGCCATGACGCTGATGGAGTACCTCATTAAGACGGGCTCGGAGCGCGTGTCACAGCAGTGCAAGGAGAACATGTACGCTGTGCAGACGCTGAAGGACTTCCAGTACGTGGACCGCGATGGCAAGGACCAGGGCGTGAATGTGCGTGAGAAGGCCAGGCAGCTGGTGGCCCTGCTGCGTGACGAGGACCGGCTGCGGGAGGAGCGTGCCCACGCGCTCAAAACCAAGGAGAAGCTGGCGCAGACTGCCACAGGTGAGCGGGGGTCACTGCGGGCTGGGATCACGGCGAGACTCCAGCGGCCGGCCGGGGGTTTCTCTGCTGACCATGGTCAGGGTGGAGCAGTGCAATGCTGGGGGCAGGGGCTGCAGGGGAAGGCTGCTGCTCCCTTTGGTCTTCACCCGCGTTTTCTCTCCAGCCTTTGCTCACTCACCCCTGGTGCCCAGAGCGGGGTGGGGCCAGCTGTGCAGGCTGTCCCCTCCCAGCATCTAGCCCTGGGCCCAGCCCTGGAGCCCGAGATCCCTGGCTCCCCAGTGGGAGCCATCGGGAGCTTTCCAGCCCTGGAGAAGGGGGAGGAGGCCATTCATCCCTCAACTGAGAGCCGGAGCTTAGGCCTCTGGCTCAGAGGTCTTCAGGGCCCTGCCCCTCACCAGCTGACTTCTGCCCAGGCCCTCAGGGCCGTCCCTCCGCGCCCCGGTCGTTCCTCCAGGTGGGGTCACCTCACTGTTCCTCAGCCACGGAGTCTGCATCCCACTGGGGCACGGGAGCGTCTCAGACTCTGCCCTCTGTTGGGTCCCATCTTCTCGGGGTCTCAGTGGCTGTGTTCCCTCAGCTTCCTCTGCAGCCGTGGGCTCCGGACCCCCGCCCGAGGCGGAGCAGGCCTGGCCACAGAGCAGCGGGGAGGAGGAGCTGCAGCTGCAGCTGGCGCTGGCCATGAGCAAGGAGGAGGCCGACCAGGTACCGGTGCGGCGCTGTGGGGTCGCAGGCCGCGGGTCTGAGTCCGCTCTGTTTCCATCTCCACGCCTCGCCTCCGCCCCTCCAGCTCTCCCTCTCCGCCCCCCTCCTCTCTGGAGGACCGGCCCCACCCCAGCTTGTCTCTGCTGTTCTTCACCAGGTCGGGGCCCTGACTCTGTGTCTCGTGCTCGGTCTGGCCCAGCTCTGTCTCCCTCCTCGCGTGTGTGCATGTTCACGCTCTCTCCCCTCACCTCCCCGGCCCCGCCCACCACCTGGTCCCGCCCCTCACACTCTGGCCCCGCCCTTCACACACCTTCCGCGGCTCCGCCTCCTCTCTGACCCCGCCCCCTCGTGCTCTCTCTCCCCGGCCCCGCCCCCTCACGCTCTCTCTCCCCCAGCCCCCGTCCTGCGGCCCCGAGGATGACGCCCAGCTCCAGCTGGCCCTTAGTTTGAGCCGCGAGGAGCACGATAAGGTCAGAGCAGCTTCCCCGACCACCAGGCTCCCCTAAGACCCTTCCTAGGTCCCCGCCCCCACACTCCTGCTGCAGCTTCTGTGGGACCCCTTGTCAGACCGGCTCAGACCGTGCCCCACCCCCACCCCACGGCGTGTGTAGCTGCTCTGGGCTGAGGGCGCCCGGCTGGCCACCGCCAGCACCCACCCCACGGGAGGAGACCCCTGTGTCAGGCGCCCCTGCCCCCGTCTGTCCCCACACAGCACCCTCACTCCGACCTCGCCCCGCCCCCGTGTCCCTTCACATCACACCTTTGTCCACATCCCATTGTAATTTTCAGTTGCCTTGTTTGGGTGGGGGGTTCTGGGGCCATGCATTTGGGGGAGGGGGCGCAGTGAGAGTCCAGTCACCCAGAGTCTGACCCCTCCCCGCCTGCCGCTCCGGGTGGATCAGGAGGAGCGGATCCGCCGTGGGGACGACCTGCGCCTGCAGATGGCCATAGAGGAGAGCAAGAGGGAGACGGCAGGCCAGGAGGAGGTGAGTGTGGCCCTAGGCCAGCCTTGGCCAAAGGTGACTTCAGTGTGCACACAGCTCCCTGCTCCTGGGAGAGGGGGCATAGCTAGGGGCCCCCTCCGCATCCAGGGGGACCTGGCTCAGCCCAGGGACAGCCCGGGATCGGTGTGTGCTCTGCTGTGCTGCTTGGAGCCCATGAACTGGGGCAGGGCAAGGGGGCCTGGGTCGGCCCGGCGAGGACAGGGCCCAGGGCGGCTTTGGCCTTGGTCCTCAGTTCTGCAGGGCTGGTTGGCGGTCTGGGTTGGTGGGGAACGGTGTGTCTGTGTAGGGGCCTACTGACGGCTGTGAGGAGAGCGATGGCGGGGCCCCGGGGAAGGAGGGCTGGGGGCTGTGTGGGGCGGGGAGGCGGCGGGCAGAGCAGAGCCGGGCAGAGCAGAGCCTGTCAGAGCAGCCGGCGGCGGCGTCCGCCCCCACTTCCCTCTAGTCCGCGGAAGCTCAGCCTCCTGGTGGGCCGCCTCCCTCCCCCTTTCTCCTCCTGCTAAAAAGAAAGGGTGTCTTTTATTTTTAGGTCTGGTCTGGGGTCATCTCCACCTCTCTTTCTGTTCTGGGCACTTCTCTGTACCTGCGGATCCCCTCTCTATCCCCCAGGGTCCCCTCTCGAAGTCTGGGGTCCCCTCCTCCTCCTGGGTACTCTTTTCTACCCTCCCCACGGGGTGCCCTCTGGGTCCGGGGTCCCCTCACCTCTCGCTTTCTTTTCTCCTGCAGTCATCCCTCATGGATCTTGCTGACGTCTTCACGGCCCCGGCTGCTGCTCCTGCCACTGATCCCTGGGGGGCCCCTGTGTCCATGGCTGCTGCCCTCCCCACGGCTGCCCCCGCCTCGGACCCTTGGGGGGGACCTCCTGTCCCTCAGGCTGCTGATCCTTGGGGGGGTCCAGCCCCTACGCCGGCCTCTGGGGACCCCTGGAGGCCTGCTGGCCCTGCAGGGCCCCCAGCTGACCCTTGGGGGGGGACCCAGGCCCCTGCGGCTGGAGAAGGACCAGCACCTGACCCGTGGGGGGGTTCCGATGGTGAGACCCCCTGCCCCCAGTGTGCAGCCCTGGGGGTGGGGGACTGGTAGCTGTGGAGGTGGAGGTGGCCTCTGGGATGGGGGAATGGGGGCTAGGTGGGAGGGGCCGGGCCCGCGGCCGCAGGGACGCCTGACTTAGGGTGGGCAGAGGGGAGTGCCGGCGCCTCACACGCCTCCTTCCGGCCCCAGGTGGGGCCCCAGTTAGCGGACCCCCGGCCTCTGACCCCTGGGCCCCAGCTCCGGCCTTCTCAGACCCCTGGGGGGGGTCCCCTGCCAAGCCCAGCACCAATGGCACTGCAGGTAACTGGAGGGGAGCTCGGGGGGGGGGGGGGGGCAGACCCCTGGGTGTGTGAGGGGTCCGGTTCCTAGGTCCTAGGGTTCCTGGGTCCTAGGGAAGCTGAGTGCCATCTTGACCCCCGCACAGTGGTTGGGGGATTTGACACGGAGGCCGACGAGTTCTCTGACTTCGACCGCCTGCGCACGGCCCTGCCAGCCTCTGGGAGCAGCACAGGTGAGCCCCCACCCCTCCCGCGCTGGGCGTCCATTGCACTGTCGCCCTGGTGTTCAGAGACGAGCACGTGTCCTTTGACGTGATGGCAGGTTTGGTGGGGAGCCGCGCCCCCCTCCTCACCTGCCTGCTGGGGTTACTGCATACGGTGGGTGTGCTGCCCGCTGGCCTGGCCTGGCCTGTGCGCCCCGCTCCTGGGAGACCCCTGTGCTCTGTCCACGGCCGAGCAACGCTCACTTGGAGGCAGCAGGCCGGGATGTCATCCTTCCGCCTCTCTGCAGCTTTTTTTGTGCCTTTTCCCCAACATAGCTGGGGTTCTGCTATCTTTAAAAAAACAAAACCAGGCCCCGCGAAGGGTACTCGGTCCACCTGGCCCCACCCCGGTGGTCCCCACGTGTGTGCCAGTCTTCTGGGAGCTGTCCCCGCTGCTGGACCTGCACCTCCTCGCCCCTGAGGTGGAGGCCTGGCCCCTGGACCACGCCCGCCGCGGGTTGCTCGGGGCCCCTCTCCCGGGCCCTGCGTCTCGGGGTCTCCCCTGAGCCCCTCTGCGGCCCCTTCAGGGGAGCTGGAGCTGCTTGCCGGAGAGGTGCCCGCCCGCAGCCCTGGCGCCTTCGACATGAGCGGGGTCGGGGGCTCTCTGGCTGAGGCTGTGGGGAGCCCCCCGCCCGCCCCGACCCCCACGCCGCCCACGCGCAAGACGCCGGAGTCTTTTCTGGGCCCCAACGCCGCTCTGGTGGACCTGGACTCGCTGGTGAGCCGGCCGGGCCCCGCGGCGCCCGGGGCAAAGGCCTCCAACCCTTTCTTGCCAAGCGGTGAGTGTAGCTGCGGGGGCTGTGGGGCGCGGGGTCAAGGGCAGACCCCTGACTGCCTCGCCCTCCTCCCCGCAGGAGCCCCGGCCACCGGCCCCTCCATCACCAACCCCTTCCAGCCTGCGCCCCCCGCGACGCTCACCCTGAACCAGCTCCGGATCAGCCCCGTGCCCCCTGTCGCGGGAGCGCCGTCCACGTACATCTCTCCTCTCGGTGGGGGCCCTGGCCTGCCCCCTATGATGCCTCCGGGACCCCCGGCCCCCAACACTAATCCCTTCCTCCTATAATCCGGGGCGGGAGGGGCCTCCCCCATTCTGCTCCCTGGGAGACCAGTGTTGTGAGTGCATGTGAATCGGGGGACCCTGCCCCCCCAGCGCCCTTCCCCCTCCTGGGGCCCACTCACACTACAGCCTCTTCCTGTGTCCCCCACCCGCCTCCCTGAGAGAAACTGGACGCGGCTGGGGAGGGTGCTGGCCGGAGGAGGACCCTTCCCACGGCATTAGAAGGGGGAGGGGCAGCGGGGGGGCCCCCCGCCAGTTCCCCTCCCCCAGCCCCTGACTGGCCCTCAATCAGTGTTTGAGCCGCCTCCTCCCCTCACGCACCCCTCGGTGAATCCTCGGTGATGATTTTGGCAACTTCGGGAATAAATGGCAATTCTCACGGGCATGGAGCCCCCCGGTCCCACTCATGGGTCCTGTGGCCCCTTCCCCCAGGGGCCCGGGGCTCGCAGTCCGTCTGCCTCTTAGGGGCAGGGGGGAGCCTCGATTTCCCTGACTCCAGGTGCGTGGGGGATTCTGTGTCGGGGGTGGGAGGGGGCTCCGTGGGTGGTTGGGCTGCGGCCCCCTGGCAGTCTGGAGAGCTGATGGAGGTGGGGCGTGGACGGTGTCGATAGTGGGGCTGGACTTGTGGGTTGTTGGTGAGGACTCCGTGTGTGCACACATGCACACCCGCCACCTGGGGCGCAGGACCCTGGGCCCCCAGAAAGAGCGCTCGGGTGACTGGGCTTCGGGGGGAACCCCACTGCACTCGAGGGGCTAGGTCCCACCGTGGGGTGCTCCTGCAGCTGTTCTCTCAACTGGCTCTGGCTTCAGGGACACATGGGCCGGGTGCCCCGAGATCAGCTGGCCCACGTCCTTTCCCAGAAGGTGCCCCGCTCTGGGTGAGGGCAGGGCAGACCTCCAGGGTGCAGGGTGGCCTGCACGGACGCCCGGGCTTCCCCGCTGGACCACCCTCTGACGTCTGGGGGACTGGCGGGTCCTCGACACTACAGCTATCTCTGCGCGCCCGGTGCCGGACGGACGGAAGAGGGGCCACCCCGCTGCCCCAGGGAGGGTGGAGACCCAGGGAACTTGCTCCGGCCAGTTGAGTTTGGCCGGAGGTGTTCTGCGGGGAAGCGGGGAGGGGTTCCGGTGAGTGTAGACTGGCAGGACACGCTTCCTGTCCGCAGGGCGCCCACATCCTCAGCACCGCCCATACTTACCTGCCCTCCCCTGCACCTGCTATGGTCCCTAACTCCCCCCCCCACAGCCCCTGGACCCCACACATGGAGCCCCTTGGTCCCCCCAAACCCCGATGGTAGGATGAAGGTAGGTATTCCAGAGGCTTTTCACCAAAAATACGTTTCTTTTGCCGTCTTTAAATTCCCTATTGAGCGTGTCTTGCTTTATTCTCCTCTGCTCAGTTGTTCAGTCGTGTCTGACCCTTTGCGACCCCACAGGATGTAGCCCACAAGGCTCGTCTGTCCATGGGATTCTCATCCAGGCAAGGATACTGGAGTGGGTTGCCATGCCTTCCTCCAGGGTATCTTCCTGACACGGGGATTGAACCTGCATCTCTCACGTCGCCTGCATTCGTGGGTGGATTTTTTAATGCTGAGCACCAGGGAGGCCCCCTGGGCTAATTCTTTATTTCTTCCAGCTTATTTTACTTCTGTTTGATCACTTAAGAGTTTCCCTGAGTGCTGTTTAACGTGTTCCTTAAAATACAGTTTTAACTGATGCTTTCCAGCGCAGGAAACTGTAGAGAGGAGGACCCGCCCCCTACTGTCTGTGCTCAACGTTTGTCCAACCTCCCCCAGATCCAGTTTCCTCACAGCCCCTCCCCTGGAGAATTTTGGAGATTGCACTCTGGCTAGGAACGGTTTGGTGTTAGTTTGTATGTGGTGGGGGGACCCTACAGATGTGCCTGTAGCTCAGGCACAGAATCTGCCTGTGATGCAGGGGGCCAGGTTTTGATCCCTAGGTGGGGAAGATTCTCTGGAGAAGGGAATGGCAGCCCATTCCAGTGTTCTTGTCTGGAGAAGCCCATGGACACAGGAGCCTGGTGGGCTATGATCCAGGGGGTTGCAAAGAGTTGGACACGACTGAGCACACATAACTTCAATCGTTATAAAGAGAAAATGATTGTTTAAAAAATGTGAATTAAGCTAGGTGCTAGAAATGGATGGATGTGGTTGGAGCTCCAGCCAGACCCCTTTTCCTGTAGCATGCCACACAGCCCCGCCTGCAGACTGACTTGCGGGTCTCCAAGAGCTGCCCCCACAGAGAGCAGCAACCTGACACTGCAGACCAGGAGAAAATACTTGCCAATCTGACACTGGAAAGGATTCAACATTCAGAATGTATAAAATACTCCCCCAAACGAACAACAAAAACAACCCCATACAAAAATGTGCAAGGACTTGAAAAATGACATTTCTCCAAAGACATACAAACAGCCAGCAAATACTTGAAAAGGTGCTTGGCATCATTAGCTGTTGGGGAAGAGCTGATGAAAACCACAGATAGCACCTCACAGCTGCTAGGGTGGCTACAGTCAAGAACTGGGAAATGGCACATACTGGAGAAGATGTGGAGAAACGGGGACGCCTGTGCATTGCTGGTAGGACTAGGAAATCGAGCAGTGGCTGTGGAAATGTGTGGCGATTTCTCCAAAGGTCACACACACAGATAGCCAGGACCCAGCTGTGTCTCCCAGGTGTACATGAAACTAAGCTGAAACCGGGGACGTGACAGACACCTACACATCCATGTTCACTATTCACAACAGCCAGCAGACAAGACCACACAAGTGTCCATCAGTGACTGAGTAGGTCGATGAAACGTGTGTATGTAGAACAGACTAGATTTCAGCCATAAAATGTGGAAGTTTGGTATCTGCCACAAGGTGGAACGACCTTGAGAACATTATGCTTAGGGAGACAGGGCACCTACAGAAGGACAAACAGCACTATGACTCGGCGTACATGGAGTACCTGGAGCAGGCAAATCTGTAGAGACAGAGTAAAACAGGACGGTCTGGGCTGAGTAGAGAGAAGGGCCAGTGATTGTTTTAATGATACCAAGCGTCTAGGTGGTGGTGATGGCTGCCCACATTGCGAGTGTGTTGATTGCCACTGCATTATACACTTGAGGATGGTTAAAGTCGTAAGTATGGTGTTAGGCATGTTTAATAACAAAAAAATATAAAAACGGGTAAGTGGTAGATGACTAAATACAGCAATCATGGATGGTACAGAAACTGACTTCTGTACATTTAATCTTCGACAGCAAGGAGATCAAACCAGTCCTAAAGGAGATCAGTCCTGAATATTCACTGAAAGGACTGATGCTGAAGCTCCAATACTTAAGCCATCTGATGTGAAGACGTGACTCATTAGAAAAGACCCTGGGAAAGATGCTGGGAAAGATTGAGGGCAGGAGAAGGGGACGACAGGATGAGGTGGTTGGATGGCATCACCGACTCAACGGACGTGAGTTTGAGCAAACTCTGGGAGATAGTGAAGGACAAGGAAGGATGGCATGCTGCAGTCCGTGGGGTCTTAAAGAGACAGAGTCACCACTTAGCGACTGAACAACAACAGCAAACCTTTCAACAGTGATTTCAACAACTCACGAACAGAACTGAGGGGATCCAGAGTCCGTAAGGATCAAGAGGAAGGGGCTAAAAGTGGGGAAGCAAAGCCAGAATAAGAGTGGCCTGCATCAATCACAGACAAGACTCCAGAAGAATAGTGGTGTAAAACTTGAAAGTGGAATTCAGTATGTAAAAGTTGACAAAGGTGACCACCAGCATCAGGGTGGTGTGGGCGGCTCTGGTCTCCGGGGGGCATCTGTGGTGTCCAGTGGGGGTGTGAATATACTGCACCCTCTGGTGGTGTCTGAGCAGGAGAAGTACCATGGAGCCACTGGACCAGACCATGAGGGTAAGAAACACGGCATCCGAGGTGGACCACAGGAGGACAATGGCTGCATTGGGACTTGATGAACAGAACCACTTCCCTTGATTGTCGGTATCATTTCCTGTGTCCTGTGGACCAGTGACTGCCACAGGAACAAAGATAGTCATTAAGAGACTGAGCATCCAGCAGACCCAACAGGAAGGGCCAGTGACCTTGGGGGCCCTTCCTCTGAGCATCACCCACTCCGCTCTCCTGGGGGTGAGAGTGAAGGACAGATAGGTGCTCAGGACACAGGTGGAGCACAGGGTGGTGCCTCGAGCCACTCTCTGTATATAATACACAAACTTACACCCGAGACTGGACAGGGGCTTCCTCAAAACAAAAACTGCAATGGCAGTGTGAGGAATGCCAGGGGAGAGAACCAGGAGGCTGGCCAGGGCCAAGTGTGTGAGAATCACATCTGTGCCTCCTTTTCCGGTCAAGCAAGACTGTAGACATGCTGTGGAAGAAAAGGAAGACATTACCCAGAGCCCCCAACCACCACCTGGAATAGAAAGCTAGTTTTCACAGCCGCCTCCCCTAGTGTTCTCGGGGCATCTCTGTAAAAAGACATGGAGGGGACGTCAGAGTGGCCTGGAGCGGAAAGGGGGCTGAACTGGTGCTGACACCAGCAGTCTTCACATAGAACCAACAGTGGGCAAGAATTCTTGATCTCTTCCTCTCCTGAGAAGGAGACACTGTCATACTCCACAGGAGGAGCTCAACCTGGAGAATCTACACATGACACCACTTACTCTTTTCGCTATCATTATTTTGTATTTATTTCCATTTACCTGTATATCCTGATCCTCCACCTGAAGGTAAGGTCCATGCACTTAGGAACCAGGTCTGTCCTGTTCAATAACATGGTTGACCAATAATAGGTGTTAAATAACATGTACTGAGTATATGAATGTGTTACAGGACACATATGCAAGGATGTTCTCCACACCCCTTAGTTGAGCTTATAAGATGGTCTAATTTTAACAGAGTGTGCAAGTGAGTTATAGCAAGCTCCTATTTCATCAGACTTACTGGACACTAAATAACTTTTAAAAATGAGTCTTCAGGACTTCATGGACTTCAGCTTTCCAGGTCCTCACTCAAGGAGCTCATTCAAGTCATCACTCCATCCTAACAGGACTGAATAGGAAGAAAATTCTTGCATCATGAAGACAGGAGAGACAACGGGCACCACTGCCTCCAAGACTGGAGAGACGGACAGTGACTAGCGGGGCTCAAGGTTCTGGAGCAGACTCATGATGGAGACACCTTGCGAATAAGGCCTGCCAGGACGAGAAATGCTGCAACATAACTGATGGGGAAAAAACTCCCTTTGTGCTTTCAGTGGGGAATGGAGGAAGAAACCATTTTCAAATACACCAGAGTGTGGGGTTCTTCTTACAAGGTCTGCCTTCAGGAGAGACTTAACTGGAGCCTAAGCAGCCGGGGTCTTCTCAGAGCCTGACTGACCTGGGAAGGGAAATCCCCAGCATCCAGCCCACTCTAGCCATGCTGTCCCATCCAAGGGGGAGAAAAACATGGAGAAACAGGTTCACAGTCCAGAGGCACAGGCTCACGGACCAACTGAGACCTCATCGTAGGAGGTGGACGCTCCCCTCTCCCCACACCTCACCACCACATTGCTAAGGTTTATTAACAGTTCCTTTAACCCAGTACACTATGTCCAGATATCAAGAAAACATTCCTAGGCATGCTACAAGGCAAAGAACAGTTTGAAGACACAGAGCGAGCATCAGACGCAGACACGGCAGGACTGTTGGGATGGTCAGACCTGGAAGGTGAATCAACTATGATCACTGTGCTGAGGGCTCTAGTGGATAAAGCAGACACGTGCGGGAACAGCTGGGCAATGAGAGCAGGAGAGGGGAATTCTAAGGAAGAACTAGGAAGAAATGCCAGAGACCAAAGCACTGTCTCAGAAATGAAGGATGCCTTTGATGGGCTTGTTAGTAGGTTGGAGGGAATGTTAGTAGATGTGGAAAGAGTGTCTGAGCTTGAGGGTCTATCAATAGAAATCTGCAAACTGCAAGGCCAGGACAGAGACTTAACACAAAATGGAGTATCCAACGGCTGTGGGAGAAGTACCAAGGGTGGAACACGTGCACAGTGGGACTATCAGAAGGCAAGATAGAGAAAAAGAAAAGAAATATTTGAAGCAACAATGAGAATTTCCCCCCAAAACAATGTCAACACCAAACCACCGATCCAGGAAGCCCAGAGAACCCTAAAGAGGATAAATGCCTTCTCCCCAAACCATATTTGCAGGCATGTCATATTCAAAATAATATATGTTCAAATACCCAGTATTCTTGCCTGGAGAATCCCATGAACAGAGGAGCCTGGTGGGCTCACAAAGAGCGGGTCACAGAGTCAGACACAACCGAGCAACTGAACAGTAATGCAGCCCGTCAAGCTCTGGTGACGGAAGAAAGTGGAGATGCCACTGTCCTGCCTGTGTAGAGACTCAAACATCCCTCTGCTCTGGGGCACACATGTCCCTAAGTGCACACATACTGCTGGACACCAGGCTGACCTCACGTGACACTTGCTGAATTCACAAATGCCTCCGTGCTGTGGACCCTGCTCTCTCAACTCTGCCTTCTGGAGAAATCTGAGATGTGAAGACATTCCATAAACTGGACCCACCTCCAGGCCACTAGGTTCTCCTGTGGCCTCCACTGACCGCTCAGCTGTGGAGTGAGGCCCCTGTGGGGGCTTTTATGGGGGACGGTCCCTCCTCCCTCCTTACTTACATCCCACCTCTCCTCCTCAATCCCATCAGAATTTATTTCTGGAATAAGTGAGATTTTATTGAGGACATAGGGAGTTTACCACAAGGAAAGGTGAACAGTTTATCCTGGCAGCAGTTTTATTTTTGTTAATGTTGAAATAATTGTCCAGGTCTATGATGGCGCTTCTCCTACCCAGGGTGACCTGTCAGCAAAGCAAAACTTAGATAAATCTCACCCCTGTAAGTGTTTCCCTGGACCAGAAATGCAGTGTGTCCAGTCAGCCAACCCCTGAGCACTGTACACATTTCCTGGTTTCTCCTCACACCAAACGAGTTCCACCATGTGGTCCCAGACCATCAAATGTTTTTCATCTTACAGGCTGGTTCTTTATTCTTTATTCTATAAAAGTCTCCTTTTTCTTCAGCTGTATTTTGCAGTGTTTTGAATGGGGGGCTATTTCATGACATGTTAAAGTTTATCACCTAAAATGCTTCCTTTCATCACTTTGAACAACATAAAGTATTATTTTAATACATGCACCCCAGTGTTCATAGCAGCACCGTTTGTAATAACCAAGCAACCTAAATGTCATTGACAGATGAGTGGATGAAAAAGAGGTGGTGCATATATAATGGAATATTACTCAGCCATAAAAAGGAAAAAAATTGGGTCATTTGTAGAGATGTGGATGGACCCAGAGTCTGTCATACAGGGTGAAGTGAGTCAGAAAGAGAAAAACAAACACTGTACATTAATGCTGGTTGATTGTTAAATAAAAATTTACTGGAATTCAGGGATGCCTTACAATGATCCCGCACTACAATGACAACAGAAAGTATGTGTGATGCAGAACGTGGGACTCAACAGCCCAAAACAGTTACATTCTGACTCTGCTGCTGCAGCTCGGTGAAGGCAGTGGGGCTTCCAGCTCCACCTCCCACTCTGCCTCAAAGCCCCTGGTGCAGCCGGCCCTGGGACAGCCACACACTGCCCACTGGATCCCAGACGCTCCTGCTGTCTTAGGTTTCCTGCTGAGTAGGTGTCAGGCTTTAAAATCTAATCTTAGGGATAATTCTTTCACACTGTGCTTCACCAGATAACTTGTTTTATTTTATTCTGGATATGTAGATTTCAAAGACACTACTTGATCCCTAAAAATACAATTGGAACCCACGTTTTCAAGCACACAAAACTACCGCCAATAGTAACAAAACCCCACTCACATACACCTCGGGAACACCTTGTCTGATTTCAACTCTCATTTACACTGAGATGGATCTAGTTTTGTCGATAGCCCCCTCGTATGTCCTTTCCCTGGAGAATTTAAAATAATTGTCCTCTAAGCTGGAACTTTGATGCTGCTGTTGAGAAATACACCATGACATATTCAGCAGGAAACTGTGCTGCATGCAGTCAATATGTTCAGAGGCGAATGAACTTAGGGGGAGACTCATGATAAAATGGGTTTCCCTGGTGGCTCAGCGGTAAAGAACTCGTCTGCTGATGTAGGAGACGTGGATTTGATCTCTGAGTTAGGAACATCCCCTGGAGGAGGAAATGGCACCCACTCCAGTATTCTTGCCTGGGAAATCCCACAGACAGAGGAGCCTGGTGAGCTACAGCCATGGGGTGGCAAGAGTCGGGCAGGACTGAGCGACTGATGACAACGAGCCACGAGTGTGGCAGGACCTCCTCCGCGCTGTCTTGAATGCTCCAGTGACCACCTCACAGCTCCTTGCCCCAGTGCACACCTAAACCTGGCCGGGCATCACTGACTGAGCATATCAAAGAAAACAGTGAGCAACCAAACACAACGGTTACAAACTGTTCCCTGGTTGGACCTACACATGGATTCCCTCTCCCTGGATGGCAAACGGAGCCCCACCTGCAGGGACGGGCTCAGGAGACTCTGGAGACCTGCCCAGGCCAACCGCAGCTCTCCCACGTGGACACACTGGGTGAGCCCTCCGACCCACCCCCAAGGCCCCCAGCCAATGTCCCACTGAACTAGAGTCCACACACCCTTGCTTTTAGCTATGTTTCCATCCACACTTCACAGCCCCTGTGGGATCAGGCTTCAGCTGAAGCCACCTCCTTGATTGAAAAAAAATACTTAGGGATACGTTGAACTAAGGAATGAAGGCTCTCTACAAATGAAAACTATGAGACTTGATAAAGTCTTGATGAAAACTAAACTTCCTTGATGAAGGAAATTGAAGAAGACATGGCATCTTAGGATCCATAGCATGGATTGGAAAACTGACATTATTAAAGTGTCCATAGTACACAAGTCAGCTATTGATTCAATGCAGTCCTTAACAAAATTTTAATGGCATCTTTCACAGAAATAGAAAAAAAATTTCCCCAAATTTTGTATAGAACCACAAGATACCTCAAATAGCCCAAGCAATCATGAGAAAGACAAACACAGCTGGAGGCATCACATTTACTGTGTTAATTACTACAAAGCTAGAGTTATTAACTGTGTGTGGTGTGGTACTGGCACAAAAACAGACACAAGACCAAAGTAAAACCAGAGACCCCAGAGGTAAATTCACACATCTCCTGTCAAGTAACGTTTGACAAGGCAGCGACAGACACTTGTTGAGGAAAGGGCAATCTCTTCCACATACTGGTATTGGAAAACTAAATAAAGAAATGGAGAAAAATGAAATTGTAACCCTATTGTACACAACTCACAAAAATTAACTCAAAATGAATTAAAGATGTAAGTGTACAACCCGATGCTATAAAATCCTGAGAGAAAACATAGGGAAGAAGGTCCCTTTGACATCAGTCATGACTGATTTTTTAGATATGACACCAAAAGCAAAAGCACCAGAAGCAAAAAGAAAAAATCAACAAGTGGGACTACATCAGTGTTAAAAACTTCTGCACATCGAGGGAAATAGCAAAATGAAAAGAATCCATGAAGTGGGAGAATATAACCCGATAAATGGGCAAATGAAATGGATAGACACTTTTCCAAAGATGTGTCTGCATGGCCAACAGGCACATGAAAAGATGCTCAGCATCACTGATCAGGAAAAAATACAAAATCACAGTGAGATATTACTTCACACCTGTTAGAACAGCTCTCATAAAGAACACAAATGTTGGTGACAATGTGAAAAAATGAAACCCTTGTACATTACTGGTATAAACTGATGTATATTATTAGTTTATTGGTATAAACCCTTGTATATTATTGGGGCTATAAATTGGTAGAGCCACTGTGAGAAATATGGTGGTTCCTCCATAAATAAAATTACCATATGATTCTACTTCAGGCTGGATATATATCCAGAGGAAATGGAAACAGAAGCTTGAAGAGGCATCTGTACCCATGCGTTTATTGCAGCACTACCCACAATAGCCAAGAAATGGAAACAACCGAAGTGTGCATCAACAGAGGCATGAAGCTGGGAGATACATGTATATATATGAAAGCGAGACAGTGAGAGTGGTAGTTAATCAGCTGTGTGATCCCAGGGACTGTAGCCCGCCGGGCTCCTCTGTCCATGGAGTTCTCCAAGCAAGAGTACTGGAGTGCATTGCCATTCTCTTTTCTCTCTCTCTTTTCTCTCTCTCTTTTCTCTCTCTTTTCTCTCTCTCTCTCTCTCTCTCTCTCTCTCTCTATATATATATATATATATATATGTAATCCAGCCATTAGAAAGATGGGAATCATGCTATTTGTGACAACATAGATGGACCTTAAAGGCATTAAGCTAAGTGAAGTAAGTCAAAGATAAGTACAGTATGTTATTACTTATATGTGAAATCTTAAAAAACCAAACTCATAAAAACAGAGAGTAGAACAGTGGTTACCAGAGGCGGGGGTTGGGGGTGGGGTGGGAAGTTGGTGATGTGTATTTAAGGGTATAAACTGGAGTGAGTAGATAAATAAGTTCTGCAGAGATTTCGCACAGAGTAGTGATTATAGTCAACAATACTGTATTATAAGTTTCAAAGTTGCTAACAGACTAGATCTTAACTGTTACCACCATAAAAAAAGAAATGATAATTATTTGATGGGCTAAAGCCCTGAACTAATCCTATGGTGGTGGTCATTGCAATATACAAGTGTATAAAAGCAACACACTGTACACCAATGTACACAACGTTTTATGACAATTATAATTCAACTGAAAATGAAAAAAGGTCACTGTGGGTTTTATGTAAACAACTGTTATTCAGTGAATTACTACTCAACAATGTAAACATGGCTGTTATTGAAACTGACTATATCAATAGATTCTCAACAGTCATTTAAATCATTTCAAGAGCAGAAACAAGGAGCTCTAGGGTGTCTAGAAATCAGCAGCCAGGGGCAAAGGGCAGGAAAACATGCAGCCCACAATGTAAAAGGCCTGCACCAACCATATGTGACATCCCACTAAAGCGATGATGCAAGCAGCAAGAACAGAATTCAGTAATTAGCAGGTGACAGAGGTGACCATCAGCATCAGAACGGTGTGGGCAGCATTTCCAAGTACCTGCATGCAGCAACGATGACCCGGCACAACCAAAAAAAACCCCAAATGAGACCTCGTCAACCTCAAAACTGGTAAAAGAACACAGCCAACAGAGTGAAATAAATTTACAAAGCAGGAGAAAATGCTTGCAAGTCACATATCTGATAAGGTGTTAATAAATATATTAAATGTATCTAAAATATATAAAGAACTCCTGCCACTTAACAACCTGATTAACAAATGACCAAATGATTTTAAATAGACATTTCTCTAAAAAGGATACACAAATGGGCAAGCAGAAAATGAGAAGGTGCTTAAGATGATGAATTTTTAGCTAAATGCAAAACAAAACCAAAATAAGACATTATCTTACACAAATTAGCATAGTTACTCTTGAAAAAACCCAGAAAATAACAACTGCTTCGAGGAGGAGGAGACATTCAAACACTTGTGCACTGTTGTTAACTTTATAAAATGCAGCAACCACTATGGGAAACACATGGCAGATCCTCAAAAAATCGAAACTAGAAACACCACAGGACCAAGTCGTCCAAATACTAGGGACATGTCCAAAATAACAGAAAGCAAAGGCCTGAAGAGACATTTGCAAACTCATGTCCATAGCAGCACTTTTCCAACAGTGAAGAGGTGAAAACAATGAAAATGTTGACCTTCTGATCAATGGTAAATAAAATACAGTGTAAAAGCTCAATGGAATATTATTCGGCCTTTAAAAGGAAGGAACAGCATGGATAAAACCCGAAGACAATATTCCAGTGAAATAAACCCACCACACACACACAAGTGCTTTAGAATTCCACACACATGTGGCATATAAGTCGTCAAATATATATAACATTAACATAAAATGGTGGCTACTAGTATCTGGGGAGAGAGAAAATAATGACCTTTTTTTAGGTGAGTTCTGTAGGGACCAGTTTCGTAAGGTGGAAAAGTTAAGAGGGAGATTTTTAGCATAACAACTATATACTGGATACTGGAACAACATATACGGGATATTGGAACTATATACAGGAATATACTGGATACTACTGACCAGTACAGCAAACACTGGGATTGTGCTCAACTAAAAACATTTTTGTTTGAAATGTAACTTTCCAACATAACATAAACTAGTCTGTATAATACAAAACATTCTTCAAGGGGATTCATTTTCTGAAAAACATTTTAGAAAGCAGGAAGCCACAGTAATGCTAAATTTCCTAAGGAAGATTAAGGTTCTGTGGGTATCAGTATAAACTTATATGCATTGTCTCTAGTTACTGAAATAAGTAATTTCTAATTACTGATAAAGAGAAGATTGTTTCTTAAAATTTTAAAATAGAAGTAATAAGAGCAAAAGGAAAAAACAAAAGATGTCAAACTTTATATGTCACAAAACTAAAAAGAACCAACTAAGCCCAAAGTTAGCAGGAGGAAGGAAATAACAAAGCCTAGTGCAGAAGTGAGCACAATGGAAACCAGAGAAACAACAGAAAAGGTCAACAAAACCAAGAGTTGGTTTTCTGAAAAGAACACATTCATTTCGTTACTTACCCCTGGCAGGAATGTGAGGACGCTCTCACTCAAGAAACTCATTTTGTTTTGCAGCTCTGCTGTCCTTGCATCCTTTTTATAAGTCCAGCTGAACTTACTTAGCTAAAAAAAGCAAGAAACGCACGTTGGCTTCATCACATCAACTCCTGTTCCCCCTCCTCCTGGAACCCCCTCTCCCACCACTTCACTCGCCTCGCTGCTCCTCATACTCCAGTCAGCTGGTTTCACTGGGTCATCCACATCTGCTGGCCATCTTCAGTCACCACCACCAAGCCTCGCTCTTAGTCTTATAATAACACGCACACTGTTGTTTCTCTTCCTCCTCTGTCCCCTGTCCCCAATGCCCTGAGAGCCGTGGGAGGACGGGCACTGCTCTCTTCCCCTCATAGATGCTCTACCCTCAGCGTCTGCACCCGGGGGGCCTCCCCTCTGGCTCTTCCCCAGCACCTCCCACAGCAGATGGAGGAAATGCAGACATCCATCTGTCTGAGCTCTCCTCTGAATTATGATTCCCTGCAGACTCCCTGGGACTCCAGAATGCTAGGTTTTACTGTAGCCGCAGTGAATCTCATTTTAAAAACCTTCTTTCGCAGCAAAAGTCCTGACTTGAAGCTCGCTTATGTGAAATCCTCCGAGGGCCCCACTGAAAACCCCCCTCTCTGCTCCCTAAGTTGCCCCCTCATCCAGCCGGAGCCCGGGTGTGGACACGCAGAGGCAGGGTCAGCACGTCTCCTGCCCAAGGTTGGTGCCCAGACAGAGCTCCACGGTCCTCTCCCTGGAGACTTCCTCTGTCCTGTCTGTTTTCTGCCCTGAGACTGAACACGAGGCAGCGCACACCTGCCCGGACCTGGCTCCAGAGCTCTGGGCAGGGAACTGTCGACCAGGGTGGGCCAGGGGCTGGTGAGTCTACAGTTACAGGGACAGGGCCCCCAGACCTGCTGTCCCCACAGACGCCACCACCCCTGCAGTGGCTGGGTCGGCCACGCTGTCTGCATGGAGAGCGTGGTGCGTGTCCCATGAGGAGTCGGTTTTATCTCCCATGCTATTCATCCCCCTCTCAAGTGATTAAGCAATTAAAGATCCTAACTGAACAGCCAGACCACAGGTGAAAACACTTCTGTGTCCTCTGTGGAAAATCAAAGCTGAGAAAGCATAATCAGGCGTTAAAGGGACAAGCGAAGGTGCACCAGTCACTTCCTTCCTGCGCTTTCTCCTGGGCGTGCTCCTCAGGGAGGCGTCATCTTGTCACAGCTCTGAGCTCCATCCCGGTCAGGAGTCTGGCTCCAGTGACTTCAGGCTCCATGGTTCCTGCTCTTTACGGCCGGAGCTCTTTTTCTAATCTGGAAGGCAGCCCATTTTGAAGCCATCTTTCCCACCTCAAAATGCTGTGGATCCCTAATGCCCCCAGGCCTCCACGGGAGGACGATGCCTTTTATTGGGACAGTTATTCGAGTGCTTTGTAGGGACGCAGTCACACCTGTTTTCACATTGTCTATGGGCAGCGTCTACCTGCAAAGGTGGCCTTAATAGGTGTGGCAGAGACCACGCAGCCCATGACTCTAAAACACCTTCTCGCTGATGCTTTATAAAAATCTGCCTCACGTGCCTTTTGATGGCCAAGTCGAAGATCTCTCTCGGTAAATGTCACGCTGCACTTGACAATACGCGTTGTTGTCCGGTCAGTCGGTCGTCTCTGACTCTCTGCGCCCCATGGACTGCAGCACAGCAGGCATCCCTGTCCTTCACCATCTCCTGGAATTTGCTCAAACTCATGCCCATTGAGTCACTGATGCCATTCAACCACCTCATCCTCTGTCGCCCCCTTCTCCTCCTGCCCTCAATTTCCCCCAGCAAATATGTGGGTTGTTTCCAAATATCTTTTGACGTTGATTTCTAACGTAATTCCAAGTGGTAAGAGAACAGACTCTGTATGATGTCAGCACCTGTAGACCACGAGATTTTGGCACCTTGTTTTATGTGCCAGGATGTATTCCAGTGTCTCCTGGTTTACAGTCTATGGGAACTTGAATCGAATTTGTACCCTGTTGCTGTGTGAAAATTATGTAAATCTTAATTATGTTGAATTGGTTCACAGTGCTCTTCGGATCTACTCTTTCTACTTCTTTGTATATTCATTCTATTAATTTTTGATATTGAAACTCCAAATAAAAAATCTTAATTTATCCACTTAAAAATAGTTGTAATATATAGTGGAACTATATGTAACCTTGTTCTGTATTTTCCAGGTCTCCTGCAAATGTGTCATCATACTTTCATAATTTAAAAACATAAACATATATTGAAAGGGATTTGCCTCAAGCGCCTCCTTGTATATAGTGCTTCTACTGCCCCACACCCACCCCACGTGATGGTCCGAAACGCCCCGGCCCTGGGCCAACCACACATCCCCGTGGCCTTCTGACAGGCTTTCCACTGAGAAGTTGCTCTTTTTTGCTGTCTTTTGCTTCCTACTGGGTCTGTGTTCACGTCTTCATTCTTCTTTTGGGGCTAATTCAGAGTCTTCTCAAGTCACCATTTAGGATGAGGAACTGTCAACGCCCAAGTCCTGTCCACTGTCACTTTTCAGGTCATGGAGGCCAAGACCCACACCCCTATAGGCACCTTCTTCACGTTTACTGCAAAGGCACAAATAGCTCATTCACTTTACTTCTGTGATTCCACTTCTTCCCCAAACCAGAATTTTCTTGGGGAAACTCACTTGGACACTGTTCAGTTCAGTTCAGTCGCTCAGTCGTGTCCGACTCTTTGTGACCCCATGAACTACAGCACGTCAGGTCTCCCTGTCCATCACCAACTCCCGGAGTCCACCCAAACCCATGTCCATTGAGTCAGTGATGCCATCCAACCATCTCATCCTCTGTCATCCCCTTCTCCTCAGGCCTTCAATCTTTCCCAGCATCAAGGTATTTTCCAAAGAGTCAGTTCTTTGCATCAGGTGGCCAAAGTATTGGAGTTTCAGCTTCAACACCAGTCCCTCCAATGAATATTCAGGACTTATTTCCTTTAGGATGGACTGGTTGGATCTCCTTGAAGTCCAAGGGACTCTCCAGAGTTTTCTCCAACACCACAGTTCAAAAGCATCAATTCTTCAGCACTCAGCTTTCTTTATAGTCCAACTCTCACATCCATACATGACTACTGGAAAAACCATAGCCTTGACTAGATGGACCTTTGTTGGCAAAGTAATGTCTCTGCTTTTTAATATGCTGTCTAGGTTGGTCATAACTTTCCTTCCAAGGAGTAAGCATCTTTTAATTTCATGGCTGAAGTCATCATTTGCAGTGATTTTGGAACCCTCCAAAATAAAGTCTGCCACTGTTTCCACTGTTTTCCTCATCTATTTCCCATGAAGTGATGGGACTGGATGCCATGATCTTAGTTTTCTGAAGTTTGAGCTTTAAGTCAAATTTTCACTCTCCTCTTTCACTTTGATCAAGAGGCTCTCTAGTTTTTCTTTGCTTTCTCCCATAAGGGTGGTATCATCTGCATGTCTGAGGTTATTGATATTTCTCCCAGCAATCTTGGACCCTGAGTAGGTGAATGTTTTTATATACAGCACAAATGGCTATAACTGGAACAAAATCTTCCTATTTACAGTAGCTATTCTCCTTACACGAAGGTATTAGATTTTTCTCTTCAGTTATGTCTTAGGTTGGCTAAAAAGTCCATTTGGGTTTTTCTGGAAGATGTATGGAAAAACACGAATGAACTTTTTGGCTAATCCAACAATATAGACAAAAGATAGGCAGGGTGGTTAGGCATTGGGTTATAAGCATCTAAGCCACCTTTCAACAGATGATACATAGACTGAGGTGGATATAGTCCAGGTTTCTCACTGTTGGTGGAATATTTATAAGCACAGAAGAGGGGAAGGGTACGATAAGCCCTAGAGTTTGGTTTTTAATTGGAGGAATTATGACTAACTCATGTTTTTGTTGTTCAGTTGGTCAGTTGTATTTGATTCTTTTGCAACTACATAGACTGTAGCCCGTCAAGCTCCTCCACCCATGGGATTTTCCAGGCAAGAACACGGGAGTGGGTTGCCATTTCCTTCTCCAGGGGATCTTCCTGACCCAGGGATTGAACCTGTGTCTCCTGCATTGGTAGGCAGGTTCTTTACTACTGAGGCACCAGGGAAGCCCAGTAACAAGCTGTTGATCATCATAACATTTGTGTAGACTGAGTTAGAAAAGTGCTTGCTTTTTTAAGCAAGCAAGGTGACTCTGCTACGTGACTTGGGGATGAAACCCGCCGCCATCTTGCCTCATGCAACCCAGTCCTACAGATGCTCACTGGGTGCTGGCAAGGCCCCCAGGAGGCTCAGTGTGGGCCGTGGTAATCCACCCCAGATGACACAGGACAAGCAACGGCCGAAAACTGATTGACAACCAGGATGCTGAACACTTCAGCCTCTGCTCAACACGTCTCCTCTCCTGCTCTGGACTCAGAGTGCGCTTTGGAGCCCTGTATGTCCATCGAGAGGTGAATGAATAAACAGGTTGTGGTATATATATGTGTGTGTGTGTGTGTGTGTGTGTGTAATGAATATTACTCAGCAATAAAGGGAGCACACTGAGTCACTTCTAGTGAAGTGACTGAATCTAGAGCCTATTACGCAGAGTGAAGTGAGTGAGAAAGAGACAAGTATCACATATTAACAGATGTATATGGAATCTAGAAAGATGGAACTGATGAGCCTATTTGGAGGGCAGGAATAGAGATACAGATGGAGAGAACAGGCTCGTGGACACAGTGGGGCAAGGAGAGAGTGGGATGATTTGAGAAAATAGCATTGAAACATACACATTAACGTATGTAAAACAGAGAGCCAGTGGGAGTTTGATGTAAGATGCGAGGAGCTCAACCCAGTGCTCCCTAAGGGGTGGGAGGTGGGAGGGAGGGGACATGTGTATGCCTGTGGCCGATTCCTGTCGATGTATGGCAGAAGCCACCACAACATTGTAAAGCAATTATCCTCCAAATAAAACAAACAAAGAGCCCTTCGGTGTCCGCGTCTCTCCTCACGCTTTCAGAGGCTGCTGGGCCCCTCTGCTTTAGGAGTTTATCTGGTCTGAGTAAAAATGAATGAGGGAAAGAGCGAATGATTGCACGCACACATGGCTGAAGGGAAGTCTCTTCCTTCAACAGACTCCTACCAGTAAACGCTGAAGGCTGAAATGAGACCACTGCGCGTGTTTTGACTCGGGAGGGCGTTGGGGTGGGAGCTGAGGAGGTGCGCCGGGATGAGCAGCCGCATACTAGGACAGTCTCAGGACGTCTCCCAGCAAAGAACTCGCTGACCGATCGCAAGGCCCCTGGTCCGTGTAACATGGAGACACCTGTCAGGCGCCCGTGACAGGGCTGGGACAGGCAGGCGCGGTGTGTCCTCCAGCAGGAAGCACGGAGAACGTCACAGGGCCTTTATTTCTTTTTAAAGAGTCCCCGCCCCCCCCACAATGTGGACCATTTTTAAAGTCCTTACTGAATTTCTTACAGTATTGCTTCTGTCTTACGTTTTTCACTTTTGTCCGAGAGGCGTGTGGGATCTTAGCTCCCCGACCGGGGATGGAACACGTGCCCCCTGCGATGGAAGGCGAAGTCCTAACCACTGGGCCGCTGGGGAAGCCCCAGCATCTTGACTGGTTCAGGAAGCTTTACTGAGATATCACTGACATGGAAGATATGTGAGTGTGAGGTGTATAGCGTGGTGCTTTGATACAGGAATAGACTGTGAAATTATTGCCACAGGAAGGTTGACACCTCCATCGCCCCAGAGAGTTAGCTTTTCTCCCGGCTGGTGGTGACAGCATGGGCGATGTGTCTCTCACTGACTTTCTAGTATAAGGTGAGCGTGTAGTGCAGCGCTGGTAGCTGCCGGCCCTGGCGGCGCATCAGATCCTCAGAATGTATTCATTTTATAACCGCAACTCAGTGCCCTTTGACCAACATCTCCTCATTCCCCTGACCTCCCGGCCCCTGGAAACCACTCTCTCACTCTCTGCTCCTGAGTTCAGCTTCTTCAGATTACACGCACAGAAGCTGCCACACAGTACTTGTCTTTCTCTGTGCCGTTTATCTCAATTAGCATAGTGCTCTTGAGGTCTATCCATGATGCTGCAAATGGCATGATCTCATTCTTTTTTATGGCTATGTAATATTCCATCACTGGAGAAGGAAATGGAAACTCACTCCAGTATTCTTGCTTGAAGAATCCCCATGGACAGAGGAGCCTGACGAGCTGCAGCCCATGAAGTCGCAGAGATGGACATGACTGAGCGACTAAGCACAGCACAGCACTGACTTCAACAGTAGCAACTTCCAGTTATAAAGTAAGTAAGTCACGGATATGTAATGTACAACATGGTTCAGTAGTTAAGTATACTGTGTCACATGATGAAAAGTGGTAAGAGAATCAATCTTCAAAGGTTTCACCACAAGAAAAAAGTTCCATCGGTACAGTACCGTGTGGAGGTGGGTAGATGTTAACTAGATTTATTGAACTCATCATCTGTAATGTATACAAATATTCAATCATAATGTAAGTCCTGAAGTGATATAATGTCACACTTATTGTACTTTAATAAAAATAGTCACTCAATACTTAAAGAAGAGAATTAGTTATTATTGAAGGCATCTACTAGATATTTATCACATTAAGCATTATTTCTATTGACTCCATAGCAGATCCTAGGAGTTTTAGGATCCCTTAGGAGCAGCAGAAAGGGGGAAACAGTGGGAAAACATGAGGCCAAGACATCAGAAGTCTGCATCAACCACAGACGAAACTCTACAAGAACAGTGAGATAAAAAGAAAAAGTGGAATTCAGTATGTAAACAATGATGAAGGTGACCACCAGCATCAGGATGGTGTGGGTGGCTCTGGTCTCTGGGGGGCATCTGTGGTGTCCAGTGGGGGTGTGAATATACTGCACCCTCTGGCGGTGTCTGAGCAGGAGAAGCACCATGGAGCCACTGGACCAGACCATGAGGGTAAGAAACACGGCATCAGAGATGAACCACAAGTAGCCAAAGCTTGTGACATTATCTGAGATTGAGCAGAACCAATTGCCTTGTGAATCAGTATAGTTGTGTGTGTCCTGAGGACCAGTGATTTTCAGAGGAACAGGGATGTACATTAAGAGACTGAGAATCCAGCAGGTGCAGCAGGAAGGACCAATGAACTTGGGGGCTCTTCCTCTGAGCATCACCCACTCCGGTCTCCTCAGGGTGAGAGTGAAGGACTGATAGGTGCTCAGGACAGAAGTGGAACACAGGGAAGTGCTGAGAGCCATCCTTTGTATATAATACACAAACTTACACCCAAGGCTGGACAGGGACTTCCTTGACACAAAAACTGCCATTATGTGGGGAATGCCAGGGGAGAGAAGAACCAGGAGGTTGGCCATGGCCAAATGTGGCAGAACCATCTGTGTGGGTCTCTGCTTGTGGCCCAGCAAGGCTGGAGAGATGCTGCGGGAGAAAAGGATGGCATTGCCCAGAGCCCCAACCACCACCTGGAGCAGAAAGATGATTTTCACAGCTGCCTCCCCTGCGTTTCTCAGGGCTTCTTTGTGAACAGACATGGAGAGGATGTCAGATTGGCCTGGAGCGGAAAGGGGGCTGTGCGGGTGTCTACAACAGCAGTCTTCTCACAGAACCAACACTGGGAAAGAATTCCTTTCTCCTCTTCTGAGAAGGGAGACACGGTCATGCTCCACAGGAGGGGCTCAACCTGGAGCACACATGCATGATACCGGTTACACTTTTTACTCTGATTATATTTAATTCTATTGTTTTGGCATTTCCTTATTCTCCACCAGCAGGTAAGGTTCATGAAGTTAAGAACCACATCACTTGTTCAGTAACATGGTGTGATGCATAATAGATGTTACAAAATCTGTACTAAGTGTATGATGATGTGACAGGAGACAGACTAGCAGATACACTAACCCCTTAGAGACATTCCTGCGTATTGTAAGCGTGTGTTTAGAAAGAAATGGAAGATGCACAATGCCGGTGAGCTTTAAGACTGCACAACTAATTTAAACACAGTTGCAGGAGAGTCAGTTATTTACACTTGAAACTCATATTTCATCAGAATTACCACACACAGTATAACTTAAAAAATCAGCTGTGGACCTGCACTTTCTAGATCCTTGTGTGAGGAGCTTGGGAGTCACCTCTATGTCCTAAAAACAAGGAAAACACTGAATAGACTGAAAATTCTTGGATCAGTAAGAGAGGTGAGAGGGGAATCATTGCCTCCACTAGGGAAGAGACAGCGGGGGAAGAGAAGGAATCAAGACATTGGAGCAGAGATTCCTGAGCAGAAAGCCCTCGGGAAGAAGCCCTGGGTAGGAAATCCTTCGTCATAACGATGGATCGATGGGGATTCAGTGTGTAGGAGTCTCACAGTTAGAATCTCCAGGAGGACTACTCATCCCACAGTCCTGTGAGTCTGGTGATATTTCCCTCAGCTGATATCAGAGAGAAATCCATCCCCTTCTGCTTCCATTACTGGGAGACGAAAGCAAACATTTTCAAATACATCAGAGCACTGGGTTCTTCTTAACTGAATCTGCTTTCCTGGGAAGGTAGTTAACTAGAGCCTAACCAGCAGGGTTTGCACAGAGCCTGACTCACCTGGGAAGGGAAATCCGCAGCTCTAGCCCACTCCAGCTGTGCTGTCCCACCCAAGGGGGAGAAAAACATGGAGAAACAGGGGGTTCACAGTCCAGAGGCACAGGCTCAGGGACCGACTGAGACCTCATCATAGGAGGTGGAACCTCCCTTCTCCCTGAGAAAGGAGATAGAGGGGCCCCTGGGCTGGACAGCTTGTGTTCGTCGAGTGGAGTAAAACTGAAGGCTTACTCTCACGCACACACTCCAAGGACAAACCTAGTGGCAGAAGCTGAGTCCTGCTGGGGTAAAGAGATACTGTGCCCAGGCCTGAGGTCAAGGAAGACTTCCCTGTCTGTACAAGAGCAGGAAGGCTTCCCAGGGGCCAAAAAGGGAGGAGACCCCACCCCCTAATAAGGGTGGACATGCACCCACAAGTCTTTGCGGTGGGATCCGTCTTAGCAAAAGGTTGCCCATGCATGTTGGGGAGGGTTCAGGAATCAGTCAGGTGTCAAGAAAGAGACAAGGAACAAAAGAATAAAATACTTAGGAATAAATCTACCTAAAGAAACGAAAGATCTATATATAGAAAACTATAAAACACTGATGAAAGAAATCAAAGATGACACAAATAGATGGAGAAATATACCATGTTCTTGGATCAGAAGAATCAATATAGTGAAAGTGAGTATACTACCCAAAGCAATCTATAGATTCAACGCAACCCCTATCAAGCTACCAACAGTATTTTCCACAGAACTTGAACAAATAATTTCACAATTTGTATGGTAATACAAAAAACCTCGAATAGCCAAAGCAATTTTGAGAAAGAAGAATGGAACAGGAGGAATCAACCTGCCTGACTTCAGGCTCTACTACAAAGCTACAGTCATCAAGACAGTATGGTACTGGCACAAAGACAGAAATATAGATCAATGGAACAAAATAGAAAGCCCAGAGATAAATCCAGGCACCTATGGACACCTTATCTTTGACAAAGAAGGCAAGAATATACAATGGAGAAAAGATAATCTCTTTAACAAGTGGTGCTGGGAAAACTGGTCAACCACTTGTAAAAGAATGAAACTAGAACACTTTCTAACACCATTTACAAAAATGAACTCAAAATGGATTAAAGATCTAAATGTAAGACCAGAAACTATAAAACTCCTAGAGGAAAACATAGGCAAAACCCTCTTTGACATAAATCACAGCAGGATCCTCTATGACCCACCTCCAAGAGTAATGGAAATAAAAGCAAAAATAAACAAATGGGACCTAATTAAACTTAAAAGGTTTTGCATAACGAAGGAAACTATAAGCAGAGTGAAAAGACAGCCTTCAGAATGGGAGAAAATAACAGCAAACGAAGCAACTGACAAAGAATTAATCTCTAAAATATACAAGCAACTCCTGAAGCTCAATTCCAGAAAAATAAATGACCCAATCAAAAAATGGGCTAAAGAACTAAACAGACATTTCTCCAAAAAAGACATACAGATGGCTAACAAACACATGAAAAGATGCTCAACATCACTCATCATCAGAGAAATGCAAATAAAAAAACCACAGTGAGGTACTATCTCACGCTGGTCAGGATGGCTGCTATCCAAAAATCTACAAACAATAAATGCTGGAGAGGGTGTGGAGAAAAGGGAACTCTCTTACACTGTTGGTGGGAATGCAAACTAGTACAGCCACTATGGAGAATAGTGTGGAGATTCCTTAAAAAACTGGAAATAGAACTGCCATATGACCCAGCAATCCCACTGCTGGGCATACACACTGAGGAAACCAGAATTGAAAGAGACACGTGTACCCCAACGTTCATCGCAGCACTGTTTATAATAGCCAGGACATGGAAGCAATCTAGATGTCCATCGGCAGACAAATGGATAAGAAAGCTGTGGCACATATACACAATGGAGTATTACTCAGGCATTAAAAAGAATGCATTTGAATCAGTCATAATGAGGTAGATGAAACCTGAGCCTATTATGCAGAGTGAAGTAAGGCAGAAAGAAAAACACCAATACAGTGTACTAATATATATATATATATATAGAATTGAGAAAGATGGTAATGATAACCCTATATGCGAGACAGCAAAAGAGACACAGATGTATATAACAGTCTTTGGACTCTGTGGGAGAAGGCGAGGGTGGGATGATTTGAGAGAATAGCATTGAAACATGTATATTATCATATCACCAGTCCAGATTTGATGCATGAGACAGGGTGCTCAGGGCTGGTGCACTGGGATGACCCAGAGAGATAGGATGGGGAGGGAGGTGGGAGGTGGCTTCAGGATGGGGAACACATGTATACCCATGGCTGATTCATGTCAATGTATGGCAAAAAACACTACAATATTGTAAAGTAATTAAAAAAAAAGAAAAAGACAAGGTAATTGGCCAAAGGTAAAGAAAGACAATATTTTAAGTATATAATATGAAATCGTACAGTAACCACAGCAATTATTTAGAATTTAGACCAACAGAAGTTTGGTTGGTTTGTTTTTGTGGAGTTTTTAAAGACCTACTGACAAATGTCCTTTTTGCTAGTAAATACCATCATTTGGTAATCTCAGAAATCATTTCTTCTTTCAAAAAGAAAAATTCCACTATAGTTGAATCCCATTTTCTCTGAGTGAAATCCCATCATATAGACCAAAGATCAGCAAACTTTTTCTGTAAAGGGACAGAGAGTGGTATTTTAGGTTTTGTAGGTCCAGATGCAACTGAGCAACTCCATGTTTTTATGCAGCTGGGAAGGCAGCCACGGACAATATATTAACAGGTGAGCATCGCTGTGTTTACAATGAAACTGGATTTCTAAAAACAGATGGCGTATGTGCACACCACCATTCACAGAAGCATCGTTCACAGTAACCAGTAAGTGGAAACAGCCCCAGGTCCATCAGTAGATGAGTGGATAGGCAAAATGTCCTCCTATACTGCACAGGAATAGTATTCAGCTGTGAAAAGGAAATATGTAGCGTATTTGATATATGCTACAACACAAATGCCCCTTGAAAACATGCTTAATGAAGCAAGTCGGGCACAGATGGAAAAATAGAATATGATTCCACTTATAAAAGTTACTTGGAGTAGGCACATTCATTGAACCCGAAAGCAGAACCCCTCAGCTCTACTGAGGGAAAGAAGGTTGTTTAATGAGTAGCAAGTGTCTGTTGGGATGATGAAGTTTTGGGAATAGATGGTGATGATAGTTATACACGGGCTGCCTGGTGGCTCAGATGGTAAAGGGTCTGCCTGCAATGCAGGAGACCCAGGTTCCATCCCTGGATTGGGAAGATCCCGTGGAGAAGGAAATGGCAACCACTCCATTGTATTCTTGCCTGGAGAATTGCATGGACTGAGGAGCCTGGTGGGCTGCCGTCCATGGGGTCACAAAGAGTCGGATATGACTGATGGACTAAAGCTAAAGCTCAAAGACAGACCTGGAAGGATGGTCCTAAACGAGGGGTTTCCGTCACCTCTTCCTGTGCTCCACATTCAGGACGCCCACGCCCTTTCTCTGGGTGGGTCTCGCCCCACTTCTGTCTTAAACGAATTCTTCTCTGTGTGCTCGCCCACATGCTTTGCTGTGTCTCTAATAATGAACTTTATACCTGTTTTTTTTTAAACAGTTTTTGCCTTCTTGAGACATTCTTGCTTTCTAATGGGGGAAAGAACCAGGGTCACTTTGCTTCTAGCCTCAGGCCCCTGGTGTTCTGGCAAGTAGGACTCCTGGTTTTCATTCAGGCGCCCCAGGTTCAATTCCTGGGCAGGGAACGAAGATCTCTTTTCAGAACCCCTCACTGCTGTCTCTCTGAGGTCATCCCCACAGCTCACCACCACATCACCAAAGGTTTATTAACAGGCACTCTTTTTACCCACTACAATGCGTCCAGATAACAAGAAAAAACTCCTAGGTGCATTGAAAGGCAAAAACAAAGAAAAGACCCCCCAAACCCAAACAGTTTGAAGACACAGAGCGAGCATCAGATGCAGACATGGCAGGAAAGTTGGAATGGTCAGACCAGGAACCTAAATCAGCTATGATCACTGTGCTGAGGGCTCCAGTGGATAAAGCAGACAGGTGCGGGAACAGCTGGGCAACGAGAGCAGGAGAGGGGAATTCTAAATTAGGAAGAAATGCTGGAGACCAAAACACTGTCCCAGAAATTCCAGACTGACTTTGATGGGCTTCTTAGTAAATCGGAGGACGCTGATGTGGAAGTAATCTCAGAAGGAGATTTACAGTGAACTCATGGCTCTGGTCCCATTCAGATACAAACCCCAGCACATTCCCGCCTTCCACCTGCCCAGCTATGAGCTCCTCTCCTGCTGAGAGCCGGCTGTCCTGATTCCTGCCGAGACTGAACACAAGGGAGCACTCACCTGCCTGCACTTGGCTCCACACTCTGTGCAGCGAAGTGTCAGTCAGCATGGGCCCCAGTTATAGGGACAGGGTCCCTGGGCTGCTCTCCCCACAGAGGAGCCATTATCATGTCATCTGGAGCGGAGGTGACACTGTCTGCATGGAGAGTCTGGGGCGTCTCCAGTGGGGGCAGATCTTACCCCCAGTGCTCCTCACCCTCACCCACGCCTGGGGACTAGTGACTACTCCTGGCAATTACTGAGAAGGTCCCCGTGAGCAGCTGAGCAGAGGGCAGGGAGAGTTTTCTGTGTTCCCTGTGGGAGAACCCAAGTTTACAGTGAAAGTCACAGCTGGGGGAGGGACACTCACAGAGCACCGGGGTCCCTTCACTGTGTCTCCCGTTGGGCATTTTTCCTCATGGTCTCACTCTTCCAAACTGTTCCAAAGTGTTCTCACTGATCATCAGCATGGGGTCTGGAGGCTGGGCTTTCTCCTGAGTTGAAGTTCCACAGCCCTTTCTATTTATGGCCTCAGGTCTGTTTAATCTGGAAAACGCCCCCTTTGAAGCCAGAGTTTCCTTCAGAATCCTCAGGTCTCCCTTGAGTCCACAGGACTCTGCAAGGACTTTGTCATTTGTTCTAAGTCACCCATGGAGCCCCCTCCTTGAGCCTCTCATTGGACCTCCAGCCTGTCCCTGTGTTCTGGGCCATGACTGCTGGAAAGGTTTCTGGACTCACAGGGACTAAGAAATACCACTGATGAAAATAAACAGAGAGGTGACATTAGACTGTATGCTGCAGTCCATGGGGTCACAGAGTCAAACTTGACTTAGTGGCTGAACAACAGCATTAGAATACTTTAAACTGATCATGGCAATCATCAGTTGATAGTTGGATCTTGGGTACCAGGTCCCTCAGCTGGGAAATAGCCCTGAGTTCATCCTTCTGAAGGCCAGAGAGCAGAAGGGGTACAATCAATCGCCCCCATTGGGCTCCTTCTGCAGGGAGCTGATGCACTGTGGCCAGCGGACTTGTCCACAGTTCAGGTACACGGGTTTGAGGAGAGAAGGCAGGCAGATAAGACGGCCACTGCCTCTTCAAAGTGTTCAACTGTCATCCCTGTCTGCAGAAAATATGCATGATAATGATTTAATGTGTTGACTGATTATTCCTCCTTGGAATCTGCCCCCACACATTTAAACACAGAGAACCTACTGTGTGCTGTCCCTGGTACTAGGTAATGATGGTCCTGGTCCTGAGCTATGAGATGCTGCTTACATGAAGGACATGGTTCATCATTAGACTCTTCACTGAACTGGTGAAAGGGTCTTGATTTCACTGTCTATTAAGGTAGCTCCAGTCCCATGTGGCTACTAAGCACCTGAAACGGGCTCGTCTGAGAAATGCTCTGATTGTAAACACACACTGGACGTCAAGCATCTGTTAAGACAGAGAGACAGTAAACTGCCTTTTCAAGAACTTTTCAGAATTGATTATAGCTTGTGCTCAGTCGCTCACTTGTGTCCAACTCGTTGCGACCCCATGGACTGTAGCCCGCCAGGCTCCTCTGTCCATTGGATTCTCCAGGCAAGAATACTGGAGCGGGTTGCCATGCCCTCCTCCAGGGGATCTTCCTGATCCCAGGATCGAGCCTCCATCTCCTGTGTCTCCTGTGTTGCAGGCAGTTTCTTCACTAGCTGAGCTATCAGGGAAGCCCCCATCCTTAATAAAACCTCACTTATTCCAGAAATAAGTCAACATTTGATGGGATTAAGGAGGTGGGACGTAAATAAGGAGGAAATGGGAACCATATTCAATAAAATCCCCTTGCAGGGGAGCTGAGTGGCATTGGGGGCACGTGGAGGCCACAGGCGAACCTAGTGGACTTGAGGTGGGTCCACCTGATGGAATTTATTCTTCACGTCTCCGATTTCTCCAAAAGACAGATTTCAGAGACAAGGTCTGCAGTATGGAGGCATTTGTTAATTCAGCAAATATTCTGGAGGTCAGCTCAGTGCCAGGCAGTGTGTGTCCATTTAGGGGCACTGGACAGAGGACTCTGTCCTGAGAGGAGTGAACTGAGCCTGGCAGGGTCTTCTTCATTTTCTTTATCACCACAGCTTCACATTTTAGGCAAGATGGTGACTTTTCCCCACTGACTTAATCAACCTCTCAGGCCCTGCCAGGCCTCCTCTCATGGCCAGGTGGGTCCTTCCTGCTGGGGTCAGAAGGCTCAGCAACGTGCAGTAGAAACTGAATGTGGCCTAGTTCAATGTGCACCTGAAATGAATGTGTGTTTTTCAGCTGTTGAATGAAACTGATTGCATGCACACATTTTTACTCTTGAAACAACTCTTGTTTCCATCATATAAAGAACCTCCATCACACACTAGGTTACACTTGCAGAAAATTAAAAGAAAACATTTGGAAATTGCTCTGGGAAAAAAAAAAAACCAACAATAATTGAAATAGAAATAAGTCCGGAAACCACAACACTACTTCTGGAAATGTAAGCTTCTCTCATACAATTTGTGTTAGTGATTCATGAACTGTAATTCTCTGCTGCGCTTTTGCGCCACGTGGGCAGCAACCGGGGACGTCCCGGCCACAGCCACGCGCACTCGAGAGTTCTCTCCCCGCGCCTCGGGGGTCGGTGTCACTCGCTTTGCCTCGGATTCAGCGGCCGGTGTCACTCGCTTTGCCCCGGATTCAGCGAGGACCGCCAGTGCCCAGACTCACAGGGTAGATCCTCAGGAAGCTCTGGTCGTCCTGGCTCGGATGCTGTGCAGAGAAAAACAGACACAGCGGCTCCGCAGCGGGAACTTTGAGTGAATGTAAAGATATGGGACCCCTCACCAACGTAGTAGAAGGAAACGACCCCGACATTCAGGAAGACCCCCGCTCGGTGCAGGAAGGCTCGGTGCAGACGGAGAACACGGCTCCTTCTCAAACTCACAGCCCGGAAGCCGCGCCCGCAGTCGGCCGCGTCTCCCCTCGCCGGCGCGCAGTCTCGCAGCCGACGCCCAGGTCCCCTCGGCCGGACCCCGCCTCCACCTCCAGGAGTGGCGCCGGAGGTGAACCGCGGGGAGCGCAGGACGCAAGTGCTGCGGTGAACCTCTCAGGTCTCGGCTTCTTCTGCTGCTTGTAAACCCACGCCAGACAGATCTCAGGTCCTCAGAAATGATGAGGTGCTTGGTGGCCGTGTCAACGTCCAAGGGCACGTCCACGGCGGGGAGAAAGGTCAGCAAGTAGGGACACTGGACACTGCACTTCCTGCCCTCTGGGGGTTCACGTGGCTCACTCACTTCACTTCCGTAACGGCACTTCTCACCCAAGCAGAGGGTTCCTGACCCCTGACCCTGATGAGATAGTTCCACGTATAAACTGAATGATTAAAGAGATACAATTCCATGTATAAACTGAATGATTAAAATTGAACCGGTCTTTCTCATTCATGTCCATGTTCTCTTTGCATTAATTGGATTATTTGATTCAAGACTTTTCTTCTGTTTAGAACATGATATGCATCCAAAAAAAAAAAAAAAAGTCCCTGGGTGTTGATTTTCCTCAAAATTGTCCAATTGAGACAGACTTTGTCAAAATACAGACACTGAATATACACCTGAATGGTGGTGATTTGATGTGTCCCAGAATAATGTTGAAATAGTCAGGTATCTTTTTCTTCTTTTTGCATCTTCCCTCTCTGTAAATGAACAACAAGCAATTGCATTCCAGTCCTTCCCATTCTCTGAGTTGTAGAAAATATAAGAAGATGTGTCAGAGGTCTCTGGATGAGGGGGTTAACTCTGGAAGTCAAGACGGAGGAAGGGATTCTTGTGGACACGGGAAAGGATGGGCTTGGATAATGTAGTGATTCAGACCCAGAACTTGATGCGGCCAGGCTCAGAGGGCCCCGGGGTGGAAGGACTAGCTGCATTGGCAACATCTCCGCCTAACCAAGCAATGAGGAGGGGGCCTCGACCCGCCTGTCCTGATGTGACCGTGTGGATGCGGCCACATTTCAGTTCAGTTGCTCAGTTGTGTCCGACTCTTTATGACCCCATGGACTGCAGCACGCCAGGCCTCCCTGTATCACCAATTCCCAGAGTTTACCCAAACCCATGTCCACTGAGTCAGTGATGCCATTCAACCATCTCATCCTCTGCCGTCCCCTTCTCCTCCTGCCCTCAATCTTTCCCAGCATCAGGGTCTTTTCAAATGAGTCAGCTCTGAGTATCAGGTGGCCAAAGGATTGCAGTTTCAGCTTCAGCATCAGTCCTTCCAATGAACACCCAGGACTGATCTCCTTTAGGATGGACTGGTTGGATCTTCTTGAAGTCCAAGGGACTCTCAAGAGTCTTCTCCAATGCCACAGTTCAAAAGCATCAATTCTTCGGCACTCAGCTTTCTTTATAGTCCAACTCTCACATCCATACCTGACCACTGGAAAAACCATAGCCTTGACTAGACAGACCTTTGTTGGCAAAGTAATGTCTCTGCTTTTGATGGGGCCACAGGAGACTCAGAAATAAACCCTCTGCCGCAAAGGCCGACGACTCTGCTTGGCTCCCTCCTCACACGGCTCTTTGGGAGATGCTGAGACTTTCTGACCGTTGGAGAGAACATGCAGTTTTCCAGGTCCCTATCATAAACACGGGTGTGCACAGAGCAGGTGGAAGCACACTCAAGAGGCTGAGCAGCTGGCTGCTTTCCTGATGACATGCAGGCTTGAAGGGGCACCGGCACACAGTCATCACAGCCCACGGATGATAGGACCCCTCACAGGAGGAGGGCACGGGTGGAGGGGATGGAAGGAGCCTGGGCACTCTCTGCACAGCTGGGGAGGTCAGCTCTGGCATTCGGAGCTAACCCAAGAGACGCAGCTGAGCTGTGGTCATTACCCTTCCCTAGGAGTCCTGAGCCGGAATCAGGCACCTTAGGTCCCAGCCAGGGCAGGAGCGCAGGAGACAGGACTGAGACCTCCGGTCACACAGCACACGCTCCTTTCCCTTCGGCTGGGCGTTCGTGCCTTCAGTACGCCCTGTCCACTCGTGCTGTGCAGAGTCACCTGGGGCTTTGCCACATCCTGTGGGAGGTGCTCCGTCACTCAGTCATGTTGGACTCTTGGCAACCCGTGGACTGTAGCCCACCAGGCTCCTCTGTCCACGGGATTCTCCAGGGAAGAATGCTGGAGGGGGTCGCCATTCCCTTCCTCCAGGGGATCTCCCCGATCCTGGGATGGAAGCCACCTCCCAGGCATCTCCTTCATTGGCAGGTGGATTCTTTATGACTAGTGCCACCTGCGAAGGCCACACAGGACTAAGGCATGGCCTAAATGTATCATTGCTTAAAAAATAAAAATCTACAGATAGCTCTTACCTACACCTAATGGAGAAGAACACTTGCTGGTTGGAAAGAATAAACATTTTCAGGTGGCAGAATTCAGCGAGGCCCTCAGCGAGGCCTTAGCTAGCTGAGCGCTGTTGAAAAGGCGCTTTGCCCCGGGCGATTGTTGGTTGGGGCACGGTACACAGACGCCTCACCTCAGAACTTGCGGATCCTTGGGTTCGTCTGGGGGACGGCTCTCAGCTGGGGCTCGAGGCCTTGACCTTGCACACTAGTGCTCCCAGCTGCAGCACGTGCCTGAGGTCAGTCTTCTGGGAGACCACCAAACAGTTGGGGCACAGCAAGCCCTCCGCACCGGGCGCCTTCTGCAGCGAATCCAGGCAGCGGAAGCAGCAGCCAAAGCTGCATTTCAAGTACCTGGGGTTGTCCAGGTACATTAGGCAGACCACACATTTACTCGCTTTAAAGAAGTGTTCAGCCATGGGTCCTCTCTGGGGAAACGTGCCTGAGACGAGAATTTCCATGAGCTGAATGGATACTAGTCCCTGGGGCACTTTTTTCCCCAGAATTTTTGTCTCATAGAGAATATGACTTCAGTCATGTCTGCTTCTTTTGCGACCCCATGGATTGTAGCCCGCCAGGCTCCTCTGTCCATGGGATTCTCCAGGTTAACAGTACTGAAGTGGGTTGCCATTTCCTTTTCCAGAGGATCTTCCCAACAGGGTGATCCAACCTGAGTCTCCTGCGTTGGCAGGTGGGTTCTTTACTTTTGAGCCACCAAGGAAGCCTGATAGATAATATAAATCTCTACAATTTAATTTTTTTTGGCTGCGTGGAGGATATTATGCACAGTGAAGTCAGTCAGAGAGAGACAAACACTGCATGATATCACTTTTATGTGGAGAGTAGAAAACAATACAAATGAACACATATGAAAAACAGAAACACATTTACAGATAGAGAAAAAAAAATGCGTGGCAACCAGAGGGGAGGTTGGGTGGAGGGCAGTACTATAGATTAACAGACAGAAATTACTATATGTAAAATTGATAAACAAGGACCATACTGTATAGCACCAGGGATGTACACCCATTACCTTGTAATAACTTAGAGAATACTTTGAAAAAATACTGAATCACTGTGCTGTACCTCAAAGTAACATATTGGAAATCAGCTAGTCTTCAATAAAAAAATAAGACTAATAGGGATGCTAGTGTCAAGGCAATAAAGAGTAATTTGTCTTTTAACATAAAAAACCCAAAAAGATTTAAAAAATGATGTTGCAATGATGACACTTTGCCTTTTAACACTGGTTAGATTTATCTGCTTCTCCTTTGTTTATGTGCATACTGGAAAATGAACTTAGAATCACACATGTGGGTCACCCTGGACTCTCCACCTGTCCAAACTGCATGTGGCAAAAACTCACAGAGGAACTTGAGAGGTGGAACCAGTCTGTGGCTGAAACTTCATCTCACAGAGTCTACCAAGCTCTGATTAGACTCAGGATAATGAAGATCAAACCAGTCAACCCTAAAGGAAATCAACCCTAAATATTCACTGGAAGGACTGATGCTGAAGCTCCAGGACTTCGGCCACCTGATGCCAAGAGCCAACTCGTGGGTAGAGACCCTGATGCTGGAAAGACTGAAGGCGGGAGAAGAGGATGACAGAGGATGAGATGGTTGGATGGCATTACCGACTCAATGGACATGAGTTTGAGTAACCTCCGGGAAATAGTGAAGGACAGGGAAGGCTGGCATGGGGTCACAAAGAGTTGGACACGACTGAGTGACTGAACAACAACAGTGAAGACTTTATTACTTCTCCAGCCTGGATACTGAACATCTAAATTCTGCCTGTTCTCCTGGAGGTCCTTGTGTCTCCAAGTGCACGCACCGTGCCTCAGGTAACTCTCCAGTTTGAATACATTTACAAATCCCTGCCTTCTGTAGAACAGAAATATAAGAATGAACGCTCCTAAGACAGACTTACCTCTCTCAGCCAGGTCCAGCTGCTTGCCCCCTCTCACAGCTCAGTTCTGTAGTGAGCCACCTCCAGGGGCTTTTATAAGGGATGGCTTCTCCCATCTCACGCCCTTCTTTGCTAATCCAATCAGGTTGTGATTTAATTCTGGCCTTAGGTTTCTTTATCCTCCAGTCATACAGAGATTTCACACACACAAAAGAGATAATTGTATCTTGAAAGTGCTATTTTTAATCTAATAGGAAACAAATATTGCCAATTCAGTCTGTCCTAAAGGAAATTCACCCTGAATATCCATGGGAAGGACTGATGCTGAAGCTGAAACTCCAATACTTTGGCCACCTGAGGGGAAGAGCTGACTCATTGGAAAAGACCCTGATGCTGGGACAGACTGAAGGCGGGAGGAGAAGGGGATGACAGAGGATGAGATGATTGGATGGCATCACCGACTCAACAGACATGAGTTTGAGGAAACTCCAGCAGATAGTGGAGGACAGAGGAGCCTGGCCTGCTACAACCCATGGGGTTGCAAAGAGTCAGACACAACTGAGCAACTGAACAACAACAAATGATATCCAAATAGCTGTCAGAAAAAAGTTTTCTGTATTTCCTGTGGAAATTTTAGTTCAGAGTCAAAGTTAAATCAGGCGTTAAAGGGACCATTGAAGGTGCATCAGGGATTTCATTATTTCCAACTGGGCTGGTTCCTCAGTGCTTTTTCATGTCTCCAAAATACCGTGTCACCAATGGATCAGGAGTCTGTTTTCAAGGACCTTAAATTCCATGCTTCTTTCTAATTATATTCCTAGGTCTTTTTCATCTGTGAAATCCCCCATTTTAGGCCATCTTTTCAACCTCAAAATCCTTTGTATCCATAATGTCAACATGATGGCACAGGTAAACGGTCAATTTTATTGGAAAGTTTTGTTGCATTTTACTGGAATGCAGAGGGGCTTCACAGGTGGCGCTAGTGGTAAAGAACCCACCTGCCAATGCAGGAGACATGAGAGGCGGGGGTTCCATTCCTGGGTTGGGAAGATCCCCTGGAGGAGGGCATGGCAGCCTACTCTAGTATTCTTGCCTGGAGAATCCCATGCACAGAGGAGCCTGGTGGGCTAGAGTCTATAGGGTCACCAAGAGTTGGACACGACTGAAGACGGGACTAAGCACGCACCCATTGGAAAGCAGCCACCTCTGTCTGCATATTGTCTAAAGAGACCATGTGGCCTGTGAACCTAAAAATATTTACTATCTGAGTCTTTGAGTAAAAGTTTGCTCCCAAGAACTAGTTTGTTGTACTTTGTGAGAATTCCAGCGCCCACAACCCACCCCATCTGAGAGTTCATGGTGCCCCAGCCCCTGGGACAATCCCACACTCCTCAGGCTTTTCACTGAGAAACTGTTCTTCCTGCTGTCCTTCGTTTCATATTGAGTATGTTTTCATGCTTTTGTTCTCATGCTAGGGCTAATTCTTTGTTTCAGCCATGTTATCTTTTTTTTTCTGTTTGAATATTATTAGAATTTCCAAGAGTACTGCTAAAAATTTCTCCTTTAAATACAATTTTTATTTATTTTAAACTTAATTTTTACTGGAGTATAGTTGCTTTACAATGTTGTGTTAGTTTCTATTGAACAGCAAAATGAGTCAGCCACAAGGACACACATATCCCCTCCCTTAATGGATGTTTTCAAGCATACAAACTGTAGACAACAGGGTAATCATCCACTCACCCACCCATACCTCAAGCTCCTTGTCTACTTTTAAGCATCATCTACCTTGAGCAGATCCGGCAGTTCTTTCCACTGGAGAGTTTTTACTTTTTGGCTGTGCCATGTGGCATGTGGGATGTTAGTTCCGTGATCAGGGATTGAACCCACGCCCTCTGCATTGCAAGCTCAGAGTCTTATCCACAGGACCACCAGGGACGTCCCTCCATTGGAGAATTTAAGTGATAATTATATCCTGGCTAGGGACAGTTTGGTGTTAGTGTTAAGAGATACAACTCTGAGGCATTTATGGGGGGGAAACCCTGCAACAGTTACCACCAAACACTCAAAGGGGAATGAGAGGAGAAGCTCATGATACAACTGTGGCTGAATCACTTATGTGCTGCCTTCTAGAATGTTCCAATCGACAGCTTCAAATCTTCTCACTCCAGCAGAAAAGGTAAGTTGAATCAACCATCATTAACTCCAAACATTATAGAGAAAAATGATAATTATTTGAGAGTGTGCATAAGACAGAATGTTAAAAAAAAGGCACCGTAGGGTATGTGGTTGGGTCCCTGCTCTGATGCCTACATCCGAGCTGTACCTACTCCATTCTCTCTCTTAATCTCACTGTTTGAATAGCAAACATCTTCTGGGGACCTGGGTATTCACAGTATGAAGCTGACAGCGTGGAGCTGATTGACATGGAGAGGAGGGGTGTGCACATGTCTGTGTCGCTCTGCCCTGAGCATCTTTGTCTTCAGGGGCTGAAGTGGGAAAGATGATGCCAAACAAGGGGATTCTAGTCCTGCTGCTGATGCAGAAGAATTCCAGGTCTCTCGTGTTCACATGTGTATGTGTGTGCATGTGTGTGTGAGAGAGAGCGTAGGATGGATGCATAGTTGGGCACCCTCTTTTCTCTTACACAGAGTTAACTGTATCTGGTGTTGGGTGGAGGAGAACTTTGTGAGGTGATGAAAATGTTGTGTTGTACAGAAATATGTCACTATGGAGCACCTGGAATGAGTCTAGGGCAAATGAGGAGCAGAATTTTAATCTTACTCTGCTTGAACTTAGATGTAGGCAGCTCCACGTGGCTAGCCCAGGGACTGGGAGAAGTGGAAGGTGTCTTCCCTTGCAGTGTGGGGCACCTGGCCCAGCAGATGGTGCCAGAGCTCCAGGACAGAGAATCAGGGCTGGTGTTGCTGGTGGGGCGGGAGGAGGCTGGAGAAAATGCTAAAGCCTGGGATCCACACACTTGCAGCTGCTCTTCCCGGGTCACAAGAGATTATGAAATACAGGAACTAAGCTTCTTAAAGGGTTTCCCAGGTGGTGCTAGTGGTAAAGAATACACCCATCGACGCAGAAGATGCCAGAGATGCAGGTTTAATCCCTGGGTTGGGAAGATCTCCTGAAGGAGAAAATGGCAACCTGCTCCAATATTCTTGCCTGGAGAATCCCATGGGCAGAGGAGCCTGGTGGGCTACAGTCCATGGGGTCGCAAAAAGTTGGACACGATTATGCATGCACCCACACAAGCTTCTCAGAACTGTTTCTCCTCTGTCTCCTATTTTCTCTCCTTCAGGGAGAGACACACACTCCCTCTTGCTCACACACACACCCTCACCATCTTACTCGTGGTCTCAGTCACAGTCTCTCTACTGTGCTTCCCAATATGCACACCCTCTCTTTCACACACTCTCACACACCAGTTCTGCTGTGTGCTTTGCAGGAGTGCTAGTACAAGAACAAAGAGGAACTTCACTGCTTCTGGTTCCAGTAAAATGGTGTGTGGAACCGAGACAGACCCGTCTGTCACGACCACATGAGGATGCTGCAGAACCAGCACCAGTCCTTAGCTGGCCCAACACGGCATGTTCTCTAGAGACGGGAAAGTGCAGAAAACTGGCGCAGCCTTTGGGTGGCATGATGTCAGGACTGAAATGAACTCCACCAAAACTGGCTTAGGGGCCGAAGTAGTGTGATCTGTTGAATCCAGTTACAAGAAAACACCAGAGAATTTTTAAAAGCTAGGAAACAACTATATTTTTTTTCCTATGGTGGTTTCCAATCACGTTCTACCTACATCATTCCTTCTACATTTACTCATTACTATTATATGTATCTAAGTTTAAATCCTGACTTTGCCATTCTAAATATAACTGAATTATTTTTTTTGTACAGCTGAGGCTAACACAATATTGCATGTTTTTATTTTTCTCAACACCAACACATTTTGTATTGGGGTAAATCTGATTAACAGTGTTGTGATAGTTTCAGGAACAGTGAAGGGATTCAGCCATACATGTACATGAATCCATTCTCCCCCAAACTCCCCTCCCATCCAGGCTGCCACGTGACATTGGGCAGAGTTCCATGTGCCATACAATAGGTTCCCATTGGTTATCCACTCTAAACACAGTAGCTAACACAATACTGTAAATCAACTATACTTGGATAAAAAAATGTGTATGTGTTGAGTGTAGCTAAGTATGTCTGCATGTGTGAGTGTGTTCATGAAACCGAATTATGAGCTGTTTGTGCTGAGAGGCCCCAGAGCAATGACACAGTCTCGGCAGTGTGCAAGCTAGTAGTGCACCCTGGCTTCTCAAAACTGACTCCATTCGAAAGAATCTGTATTCTTTGATGAAAACATAAAAAAATAGCAAAAAGCATTACAAGACCTGTGGAATTATACTATTTAAAAGTTTTTACATGTTCTTTGAAAGGGTTGAAAGCAGTCGGGACAGACTATGATACTTTGGGAACCCATATACAATGGCTACCACAAGCAACAGAAAGTACTTACACCTTAACACTATCAAAATAAATTTTTTGCCTTAGAAAGGTGAAAAAGATTTATGTATTAAAGTGAAAAGATATCCTTGATATACTGTTAAGTAAAACAGGAGGTTTCAGAAGGATAAATAAGGCTTGCATGCATGTGTGCTCAGTCACGACAGTCGTGTCTGACTCTTGGCAACCCCATGGACTGTAGCCCGCCAGGCTCCTCTGTCCATGGAATTTTCCAGGCAAGAACACTGGAGTGGGTTGCCATCCTCTCCCAGGGGATCTTCCCGACCCAGGGATCGACCTGAGTCTTTTGCCTTGCAGGTGAATTCTTTACCGCTGAGCCACTGGTGAAGCCCTAAACATGGTTTAGTTTCCTCTCATTCAATAACTCAATGTGAATTCATTTTTATTATTTTTCTATTCTTTTTCAAATTCTTTTCCCATTTAGGTTATTACAGAATATTGAGCAGAGTTCCCTGTGCTATACAGTAGGTCCTATTGGTTATTTATTTTAAATACACTACTAAAATTAGAACAGATATAGAGAACAAACATATGGACACCAAAGAGGGGAAAGGGGGGTGGGATGAACTGGGAGACGAGTTGACGTATATACAATGTTAAATTAGATAACTAATGAAAACCTACTGTATAGTACAGGAAACTCTATCAGTGCTCTGTGGTGACCTAAATGGGAAGGAAATCTAAAAGAGAGGAGATATATGTATAGCTGATTCACTTCTGTGCAGCAGAAACCAACACGACATTGTAAAGCAACTAAAGACCAGTTCTAGGACATGGAAGCAACCTAGATGTCCATCAACAGATGAATGGATAAGGTAGTTATGGTACATATACACAGTGGAATGCTACTCAGCTATAAAAAAGGAATGCATTTGAGTCAGTTCTAATAAGGTGGATGAACCTTACAGAGTGAAGTAAGTCAGAAAGAGAAAGACAAATATCACATATGAATGCATATATATGGAATATTGGAGAAGGAAATGGCAACCCACTCCATTCTTGCCTCAAGAATCCCATGGACTGTAGCCTGTCAGGCTCCTCTGTCCATTGGGTCACAAGAGTTGGACACGAGTTAGTGATAAAACCACCATCACCGAGGAATCTAGAAAGATGGTACTGATGAACCTACTTGCAGGGCAGCAATGGAGACACAGACATAGAGCAGAGAGTTACGGACACAGCGGGGGAAGGAGAGGGTGGGAGGATTTGAGAGAGTAGCAGTGAAACATATACATTACCGTATGTAAAACAGATAGCCAATGGGAGTTTGATGTAAGATGCAGGGAACCCCAAGCTGGTGATCTGTGACAACCTAGAGGGGTGAGATGGGGAGGCAGGAGTAGGGGGGTTCAAGAGGAGGGGACATATGTATACCTATGGCTGATTCATGTGGATGTATGGCAAAAAAATCATAATATTGTTAAGTAGTTATCCTCTAATTTTAAAGCTCAGGGCTGGTGCACTGAGATGACCCAGAGGGATGGTATGGGGAGGGAGTTGGGAGGGGGGTTCAAGATGGGGAACACGTGTACACCCGTGGCAGACTCATGTCAATGCATGGCAAAGCCAATAGAATATTGTGAAATAATTAGCCTCCATTTAACATAAATAAATTTTTTAAAAAATAAAGAAAATGTTGAACTATTAAAAAATAAAAAATTTAAACAATTTTAATGGTATATTAAAAACAACAGTCTGTCACAAAACAAGGGGGGAAGAAAAACAGAGAGAGTAAAAACCTAAGAGAACAGATAGACAACTGAGACTAGAGGAGAGCTATACATTTAAGTGACAACTATAAAAGGTGGCAGTTTTTACTCCTTCTTTCATATGACTTCATCCATCCAATCAACCAGATTACTGAGACTCAACCATATAAAGAACATGCAGCTTTCAAGGTGAAGCGATCCATTGAAGAACACTGATTTTCTGTGTAAGACTATAGCTGACTGGAGAAACATGAGTTAAACAAAGATTCAAGGTAATACAGAACACCTTCTCCTTTTCCCAGTTTTTAAACAATCTTCTTCACTGAAATAAAATCTCTGTCCATTCTGGAATAATATTTATCTGGACCAAATACTGGATTATGTGCCAGTGTATTTCAGGTATTATTCACAGTAACACTGAGATAAAATTTGTGGAAATACTTTAAATATTTCTTTATAAAGGAGATTTATTCCAGACGGTTGGATGGATTGAGGGAGAAATCGGTTTCCTCAAAAATCTGAAGTATCCTTTTCAAGTTGATATAATTTGATGGGTGGACTATCAAATATACCAGTGCAGCACCTTATTAAACTGATCTTCCATGTTCGTTGGATTTTATGTAAAAATTTGGTACTTATTATAAACATCAAAAAGTACAAATGTTCAGTTGTAAAATAAGTCCCAGGGATATACAATGGCACCCCACTCCAGTACTCTTGCCTGGAAAATCCCATGGACGGAGGAGCCTGGTAGGCTGAAGACCATGGGGTTGCGAAGAGTCGGACACGACTGAGCGACTTCACTTTCACTTTTCCCTTTCATGCATTGGAGAAGGAAACGGCAAGCCACTCCAGGGTTCTTGCCTGGAGAATCCCAGGGACAGGGGAGCCTGGTGGGCTGCCGTCTATGGGGTCGCACAGAGTCGGACATGACTGACTCGACTTAGCAGCAGCAGCAGCAGCATAGTGACTATAGATAATAATACTGTATTGCATGGTTTTAAATTTGCTAAGAGAGTAAATCTTAAAAGTCCTCATTACAGGAAAAATAATTTTTGTGTCTGTGTATGGCACCCCACTCCAGTACTCTTGCCTGGAAAATCCCGTGGACGGAGGAGCCTGGAAGGCTGCAGTCCTAGGGGTTGCTGAGGGTCGGACACGAGTGAGTGACTTCACTTTCACTTTTCCCTTTCATGCATTGGAGAAGGAAATGGCAACCCACTCCAGTGTTCTTCGCTGGAGAACCCCAGGGATGGGGGAGCCTGGTGGGCTGCCGTCTATGGGGTCGCACAGAGTTGGACACGACTGAAGCGACTTAGCAACAGTAGCAGCAGCATGAATACAGCAATTTGTTCTTACTGAGGTGATATTTTGCAACATATACAGGTATAGAATGGTTATATTCTACAACTAAAACTACTAAAACATTTTATGTTAATTATATCAATAAAAACGGCACTGAGTAAAGAGTCACAGAATAGAGTGATCTCAGGTATTAGTGAAGCTGTCTGCTACACATTTGCACTTCAGCCGTGACTTCTGACAACATGAGAGCAGAATCTAGGAAATCTAGGATCCCTAAGGATAAGCAGAAAGGGGCTAAAAGTGCGGAAACATGAAATCAAAATATGAGTGGTCTGTATCAACCATAGATGAATACTTGAGAAGGAAGCGAGATAAAAAGAAAAAATGGAATTCAGTATGTAAACGATGACAAAGGTGACCACCAGCATCAGGATGCTGTGGGCGGCTCTGGTCTCTGGGGGGCATCTGTGGTGCCCAGTGAGGGGTGTGAACATACTGCACCTTCTGGCGGTGTCTGTGCAGAAGCACCATGGAGCCACTGGACTGGACCATGAGGCCAAGAAACACGGCATCAGAGATGAACCACAAGTAGACAGAGCCATCAGCAGGACCTGAGGATGAGTAAAACCACACTCCTTGGTTATCAGTACAGTTGTGTGTGTTCTGTGGAGCAGCGGTTTTCAGAGGAACAGTGATGCACATTAAGAGACTGAACATCCAGCAGGTGCAGCAGGAAGGACCAGTGACCTTGGGGGCCCTTCCTCTGAGCATCATCCACTCTGCTCTCCTCGGGGTGAGAGTGAAGGACTGATAGGTTCTCAGGACGCAGGTGGAGCACAGGGCGGTGCTGAGAGCCGCTCTCCGTAAGTAATACAGAGTTTACATCCAAGACTAGACAGGGGGTTCTTTGACACAAAAGTTGCCATTGTGTGGAGAATGCCAAGAGCGAGAAGAACCAGGACACTGGCCACGGCCATGTGGGTGAGAATCACGTATGTGGATATCTTCTTGTGGCCAAGCAAGATTGGAGAGATGCTGTAGAGGAAAAGGATGGCATTGACCAGAGCCCCAACCACCATCTGTAACTACAAGATAGTTTTCAGAACCATGTCCCCTGGGATTGTCAGGGCATCTTTGTGAAAAGACATGGAGAGGACGCCAGAGTGTCCTGGAGCAGAAAAGAGGCTGTGCTAATGATGACATCAGCAGTCTTCTTTCAGAACCAGCACTGGAAAAGAATTCTCAGAATAAAAAAGAATTCTTACTCTTCTTTCTTCCAAGAAAGCAGATACTTTTATACTCTATAGGAGGGGCCCAACTCAAAGAACAAGCACATAACAGCTGTATTATTCACCAGTACTGTTTTGTATTTATATCTGTCTCCCATGACTTGGGAATCATGTCTGTCTTGTTCAGCAACATGGTTGATCTCTGACAGGTGTTAAATAATACGTACTGAGTATATGAATATGTGACAGGAGATAGAATCAAGGATATAGTCTACCACCCACAGAACTCATGATTATCCTGCCTATGGTAAAAATGTATTAAGAAAATAAAATGCAAAAATATCACTCAGGTTATAAGAGTGTCCAACTAATTTTAACATGGCTGCAATCGAATTAGCTGTCAACATTGGAGAACTCATGTATCATCAGAATTCCTCTACCCAATATAACTTAAGAAATCAGTCATGGATTTCTGGTTTCTGGTTTTTCATGCACGGAGCTTGAAAGTCACCACTCTGTTCTAACAACAAGAAAAAACACTGAACAAAGGAAAAATTCTTTGATCTGTAAAAAAGGTGAGAAAACTGGGGGCATCACTGCCTCAAAGACTGAAGACTCGGACAGTGAATAGAGGGGATCAAAGCTTATGGGGGCAGAGACTCACGATGGAAAGAAACACCTTGGGAACAAGACCTGGGGCAGGAAAACATGCACTCTGTCCTTGGGTTGATGGGGGCTCAGTGTGTAGAGCCTGAGGGTAGAAACTCCAGGAAGAACAATTGCATTGGGTTCTCCAGAGTTTTGTGGGTTAAAAATTATTACCGATTAGAAAAAATAGAGAGGGGACATTAGAATACTTTAAATTGATCATAGCAACTATCAATTTACAATTGGTTCTTGGGGACCAGTTTCCTAAGCTGGGAAATAGTCCTGAGTTCATCCTTCTGAAGCCCACAGAGCAGAAGTGGTACAGTTAATCGTCCCCACTGTGCTCCTCTGCAGGGAGTTGATGCACTGTGGCCAGCGGACTTGTCCACAGTTCAGGTACATGGGTTTGAGAAGAGAAGGCAGGCAGATAAGATGACCACTGCCTCTTTAAAGTGTTCAACTGTAGTTCCCATCTGCAGAAAATATGCATGATAATGATTTAATGTGTTGAATGATTATTCATCCTTGGAATCTGCCCCCACATATTTAAACACATAGAGTTACTGTGACCCTACTGTGTGCCGTCCCTAGTACTAGGTGATGAAAATGCAAACAGAAATAATACTCATGGTCCTGGCTCTGAGATATGAAATGCTGGTTTCATATGAACCACATGAAGGATGGTGAAAGTGTCCACATCTGGGTTGTCCAGTGTGGAAGCTCCAGTCCCCTGTGGCTACTGAGCTCCTTAAGTGGGCTCATCTGAACTGAGAGGGGCTGTGGGTGTAACACACACACTCAATTTCAAGAAAGTATTAAGACAGAGATTTTAAACCATCTTGTCAAGAACTATTCAGAACTGATTACAACTTGAAATGGTAATAGTTATGATATTAAAATAATTGACACTGTAAAAAATTGACACAACGTGGCTACATGTAAATTTATAATCATAATCGACCTCTATGGACCAATGTCTTTTTCCATTGGGTGCTGCTGGTCAGACTCAGACCTTCTGCCCCTCAGCTGAACCCACCTGGCTGTGGCAAAGCACCTGGCCCAGTACGTGGGGCTGAATCAGTCAGCAGGGGAAATGCAGCATCTCAGGCAGCCTGAGAAGCCTTCTTCAACATCTTTGGAAATAACGCGACATTATTTTGTCACGTGAACATTTATATTCTTCATGCAGATCAGCTGTATAACCAAGAGAAACTCTTATACATATTCATCAGAACACATGTGTAAGAAAGTTCATTGCAGCATGTCTCACAATGGTAAAAAGCCAGAAAAGACTCAAATACCCATCAGCACTAGAATAAGTAATGAATGGAATATTATAAAGCAGTAATAATGAGTGTTCAACATTACTAGTCATCAGGAAAATGCAAGTCAAAACCACGATGAGATATCACCTCACATTTGTCAGAAAAGCTATTATTAAATAGACAACAAATAACAAGTGTTGGTGAGGATGTGGAGAAAAGGCAACTCGTGTGCACCGTTGGTGGGAATTAAACTGGTGTGGTCACTGTGAAAAGCAGAATAGAGATTCCTCAAAAAATTAGATATGGAACTACCATTCAATCCAGAAATTCCAATCCTGGATATTTTTCCAAAAAACAAAAACACTAATTCAAAAAGATATGGACACCTTAATGTTCATTGCAGCATTATTTACAATAGCTAAGAAATGGAAACAATCCAAGTATCTATCAACACACGAATGTATAAGGAAGATGTGGTATACAAAGGAATATTACTTGGCCAGAAAAAGAATGAAATTTTGCCATCTGCAACAACATGGATGAACCTAGACCTATTATGCTAAGTGAAATAAGTCAGATAAAGAAAGACAAATATCGTGACTTCACTTACATGCGGCGTCTGCAAAAGAAAACAAAACAAACAAGATCAGACTCATAGAGGCAGATACTCTGGTGGTTTTCAGGAAGGAGGAAGTTGGAGGTTGGATGAAACAGATGAACAGATGAGACAGATTAAGGCACAAACCTCCAGTTCTGACATGAATAAGTCACTGAGCTGTAACATAAGGAATACAGTCAACACTTTGCAGAGAGGAGTGGTAACGGGAGTTGCGGCGATCAACTCATAACGTAAATAAATGTGGAATCACTATGATGTACACCAGAAACAAATATAACATTGCATGTCGACTATAATTAGAAAACAAAATAAAAAAGAGAGGAAAAAAAGAAATCCTCTTGATCCATATCCTTTCAACACTTGGTATTACCAGACTTGTTGCATTAGAGACAACTACCTTATCACAGCAAAAATCATAGCATGAACTGTGGGTAATAATATGTATAGAGACTAAGCATTTATAAAAGCAGTGCCATAAAACATTACAAATGTGTGGAACTGTATAGTCTAAGAAATTCCTACATATTCTGTAAAATGGTCAAAAGTGATTCTGAGCAGAATATAAACACTTTAGGAACTCATACAATAGCTACAAAAATCAAACCAATAAAAAAGTAGTTATACCATAACACTATATACTTTTCAAATGGAATGCAAAAAACAAAACATTAGACTATCCAAATAAAAGGCAAAAAAAGAGGAAAAAAAACAGGAAAAACTGAAAACTAAGATCCAAGTTTCTGATTTTCAGTGATGAATAATAAACACTCAAGTGACAAATATAAAGACAGTTTTTACTCCCTCCTTCATGTTACTTAATCCTTTCAATCAACCAAATTTATTGATGGTCAATCACATAAAGAAAATTCAGGTTGAAAGAAGCAGCAACCCATATGAATAACATTTATTTTCTGAATTAACGCTACAGCATACTGGAAAGTACAAGTGAATAAAGGTATATGGTAATACAGAAGAACACCTCCATTTTCTGGATTTATTATCTTCATCCATGAAATAAAAATTTCCATCCACCCTACAGTAATATTTATCTAGACAAACATTAGATTATGTGTCAATGTACATCAGGTATTAGATGCAACATATGGAAAAAATAATTTGCAAAAACTCCTGAAGAAGGTTTCTTTTAGAGAGCTGAACTGGCCATCAAGGAAATGATTTCCTCAAAAAGAGCTTGTATTTTTTTAATGATAAATTTCTTTCTTTTAAAATTATTTATTTATTTATTTATTTTATTCTGGGCTGCACTGGGTCTTTGTTGCTATGCCTGGGTTTTCTGTAGTTGCTGTCATGGAGGCTACTCTCTAGTTGCAGTGCGCAGGTTTCTCACTGTGGTGGCTTCTCTTGTTGCAGAGCACAGGGTTAGGGCTCTAAACCTGTGCTCTTTGATTTTTGTAGCCATTGTATGAGTTCCTAAAGTGTTTATATTCTGCTCAGAATCACTGTTGACCATTTTACAGAATACGTAGGAATTTCTTAGACTGTACAGTTCCACACATTTGTAATGTTTTATGCAGGCTTCATATCAATCAGACACTGTGGTGACCATTTTGCAGTACATATAAATACCCATTTATCATGCTGCATAACTGAAACTGACATTATGTTATATACTAATTATACTGGAGAAACACTATTACTGAGGAAATAGTTACAGAACGGAGTCACTACTCTCATTATCGAAGCTGTCTACTATACATTTCGCACTTTAACAATACATTTTAATAATTTAGGAGCAGAATCTAGGTGCTCTAGGATCCCTAAGGAGCAAGAGGAAGGGGGAAACAGTGGGAAAACATGAAACTAAGACACTAGAGGTCTGCAGCAACCATAGACGAAAATCGTGAAAAGCACTAATACAAAAAGCAAAAATAGAATTCAGCACATAGAAGATGACAAAGGTGACCACCAGCATCAGGATGGTGTGGGTGGCTCTGGTCTCTGGGGGGCATCTGTGGTGTCCAGTGCGGGTATGAATATACTTCATTTTCTGGTGGTGTCTGTGCAGAAGAAGCACCATGGAGCCACTGGACCAGATCATGAGGCTAATAAATATGGCATCTGAGACAGACCACAAGAAGGTAAAGCCTGATTTATGACCCAAGGACATGCAGAACCACCTGCCTTGAGTATCAGAATAGTTGTGCGTGTCCTGTAGACCAGTGATGTTCACAGGAACGTAGCTATTCACTAAGGCACTGAATATCCAGCAGATCCAACAGGAAGAATCTGTGACCCTGAGGGCTCTTCTTCTGAGCAATGACCTCCCTTCTCTCCCAGGGATGAGCGTGAAGGACTGATAGGTGCTCAGGACACAGGTGGAGCACAGGGTGGTGCTGCGAGCCACTCTGTGTATGTAATATACAAGTTTACACCCAGGACTGGACAGGGGCTTACTTGAAACAAAAGCTGTCATTGTGTGGGGAAGCCCAGAGGAGAGAAGAACCAAGAGATTGGCCAGGGCCATGTGGGTGAGAATAGTGTCTGTGGGTCTCTGCTTGTGTCCAAACAAGACTGGAGAGATGTTTTGGAAGAAAAGGATGACATTGACCACAGACCCAACTCCCATCTGTAAGAGATAGATGGTTTTCAGAGCTTCCTGGCTTGCAGTTCGTAGGACATCTTTCTGAAAAGACATGGAGAGGATTTCAGAGTGTCCTGGAGCAGAAAGGAAGCTGTGCAGGTGATGACATCAGCAGTCTTCTTACAGAACCAAGACTGGGAAGGGACTCTCACTCTTTACTTCTCTTGAGAAAAATGGCACTCTCATATGCCAGATAATCAGTTTTACCTGGAGAACATACACTTGACATTAGTTACAAGTTTCACCATTATAATTTTTTATTTACTCCTATTTACTTGTATATCCTGTTCTCCACCTGTATGTAAGGTCCATGAACTCAAGAACCATGTCTGTCTTGTTCAACAACATTTGATGACCCATCATAGGTATTAAATAATATGTATCAGGTATACGAGTGACAGAAGACAGAGACAAGAATGTGCTCTACCACTTTAGGATTCATGATCATCCCACTTATTACAAGAATGTACTGAGTGATTTCACCAAGATGGCAACACAGAGGCTTGCTCCTCCCATGGATACAGTGAATATATTTACACATGGATCAATTCCTTTGAGAGAAATTCAGGAAATCATTGAATGACTTGTACACATCAGATGACTTTGAAAACACCCACATCAAAACAGGTGGGAACGTCTGGGACACCTGCTCACCATGAGCCCACCTGTAGCACAGTGCATTCCAATCACAATGAAACACGAAACTACTTGCTTCTCTGAGAAGTAAGGGCCTGAACCACGTTAGCTCCCTCAAATCACTTAGCTCTGGTAGCCAGTGTGGATGGGCACTGTGGAGCCTCAAAGGGCTAAGAAAATAAAAAAGTAGCTGTGAAATGACCTGCTAGCACCCACCACGGCCACATCCCCAGGATCAGTGCAGCATGAATAGGCTTTAACACCATCACCCTGCTGGAGTTTGACTGCACTCTCTACCAGCTACTGCCTGAGGATCTGGCATTTAAGCACTGTATCGAGCGGCTGACTGGGAAGCTCTCAGGAGACTGAAAGAACAAGTGGCCACTGCTTCCACATTCTCCCTCAGGTTTGATTCAAAAAATGAAACCAAGCCTTCAGCTTGTGCCTGGAAGGAACCTGTCCACACACATCTCATGCCCCAACCTCTGTGGCTGTCCCTGAAGGGGTGGACCCTCTAATAACCCACCCCAACAGTGAAGGGTACTTAGCCTACTGGAGTCCCACAGGACCATGTTATGTAGAATTGAAGTTTTCATGGTCACACATAGACCTACAGAGAAGGGATGGAAAAAGATAGTCCATGCAGGTAGAAACCAAAAGAAGTAGGGATAACTATAGTCATCTCAGACAAAAATAGACTAAAGGGCAAAAACTGTAAAAACAGACAAAGGAAGTCATTATATAATGATGAAAGTATCCATTCATTAATAAAATAGAACAACTGTAAATATTTGTAAGCCCAACATTGGAGGACCTCAATATACTAAGGACTTGTTCACATAAATCAAGGGGAAAAATATACAACACACAGTAATAATATGGACATTAATTTCCTAGTCTCAGCAATAGATTAATCATATAGAGAATCAATAAGGAATCATTGAACTCAAACTATACATGAGACCACATGAACTTAACAGACTCACCAACCATCAGCCACAGAAAATATATTAAGTGTATATGGTCCATTCTCCATTCGTCTTAACATATTAAAGACTGAAATCATTTCAAGCATCTTTTTCAACCACAATGATATGAAACTACAAATTATTAAAGAAAATGGGATAATTCAATAATAAGTGAAAGTGAAAGTGAAGTCGCTCAGTCGTGTCCGACTCTTAGCGACCCCACGGACTACAGCCCACCAGGCCCTCCATCCATGGGATTTTCCAGGCAAGAGTACTGGCGTGGGGTGCCATTGCCTTCTCTGTTAACAGCGGCTAGGCATATTATATTTACTTGGAGCTGGTATACTTGTGTGAAGATTAAACTACATGGATGAAATGAAAAATCAAAAATAAAACATCTTCAGAAAATGACAATGGAAATACAAGATAACAAAACTTATGGGAAGCAGATTAAGAGCTAAGTTGATAGTGATAAATGTCTATATGAAAAAGGAAGAAAGGTCTCAAACAAAATAGCTTTACACCTCAAGGAACTACAAAAGAAGAACGAATTAAGCCCAAAGGAAAGAAATTGTGAGGTTCACAGCAGAAATACAGACGTAATTCAGAGAAGTTGTGTTTGGCTCCAAACCATAGCAATAAATTCAATGTCACAATATAGTGGGTCACACAATTTTTTGGTTTCCCAGTGCATATGAATATTACATTTATACTATGCTGTAGTCTATTTAGATCGCAATAGTCATCATCATGCTGGTGCACAAGACAAGACTCATATAAGTTCTCACTCACCTCAGAGCATCTAAACAATAAAGCAAACATTATCATATCTAAAGCAAGAAACATAATCATAGTGGGGACTGCAATACTCCCACTTTCATCAGACAAAAAATCAACATGGAACTGTTGGAGTTAGCTACGCATTAGAACAGTTGAACTTTATGGACATAACCAGATCAATTTATCCAAGAGCAGAAAAATATACATTCTTCTCAAGACCACAGAGAACATTCACCAGATCACATCACATATTAGGACTCAAGCAGGTCTTTTTTTTAAAAAGTCTTTATTGAATTTGTTATAATATTGCTTTTTTTTAAATGTCTTGATTTTGGCCCTGAGACATGTAGAATGTTAGACCCCTGACCAGGGATCGAACTCCTACACCCTGCTTTGGAAGGTGAGGTCCTAGTCACTGGAACGCCAGGGAAGTCCCCCAAACAAGTCTTAACAGATTTAACACCGAAATCACATGAAGTGGCTTTTTCCCACGGTAATTATATGCAATAAGATGCCAATAACAGCATGAAAGCTGGAAAATTCACACATATGTGGAGATGAACAACCACTCCAGAACAAACAGTGGTCAAAGAAAATCCAAATGGAAATAAAATACCTTGAGATGCAAGCGTGAGTGGGAACACAGCAAACCGAAGGCTACGGGAGTCAGCACAGGCTTTGTTCTGAGAGAGATGGTTTAACAACAAATGAAATTAAGAAAAAAAGATTCTAATAATCAACATACATTATACTAGAAAGAACTAAAACAAACAAACAAAAAAAAACAACCAAAAAATCACATAAAATACCCCCCCCAAAAAAAACCCCAAACCAAACCACCCACCCAAAACTAAGGCAAAGGTTAGCAGATACATAAGGAAAAAACAGTAGAAATGAATGAAATAAGAACCAGAAAAGAAGTAGAAACTACCAAGGAAACTATGAGTTGGTTTTTGAAAGATAAACATTCACCTCGTCACTGAGCACCTGCAGCAACGTGAGGAGGAAACAGTGACTTGGGGCACCTAAGGCGTTTCTAACCCCACCGCCGCCCTCCTTCCGTTTCCCACCAGAGCGGAGCATTGCTTCCGCTCAAAGCAGGAAACGCGTCCTGGCCTCCCCTCCCAGCTCCTAGTGGCCCCTCTTCCCGCCACTTCAGTGGTCTCGTCCTTCAGGCTCAGCCTCCTGGCTCCACCTGCTCAGAATCACCTCAGGAGCCCCTCCGTAGTCACAACTGACTCACTCTCTTCACCTCAAGATGAGATTCATACCTTTTTGTTCGTTTCCTTCTCTCTGCTCTCTCTTCCTGATAAATCGAGAGCTCTTGGAAACAAGAAATACTATCCTGGCAGATGCAGAGGCCGCCGACGAGCACCGTGGCTCCCGGCCCTCTGGGCCTTTCGCGGCGGCTCCTCGTGCTGGAGCTGCTGTGCGCCGCAGCCGGGACCAGGCACCACCTCTGCTCTCGCGACAGCTCCCAAGACAGGACGTGGACATTCACCTCAGTTCTCGCGACAGCTCCCGGCCCCGGACCTGGATGCTTGTCCCTTCTCTTGCGTTAGCTCCCTGAACGCGGGCCTGGACACGTGTAGCCGTGGTCTCAAGATTGCTTCGGAGGTGCGGGCCTGGACACGTGCCCTGACCATTGCGTGGAGAGCTACCTCTTGGCAGGTGGAGCTGGACAGTGCTTGGACTGCGCGTCCTTCCCCGTGTGAGCACACACGACTTCTACCTACTCTGTATCCCCGTCCAGCCTCCTTCAGGCTGCGGTGGCCCATCCTGGGGGTACCCTGAGCCTGGTCCTCGTGATGGAGCTGCTCCATGAATCCCATTGAACTTTCTTTATTGGCAAAAGCTCGAACATGAGTCTCATGCACAGTGAATCCTCATAGGATCCTCCCTGAAACCCCCCTCATTTCTCCCTACATCACGGCTCCTCAGTCACATCACAGTGACTCCTAAGTACATGCAGTTCCCTTCATCCTCTTGCATCTCTCCTCCCATACACATGGCCCATGATTTCCTTTCTATGGGGCTGAGTATTTATTGGGGTGAGTGATGTGGTCATAGCTACTGTTTGCCATTTTGTGGGACACACAGAGGTCAACCCCACAGAGGAGGTGCCTCCCTGACACCATTGTGACCCAGAATTGCAGAAGGACACACTTGCCCCCACACAATCCATGACACCCAACCCCACACAGTCACACATGGGGCACCACCACAGCCAGAGTCAAAAAATGAACCCGCAGAGGATGCCCTTGTGCTGTGAGAGGAACACACATTCCACTGCTTGCCGACCCTAGGGAGCCTCTCTGCTCCCACAGGCATGGGGGGACCAGTGTGAGCAGGTCACTCTCTATGTAACAGGACAAGCTGGAAGTAACCTTTCTTAGAAGAAAACAGAGAACCCATAAAAGCCTTGTTTTCCAGCAACTTTTCTGATGACACAGCTGTGCTTGCACACACACAAAAAACTATTTAAAGGCAGTTCTGTCTCTCCTTTGGTTCTGAGCACTTTCTGCTACAATAGCGTCCTCATTTTGTCTTGGTTTTCTTTTCTTTTTTACTTCTGTGAATAAAAATGCTTACAATACAGTGGAAGCAGCAGGAATTAATTTTGTTGTGTTGACAGAGGAGTGTGTAACTCATCACAGGTGAGCCCTGAAATCAGAGCTGCTGTGTAGCCCAGTGCTGAGGGAGAGCCGAAAATGAGCTGCTTAGAGGCATCGTCATGAGCTGTGGGCAACAGGACTGAAGGAGCCTGGAATAAGGTCCCCGGTGGAGATGATCTGAGAAAGGGGGCAGGGGGACTCCTTCCCCTACAAGCATAGATCTGTGAGGTCTGCTACAATGAGAAGTCTTTGTTAACAACAGGGAGGAGCTCAGTGGCTGGATCATCCAAGACTTGGCAACATTCCAGAGACCACATCCCTCCTCTCTCATCTTTAGAGACTCTAGGGCACAGGGATCTGCGGTGGGCCACCTGGCTCTGCTCCCGGCCTAAGACACTCCCCAGCACACAGCCACCCTCCACCCAGCAGAACATGGATGTGGATGCTCAAGTGAGGCCGTGTTGCCCCTGTCCTGCCCCGTGTGAGTTAAGTCTTAAGTCCCTCTCCTGCTGGAGGCAATGTCTCTTCCAGTCTTTGCCCTGAGATTGAACAGAAGGAAGCACTCACCTGGCTGGTCTTTGCTTCAGAGCTCTGTGCAGGGACGTGTCACTCAGGATGAGCGCCGAGCACCTGAGGTCATGGTTATAGCGACGGTGTTTGTAGCCTTGGTCTCTCCACAGAGATTCCATTATCACGTCACCTGCTGTTTGGGTGGCACTGACTGTACGGGGAGTCTGGGGATTTCCAGTGAGGAGCAAATGTTATCCCCAGTGTAAATCACCTTCCTTCTTGGGTGATTAAGGACACCTTTTGAGAATCAATGAAAAGATCTGAATGGGCAGTCCAATAGCTGGCCGAAAACTATACACCAGCACCCTACTACACAGTAGGTCATTATTAGTTACCTATTTTATATATAGTAGTGTGAAAATGAAGCAGATTTGAAATTACCTCTAATCAATTATTTAAAAAAGAAAAACAATTCATAGGCATTTAATTCCTTAGTGTTTAAGAGGAGGTTGTTGCTAAGTATACCTTTATTATTGATCATGTTTTATTAGCTTTTTATATTCTCTAATAGGAAAAACAGTAAAATTATGATATTTTTAGATAAACGCTGAAACAATTCACTCATAGTAAAACTAGCTCCTTAATATTAGTTAAAGGAAATTTTTCAAACAGAAGGCAAGTTATACCAAAGAAAAAAACACAAAAAAGAACTACATGCATTGGAAAAGGCAATCATATTGATACATGTATAAACTATACTTTCTCTTCATTTCTTATTTTATATAAGACACAACTAGTTCATGACAGCTACAATCATAGCATTAATTGTCAGTAATTACATATATATATACACAGTACTGATGGATCCATATGTGATGTCCAAAATATCACTGAAAAATAGTTATACCTTAGCACGCTGAGTTTTTAAATTGGAACTTAAAAAATAACACAACAGAAAATGACCCAAAAAACCCCAGAAAATAAGACAAATAGAAACAATCTCAAGTTTGCAAAATGCAATCATGAACACTACGTATTCAAGTGACAAATGAAAAAGAAGACAGCTTCTAGTCTGTCCTTCAGATTATGTCATCCATCCTATCTATTAAATTTATTGCGGGTCCACCATGTAAACAATCCAGTTTTAAAGAAGAAGCAAGACACTGCCTAACATCGATTTTCTGTGTAACACTATAGCATACTGGAGAAATAGGAGTGAACTAAATTTACAAGGTAATACGGAAGAGCACATTCTCTACTTTCCTGTGTGTTATCTTTATCTAAGAAATCCAATCTCCACCCACACAAGAGTAATATTTATGGAGACCAATGTTGGATTCTGTGCCAATGTGTGTCAGGTATTAGCCACAACACACGGAGATAAAGCCTGTGGAAACTCTTGAAATGTTCTGGAAGCAAGGACATTTCTTTCAGAGTGCTTCATTGGCTAAGGCAGAAATGGTTTCCTCAATAATGGTTTGTACATTTTTCGAACTCATAATTTCATGGATTGACTTTCAAATCTCCTAAGTGAACCTTCTCAGTTCGTTGGAAATTCTGTAAAAATTTGGTATTGAGTACAAACATTAAAAGCTATCAACATCTAGTTATAAAACAAGCAAGTCAAGGGGATATGGTGTACCACATGGTGAATATAGTCAATTATATTCATTGCATACTTGAAAAAATAATCAAAGATCATGGCATCCAGTCCCATCAGATCAGTTCAGTTCAGTTGCTCAGTCATGTCTGATTCCTTGTGACCCCATGGACTACAGCTTTACCAGGCTTCCTTGTCCATCACCTACACCCAGAGCTTGCTCAAACTCATGTTCATCGAGTTGGTGATGCCATCTAACCATCTCATCCTCTGTCGTCCCCTTCTCATCCTGCCTTCAATATTTCCCAGCATCAGGGTCTTCTCCAATGAGTCAGTTCTTCCCATCAGGTGGCCAAAGTATTGGAGCTTCAGCTTCAGCATTGGTCCTTCCAATGAATATCCAGGACTGGTTTGATCTCCTTGCAGTCCAAGGGACTCTTAAGAGTCTTCTCCAACACCACAGTTCAAAAGCATCAATTCTTCTGTGCCCAGTTGCATCACTTCATGGCAAATAGAAGGGGAAAAAGTAGAAGCAGTGACAGTTCTTATTTTCTTGTGCTCAAAAATCACTGCGGACAGTGACTGCAGCGGTGAAATTAAAAGACAATTGCCCCTTGGAAGGAAAGCTATGACAAACCTAGATAGCATATTAAAAAGCAGAGACATCACTTTGCCAACAAAGGTCTGTGTAGTCAAAGCAATGTTTTTTCTAGTAGTCATAAATGGATGTGAGAGTTGGATCATAAAGAAGGCTGAGCACCGAAGAATTTATACTTTCGAATTGTGGTGCTGGAGAAGACTCTTGAGAGTCTCTTGGACTGCAAGGAGATAAAACCAGGCAATCCTAAAGGAAGTCAACACAGAATATTCATTGGAAGGACTGATGCTGAAGCTCCAGTATTTTGGCCACCTGATGTGAAGAGCTGACTCATCGGGAAAGAGCCTGATGCCGGGAAAGACTGAAGGCAGGAGGAGAGGGGGCAACAGAGAATGAGATGGTTGAATGGCATCACCCACACAATGGACGTGAATTTGAGCAAACTCTGGGAGAGAGTGAGGGACAGGGAAGCCTAGCATCCTGCAGTCTATGGTGTCTCAAAGATTCAGATACAACTGAGCGATTGAACAACAACAAGAGAGTCAATCTTCAAAGTTCTCATCACAAGGACTTACTGGTGGTTAAGACTTTGAGCTTCCACTGAGGGGGAGCTGGTTCAGTTGACGGTCCAGGAACTATTATCCCATATGCCACACAGCCAAATAATAACAAAAACTAACTAAATAAATAAACGTGGCAGTTTGTGTCACAAGAAAAAAATTTGTATCTTCTCTGAAGGTGAGAGGATGCAACTAGCTAGACTTATTGTGATCATTTTGCAACATGTACAAATGCACATTCATCATGTTGTATATCTGGAACTAATACAATGCTATGTGTTAGTTATATTTCAGTAAAAAATGGATACTGAGGACTTGCAGAATAATTACAGTTACTATTGAAGGTGTCTACTAGATATTTAGCACTTTATTCATACATTCTAATGACTCAAGAGCAGAACCTAGGCGTTCTAGGATCTCTCAGGAGCAGCAGGAAGGGGGAAATAGTGGGGAAACAAGAAACCAAGACATTAGAGACCTGGAGCAACCACAGACGAAAATCTAAAGAGGCACTGATATGGAAAACAAAACTATAATTCAGCATGTAGAAGATGACATAGGTGACCATGAGCATCAGGATGGTGTGGGCGGCTCTGGTCTCCGGGGCGCATCTGTGGTGCCCAGTGGGGGTGTGGATATACTGCACCCTCTGGTGGTGTCTGTGCAGGAGAAGCACCATGGAGCCACTGGACCAGACCATGAGGCCAATAAACATGACATCAGAGATGAACCAAAAGTAGCCAAAGCCTGTGACAGTACCTGAGATTGAGCAGAACCACTTGCCTTGGGAATCAGTATTGTTGTATCTATCCCAAGGACCAGTGATTTTCACAGGAACGTAGATGTACATTAAGAGACTGAACATCCAGCAGGTGCAACAGGAAGGACCAGTGACCTTGGAGGCCCTTCCTCTGAGCATCACCCACTCCGCTCTCCTGGGGGTGAGAGTGAAGGACTGATAGGTGCTCAGGACGCAGGTGGAGCACAGGGCGGTGCTGCGAGCCACCCTCTGTATGTAATACACAAACTTACACCCAAGACTGGACAGGGGGTTTCTCAAAACAAAACCTGTCATTATATGAGGGATCCCAGAGGACAGAAGAAACAAAAGATTGGCTAGGGATATGTGGGCAAGAATTGTGGGTGTGGGTCTCCGGTTGTGGCCAAGCAAGATTGGAGAGATGTTGTGAAAGAAAAGGATGATATTGGCCATAGACCCAACTCCTATCTGTATAAGATACGTGGTTTTCAGGGCTGTCTGGCTTGTGGTTCTCAGGGCATCTTTGTGAAAAGACATGGAGAGGATGTCAGAGTGTCCTGGAGCAGAAAGTAGGCTGTGCTGGTGATGCTATCAGCAGTCTTCTTACATAATCACTGTTGGACAAAGATTTCCACATTTTATTTCTCCTGAAAAGGAAGACACTGTCATAGTCCAGAGAAGTGACTTTACCTGGATAACATACTCCTGACAGCAGTTAAATCATTCACCATTACTATTCTGAATTTTTCCTACTTACTTTTATTTAAAAAAATTTTAAATTGGAGGTTAGTTGCTTTAAAATGTTGTGTTAGGTTCTGCTGTACAACAATGTGAATCAGATGTGAATACACCTATATCTCCTTCCTCTAGAGCCTCCCTCCCATCCCCTCATCCCACCCCTCTAGGTCATCACAGGGCACTGAGCTGAGCTCCCTATGTTATACAATAGCTCTCTATTTACTTGTATAACTGATCTTCTATCTTCATGTAAGATCTATAAACTTAGAAAACATGTCTGCCTTGTTCAGCAACATTGTTGGCTTAGTTCAATCATTTTCAATGTTAGTATTCACAGAAACAGAAAAAAAAATCCCCAAATCTGTATACAACCAAAAAATACCCCAAATAGTCAAAGCATCACGTGAAAGATGAACAAAACATCAAACTTCCTCATTTCAAACCATATGTCAAATTTATGGCAACATAAATTTGCATAAAATATGCATAAAAACAGACAGACTGATGGGACAGAACAGAAAGCACAGAAATTAACCCATGCACTTCTGGTGAATTAATTTTTGACGAAGGCACTAAGGGTATGCAATGGACTAATGATAGTCCCTTCAATAAGTGGTGTTTGAAAACTGGAAATCCACATCTAACGATGAAAAGAGAGATAGTAAACCTTACAGATTCTGGTCGAATAAAAAAATATAACTACATGTATAACAGATGTAAACTAGACTGTCTGTGATCAACTGGCAATGTAGAGAAATATTTAATTGTTATTTTGTACCCGTGAAACAGACATAATGTTGTATCAATTATATCCAAATTTAAAATTCTCAAAAAAAAAAAAATCTGGACACTATCTTACACCACACACAAAAATGTTCTAAACTGGATTAAACTTGGATGTAAGATCTGGAACCATCAGACTCCTAGAGGAAAGAAGTAAGCTCCTTGAATTGATCTTGGCAGTAATGGTTTGGATTTGACAACAAAAGCACAGCAACAAAAGCAAAAGAGTGAGAGTTTATCATATAAGAGCCTCTGCAGGGCAAAGGAACTATGCAATAGGAGACGATATTTGCAATCCACATATCCAGGAATGAATGAATATCCAAAATGTAAAATAATATTGTGCAAAACCCCAAATAATCCAGTTTAAAATGGGCAAAGGACGTGAACAGATTTTTTTTTTCAAAGACGACATACAAAGAGCCTAAAGGTACATGGACAGGTGCTCAACATCTCTAGTCATCAGGTCAAAATTACAATGAGATAGCATCTCTCACCTGTTAGAGTGTCTAGTCTCCAAAAGAGAAGAGATAACACATTGGCAAGGATCTTGACAAAAAGGAACACTTCACACACTGTTGGTGGGAATATTAATGGGTACAGCCTCTGTGGAGAATGTTATGGAAGTTCCTGAGAAGTTAAAACCAGAACTCCCATATGACCCAGCAATTCAGCTTCTAGTATATATACAAGGAGATGAAATCAGATCCCGAAGTAATATCTGTAAAGATGAATATCTGTAAATGAACCCCTATGTTCATTGCTGTATTGTTACAACAGCTGAGACATGGAAACAGCCCAAGGGTCTACTGGCAGATAAACCGATTAGGAAGCTGTGGAATATTACACAGTGAAATATTACTCAGGTTAAAAAGGTGGAAATCTTTCCTTTTGCAACAACGTGGGTAAAACTCGAGGACACTTTGGTATGTGAAATATTCATACACAGACACTGCCTTCTATCACTTATAGGTGGAGTTTGAAAAAAAATTCCATTTCATAGAAAGAGAGTCGAATGGTGGTCACTTGGGAACTGGGGTTGGGGGAAAGAGGAGAAGAGGGTAAAGGGGTACAATCTCTCAGTTATAAGATGAACAAAGACTGAGGATTAATGTAGAACCTGGTGACTACAGGTGATGACACCTATGTGAGGTGATGGAGGCATCAATTCAGTCAGCTGTGGACTCCTTCCCAATATGTACATATATTAAATCACGATGTACATTTCAGATACACTGCAATTTCAATAATCAGTTATGGTCCATGACCGCCTTCCCATCAGATCAGATCAGTCGCTCAGTCGTGTCCGACTCTTTGCGACCCCATGAATCGCAGCACGCCAGGCCTCCCTGTCCATCATCAACTCCCGGAGTTCACTGAGACTCACGTCCATTGAGTCGGTGATGCCATCCAGCCATCTCATCCTCTGTCGTCCCCTTCTCTTGTCCCCAATCCCTCCCAGCATCAGAGTCTTTTCCAATGAGTCAACTCTTCGCATGAGGTGGCCAAAGTATTGGAGTTTCAGCTTTAGCATCATTCCTTACAAAGAATACCCAGGGCTGATCTCTTGCAGAATGGACTGGTTGGATCTCCTTCCCATAGGGCTGAGTATTTATTGGGGTCAGTGATGTGGTCAGATCTCCTACCTGGACATTTCCTGGATACAGAGACCAACCCCACAGGGGAGGTGCCTCCTTGACACCAGCAATCATGACTCAGGTTGCAGGACATACCTGCCCCCACATGACCCATGACCCCCCAGCCCCACACAGTTACATACGGGGCACCCCCACAGCCAGAGTCAGAAATGAACCTGGAGCAGGTCCCTTGTGCTGAGTCAGGAACACACATCCCAGAGCCTGTAGCCCCCCAGGAGCCTCTCTGCACCCACAGGTGTTGGGGGGTGGAGGGAAGTCCAGTGCGGGCAGGTCAGTTTCCATGAGTTTTGACAAGGTAGGAATTCTGTTCACAAATGCCCACCCACTTAATATGAGCACTTTCAAAGGCTCCATCTTCTACCACCAGTATCTTTAAGGTTTAGGTTTTCAACATACGAATATCTACAGATACACACATCAGACGATAGCTGTATTTCCAAATATAATGTTGAATTACCATAGGGAAAACTGCTTTACTTCCTAATTCTAATCTTTTCAAAAAACTTTACTTTGCAACCTTTATACTCATTTGGCAGACTGGAGGTTAACTGGATTCTATCTCAGTGCAAATTTTTTTTTCTCTTTCCCCTGCTCCTCATGTTAAAGAGACTGAGTGCATTTTGTCATTTGATTAGAGAGAGAAAAACATAAGCAACATTGGTATACATAATACAGAACACAGAGAGACTCGAGACAGGATACTACGGCAGAAATTACTGAGCCAACTGCATCCCGTGAAGGAAAATGTGAAGGTTGTCACAGGGTGGCCTTTCTCTCTGTATTTCTGTTTGTGTGTGTATGTGTCTGTTACTGGATCTTATTTCAGGACTTTCAGGTTCTAACCCAAACTCTGCACATCATTATTCCACCTTATTCACACTCAACCCTAATCTATTAAGTCTGAGGAGGTCTCTAGATCATTTTTTATGTGGTTGAGACGTCCAGGGCTCTGGCCATACAGGACTTGGCACAGATTCCACAGTGACCCCTCCCTCTTCCCCTCATTGTCAGGGACCCCAAGAAACAGGGATTTGCAATGAACTCACAGCTCTGGTCCCCCTCAGATACACACCCCAGAACATTCCCCCCTTCCACCTGCCAGCCAGGGCATGGACGGGGCAGCCCAGGACAAGGCAGGGGAGCACGTGTCCTGCCCAAGGCGCTGACAACACAGCTCTGAGCTCCTCTCCTGCTGAGAGCCGGCTCTCCTGTTTCCTGCCCTGAGACTGAACACAAGGGAGCACTCACCTGCCTGCACTTGGCTCCACACTCTGTGCAGGGAAGTGTCAGTCAGGATGGGCCCCAGTTATAGGGACAGGGTCCCTGGGCTGCTCTCCCCACAGAGGAGCCATTATCATGTCATCTGGAGCGGAGGTGACACTGTCTGCATGGAGAGTCTGGGGCGTCTCCAGTGGGGCCAGATCTTACCCCCAGTGCTCGTCCCCCTCACCCACGCCTGGGGACTAGTGACTACTCCTGGCAGTTACTGAGAAGGTCCACATGAGCAGCTGAGCAGAGGGCAGGGAGAGTTTTCTGTGTTCCCTGTGGGAGAACCCAAGTTTAGAGTGAAAGTCACAGCTGGGGGAGGGACACTCACAGAGCACCGGGGCTCCCTTCACTGTGTCTCCCGTTGGGCATTTTCCCTCATGGTCTCACTTTTCCAAACTGTTCCAAAGTGTGTTCACACTGATCATCAGCATGGGATCCGGAGGCTGGGCTTTCTCCTGAGTTGAAGTTCCACAGCCCTTTCTATTTATGGCCTCAGGTCTGTTTAATCTGGAAAACACCCCCTTTGAAACCAGAGTTTCCCTCCTCAGAATCCTCAGGTCTCCCTTGTGTCCACAGGACTCTGCAAGGACTTTGTCATTGGTTCCAAGTCACCCATGGAGCCCCCTCCTTAAGTCTTTCATTGAACCTCCAGCATGTCACCACATTCTGGGCCATTAGTACTGGAAAAAAGCATTCCTGGACATATGAAAGGGATTTAAAAAAACATTGATAGGAAATATAGAGAGATAACATTAAAATGCATGAAATTGGTCATTGAAATGATCACTTGTTTTATGTCCCTGGATATGTTCCAGTGTCTCTTATGTTATAGTCTATGGGAACTTGACTAGAATTTGTATCCTGCTGTTGTGTGAAAATTGTATAAATCTTACTTATGTTGAATTGGTTTATAGTGCTCTTCAGGTCTACTATATCTTTGTACCTGTCTGTATGTTCATTCTATTAATTTTTGACAGTTTGATATTGAAACTCCAACTAAAACTCATAATTTATCTACTTAAAAATAATGATAATATGTAGTAGAACCATATGTAACTTTGTTCTGTATTTTCCAAATCTCCTGTAAATGTGTTATCATACTTTCATAATTCAAAAAATAAAAAGGAAAGTGAGAAAAAGAGAAATGATCAACTGATAATTGTGAATATTCTCTGGGAAATGAATCTGATGTCTCCATCCTGAGACATCATAGAGCAGTAAGGACATATGTGTGTGTGCTCAGTCGCCGAGTCGTGTCTGACTCTTTGCAACTCCATGGACTGTAGCCCGCCAGGCTCCTCTGTCCTTGGGATTTTTTCAGGCAAGAATACCGGAGTGGGTTGCCCTCCTCCAGGGGATCTTCCTGACCCAGGGATCGAACCTGTGTCATTTACATCTCCTGCATTGCCAGGTTGTTTTTGTTTTTTTTTTTTAACCACTAGCGCCAAAAGGACATGTAAACCTCCCCGCAGTGGGCTCCTCCTGCAGCGCATGGATGCTTTCTGGGCAGTGAACGAGTCCACATTTTATAGGCATGGGCTTGTCAAGAGAAGCCAGGCAAGTCAGACAGCTACTGCTTCTGTGAAGTGTACAACCTTGTCCCCTGTCTGGGGAAAATGTGTATGAGAATGTTTATAATGTGTTGAAAATGATTCATTGTGAGGTTCTGTCCCCATGAATCCCAACCCATAGAGATACTGTGGACCTAGTTCACTACCATCACTAATACTAAGTCGCAAAGACACCAACAGAAATACTAACCCTCCTGGTTCTGGTATTTCAACCCAGGCCTCCCGCTGTACTGTCTGAGCCACCAGGGAAGCCCAAGAATACCGGAGTGGGTAGCCTATCCCTTCTCCAGGGGATCTTCCTGACCCAGGAATCAAACTGGGGTTCCCTGCATTGCAGGCGGATTCTTTACCAGCTGAGCTACCAGGGAAGCCTGATTTAACATAGAGGGAATTTAACATCTTGATCTTTGTCAAGATCTTTCCAGAACTGATTATAGCTTGAACGGACAAAGTTTAAGATGTTAAAATAATTGACATAGTTTCTTTTTTACTTTCTTTAATGTGGCTACAGTAATTATATTGCTACAGCCATGAGACTTGTTCTATTGCTTTTTAAAACATGTTTGCTTATTTATCTTCGGTTGCCTCAGGTCTTCGTTGCAGCGCTCTCTTTAGCTGTGGCGCCCAAGATCAGTAGTTGCGGTGCCCTAGCTTAGTCTCCCTGAGACATGTGGGATCTTTGTTCCTCGACCAGGGATGGGACCTACGTCTCCTGCACTGCAAAGTGGATCCTTAACCACTGGACCACCATGGAAGTCCCCAGAGTTTGAGTCTTGCAAAACAAAACGTTCTAGGCATGGATCATAGCGATGATTACAATATGAATGCTCTCTAATTCCACTGAATGGTATACTTAAAATGTACCTTAAAATTTCCTTGGCGTGTGTACTTTACTACAATTTAAAATGTTTTAAAAGATGGAATAAAAATTAAAAATGTCTGTGGGGAGGGAAAAGTGTCTGTAGGATAATATCAAGTATTATCAACATCAATGACATACATGTCATTGGAGTCACGGATGGTGTCAACAGAGGAAAATGGCCAGAAATTAACTGGAGAACTAACAACTGAAAACTTCCAAATTTTGGTAAAAAATAGTAGAAACTCAACCAACTTTTCTAAGTACAAAAGCAAAGAAGGGCTTCCCTGGTGGTCCTGTGGTTAAGAATCCACCTGGCAATGCAAGGGACACAGGTTCGATCCCTGGTCCTGGAAGATCTTCCATGCGGAGCAACTAAGCCCGTTCCCCACAATGACTGACACCCATGTATCCTAGAGCCTGTGCTCTCCAACAAGAGAGGCCACCACGGCGAGAAGTCCGCACACCACAGCTAGAGGGTAGCCAGTGAGGGGCAGCAAAGACTCAGCACGGCCCAAACTAACTAACTAAATACTAAAGAAAACCAAAGAGAAGCATTTGTGGACATTACCATAGTCAAATTAATAAAGGGCGTTGGTAAAAGAAAATCTTAAAAGTTGCAATAGAAAAAAAAAACATATTCATAAGTTTTGGTTTTGGGCAACTCCCCCCACCCCCACTCCCTAGCCCTGCCCCAGATTTAACATTCTGGGCAGGAAAGCTTTTTGTTGCGGTTGGCTTTCCTGCACCTTTTATGTTATTTTGCAAATTTTCTGGGCTCCACCTTCTTATTTTCTCTATTCTCTTGTTAACATCCATAGAGTCTCTCAGTTGTGTCCACTCTTCATAGCCCCATGGACTGTAGCCCACCAGGCTCCTCCATCCATGGGGTTCTCCAGGCAAGAATACTGGAGTGGGTTGCCCTTCTTCAAGGGATCTTCCTGACCCAGAGATTGAATCCGTGTGTCTTGTGTTGGCAGGGGAGTTCTTTACCACTGAGCTGCTGGGAATCCCTGATGATGCCATTCTGAGTGGTTCCTCATTGTAGTTTTGATTTGCATTTCTCTAATAATGAGCAATGTTGAACATCTTTCCATGTGTTTGTTGGCTGTCTGTATGTCTTCTTTGGAGAAATATCTGTTTTAGGTCTCCTGCCCATATTTTTTATTTTCTGTCTTCTTTTTTTTTTTTTCTCTATTGATTGGTGCAGGGCCAGGAAGGCTGACTCAGGGCTGGGCCAGGAGAAGGGCAGGAGATTTCTGGACCCTGGTCCCCAGCTGGCTCTAGCCATCCTTATTTATGGACATCCACTTGATTTGGGGGCCTTCCTGGTGGCTCAGACAGTAAAGAATCTGCATGCAATGTGGGAGACCTGGGTTTGATCCCTGGGTTGGGAAGATCTCCCTGAGAAGGGAACGGGCAACCCACTTCAGTATTCTGGCCTGGAGAATCCCATGGATAGAGGAGCCAGGCAGGCTACAGTCCATGGGGTCTCAAAGAGTCGGACATGACTGAGCGACTTTCTTCACTTTCATTTTTCACCTGACTTGAGGTCTCTGGTCCTCTTATGGAGGTTTCCATTTCCCAGTGGATGAGTTCTCCAACTCAGGCCTGATGCTCCATCACTGGGTCTCCCTGGTTTCCAGGTCTCTTGTTGCCAGGCAACCTCCTTCCCATCCATTCAGGTGACTCTCTGGAGGAAAGACCCTCGAGACCCTTCAGAGGCGGGGGGCGGGGCTGCCTTGGCAGGGTAGAGGTCAGTGGGTCCCAGCTACACAGAGTGCCCCCGACCTTGCAGCAGGCCACTGCTGACCCATGCCTCTGCCAGAGATTCCTGGACACTCACAGACAAGTCTTGGTCAGTCTCTTGTGGGGTTATTGCTCCTTTCTCTTGGATCCTGGTGTGTACAAGGTTTTGTTTGTGCAACAGTATGTGAACGATGAACTTTGAGATGTTCAAGCTGGTTTTAGAAAAGGCAGAGGAACCAGAGATCAAATAGCCAACATCTGTTGGATCATTAAAAGAGCAAGAGAGTTTCAGAAAAAGATCTACTTCTGCTTTATTGACTACTCCAAAGCCTTTGACTGTGTGGATCATAACAAATTGGAAAATTCTTCAAGAGATGGGAATACCAGACCACCTTACCTGCCTCCCGAGAAATCTGTATGCAGGTCAAGAAGCAACAGTTAGAACCAGACATGGAACAACAGACTGGTTCCAAATTGGGAAAAGAGTACATCAAGGAGGTATATTGTCACCCTGCTTATTTAACTTATATGCAGAGTACATAATGCAAAATCCCGGGCTGGAAGAAGCACAAGCTGTAATCAAGATTGCTAGGAGAAATATCAATAACCTCAGATATGCAGACGACACCACCTTTATGGCAGAAAGCAAAGAAGAACTAAAGAGCCTCTTGATGAAAGTGAAAGAGGAGCGTGAAAAAGTTGGCTTCAAACTCAACATTCAAAAAACTAAGATCATGGCATCCAGTCCCATCACTTCATGGCAAACAGATGGGGAAATAATGGAAACAGTGAGAGACTTTATTTTCTGGGCTCCAAAATCACTGCAGATGGTGATTGCTGCTGCTGCTGCTGCTAAATCACTTCAGTTGTGTTGGACTCGGAGCGACCCCATAGACGGCAGCCCACCAAGCTTCCCCGTCCCTGGGATTCTCCAGGCAAGAACACTGGAGTGGGTTGCCATTTCCTTCTCCAATGCATGAAAGTAAAAAGTGAAAGTGAAGTCATTTAGTCATGTCCAACTCTTAGCGATCCCATGGACTGCAGCCTACCAGGCTCCTCTGTCCATGGATTTTCCAGGCAAGAGTACTGGAGTGGGTTAGTGCCTTCTCCAATGGTGACTGCAGCCATAAAATTAAATTCTTGTTCCTTGCAAGAAAACCTATGATCAACCTAGACGACATATTAAAAAGCAGAGACATTACTTTGTCAACAAAGGTCCGTCTAGTCAAAGCTATGGTCTTTCCAGTAGTCATGTATGGATGTGAGAATTGGACTATAAAGAAAGCTGAGCGCTGAAGAATTGATGCTTTTGAACTGTGGTGTTGGAGAAGACTCTTGAGAGTCCCTTGGACAGCAAGGAGATACAACCAATCTATCCTAAAGGAGATCAGTCCTGAGTGTTCATTGGAAGGGCTGATGCTGAAGCTGAAACTCCAATCCTTTGGCTACCTGATGCGAAGAGCTGACTCATTTGAAAAGACCCTGATTCTGGGAAAGATTGAAGGCAGGAGGAGAAGGGGGTGACAGAGGATAAATGGTTGGATGGCATCACCAACTCGATGGACACGAGTTTGAGCAAGCTCCAGGAGTTGGTGATGGACAGGGAGGCCTGGCATGCTGCAGTCCATGGGGTCGTAAAGAGTTGGACACGACTGAGCGACTGAACTGAACTGAAGCCACACCTGCCCACTGATTCAGCCTCACTCTCTCTAAACTCCCAGTGGGATTGATGTTTCCTGGGAGGCTGCTCAGAAGAAAGGTTAAAATTAAGGCTAACCAAGTAGGGATGTTCTAAACTCTGGCCTCCACCTGATGGCCTCACATATCTTTGAAAAGCGGGGAGGGTGTAAATGATACCACCTGCTTCAGAGGGCTGAAGACTATCAGATCTTGCCTGAAATGCTCTTACCTGGAGGGCTTTTGCATTATTAGCATCCAGTGAATGTTAAAGCTGGTGGAGACTCTTATGATTGTCAATGGTGGGTGATGGTGATAAGAGTGATGCTGGGGCAAAGTCCCCACAAGTCTCAATGATGACTGTAATGGGGTATCAAGAGACACCTGCGGTGGAACCTTCACCTTTGAAAAAGAAGGAAATTCTGCCATATGCAAAAACATGGATGGGCCTGGAAGACGTGGTGCTCAGGGAAATAAACCAGCTACAGAAGGAAAAATACTGCATGATTCCACTCCTATGAAGTATCTAAAATAGTCAGACTCATAGAACCAGAATAGAACGTGCGTTTCCAAGGGCTAGGGCAGAGGGAGGAGGAAGTTGGGGATAAATGTTCAGTGTGTATAAACTCTTGGTTATATGAGATGAGTTCCAGTGTTCTGCTATTCAAAACATGCCTATAGTTAACCATACTGTGTCAGACACTTAAATATTTAAGAGTGGGACTTCCCTGGTGGTCTATTGGTTAAGACTCTACCTTCTGATGCAGAGGTTGTGGGTTCAATCCCTGGTCAGGAAACTAAGATCCCACATGCTGAGGGGTGTGGCCAAAATTCAATAAGTAGTAGATAAATTAAAAAAAAATTTAAGATTGTAGGTCTCACGTGAAGTGTTCTTATCACAATAGAAAAAGACATTTGCTAATTCTAATTTCTGCCCTTTCCATCTAGAGCTAGTTTACTTGGGAATATTTGTAGATTTCCTAATATATGAATGCTTCATCTAGGTGCTGCTATGAAAGTTGAGAGGACACACGCCATAGGCTCCCTTGGGAAGCACACATCTGAGAAGTTAGACACTCAGAGGATGAGCGGAAGGTTCCCGACACCAGTCTCCACACTTTCCATCAACGGTAGTGAGAGAACACTGTTCAGTTCAGCCCAGTGATGAGATGGTAGAAAGAGAGCTGTGAACAGCTTCATGGGAATGAATATCCAGGAGCCAGCAACTCCTGAAGCAAGATCATTCACACCTGAGGTGGAAAAACAAGCCCAGTTTCCCATCACCTTCTGAGACTTATCAATCAAGAGCCACGCCAGCAAATGGGAAGAGAGAGATTTTGTGACCAATCAGGAGCAGGCACAGCCTTTACGTCTCAGTCTCTACAGCTGCTCCTTGATGGCCAGTCAGGAGGACCAGGGACCAGACTGGGTGAGGAGGTCTTATCTCTGATCTTTCTTTTCCTTCATTTTCCACTCTCAGAGCTTACTGTAGGTCGGGGGGTGCTTAAAGGACAAGAGAGAGGGGTACCAGAAATGGCCAGGTCCTCCCCGCTTTGTTTTGGCAAGGGTGTACTAAAGTGAAAAGCATTTAAATTCACAGAGAGGTTGTGTATCCAGCACTTTCCCTCTGTAAATCTCCAAGTTTCTCAACTTTTTTTTGCTGGTATTTACCTGTTCCCCGCCCCCCTCCCGCCCCAGGTAGTTCCGATTTTTATTTTAACAACACATCTTTAGGCTGACCCTTGCCTACATGAAACAAACAATGCTAACAAAGCAACACAGACTTCCATTTGTATTCTTATTTCTATTTTTAATTTGAGGATAATTACTTTACAATGTTGTGTTGGCTTCTGCCATACAACAATCCTCTCTCCCACGGACTGCAGCACACTAGGCTTCCCTGTCCTTCAGTATCTCTGGAGTTTGCTCTAATTCATGTCCATTGAGTCGGTGATGCCATCCAACCATCTCATCCTCTGTCGCCCCCTTTTCCTCCTGCCCTCGATCTTTCCCAGCATCAAGGTCTTTTACAATGAGTTGGCTATTTGAGTCAGGTGGCCAAAGTATTGGAGCTTCAGCATCAGTCCTTCCAGTGAATATTCAGGGTTGATTTCCTTTAGGACTGACGGGTTTGGTCTCCTTGCAGTCCAGGGAATTTGGTTTAGTATAAGCCACATTTTCAGTTGCTAGCACTGAATTCACATACGTGATTTTGGGATGTTGAGAAAGGATGGGGTACTTCCCCCCCTCCCCAATTGAAGCTGGGAAGATAGATTTTAAAGCAAGAAATGCATGATATGATATTCACATCTGTTGAGGTTTAACTTCATCATGACACCCTTCTTCCCAGGTATCATATCACTTATTGCTTCTTTTTGAGAATTTCCCCCTCCCCCTACCGGCTGGAGAAGTCCAGCTCCGCAATCCCGTGACATGATGGCCGAATCTTTTTTTTCTGACTTTGGCTTGTTGTGGTACCTGGAGGAGCTCAAAAAGGAAGAGTTCTGGAAATTTAAGGAGCTCCTCAAGCAAGAACCTCTGAAATTAAAACTCAAGCCCATCCCGTGGACCGAACTAAAGAAGGCTTCACGAGAAAATGTGTCAAAGCTGTTGAGTAAGCATTACCCGGGAAAACTAGCCTGGGACGTGACCCTGAATCTGTTTCTTCAGATCAGTCGGGATGATCTCTGGAGGAAGGCTCGGAATGAGATCCGACGTAAGTGTCCTGGAAGGGATGGGGGGCAGGGACCCACGGGGGCGGCTGGTTTACTGGGAGCTTCTAATGAAGGTCACATCATTACTGAGTTAGCAGCCACGCCTCCATTTGTTGAGAATGTGTTAGGGGTCAGTAGGACCCTTGGAAATAGTAGAATTTCAAGCCAGCTCTGGTCATTCATGGGCCAGAGTGGATGAATAATGTCCTCAGACCATTCATCTAAGTGTCTTCTCCTCATTTTTCTGTTCCAAGCTGAGTCAATGCTAGTTTAAAAGATCCCCTGGAGAAGGAAGTGGCAACCCACTCCAGGATTCTTGCCTGGAGAATCCCATGGACAGAGGAGCCTGGCGGGCTATAGTTCATGGGGTTGCAAAGAGTCGGACATGACTGAACACCTGGGGCTTAGTGTCTATGTCACCAGGACTGCTGAGATGGAGTTTCATGATGCTTCTGACCCACCCTTTTTTTTTTAAATAATTTAAAAAATTTTTTATTTTTTAATTGAAGGATAATTGCTCAACAGTACTGTGTTGGTTTCTGCCATACATCAACATGCATCAGCCATAGGTATACACATGTCCCCTTCATCTTGAGCCTCCCTACCACCTCCCACCTCATCCCACCCCTCTAGGTTGTCACACAGACCCAGTTTGAGTGCCCTGCGTCACACAGCAAATTCCCACTGGCTATCTGTTTTACACCTGGTAGTGTATGTTTTCATGCTACTCTCTCCATTTGTCCCACCCTCTCCACCCTTCTTTTGATTAAATATTTTTTTATTGGAGTAGAGTTGACTTGCAGTGTTGTGTTATTGTCTGCTGTACAGCAAAGTGACTCAGTTATACATGTACATGTGTCCACTCTTTTAAAGGTTCTTTTCCCATTCAGGTCACATCTTTTTCACCAGATTTGCACAAGAAACTAGGCAGAATCCTAAGATGAGGAGATAGCAGATGCCCCCGCTCCCACAGGAAGCACTTCTCATGTGTGACGTTTCATTTTTACCATGACGCTGAGGTTTGCAAATGAGAAAAATGCAGACCTAACAGTGTCCCCGCATGTTAGATGACGTTTCCAAAAGGGACACATCTGATTCAGGACCAGTTATTTTTGACTTACTGAAGGGCTTTACATCCTCCTCTGGGAGAGTACGCTATTTTTTTTTCCCTCAGAGAATAACATCAGTTGAGTTGTAAATCCTGGCAAACAAAGTGACAAAATACCAGACAAATCACCCAGTAATTTTTTTCTCTTTATATATATACACACATATATTTAAATTTATTTTTGAGTGACTGTTTGATCTTAAATTGGAGTTCATGAACATGGAAAGTCTTCCAATATTCCTTTAGATTTTATTTTTCTGCTCTCAAGATTCTCTTTTATCTGTTTTCATGGCTTTATTATGATTTCTTAAAAGGAATTATTGTTGATTTATAATGTTATAATGTTGTGTAAGTTTCAGATGTATAGCCATGTAATATATAATTTATATTATACATTAAATATGTTAGTAATAATTTGTTGTTGTTTAGTCGCCAAATTGTGGAGAAGGCAATGGCACCCCACTCCAGTACTCTTGCCTGGAAAATCCCATGGATGGAGGAGCCTGGTAGGCTGCAGTCCATGGGGTCGTGAAGAGTCGGACACGACTGAGCGACTTCACTTTCACTTTTCACTTTCATGCATTGGAGAAGGAAATGGCAACCCACTCCAGTGTTCTTGCCTGGAGAATCCCAGGGATGGGGGTGCCTGGTGGGCTGCCGTCTCTGGGGTCGCACATAGTCGGACACGACCGAAGCGACTTAGCAGCAGCAGTCGCCAAATTGTGTCCGACTCTTTGCAACCCCATAGACTGTGGCCCTTCAGGCTCCTCTGAACATGGGATTTCCCAGCCAAGAAAAACTGGAGTGGGTTGCCATTTCTTTCTCCAGGGGATCTTTCTGACATATAATTTATATATTATGTATTATAAACACAATATACATAAATATTATATAGTACATAAATAAGGTATATATATTTCATATTCTTTTCCTTTATAAGTTATTACAAAATAATGAGTAAAGTTTCCTGTGCTATGCAGTAGGTCCTTGCTGGTTATCTGTTTTATACATGTTCAGTTGTGTCGGACTCTTAGTGACCCCATGGATTGTAGCCTACCAGGCTCCTCTGTCCTTGGAATTCTCCAGGCAAGAATACTGAAGTGGGTTGCCATTTCCTTCTCCAGAGTGTCTTTCTGACCCAGGGATTGACCATGTCTCCTGCATTGGCAGGTGGGTTCTTCGCTGTTAAGCCATCATGGAATCCCTAAATAGCAGTGCTTATGAATTCTTGACTGTGCAGATAGTGTTCTTCTAGTTTGAAATGTAATCCCCAGGTGTTCATATTCTGTGTAAAATCTGGGGTAGATTTTTTGGGGGGGATTATGTTTTTGTCTAGGTCTATGCCCAGCAGTGGGATTTCTGGGCCATGTGATAGTTTTATTCCTAGGTTCTTAGGACACATTGGGAGAAGGTGAGGGTGGGATGAATTAAAAGAGTAGTACTGACATATACACACTACCATGTGTAAAACAGATAGCTAGTGGGAAGCTGCTGTGTAGCACGAGGAGCTCAGCTTGGTGCTCTGTGATGATCCACATATTTAGGGATTCCATGATGGCTCAGCAGCAAAGAACTCACCTGCCAAAGCAGGAGACATATAACTAATTCACATTGTTGTACAGCATAAAATAACACAACATTATAAAGTAATTACCCTCTAATTAAAAAAATCCTATAAGCCATAATGGAAAAGAATATTAAAAAGAATGAATATATAAGTATAACCGAATCAGTTTGCTATACAATAGGAATGAACAACATTGTACATCAACTATACTTTAATAAAAATGGTCCCCTATGGGCATACATCAGTCTTTGCATGTATGTTTGAGTAAATCCATAGGGTTTGTTCTCAGTACCAAATATGGGGTGTATTTTTTTAAATTATCTTCTCTTCTGTCCCTGTTAATTCAGAGAAGATAAACCCATATAGAAGCCACATGAAGCAGAAATTCCAAGTCCTATGGGAGAAGGAGCCCTGCCTTCTGGTTCCTGAAGATTTCTACGAAGAGACCACAAAGAGCGAGTACGAACACCTGAGCACTGTCTACCTTGATGCCCTCAAGCCTGGAGAGTCCTCACCCACTGTGATCTTGCACGGTCCCGAAGGGATTGGAAAAACAACCTTTCTGAGAAAAGTGATGCTGGAGTGGGCCAAGGGAAACCTATGGAGGGACAGGTTCTCATTCGTCTTCTTCCTCACGGGCCGTGAAATGAATGGTGTGACGGACATGAGCCTGGTGGAGCTGCTCTCCAGGGACTGGCCTGAGTCTTCAGAGCCCATTGAAGACATCTTTTCCCAGCCAGAGAGAATCCTCTTTATCTTGGATGGCGTGGAGGAACTGAAGTTTGACTTGGATTGCAACACTGACCTCTGTGAAGACTGGGAGCAGCCACGATCCATGCAGGTTGTCCTGCAGAGCCTGGTGCAGAAACGGATGCTCCCAGAATGCTCTCTGCTCCTCGCACTCAGCAAGATGGGGATGAGAAAAAACCACTCCTTGTTGAAGCACATGAAATGCATCTTTCTCATGGGGTTCTCTGAGCGCCAAAGGAAACTATATTTCTCCCATTACTTCCAGGAAAAGGATGCATCCTCGAGAGCCTTCAGTTTTGTGAGGGAGAAGAGCTCACTCTTCATCTTGTGCCAGAGCCCCTTTCTCTGTTGGCTGGTCTGTACCAGCTTGAAGTGTCAGTTGGAGAAAGGAGAAGACCTGGAGCTGGACTCTGAAACCATCACTGGTTTGTACGTGTCTTTCTTCACGAAAGTATTCAAATCAGGAAGTGAGACCTGTCCACTGAAGCAGAGAAGAGCCCGTCTGAAAAGCCTGTGTACCTTGGCTGCCGAGGGTATGTGGACTCGCACGTTCCTGTTTTGCCCCGAGGACCTCAGGAGGAACGGGGTGTCCGAATTGGACACCTCGATGTGGTTAGATATGAAACTTCTTCACAGGAGTGATGACTGCCTTGCCTTCATCCATACCTGTATCCAAGAATTTTGTGCCGCCATGTTCTACATGTTCACACGCCCCAAGGACCCACCTCACTCGGTCATTGGAAATGTGACCCAGCTCATCACCAGGGCCGTGAGTGAACACTACTCCCGCTTGTCCTGGACAGCGGTATTCCTGTTTGTGTTCTCAACTGAAAGGATGACCCACAGGCTGGAGACGTCCTTTGGTTTTCCACTGTCTAAAGAGATAAAGCAGGAAATAATGCAAAGTCTTGACGCTTTAAGTCAGTATGACCCCAATAATGTCATGATGAGTTTCCAGGCATTGTTCAATTGTTTGTTTGAGACCCAGGACCCAGAATTTGTAGCCCAAGTGGTGAATTTCTTCAAAGACATTGACATTTATATTGGTACCAAAGAGGAACTGATAATATGTGCAGCCTGTCTGAAATATTGCCATAGTCTGCAGAAATTTCACCTGTGTATGGAACATGTCTTCCCAGATGAGTCTGGATACATCTCAAAGTAAGTCCATGTATGAATTCCCTCTCTCCTACATGCCATATTTGTGCCAGTCCCAGATAGGCTTCCCTGGTAGCTCAGATGGTAAAGAATCCACCCGTAGTGCCGGAGACCCGGGTTCGATCCCTGGGTGGGAAAATCCCCTGGAGAAGGGAATGGCAACCAACTGCAGTATTCTTGCCTGGGAAATTCCATGGCCAGAGGAGCCTGGTGGGCTACAGTCCATGGGGTTGCAGAGTCAGACACAAATGAGCGACTAACAGTCTTGCTTTTCACTTTCTTTCCAGCCCCCTATGGGTATTTCATAAAACACTGTACTTCTGTACTTAAAAAACGTGACTTTTGTAGTCAGAGACATTGGTTAGAGCCCTTGCACTGCAATTTGCTAGTGTTGTGACCATGAACTGTGAGTCTTCAGTTTTTCCGTCTGTATAAACAGGGTTCAGCATCTTCATAGAGCCAATGTCAGGTTGAAAGGTAAGCAGTTTTTATTGTTGCCAGAACAATGCTTCCCCCCACCCCGCCCCATAGCATTTTAGCATATCCTGATAATTCCACTGGGAAGGCACACTTAGAAGATTGTGCCTGATTTCTTTCAGATTTTGCCAATGTGTCTTTTCTCTTTGCTGATTTTATTTATTTAAAAAAAAGGATTTATTGATTTTAATTGGAGGCTAATTACTTTACAATATTGTAGTGGTTTTTGCCATACGTTGACATGAATCAGCCATGGGTGTACATGTGTTCCCCATCCTGAACCCCCTCCCTCCCCATCCATCCCTCAGGGTCATCCCAGTGCACCAGCCTTGAGCACCCTGTCTCATGCATCGAACCTGGACTGGCGATCTATTTCACATATGATAATATACATGTTTCAATGCTATTCTCTCATCACCCCACCCTCGCCTTCTCCCACAGAGGCCAAAAGTCTGTTCTTTACATCTGTGTCTCTTTTGCTGTCTTGCATATAGGGTCATCATTACCATCTTTCTAAATTTCATATGTATGTGTTAATACACTGTATTGGTGTTTTTCTTTCTGACTTACTTCACTCTGTATAATAGGCTCCAGTTTCATCCACCTCATTAGAACCGATTCAAATGCATTCTTTTTAACAGCTGAGTAATATTCCATTGTGTATATGTACCATAGCTTTCTTATCCATTCATCTACCAATGGACATCTAGTTTGCTTCCATGTCCTGGCTACTGTAAACAGCACTGTGATGAACATTGGGGTACATGTGTCTCTTTCAATTCTGGTTTCCTTGGTGTGTATGCCCAGCAGTGGGATTGCTGGGTTGTATGGGAGTTCTATTTCCAGTTTTTTAAGGAGTCTCCACACTGTTCTCCATAGTGGCTGTACTAGTTTGCATTCCCACCAACAGTGTAAGAGGGCTCCCTTTTCTCTGCACCGTCTCCAGCATTTATTGTTTGTAGACTTTTTGATAGCAGCCATTCTGACCAGCATAAGATGGTACATCATTGTGGTTTTGATTTGCATTTCTCTGATAATGAGTGTTGTTAAGCATCTTTTTATGTGTTTGTTAGCCATCTGTATGTCTTCTTTGGAGAACTGTCTGTCTAGTTCTTTGGCCCATTTTTGATTGGGTCATTTATTTTTCTGAAACTGAGCTGCAGGAGCTGCTTGTATATTTTTGAGATTAATTCTTTGTCAGCTGCTTCATTTGCTATTATTTTCTCCCATTCTGAAGGCTCCCTTTTCACCTTGCTTATAGTGTCCTTCGTTGTGCAAAAGCTTTTAAGTTTAATTAGATCCCATTTGTTTATTTTTGCTTTTATTTCCATTACTCTGGGAGGTGGGTCATAGAGGATCCTGCTGTGATTTATGTCAGAGAGGGTTTTGCCTATGTTTTCCTCTAGGAGTTTTATAGTTTCTGGTCTTACGTTTAGATCTTTAATCCATTTTGAGTTTATTTTTGTGTATGGTGTTAGAAAGTGTTCTAGTTTCATTCTTTTACAATGGTTGACCAGTTTTCCCAGCACCACTTGTTAAAGAGATTGTCTTTTCTCCATTGTATATTCTTGCCTCCTTTGTCAAAGATAAGGTGTCTATAGGTATGTGAATTTATCTCTGGGCTTTCTATTTTGTTCCATTGATCTATATTTCTGTCTTTGTGCCAGTACCATACTGTCTTGATAACTGTGGCTTTGTAGTAGAGCCTGAAGTCAGGTAGGTTGATTCCTCCAGTTCCATTCTTCTTTCTCAAGATTGCTTTGGCTATTCGAGGTTTTTTTGTATTTCCATACAAATTGTGGAATTCTTTGCTCTAGTTCTGTGAAAAATATCGTTGGTAGCTTGATAGGGGTTGCATTGAATCTATAGATTGCTTTGGGTAGTATACTCACTTTCACTATATTGATTCTTCTGATCCAAGAACATGGTATATTTCTCCATCTATTTGTGTCATCTTTGATGTCTTTCATCAGTGTTTTATAGTTTTCTATATATAGGTCTTTTGTTTCTTTAGGTAGATTTATTCCTAGGTATTTTATTCTTTTTGTTGCAATGGTAAAAGGAATTGTTTCCTTAATTTCTCTTTGTTTTCTCATTGTTAGTGTATAGGAATGCAAGGAATTTCTGTGTATTAATTTTATACCCTGCAACTTTACTATATTCATTGATTAGCTCTAGTAATTTTCTGGTGGTGTCCTTAGGGTTTTCTATGTAGAGGATCATGTCATCTGAAAACAGAGTTTTACTTCTTCTTTTCTAATCTGGATTCCTTTTATTTCTTTTTCTTCTTTGATTGCTGTGGCTAAAACTTCCAAAATTATGTTGAATAGTAGTGGTGAGAGTGGACACCCTTGTCTTGTTCCTGACTTTAGGGGAAATGCTTTCAGTTTTTCACCATTGAGGATAATGTTTGCTGTGGGCTTATCATATATGGCTTTTATTATATTGAGGTATGTTCCTTCTATGCCTGCTTTCTGGAAGGTTTTTAATCATAAATGGATGTTGAATTTTGTCAAAGGCTTTGTCTGCATCTATTGAGATAATCATATGGTTTTTCTCTTTCAATTTGTTAATGTGGTGTATTACATTGATTGATTTGTGAATATTGAAGAATCCTTGCATCCCTGGGCTGATTTTAACTTGCATTCTTTCATTAGGCTCAGGCTCCCAGCTCACACTTTAGCTCTCAAACACATACCCTCTTTCATTGTCATTAAAAAAAAAAATTAATGTATAGTTGAGGGATTTCCCTAGTGGTCTGGTGGTTAAGACTCCATGCTTCCATTGCAGGGGACATGGGTTTGATCCCTGACTGGGGAACTAAGATCCCATGTGCTGTGTGGCACGGCCAAAAAAATGTATAATTGACATGCAACATCATATTGGATTCAGGTGTGCAGCATAATTTTTAATATTTGTATATATGGTGAAATGGTCACCACAGTAAGTCTAGTTAATATCTTTTACCATACATGAAAAGTGAAAATGTTAGTCACTCAGTTGTGTCCAGTTCTTTGCAATCCCATGGACTGCAGTGTGCCAGGCTGCTCTGGCCCATGGAATTTTCCAAGCAAAAATACTGGGGTGGGTTGCCGTTCCCTTCTCCAGGGGAACTTCCTGACCGACGGATTGAACCCAGGTCTCCCGCACTGCAGACAGATTCTTTACCATCTGAGGACTAGTTAACATCTGTCATACATAGTTACAGATTATTTTGCCCATAATGAGGACTTTTGTATCTATCCTAATGTTTGTAGCAGCCTTATTAAGGTATGGAAAGAACTTAGGTGTCCATCAGTAGATGAATGAATAAAGAAGATGTGATATATATATATATATATATATATATATATATATATATATCACATATATATGGAATGTAGAAAGATGGTACCAAAGAATTTATTTGCAGGACAGCAATGGAGAAACAGACAATAAGGGACAGACTTATGGACACGGGGGTGGGGAGGAGAGGGTGAGATGTATGGAGAGAGTTACATGGAAGCTTATATTACCATATGTAAAATAGATAGCCAATTTGTGAATTTTCTGTAGGTCTCAGGGAACTCAAACAGGGTCTCTGTACCAACCTAGAGGGGTGAGAGGGAAGGGAGATGGGACAGAGGTTCAAGAGGGAGGGGACCGATGGCTGATTCATGTTGAGGTTTGACAGAAAACAACCAAATTCTGTAATGCAATTATCTTTTACTTAAAAAATAAATTTAAAAAGATGTGATATAGATAGATAGAATATTAACTCAGCCATAAAATTGATATCTTGCCAATTATGACAGCATGGATGGATCTGTAGGATATTATGCTTAGTGAAATAAATCAGAAAGATAAGAACTGTACAATTTCACTTATATGTGGAATCAAAAAGATAAAACAAATGAACAAACATATATAGTAGTATATATGTGTCAATCCCAAATTCCTTATTTATCTCTCCCCCTACGTTTCCCCTTTGGTAGCAGTAAGTTTGTTTTTAAAGTCTGTTTCTGTTTTGTAAATAAGTTCATTTGTATTATTTTAGATTCTGCATACAAGCAACATCCCATGATATTTGCCTTCCTCTTGCCTGACTTACTTCACTTACTTTGGTAATCTCCATGTCTGTCCATGTTGCTGCAGATGGCATTATTTCATTCTTTTTTAATGGCTGAGTAATATTCCATTGTGTGTATATGTATATACACTACATCTTTATCCATTCATCTGTTGATGGACATTTTCGTTGCCATGTCTTGGCTATTGTTAACAGTGCTGCGGTGAACATAGGAGTGCATGTATCCTTTTGAATATATCTGCTTTTCTCCAGATATGTGCCCAGGAGTGAAATTGCTGGATTGTATGGCAACTCTATTTTTGGCTTTATAAAAAAATTAATTAATTTATTTTTGGCTTTGCTGGGTCCTTGTTTGCTGCCTGCAGGCTTTCTCTCATTGTAGTAAGCAGGGGCTCCTCTCTAGTTGAAGTGTGCGGGCTTCTCATTGCGGCGGCTTCTCTTGTTGCAGAGCACAGGCTCTAGAGCACGTGGGCTCAGTAGCTCAGACTTAGTAGTCATGGCACATGGGCTTAGTTGCCCCAAGGCACGTGATCTTCCCAGATCTGGGATCAAACTTGTGTCTCTTGCATTGGCAATTCTATACCACTGAGCCATCAGGGATGGAAGCCCTATTTTTAGCGGTTTAAGGAGTGAGTTGAGTGGAGCCAAGGGAGAATCATGGTATTTGTCTTCCCACAGCACCATCGAGAAGCTCACCCTCTGGCGGGATGTGTGCTCAGCATTCACTGCCAGCGAGGACTTTGAGGTGCTAAATCTGGAGAACTGTCAGTTTGATGAGGCCTCTCTGGCTGTTCTCTGCAGGACGCTATCTCAACCCGTCTGTAAACTCCGCAAGTTCGTGTAAGTCGGATCTTCACCTGTTCTTTAAGTCAATAGCAGGGTGTCATTTTTTTCCACTCTGTTTTCTTTTGAAAACCCGAGCTACAATCTCATGTGTCAAAAGCAAATTCTGAGCGCTTTCCTTGATTTAAGATGTTTCACTGAGTGAGACACAAACTGGGAAAACAGGGAGACTTGAAGACATTCGCTCAAGAAGTTTGGTTGCCAGGTTACAGAGCCTGGGTGAGAAAGGACAGATTTTCCTTTTTTCTGCCGTGACTGGTCCCTAGAACCAGACCTTCCTTCCCACGGCATCACCTCACTTGTGTGCAGACGATTAGCTGTGGAGTTCATGCTGACTTGGAAAAATCTTGTTGCTGTTTAGTCGCTCAGTTGTGTCTGTCTCTTTGCCAGCCCATGGACTGTAGCCTGCCAGGCTCCTCTGTCCGTGGGATTCTCCAGGCAAGAATACTGGAGAATACTGGATACTGGAATGGGTTGCTGTGCCCTCCTTCAGGGGATCTTCCCGACCCAGGGATTGAACCTGTGTCTCCTGCATTGGCAGGCAGGTTCTTGACCACTGAGCCACTTGGGAAGCCCAGAGAAATCTTGTTTTGTTTCAGAAGCAGAATTGGCATTTTGGGGAACTTGGTGTTACCTCTGGGTGACACAACTGTGTGTTTTGGTCTAGCGATGTGTTTACACTGAGGCCCCCATTTCAGTTTCTCTGTCACAGATGTTTTAACTGTGATGTAAAACTTGCTTGGGAAGCCCAAGAGCAGATAGTCCTGGTAGTTGGTGATGTTTGCTTGGATGCCGATGGATTGAGAATAGATGTTTCCCAGGAAATGGTGGAGGAAGGTGCTGAGGACAGGTGGTAAAAGAGTCTTAAGTTCATAAAAGAGAGAAATAATAAGAATAGCATAGAATGGGTAGTGTGTATAGAACAATTCTTAGGCCCTGAGCTGGTTGCTTTATATGCACCATCTCCTCTGTCTTGTAATCCTTATAACAATTTCGTCATGACCTTTTTACAAAACAAATACCAGAAGCATAGTGAAGATCACAGTAATTCTCTGATGCTTTTCTTTCTATGGTGGAAAGACTGCTTTTTATGACAGCTAAGAAGTCAAGGAGAGGAGATGTTTCTCTAATGGAGAGACTGCCTTTATGTACAGAAATGTACTTTTTTCTGTGTAATTTTTAAAATTTAACTTTTATATTATATTGAACTGTAGTTGATTCACAATGTTATGTTAGTTTCAGGTGCACAGCAAAATTAGTTAAAAAAATATATATATACACACACACATACATATATACATACATGCATACATACATATATCTTGGCTTCCCAGGTGGTGCTAGTGGTCAAGAACCTGTGTGCCAATGCAGGAGACATAAGAGACTCAGGTTCGATCCCTGGGTTGGGAAGATCCCTTGAGGAGGGCGTGGCACCCCACTCCAGTATTCTTGCCTGGAGAATCCCATGGGCAGAGAAGCCTGGCGGGCTACAGTCCCTGGGGCCACAAAGAGTTGGACCAGAGTGAAGCAACTTAGCGCACAGGCACACATACATGTATCCACTCTTTTCAGATTCTTTTCCCATACAGATCATCACAGAGTACTGAGTAGAGTTCCCTGTGCTACACAGAGGGTCCTTGTTGGTTATCTGTTTTGTAAACAGGAGTGCATATGTGTTAATCTCAAACTCCTAATTTATTCCTCCCCGCCGACCTTTCCCCTTTGGTAACCATAAGTTTGTTTTTGAAGTCTGTGAGCCTGTTCCTGTTTTGCTAATAAGTTTCTTTGTATCATTTTTTTTTTTAAAGATTCCACATATGAGTGATGTCACATGGTATTTGTCTTTCTCTGTCTCACTTTACTTAGTGTGATCATCTCTAGGTCCATCCATGTTGCTGCAAAGGCATGATTTCCTTCTTTTTATGGCTGAGTAGGATTCCATTGTATATATGGACCACGTCTTCTTTATCCATTCATCTGTCCATGGACATTTAGGTTGCTTTCATGTCTTGGCTATTGTGAACACTGCTGCTATGAGCACTGGGGTACTTGTGCCTTTTCAAATTATGGTTTTCTGTGGATGCATACCCAGGAGTGGAATTGCTGGATCATATGGTAGCTCTGTTTTTAGGTTAAAACCTAAAATCTCCATTCTGTTCTCCTTTGTTCAGTTCAGTTCAGTTCAGTCGCTCAGTCGTGTCCGACTCTTTGCGACCCCATGAATGGCAGCACACCAGGCCTCCCTGTCCATCACCAGCTCCCAGAGTTCACTCAGACTCACGTCTATCGAGTCGGTGATGCCATCCAGCCATCTCATCCTCTGTCGTCCCCTTCTCCTCCTGCCCCCAATCCCTCCCAGCATCAGAGTCTTTTCCAATGAGTCAACTCTTCGCATGAGGTGGCCGAGAACTTCCTTCTCTCCACAGCCTCTCCAGCATTGATTATTTGCAGATTTTTTGATGATGGCCTTCTCTGATACTTTGAGTAACTTGGTTTGCCCTGGGCCATCCTGTTGTCTTCAACCCCACAAGCTTATCACTTTCAAGCTAAATTTAACTCCTCCTTCAGCTTAAGTGTCGCTTCTTGCTATATACCAAAACTTGTGAGCCTAGGAACCCACCATAGCTGGGGGTGGTCTTGAGACACAGTGTTTCTCTGACTAATTCACCATGAAGAGGGAAAAAATCTCTCTCTTGTTGACCCTGATGTCTCCAGCAGCCAGCAAAATACAGAGTTTTCCAGGGGCTCTTTAAACTGAGGTTGAGTGAATGTATGGATCCTTGCATTCTGAAAGTGGTTTATTCATTTCACAGAAAGAAATGGACTCATAAATGAATTGCTCTAGATCCTGCATAGATAGTAAAAAATGGACCTCGTCGCAGTGTTGTTGTTTTATTTCTTCTGCAAGCTCTGTCAAAAATAAAGTAGGGGACTGACTTGCTCATACATCAGTTCAGTTGTTGTTCAGTCACAAAGTTGTGTCCAACTCTTTGAGACCCCATGGACTGCAGCATGCCAGGCCTCCCTGTCCTTCACTATCTCCCGGAGTTTGCTCAAACTCATGTCCATTGAGTCGGTGATGCCATCCAACCATCTCATCCTCTGTCATCCCCTTCTCCTCCTGCCTTCCATCTTTCCCAGCATCAAGGTCTTTTCCAATGAGTTGGCTCTTCACATCAGGTGGCCAAAGTATTGGAGCTTCAGCTTCAGCATCAGTCCTTCCAATAACTATTCAGGACTGATTTCCTTTAGGACTGACTGGTTTGATCTCCTTGGACTCTCAAGAGTCTTCTCCAGTATATACAGTTTATTGAAAAACGAGGACTAGTGGTCTTATACGGAGAAGGCAATGGCACCCCACTCCAGTACTCTTGCCTGGAAAATCCCATGGACGGAGGAGCCTGGTAGGCTGCAGTCCATGGGGTCGCTAAGAGTCGGACACGACTGAGTGACTTCACTTTCACTTTTCACTTTCATGTGTTGGAGAAGGAAATGACAACCCACTCCAGTGTTCTTGCCTGGAGAATCCCAGGGACGGGGGAGCCTGGTGAGATGCCCTCTATGGGGTCGCACAGAGTCGGACACGACTGAAACCAACTTAGCAGCAGCAGCAGCAGTGGTCTTCTAATTGAGAGATTGGTTGTTGATTTTAAACGGGGCAGATGACTCTGTAAAGGAGGAGACCAGGTATCTGAAACCACCTGAGTGAAGGTGTGAATGAAAATGTGCATGTCCTTCCAAGGACCCTGGGGTTCCAAAATGAGGAAAACAGTTCCTCTTCAGTGTACACAGAAATGAATTATCATCATACCTAGAGTTTTTTTTTTTAAAGAACTTTTTATTTTATGTTGGGGTAGAGACGATTAACAATGTTGAGGTAATTTTAGGTGAACAGCAAAGAGACTTAGCCATACAGATACAGGTATCCATTCTCCCCCAAGCCCCTTCCCCTCCAGGCTCCCACATAACACTGGACAGAGTTCCCTGTGCTCTACAGTAGGTTCTTGTTGGTTATCCATTTTAAATATAGCAGTGTGTACCTGTCCATCCCAAAGTCCCTAACTATCCCTTCCCTTCTGGCAACCATAAGTCCATTCTCTTAAGTCTGTGACTCTCTTTCTATTTTGTAAGTAAGTTCGTTTGTATCATTTATTTTTATATTCCACATATAAGGGATGTCATACAGTATTTCTCATTCTCTGTCTGACTTACTTCACTCATTATGACATTCCCTGGGTCCATCCGTGTTGCTGCAAATGGTATTATTTCATTTCTTTTTAATGGCTGAGTAATATTCCATTGTGTATATGGAATGTAACACATCTTCTTTATCCATTCCTCTATCAGAGGGGGCAATAAATGGTAATTTCTGAACCATCATGATCTACTTGTTTTGTGATGAACCTTCACCATTAAGTTAATTTACCCAACCTTCAGAATATCCAGGAGAAAAGCAAACATTTGAATCCAGTTTTCTCAACCTCAGGAGCCTGGGTCTCCAACCAGGGCATATACCATCTTTCTTTAATTTGTTTTATTTTTTTTAAAGAAAACTTTAAAAAATTGTTTCCTTTAAAAAAAAACCCTTAAAAAATTTTAGACCAAAATGATCTTTTCCTTGGGGAAGACAGTCTTGTTTGGACATGGGAGGTATTGCCAGATCTAGGAGTGCAGGGAGGCACAAACATGGTGCCTGGAATGTAACATGGGCTCAGTCTGGCTTCCTTATAATATCTGTGGTGGAATGCAGAAGTGGAGGGGCTAGGCAGAAACAGGAGACCTCTAAGCACCTGATGTCCGAAGATCCCAGAGAGAATTCATAGGCGGGAATAACCAGAAGAGGGCTTCCCAGATGGTGCAGCTGGTAAAGAACCCGACTGCCAGTGCAGGAGACATAAGAGACACAGGTTCAACCCCTGGGACAGGAAGGTCATGGCAGCCCACCCCAGTTTTCTTGCCTGGAGAATCCCACGGACAGAGGATCCTGGTGGGCTACAGTCCGTGGAGTCACAAAGAGTCAGACATACTGAAGTGACTTAATGCACACACACACGTACACAACCAGAAGAGCCAAATTATTGGAAAAAATTCTGAATCTGGGAAAGATTGAAGACAAAAAGAGAAGAGGGCGGCAGAGGATGAGATGGTTCGATAGCATCACCTACTCAATGGACATGAATTTGAGCAAACTCTGGGAGATAGTAAAGGACAGGAGAACCTGGTGTGCTGCATTCCATGGGGTTGCAAAGGGTTGGACATGACTTAGTGACTGAACAATAACAAACCAGATATTAAAAAAAATATATTAGGAGCCTAAGCATGACAAGTAGGAAGAATTGTATAAGAGGTATCTTGCTTTGGACTTCGTTGCATGAGTTACTGTGTCTCTTCCTCTTCTGCAGGTGTAACTTTGCTTCGAATCTGGCAAATAGCCTAGAATTATTTAAGGCCATTCTTCATAACCCTCATTTGAAGCACCTGAACTTCTATGGCAGCAGCCTGTCCCATATGGATGCCAGGCAGCTGTGCGAGGCGCTGAAACACCCAATGTGTAACATAGAGGAACTCATGTAAGTCTTGGGGTTGTCCTCCGTGATGTAGATTTTTCCCTGTGTGAACTTGGCAGATCGAACACACCTATCTCCTTTCCTGCCATGGTCTCTCATGTGTTTCACCACGTCCATCTCAGTATAGGTAGACCTCCTACTAAGATGAGCATAGATGGGTTCTCAAGGGCAAAGCTTCCTCTCAGAAGGTCTGTCCCATCTTTTCTTTTGTGCTCACTTGAATGACCTCACAGATGCCTTATCTGATTCTCCTTGACTCTCCTCTCAACCAACCCTACCAAAGCCATAACTCCCATTTCTTTTCCCTTGAAGACAGTCACAGAGACTTAAAATGAGAAAGGTTGTGGATGATCACAAATGTCATCTTGGAATGTGGCAAATAATAGAGGATAGAGGGAAAGTAATTTCCCCCAAATCATTGCTTTCTCCTGAAAATTATCTGGGATGCCTTTAGTCTCATTGGGGGATTTCTAAACAGACTCAGTCTTTTTTTCAGCAGGAAGAACAACGAGAAGTAGTAGAAATAGCAATAAACAAAAGCAACTTGTTAAATCCACCAAGACACACTCTTCTCTCCACCAGTAATATGACTGACAGATCACGTGCACTTGGTTAATTTCACCTATCAAGATTCATCAGGAGGGAGAGGAAGGGTCCATGCATAAGAGTTGTTTGAACATACAGGCTTGCTTTGTTGTTGTTGTTCAGTTGCTAACTTGTGTCCGACTCTTTGCGACCCCATGAACTGCAGCACACCAAGCTTCCCTGTCCTTCACTATCTCCCAGAGTTTACTGAAACTCATGTCCATTGAGTTGGTGACACCATCCAACCATCTCATCCTCTGTCATCCCCTTCTCTTCCCGCCTTCCGTCTGTCCCAGCATCAGGGTCTTTTCCAATGAGTCGGCTCTTCACATCAGGTGGCCAAAGTATTGGAGCTTCAGCTTCAGCATCAGTCCTTCCAATAACTATTCGGGATTGATTTCCTTTAGGACTGACTGGTTTGATCTCCTTGCTGTCCAAGGGACTCTCCAGAGTCTTCTCCAGCACCACAATTTGAAAGCATTTCTAATTTGAGTGGAAAGCAACAGGGATTCATGCAGAGAATGGTGTAATTACCTCTGCTTTTTGAAGAGTCTGGAGTTGGCAGGTGCTGGATTGGAGGCTCTGATGTGGTCCAGGGCCAGTTGCCCAGACACCCTGTAAACATCCTGGCCGCCCCCCACCACCCGTCTCTCCCGCAGGCTGGGGAAATGTGACATCACGGGTGAAGCCTGCGAAGACATCGCCTCTGTTCTCGTCCACAACAAGAAGCTGAAGCTTCTCTCCGTGTGCGAGAATGCCCTGAAGGACGATGGGGTGCGGGTGCTGTGTGAGGCACTGAAGAACCCAGACTGTGCCCTGGAGGCGCTGCTGTGAGTCGGTGTCGGGGAGGGGAGCCTGGGGGGACGGCCGCGGACCGCCCCCACACCACGGTCCAGCAAAGCGGGCTTGCCCTGCAGGGGAGCCTGGGGTTGAATGATGAATTCTAGAGAAGCAAGACTAGCCCTTAGCATCCAGCTTGGTGCCCTGGTTATCATAAAAGACGGTTGGTGCTTCTGTAGGTATACTGGGTGCTTGGTGCGGGGGATTCATCTGATTACTTGCAGGTGTGGGGCTTCACAAGTCCTCGGTTATCACTGGACCCCTCCCCCACCCCCCGGTGTCCCCATCTCTTTCTTGCCTGGAGTTTCTATAAACCAAACTGACTCTTTGTCGGTGGCAGTAGAAAGGGTTGTCTATTTACCCAGGGGGCCACAGGAGAAACTTAGTGTTAATTTCAAAAGAATACCTTAAAGTGGGGGAAGGGAGCAAGCATGCCCAAGTGTATGGAAGTGAATAGGTGGTCTAGAAACAAAGCTTTTGTGTGTGTGCGTGTACACAGGTGTGTATATAGACATAAGTATTACATGCACACACAAAGTGGCATTTACAATAGAAGGCTAGAATATTATTACTGAGATGATTTTTTTTTAGATTATAAAAAAGTCAATACTAAAATAAGTTCCAGGAACATTAAACATTAAAACCAAACTATTAAAAAAAAATAAGGGAAAACGCTGAACTATAACGATTTAGACCAAGAAATATTTAGAGGCACAAAAGAAATTACATATTGGAAGATGAAAGGACTTGGCTATTAAATCTTGCCTGATATTATTCAGTAAATAAAATTAAAGCATATTCAATAGCTGGTAATTTAAGTGGGATACATTTATATAAGAGTTCTTTAAAATACATCATTTAACCTTTTTTGTTTTTAAACTTGAATCTTTATTCCTTTAAAAATGAAAGACTACTGAAGGTGCAAGAAAGTCACTAGTAATTTTAAAAGAAAAAATGTTTAACCGATTTCTGTACTTTTTATTTTGAACTAGTTTTAGGCTTGGAACAAAGTTGGAAAAATAGCAGAAAAATTCTCTTATAGCCCTTACCCCATTCCCCTAATGTTCAACCTTTTATTTTTTTTTCCAAATAGTTAATATTTTTAGTATTTAAATGTTTAATACCATTTTAAACAAATGTGCAGATTTTAAAAATATATTCCACTAGGTCAGAATTCTGCAAAATGGGCAAATTTATAGTATAATAGAAAGCATTAAGTTTTTTGTAAAGTCAATTGGCTAATAAATAAAAAAAAAAAGAAAAGTCCATTTATAACAAACCTTGCTGCTGCTAAGTCATGTCAGTGTGTCCGACTCTGTGCGACCCCATAGACGGCAGCCCACCAGGCTCCCTCGTCCCTGGCAAGAACACTGGAGTGGGTTGCCATTTCCTTCTCCAATGCATTAAAGTGAAAAGTGAAAAGGGAAGTCGCTCAGTTGTGTCCTACTCTTAGCGACCCCATGGACTGCAGCCCACCAGGCTCCTCTGTCCATGGGATTTCCCAGGCAAGAGTACTGGAGTGGGGTGCCAAAAATTTTTGATGCAAGGTATTAATTCAGTATAATGTAAAATGGCAGAAAGTGGAGATATTTAGGGAAGGCATAATTGTAGAGTCATGGAAAATTTGGAGATTATATTAAGTGACCGTTAAAGTCTTACATTTTCTTTTTTTAACTTTTTATTTTGTATTGGATTATTGCTGATTAGCAATGTTCTGATAGTTTCAGGTGGACAGCAAAGGGACTCAGCCACACATATACATGTATCCGTTCTCCCCCCAAACCCCCCTCCCTTCCAGGCTGCCATAGCATTCCCTGTGCTCTACAGTAGGGCCTTGTTGGTTCTCCATTTTAAATACAGCAGTGTGTACATGTTTGTCCCAAACTCCCTGATTATCCCTTCCCACCTGACCATAGTTCTTTCTCTAAGTCTGTGAGTCTCTTTCTGTTTTGTACCTAAGTTCATGTGTATCATTCTTTTTAGATTCCCCTTGCTACACATTTAAAAATTTTTTTTAATTTATTTTTGGTCACTCTGGGTCTTCACGGCTGCACACAGGCTTTCCCTAGTGACGGTGAGCGGTGGCTTCTCTTGTTGCGAGCACAGGCTCAGGAGTTGTGGTTCACAGGCTTCATTGCTCCGAGGCATGTGGGATCTTCCCGGACCAGGGATCGAACCTATGTCCCCTTCATTGGCAGGTGGATTCCTATCCACTGTACCCTCAGGGAAGTCACCTCTGCTACACGTTTTAATCCTCTTATTTTTCTAAATGACCACAGAGTGCAAGAAAGTTTTTACATGTAGTTTCATGAAAAGAGTACCCTATTGAGCTTATGTGGGCCTGCCAGGTGGCGCAGTGGTGAAGAATCCGCTTGCCAGTGCAGGAGACTCAGTTTCCATCCCTGAGTCAGGAAGACCCCCTGGAGGAGGAAATGCCAACCCACTCCAGTATTCTTGCCTGGGAAATCCCATGGACAGAGGAACCTGAAGGGCTACAGTCCATGGAGTTGCAAAGCGTAGGACATGACTGAGCGACTGAATGAGAACATAGAACTTGCATAGACTGACGGATGATGTGTGTGTCTTTGCAGATTGTCACACTGTTGCTTCACCTCTGCAGCCTGTGACTACCTCTCCCAAGTCCTTCTGTGCAACAGATCCCTGACTTTTCTTGACCTGGGGTCAAATGTCCTGAAAGATGAGGGAGTGACAACTTTGTGTGAATCAGTGAAGCACCCAAGCAGCAACCTACAGGAGTTATGGTACGCCTGGCTGGGATTTGTTTGAATGTCAGTGTTTGATTTTGATTTTTGGCTCTTAGCAGCCCAGGAAAGGAACAGGAAGAGAGGAAAAGCATGGAGTCTTCTGAAAAAGAAAAAAAACCAGCAAGGCTCAATGGTTACCCCACCTGATACTTCTGGGGCTTCCTGGCTGACAGATGTGTGTCTATTTTTTTTTTTTTTTAGTCTACCTTTTCAAGTTGATTTTTTTTATTGCAGGATAATTGCTTTACAGTGTTGTGGTGGTCTCTGCCATACATCAATGTGAATCAGTCATAATTCTATATATAATCTCCTTGCTCTTTAGCCTCCTCCCCTCATCCCACCCGCCTTGGTCATCACAGAGTGCTAGGCTGAGCTCCCTGTGCTATATGGCAGCTTCCCACTAGCTATCTGATTTATACAGGTTGTGCTTGCTTAGTCGCTCAGTCATGTCCAACTCTTTGCAACCCCATGGACTGTAGCCCGCCAGGCTCCTCTGTCCATGGGGATTCTCCAGGCAAGAATACTGGAGTGGGTTGCCATTTCCTCCTCTAGGGGATCTTCCCAACCCAGTGATTGAACCCAGGTCTCCCGCAGTGCAGGCAGATTCTTTCCCGTCTGAGCCACCAGGGAAGCCCGTTTTATACGTGGCACTCTATATATCGGAGAAGGCAATGGCACCCCACTCCAGTACTCTTGCCATGGAAAATCCCATGGACGGAGGAGCCTGGTGGGCTACAGTCCATGGGATCACTGAAGAGTCGGACACGATTGAGCGACTTCACTTTCACTTTTCACTCTGATGCATTGGAGAAGGAAATGGCAACCCACTCCGGTGTTCTTGCCTGGAGAATCCCAGGGACAGAGGAGCCTGGTGGGCTGCCGTCTCTGGGGTCGCAAAGAGTCGGACACGACTGAAGTGACTTGGTGGCAGCAGCAGCAGCAGTCTATATGTGTCAGTGCTTCTTTGTCAGTTTGCCCTACCATCGTCTCCTTCCTCCACCGTGCCCACCAGGCCATTCTGTCTGCATCTCCATTTCTTCTCTGTAAATAGGCTCATCAGTGCTGTTTTTTCTAGATTCTTAAGATGTGCATATATTATTTGATACTTGTTTTTTCTTTCTGACTTACTTTACTCTGTATATCAGGCTCTAGGTTCATCCACCTAATTACAACTGACTCAAATGCGTTCCTTTTTGTGGCTGAGTACTATTCCATTGTATATATGTACCACAACTTCTTTATCCACTCATCTGGTTTTTTAAAAATTTTTATTATAGTATATTTGCTTTACAATGTTGTGTTGGTTCCTACTGTAAGCAGTGAGTCAGCTATGTGTGTGCATAGATCCCCTCTTGGATTTCCTTCCCACTCAGGTCACCACAGAGCACTGAGTGGTTCCCTGTGCTGTAGAGTAGGTCTTTGTTAGTTATCTGTTTTGTATATGGTAGTGTGTACATGTCAACAATTTGAGCACACTCTGGGAGATAGTGAAGGACAGGGAAGCTTGGTGTGCTGCAGTCCACGGGGACACAAAGAATCGGACACAACTTTGCAACTAAACAACAAGAACAACAGCATGTCAACTGTTGACATTTTGGCTGAGATGGTTTTTTCTTGGGGAGGGCGACTGTCCAGTGGGCTGTAGGATGGTGGTAGCACCCTGTCCCTGTGTGGCAAGCCAAAAAATGTCCCCAGGCACTGCCCAGTGTCCCCTGGGGGCAGGAAGCAAAATCATTCCTGCTTGAGAACATAGACACACATATACACACTCTATACGTATTCCATATATGTACATAGCAGACATATATGTGTGTATAAATGTGTCTATACATGTGTCCACAGTCTTGCCTACACAGATACACGTTTATCAGATTTACAATATGTACATATGTATGCATGTATGTTCTGTAGACACACTTGCATACTGTGTGAGTTGGGCACAATACTGTGAGGAGCCGTGAGCTTGGAGACAGGAGATACACAGGAGATATCAAATTATGTGAGATATTCAGTGAAGTCCTTCCCAAAACGTACTTTGTATACAGAGACTTGAAGGAAGTAGGGGGTTAACTCGGCATATACTTGGATAAAAAGCATTAGAACCAGCAAGAACAGAGGTCCCTGAGGGGAGAGACTGGGCAGGAAGGAGAGTGCAGGGAGCCCAGGGTTGGGCAGAGGGCAGAAAGGGGAGGAGCTGCGTTGTCTCATCTCTAGCATCATCATCTCTATCATTACCTCTATCGTCGTCTCCATCATCTCTGTCATCATCATTGCCATCTCTATCATCTTTCTCATCTGTCGTCATCGTCATCACCGTCTCCTCTATCACCTCATCGTCGTCTCTGGTATCATCTCCATCATCATCGTCACCATCGTCATCATCTCAGGAACACTTGAGCATTTCTTCCTTTACAGGAATAAGTGAACATAAGTGAAGCCATTACAGATTGGACCTCAGGATCAGATACATTTGCATTTTTTTTCCCTCCAGGTTGATGAATTGCTACTTCACCTCTGTTTGCTGTGTGGACATCGCCACTGTTCTTATCCACAGTGAAAAACTGAAAACCCTGAAACTAGGGAACAATAAGATATACGATACTGGTGCCAAACAGTTATGTAAAGCTTTGAAGCATCCTAAGTGTAAATTAGAGAAACTTGGGTGAGTGTCCATGGTTGGTGGGAAAGCTTACCTATTTCAAGAAGAAGAAAAGCTGGAGAATGAAAGGGACGAACGGGATGCAAGTTTAAAAACAAGTGTTTCTGAAGCAAACTGTTAAGTAAAATGCCAGCCATGAAACCAGGGTTTGCTCCAGCTTGCCACGGGCTGACTTGTGGGACTTGGTGGTTTTGTTTGTCATATATAGTTTTATCTGTTTATTTGGCTGCTCTGGGCCTTCATTGCTGTGCACGGGCTTTCTCTGACTGCAGCCAGTGGGGGCGAGCGGGTCCCACTCTCTACTTGCGGTGCGTGGGCTTCTCTTTGCAGTGGCTTCTCTTGCGGAGCACAGGCTGCAGGGCACACAGGCTTCAGCAGTTGCGGATTCCGGGCTTGATGGCACAGGCTCAGTAGTTGTGGCTCACAGACTTGGTTGCTCCATGGCATGTGGGATCTTCCTGGACCAGGGATTGAACCCGTGTCTCCTGCATTGGCAGGCGTATTCTTCACCACTAAGCTACCAGGGAAGCCCTGGGACTGGGTGGTTTCTTCCTGGGATGGGGAAGTGAGCTGTTGTGTGCATTGAGGGAAGTTTAGCTGTAACTCTGGCCTCCCTCCACCCACGGGAGGCTAGCAGGACTCCTCACATGTGTCAGATGCCTGCAGACACACTGTGTGCCCCAGTTGAGACCCACTTGTCCAGACTGAATGTCTCTTCTCAGAGGCATGGCCTTGGCACCTCGAGGTGGTGTGTATGCCAGCCCACCTTATGCTGGTGTGTCCCCCTGTGCAGGCTGGAGGCCTGCGAGCTCAGCCCTGCCTCTTGTGAGGACCTAGCCTCGGCTCTCACCACCTGCAAATCGCTGACTTGCGTGAACCTGGAATGGATCACCCTGGACTATGATGGGGCGGCGGTGCTGTGTGAAGCCTTGGTCAGTCTGGAGTGCAGCCTGCAAGTGCTTGGGTGAGTGGATGCTGTTCCCTCGGTGGTGAGTGACCCCCGAGGGAGGTGGGACCACCGTAGGTTTGTGCAGTCTTGGCACCATTGACATTTGGGCTGGAGACTTCTTTGCTGGGGGTGGCTGTCCTGTGCATTGCAGGATGTTGGTCGAGCGTCTCTGGTCTCAACCCACTCGTTCCATTCCCTGGGGCACTTCCTTTGAGAGATGATGACCAGAAATACAAACTGTAGGCACTCCCATGGTGGTCTGGTGATTAGGCTTCTGCGCTTCCATTGTCATGGCCCGGCTTCAATCTCTGGTTGGGGAACTGAGATCCTGAAAGCCACATGCCCCTCCAGCACCAAGAAAAAAAAAAAAAAACCTTCAAAATTGCTGAGACAAGATTCTAATTGTTTTCACCACCAAAAGAGAGAGATTGTGTGATGTGGTAGAGATGTTCGTTAACGCTCTGATGGTAATCACTTTGCAGCATATAAACATATCAAACTTACGTGTTGCGACCTTAACCTTACACAATGTTGTGTGTCAGGTATATCCCAATAAAATTTTAATTAACTTTTAAAAAAGAATGCCCATCGTATCTATCCCCTGAAGTTTTTTTTTTTTTAAAGGCTCCTGGTGTCAAATGTCCCCTGACAAGCAGAACCACCTCCAGGCAAGAATGACTCCTTTACTAAAAACACCATCTCCTACTTAATTTGCCTGAAAAAGTGCAACCGCAGGTCAGAGCCAGGAGGGTTTCCATCAAGGACAGAGCAGGGTCTTGACACAGAAGTACATTTCTTGAGGGGCAGGAGTCAATATTGTTTGGAACATTATGTTTTTTTTTTCTTTTAAACTTTGTATTTTGTACTGGGGTACAGCCAATTAACAAACGTGATAGTTTCAGGTGAACAGTGAAGGGACTCAGCCATACATGTACACGTACCCGTCTGCCTCCAAACCCCACTCCCATCCAGACTGCCACATAACACTGAGCAGGGTTCCCTGTGCTCTACAGTGGGTCCTTGTTGGTTCTCCATTTTAAATACAGCAGTGTGTACATATCCATCCCAAACTCCCAAACTATCCCTTCCCTCCATCCTTCCCCTCTGGCAACCATAAGTTTGAAGAACATTATATTTACATTTAGAGTGTGTGTAGCTGACTTCCATAGAATGAACATTTGAGTGCCTTCCATGTACCAAGACCCTGATGACCTGCAGGGGAGGGACAAATGGTTCACACCCCTCTTGCTCACTTTCCTAGTCTCTAGGAAGGATTTTGTGTATCCTCGGTACAACTCTCCCAGGAAAGAGTGAAGGGGAACTAGCCATTGGGGTGTAGAGAGGGCAGCAATCATGTATCGAGTCAACACAGCTTCTCTTTTTGTATTCTCCCAGCCTGAACAAATCTTCATATGATGAGGACATTAAGATGATGCTGACACAGGTGGAAGAGATGAACCCCAACCTCATCATTTCACACCATCTCTGGACTGATAACGAGGGCAGACTCAGGGGTATACTTGTCTGACAAGGGCGCATCCTGAAGTAATCTTCTCACAAAGGTGTCCCCCTCGGTCACCTTGGCATCTCCCCTCCTGAAACACCCTGTCCTGTAAATGGTTCATCAGGGCCAGTTGATGATTTTGGAGCTCTTCCTTCACAGTATTCTAGTGATACGATTGTGGGTTGACTATCTGTGCCTAAATCCTCTACCTCCCATTAAAGTTCCTATCCTGCCTTGCAATGTATAGAAGAAAAAAAAATACATTACATGTAAACACTTGGGAAAGCATGACTTTATTTTCTTACCGGATTTCTTGGGGATGTAGGAGCTTGGGGTTGAAGGAACCGTGATCGTCTGACACTTCTGACGTAGAACTGCTGCTAGGATGTGTCTCTAGATTTTAGAATTTATTCCCTACATCTAACATCCCACTCACGCCTTTCACTTTGTTTGTCCAAATTTAGTGTTTTTGTTTTTATTTATTTTAATCGGAGGATAATTACTTGACAGTATTGTGATGGTTTCTGCCATACAGCAGTTTGAATCGGCCACAGGTATACATGCGTCCCCCTCATCCTGAACCCCCTCCCACCTCCTTCCCCCATCCCTCAAGGTTGTCACACAGCACCGGCTTGGGTGCCCTGTGTCATACCCCAAACTCCCACTGGTTATTCTGTTTTACATATGGTAATGTATATGTTTCAATGCTATTTGCTCAAATCATCCCACCCTCGCCATCTCCCACTAAGTCCAAAAGTCTGTTCTTTACATCTGTGTCTCCTTTGAGTTTTCTGGTTTAGTTAAAAAAAAAAAACATATATTACCATATCTCTACTATCTATTAGTACATGCCACTCAATTTTCTTAATTCAGTATTTTTCAAATGTATCTACACAGTTTAATATTTCTTTTTCAAATATACATCAATACCTCACTGACATCATTAAACATTGTGTAGTTCTCTATTGGCAGTACCGTAAATTATTAATGCCTTACTGGCCCTATATAGAATTTTATTTTTGTTGAGTATAATGCATTTTAAAACCTTAATTTACTGAAGTAGAGTTGATTTACAAAGCTGTTTTAATTTCTTCTGTACAGCAAAGTGACTGAGTTATATATATATATATTTTTTTTTTTTCCTAGTTCTTTCCATTAAGGTTTATCACAGGATACTGAATGTAGTTCCCTGTGCTATATAATAGGACCTTGTTGTTTATACATCCTATATGTACTAGTTTGCACCTGCTAATCCTAAACTCCCAATCCATCCCTCCTCCATTTTTAATAAACTTTATTTTTAGAGAAGTTTCATATTCACAGCAAAACTGAAGGAAGGCACAGAGGTTCCCATGTTCCCCCTGAACCTACGCACTCTTAGTTGATCTAAAGAGTGGACAGATCCCAAAGACAATCCAGTCCTGCTTGTGTTGTTTTTATGTTGCTACCATTGTTTGAATTGGCAAGCTTATTCTAAAGATATGAAAATGTAAAAAATATAGAATACCCAAAGCCATCTTGAAAAATTGAATGACTTGTTATAATTAACATATGATTCAGGGTCAGTCTTTTCATCTATCTTGTGAAGTCTCTTTTTTTTTTTTTTTTGCCCAATTTGCCATTGGTTTTTGGCCTTTATCTCATTTTTAAAGAATTTTGATGGTCTCCTTCTGTTGTTGTTCAGTCCCTAAGTCCTGTCTGACTCTTTGAGACCCCATGGACTCCAGCACACCAGGCTTCTCTGCCCATTATCTCCCGGAGCTTGCTCAAACTCATGTCTGTTGAGTCCATGATGCTGTCTAACCATCTCATTCTCTGTGGCCTCCTTCTCCTCCCGCCTTCATTCTTTTCCAGCATCAGGGTCTTTTCCAATGAGTTGGCCCTTTGCACCAGTATCTATATATTACTTTTTGCTGAATCCTGTCTGTAGGTCCAGAAATATCACTTGTGGAGATAAGTCCTCAAAATAAAAAAGGAAAGTCGGGTTGTCCCACAGGAACCAAGGAGCAGTCCGTCCTCCACCAGGGACCCATGCCATCATACCCTGCGAGCCTTGTGTATGTCTGGGATGCTCACAGATGCTGAGGTGGGATGGACTAGCTTTAAATGGTACACCCTCCAGGTTTAAGAGACCTCAAGGCTACATGAAGCAACAACTGTGGTGCTTAAGGTCTTTTGACTAAGATCAAGTGTAGTATGGGGGCTTCCCAGGTGTCACAGTGGTTAAGAATCTGCCTGCCAATGAAGGAGATGCAAGAGATGCAGGTTCAATCCCTGGATCAGGAAGATCCCCTGGAAAAGGAAATGGCAACCCACTCCAGTGTTCTTGCTTGGGAAATCCCATGGACAGAGGAGCCTCATGGGCTATAGTCCATGGGGTTGCAAAGAGTCAGACATGAGTGAGCAATTGAGCACACAAACACAGAGCATAAGTCAAAGGAGAAACCAGATTCCAGATCAAATGGAAATACTCAGTATAAGCTGATCACAGGTGTCAGCTTGACTCTAGAAACATTAGAGCATTGACAGAAATGGCCAATGGGAGTTACAGTCACATTATTCACAGTAGCCATGACGTGGACCAGCCTACGCATTGCACTGACAGTTGAATGGATAAAGAAGATTATGGTGCATATATACATACAATACAGTGGAATACTACTCAGGCATAAAAAAGAATGGAGTAAGGTCATCTGCAGCAACATGGATGGACCTAGAGATTGTCATACTAAGCAAAGTAAGCCAAAGACAAATATGATAGTCAATCAAGTTCAAGAGGCGCAAAGAGTTCCATATAGGATAAACCCAAGAGGAAACATGTGAAGACACATACTAATCAAACAAAGATTAAACACAAAGAAAGACTATTAAAAGCAGCAAGGGAAAAGCAACAAGTAACATACAAGGGAAACCCCATATAGCTAATCTTTCAGCAGAAACTCTGCAGGCCAGAAGGGAATGGTAGGATATATTTAAAGTACTGAAAGGGAAAACCTACAACCAAGATTACCCAGAAAGGATCTCATTTAAAATTGATGGGGAAATCAAAAGCTTTTCAGACAAGCAAAAGTTAAGAGAATCCAGTACCACCAAATAAGCTTTACAAAAAATGTTAAAGGGACTTATGTAGTCAAGAAATACAAGAGAAGAAAAAGATCTACAAAATCAAACCCCAAACAGTTAAGAAAATGGCAAAGAACATATATATCAATAATTACTTTAAATGTAAACGGATTAAATGCTCCAACCAAAAGGCACAGACTGGCTAAATGGATACAAAAACAAGACCTGTATATATGCTGTCTACAAGAAACCCACTTCAGACCTAAAGACACATATAGACTGAAAGTGAGAGGATGGAAAAATATATTCCATGCAAATGGGAAGCAAAAGAAAGCTGGAGTAGCAATCCCCATATCACAAAATATACCTTAAAGAAGATTATAAGAGATAAGGAAGGACACTACATAATGATCAAGGGATCAATCCAAGAGGAAGACATAACAATTATAAATATCAATGCACTCAACTGAGGAGCACCTCAATACATAAGACAAACACTAACAGACATAAAAGGAGAAATTGACAGTAACACAATAATAGGAGACTTTAGCACTCCATTCACATCAATGGACAGATCATCAAAGCAGAAAATTAATAAGGAAACACAAGTCTTAAATGATATATTAGATGAGATGGATCTCATTGATATCTTCAGGACATTCCATCCAAATGCAGAAGAATACAGCTTCTTCTCAAGTGCACATGGAACATTCTCCAGGATAGACCACATCTTGGGTCACAAGTCAAACCTCAGTAAATTTAAGAAAATTGAAATCGTATCAAGTATTTTTTCCAATCACAATGCTATGAGACTAGATATCAATTACAATAAAAATCTAAAAAACAAAAACACGTGGAGATTAAGCAATACATTTCTAAATAACCAACAGGTTACTGAAGAAATCAAAAAGGAAATAAAAAATTTCTAGAAACAAATGACAATGAAAACACGACAACTCAAAACCTGTGAGATGCAGCAAAAGCAGTCCTAAGAGGGAAGTTTATAGCAATATAATCCTACCTCAAGAAACAAGAAAAACATCAAATAGACAGCCTAACTTTACACCTAAAGCAACTGGAAAAAGAAGAACAAAAAAACCTGAAAGTTAGCAGAAGAAAAGAAATTATAAAGATCCAAGCAGAAATAAATGAAAAAGAAATGAAAGAAATAATGGTAAAAAATAATAAAGCTAAAAGATGGTTCTTTGAGAAGATAAACAAAATTGACAAGCCTTTAGCCAGACTCATCAGGAAAAAAAAAGAGAGAAGAATCAAATCAACAAAATTAGAAATGAAAAAGGAGAGGTTACAACAGACAATGCAGAAATACAAAGGATTATGAGACTATTATGAACAACTATATAGCAATATGTGAACTGTGAACTTCCAGATGTTCAAGTTGGTTTTAGAAAAGGCAGAGGAACCAGAGATCAAATTGCCAAATTCCACTGGATTATCAAAAAAGCAAGAGAGTTCCAGAAAACATCTATTTCTGCTTTATTGACTATGCCAAAGCCCTTGACTGTGTGGATCACAATAAACTGTGGAAAATTCTGAAAGAGATGGGAATACCAGACCACCTGACCTGCCTCTTGAGAAACCTGTATGCAGGTCAGGAAGGAACAGTTAGAACTGGACATGGAACAACAGACTGGTTCCAAATAGGAAAAGGAGTACGTCAAGGCTGTATATTGTCACCCTGCTTATTTAACTTATATGCAGAATACATCATGAGAAATGCTGGGCTGGAAGAAGCACAAGCTGGAATCAAGATTGCTGGAAGAAATATCAATAACCTCAGATATGCAGATGACCACCCTTATGGCAGAAAGTGAAGAGGAACTAAAAAGGCTCTTGATGAAAGTGAAAGAGGAGAGTGAAAAAGTTGGCTTAAAGCTCAACATTCAGAAAACTAAGATCATGACATCCGGTCCCATCACTTCATGGGAAATAGATGGGGAAACAGTGGAAACAGTGTCAGATTTTATTTTTGGGGGCTCCAAAATCACTGCAGATGGTAATTGCAGCCATTAAATTAAAAGACACTTACTCCTTGGAAGGAAAGTTATGACCAACCTAGATAGCATATTCAAAAGCAGAGACATTACTTTGCCAACAAAGGTCCATCTAGTCAAGGCTATGGTTTTTCCAGTGGTCATGTATGGATGTGAGAGTTGGACTGTGAAGAAAGCTGAGCACCAAAGAATTGATGCTTTTGAACTGTGGTATTGGAGAAGACTCTTGAGAGTTCCTTGGACTGCAAGGAGATCCAACCAGTCCATTCTGAAGGAGATCAGTCCTGGGTGTTCTTTGGAAGGACTGATGCTAAAGCTGAAACTCCAGTACTTTGGCCATCTCATGCTAAAAGTTGACTCATTGGAAAAGACTTTGATGCTGGGAGGGATTGGGGGCAGGAGGAGAAGGGGATGACAGAGGATGAGATGGCTGGATGGCATCACCGACTCGATGGACATGAGTTTGGGTGAACTCCGGGAGTTGGTGATGGACAAGGAGGCCTGGCATGCTCCAATTCATGGGGTTGCAAAGAGTCAGACACAACTGAGCAACTGAACTGAATTGAACTGAACTGAAAGCTCAACATTCAGAAAACTAAGATCATGGCATCAGGTCCCATCACTTCATGGCAAATAGGTGGGAAAACAGTGGCTGACTTTATTTTCTTGGGCTCCCAAATCACTGCAGATGGTGACTGCAGCCATGAAATTAAAAGACGCTTACTCCTTGGAAGGAAAGTTATGACCAACCTATATAGCGTATTCAAAAGCAGAGACATTACTTTGTCAACAAAGGTCCATCTAGTCAAGGCTATGATTTTTCCAGTAGTCATGTATGAATGTGAGAGTTGGACTATAAAGAAAGCTGAGTGCAGAAGAATTGATGATTTTGAACTGTGGTATTGGAGAAGACTCTTGAGGTCTCTTAGACTGCTAGGAGATCCAACCAGTCCATCCTAAAGGAGATCAGTCCTGGGTGTTCATTGGAAGGACTGATGTTGAAGCTGAAACTCCAATATTTTGGCCACCTGATGTGAAGAGATGACTCATTTGAAAAGACCCTGATATTGGGAAAGATTGAAGGCAGGAGGAGAAGGGGTTGACAGAGGATTGGATGGTTAGATGGCATCACCGACTCAATGGACATGAGTTTGGGTAAACTCCAGGAGTTGGTGATGGACAGGGAGGCCTGGCGTGCTGTGGTTCATGGGGTCACAATGAGTCAGACATGACTGAGTGACTGAACTGAACTGAACTAATATGGCAATAAAATGCATAACCTGGAGGAAATGGCCATATTCTTTGAAAATGTCAATCTTCCAAGGCTGAACCAGGAAGAAATAGAAATTATGAACAACCCAATTACAAGCACTGAAATTGAAGCTGTGATCAAAATCTCTCAAAAAACAAAAGCCTAGGATGAGATGGCTTCACAGGAGAATTCTATCAAACATTTAGAGAAGATCTAATGCTTATCCTAAAACTTTTTCAAAAAATTTCAGAGGAAGGAACACCTCCAAACTCATTCTATAAGGCCACCATCACCCTGATACCAAAACCAGGCAAATACAACACAAAAAGAAAACTACAGGCCAATATCATGATGAACATAAATGCAAAAATCCTCAACAAAATTTTAGCAAGCAGAATTCAGCAACACATCAAAAAGCTCATACACCTTGATCGAGTTGAGTTTATTCCAGGGATGCAAAGATTCTTCAGTATATGCAAATCAATCAATGTGATACACCATATTAACAAATTGAAAGATAAAAACCATATGATAATCTCAATAGGTGCAGAGAAAGCCTTTGACAAAAGTCAGCACCCATTTATGATTAAAACTCTTCAAAAAAATGGGCATAAAAGGAACCTACCTCAACATAGTAAAGGCCATATATGATAAGCCTACAGCAAACATTATTCTCAATGGTGAAAAGCTGAAAGCATTCCCCCTAAGATCAGGAACAAGACAAGGGTGTCCACTTTCACCACTATAAATCAACACAGTTTTGGAAGTCCTAGCTACAGCAATCAGAAAAGAAAAAGAAATAAAAGGAATCCAGATCAGAAAAGAAGTAAAGCTCTCGTTGTTTGCAGATGACATGATACTGTACATAGAAAACCCTAAAGATAGTATCAGAAAATTACTAGAGCTAATCAGTGAATTTAGCAAAGTTGCAGGATACAAGTCAATACACGAAATCACTTGCATTTCTATATAATAACAATGAAAAATCAGAAGGAGAAATTAAGGAATCAATCCCATTCACCATTGCAACAAAAAAATCAAATATCTAGGAATAAACTTACCTAAGAAGATAGAAGAACTGTACATGGAAAATTATAAGACACTGATGAAAGAAATCAAAGATGACATAAACAGGTGGAGGGATATTCCATGTTCTTGGGTAGGAAGAATCAACATTGTGAAATTGACTATACTACCAAATGCAATCTACAGATTCAATGTGATCCCTATCAAATTACCAAAGGCATTTTTCACAGAACTAGAACAAAAAATTTCACAATTCAAACACAAAAGACCCCGAATAGCCAAAGCAGTCTTGAGAAAGAAGAATGGAGCTGGAGGAATCAACCTTCCTGACTTCAGATTATACTACAAAGCTACAGTCATCAAGACAGTATGGTACTGGCACAAAAACAGAAATATAGACCCATGGAACAAGATAGAAAACCCAGGAATAAACCCATGCTCCTATGGATACCTTATTTTTGGCAAAGCAGGCAAGAATATACAATGGGGCAAATAGAGCCTCTCCACTAAATGGTGCTGGGAAAACTCAACAGTTACATGTGAAAAATGAAATTAGAACACTTCCTAACACCATACACAAAGATAAACTCAAAATGGATTAAAGACCTAAATGTAAGACCAGAAACTATAAAACTCTTAGGCAGAACACTCGGTGACATAAATCAAAGCAAGATCCTCTATGACCCACTCCTACAGTAATGGAAATAAAAACCAAAGTAAACAAGTGGGACCTGTTTAAACTTAAAAGCTCTTGCACAGCAAAGGAAACTATAAGCAAGGTGAAAAGACAACCCTCAGAAAGGGAGAAAATAATAGCAAATGGAACAACTGACAAAGGATTAATTTCCAAAATATACAAGCAGTTCATACAACACAATACCAGAAAAACAAACAACCCAATCAAAAAGTGGGAAAAAAAGCTAAACAGGCATTTTTCCAAAGAAGACATACAAATGGCTAACAAACACATGAAAAGATGCTCAACATCACTCATTGTTAGAGACATGCCAATCAAAACTACAATGAGATATATCATCTCACACCAATCAGAATGGCCATCATTAAAAAGTCTACAAACAATAAGTGCTGGAGAGGGTGTGGACAAAAGGGAACGCTCTTGCACTGTTGGTGGGAATATAAATTGATACAGCCACTATGGGAGATGGTATGGAGATGCCTTAAAAAACTCGGAATAAAACCACCATATGACCCAGTAATCCCACTCCTAGGCATATACCCTGAGGAAACAAAAATTGAAAAAGACACAGGTATCCCATTTTTCATTGCAGCACTGTTTACAGTAGCTAGAACATGGAAGCAACCTAGATGTCCATTGACAGATGAATGGATAAAGAAGTTGTGGTATATATACACAATGGAATATTACTCAGCCACAAAAATGAATTCATTTGAGTCGATTCTAATGAGGTGGATGAACCTAGAGCCTATTATACAAAGTGAGGTAAGTCAGAAAAAGAAAGATAAATATCATATCAGTTCAGTTCAGTTGCTCAGTTGTGTCCAACTCTTTGCGACCCCATGAATCGCAGCATGCCAGGCCTCCCTGTCCATCACCAACTCCTGGAGTTTACTCAAACTCATGTCCATTGAGTCGGTGATGCCATCCAACCATCTCATCCTCTGTCATCCCCTTCTCCTCCCACCTTTGATCTTTCCTAGCATCAGGGTCTTTTCAATGAGTCAGCTCTTCACATCAGGTGGCTAAAATATTGGAGTTTCAGCTTCAACATCAGTCCTACCAATGAACACCCAGGACTGATCTCCTTTAGGATGGACTGGTTGGATCTCCTTGCAGTCCAAGGGACTCTCAAGAGTCTTCTCCAATACCACAGTTCAAATGCATCAATTCTTCGGTGCTCAGCTTTCTTTATAGTCCAACTCTCACATCCATACATGACTAATGGAAAAACCATAGCTGTGACTAGATGGACCTTTGTGGCAAAGTAATGTCTCTGCTTTTTAATATGCTGTCTAGGTTGGTCATAACTTTTCTTCCAAATAGTATGTGTCTTTTAATTTCATGGCTGCAATCACCATCTGCAGTGATTTTGAGGCTGCTGCTAAGTCGCTTCAGTCGTGTCCAACTCTGTGCGACCCCATAGACGGCAGCCCAACAGGCTCACCCGTCCCTGGGATTCTCCAGGCAAGATTACTGGAGTGGGTTGCCATTTCCTTCTCCAATGCTTGAAAGTGAAAAGTGAAAGTGAAGTCGCTGAGTCGTGTCTGACTCCTAGCGACCCCGTGGACTGCAGCCCACCAGGCTCCTCCATCGCCCCCCAAAATAAAGTCAGCCACTGTTTCCACTGTTTCCTCATCTATTTGCCATGAAGTGATGGGGCCGGATGCCATGATCTCAGTTTTCTGAATGTTGAACTTTAAGCCAACTTTTTCACTTTCCTCTTTCACTTATACAGAATCTAGAAAAATGGTACTGAAGAATTTATTTTCAGGGCAGCGATGGAGAAACAGACATAGATAATAGACTTATGAATGTGGGGAGGGGGGAGGAGAGGCTGAGATGTATGTTGAGGGTAACATGGAAACTTACATGACCATATGTAAAATAGATAGCCAATGGCAATTTGCTGTATGTCTCAGGAAACTCAAACTGGGGCTCTGTATCAACCTAGAAGGGTGGGACGGGGAGGGAGGTGGGACAGGGATTCGAAAGGAAGGGGATATATGTATACCTATGGCTGATTTGTGTTGAGGTTTGACAGAAAACAACAAAATTCTGTAAAGCAATTATCCTTCAATTAAAAAATAAATTAAAAAAAGAAGGTATGGTGCATATATACATACAGTACAGTGGAATACTTCTCAGGCATAAAGAAAGAATGAAATAATGTCATTTGCAGCAACATTGATGGACCTAGAGATTGTCATACTAAGTGAAGTAAGCCAAAGACAGATACCATGATTTCACTTATATGTGGAATCTAAAATATGACACCAACGAACTTTATGAAACAGAAATAGACTCTCAGATTTTGAAAACAAATTTATAATTACCAAAGGGGAAGAGACAGGGAGGGATAAATTAGGAGGTAGGGATTAAAATATACATACTGTGTGTGCTCAGTCACTGAGCCGTGTCCAACTCTTTGTGACCCCATGGGCTGTGGCTCCCCGAGCTCTTCTGTCCATGGGATTCTCCAGGCAAGAATACTGGAGTGGGGTGCCATTTCCTCCTGCAGGGGATCCTTCCACCTCAGGGATAGAACACGTGTCTCTTGCATCTCTTGCATTGGCTGGTGGACTGTTTGCCACTGTGCTACCTGGGAAGCCCTCATAACACAAACATATACACACTACTGTGTGTAAAAGAGAAAATGAACAAGGACCTGTTATGCAGCACAGGGGACTATATTCAATATCTTGGAATAACCTATAATGAAAAGAATCTGAAAAAGAATATATATGTGTGTGTGTCAGCAGTGGCCACAGGATGGAAAAGGTCAGTTTTCATTCCAACCCCAAAGAAAGACAATGCCGAGGAATGCTCAAACTACCGCACAATTGCACTCATCTCACACACTAGTAAAGTAATGCTCAAAATTCTCCAAGCGAGGCTTCAGCAATACGTGAACCGTGAACTTCCAGATGTTCAAGCTGGTTTTAGAAGAGGCAGAGGAAGCAGAGATCAAATTGTCAACATCTGCTGGATCATGGAAAAAGGAAGAGAGTTCCAGAAAAAACATCTATTTCTGCTTTATTGACTATGCCAAAGCCTTTGACTGTGTGGATCACAATAAACTGTGGAAAATTCTGAAAGAGATGGGGATACCAGACCACCTGACCTGCCTCTTGAGAAACCTATATGCAGGTCAGGAAGCAACATTTAGAACTGGACATGGAACAACAGACTGGTTCCAAATAGGAAAAGGACTACGTCAAGGCTGTATATGTCACTCTGCTTATTTAACTTCTATGCAGAGTACATCATGAGAAACACTGGGCTGGAGGAGCACAAGCTGGAATCAAGATTGCCGGGAGAAATATCAATAACCTCAGATATGCAGATGACACCACCCTTATGGCAGAAAGTGATGAAGCACTAAAGAGCCTCTTGATGAAAGTAAAAGAGGAAGAGTGAAAAAGTTGGCTTAAAGCTCAACATTCAGAAAACTAAGATCATGGCATCCAGTCCCATCACTTCATGGCAAATAGATGGGGAAACAGTGGAAACAGTGTCAGACTTTATTTTGGGGGGCTCCAAAATCACTGCAGATGGTGATTGCAGCCATGAAATTAAAAGATGCCTACTGCTTGGAAGGAAAGTTATGACCAACCTAGACAGCATATTAAAAAGCAGAGACATTACTTTGTCAACAAAGGTCCATCTAGTCACAGCTATGGTTTTTCCAGTGGTCATGTATGGATGTGAGAGTTGGACTGTGAAGAAAGCTGAGTGCTGAAGAATTGATGCTTTTGAAGTGTGGTGTTCGAGAAGACTCTTGAGAGTCCCTTGGACTGCAAGGAGATCCAAACAGTCCAACCTAAAGGAGATCAGTCCTGGGTGTTCATTGGTAGGACTGATGTTGAAGCTGAAACTCCAGTACTTTGGCCACCTGATGCGAAGAGTTGAATCATTTGAAAAGATCCTGATGCTGGAAAGATTGAGGGCAGGAGGAGAAGGGGATGACAGAGATGAGATGGTTGGATGGCATCACCAACTCAATGGACATGAGTTTGTTTAAACTCCAGGAGTTGGTGATGGACAAGGAGGCCTGGCGTGCTGTGGTCCATGGGGTCGCAAAGAGTCGGACACGACTGAGTGACTGAACTGAAATGTGGCCCCATCCACACAGTCACATCAGGACAGGCAGGTCGAGGCCCCCTCCTCATCACAGGATTAGGTGGAGATGTCGCCAATGCAGCTAGTCCTTCCGCCCCGGCCCTCTGAGCCTGGCCGCATCAAGTTCTGGGTCTGAGTCACTACAGTATCCAAGCCCATCCTTTCCCGTGTCCACAAGAATCCCTTCCTCCGTCTTGACTTCCAGAGTTAACCCCCTCATCCAGAGACCTCTGACACATCTTCTTATATTTTCTACAACTCAGAGAATGGGAAGGACTGGAATGCAATTGCTTGTTGTTCATTTACAGAGAGGGAAGATGCAAAAAGAAGAAAAAGATACCTTACTATTCCAACATTATTCTGGGACATGTCAAATCACCACCATTCAGGTGTATATTCAGTGTCTGTATTTTGACAAAGTCTGTCTCAATTGGACAATTTTGAGGAAAATCAACACCCAGGGACTTTTTTTTTTTTTTTTTTTTTTTTGACGCGTATCATGTTCTAAGCAGAAGAAAAGTCTTGAATCAAATAATCCAATTAATGCAAAGAGAACATGGGCATGAATGAGAAAGACCGGTTCAATTTTAATCATTCAGTTTATACATGGAATTGTATCTCTTTAATCATTCAATTTATACGTGGAACTATCTCATCAGGGTCAGGGGAGCGTCGGCAGGAACCCTCTGCTTGGGTGAGAGGTGCAGAGTTACGGAAGTGAAGTGAGTGAGCCACGTGACCCCCCCAGAGGGCAGGAAGTGCAGTGTCCAGTGTCCCTGCTTGCTGACCTTTCTCCCCGCCGTGGACGTGCCCTTGGACGTTGACACGGCCACCAAGCACCTCATCATTTCTGAGGACCTGAGATCTGTCCGGCGCGGGTTTACAAGCAGCAGCAGGAGCCGAGACCTGAGAGGTTCACCGCATCACTTGCGTCCTGCGCTCCCCGCGGTTCACCTCCGGCGCCGCTCCTGGAGGTGGAGGCGGGGTCCGACCGAGGGGACCTGGGCGTAGGCCGCGAGACTGCGCGCCGGCGAGGGGCGACTCGGCCGACTGCGGGCGCGGCTTCCGGGCCGTGAGTTTGAGAAGGAGCCGTGTTCTCCGCCTGCACCGAGCCTTCCTGCACCGAGCGGGGGTCTTCCTGAATGTCGGGGTCGTTTCCTTCTACCACGTTGGCGATGGGTCCCATATCTTTACATTCACTCAAAGTTCCCGCTGCGGAGCCGCTGTGTCTGTTTTTCTGTGCACAGCATCCGAGCCAGGACAACCAGAGCTTCCTGAGGGTCTACCCTGTGAGTCTGGGCACTGGCGGTCCTCGCTGAATCCGGGGCAAAGCCAGTGACAGCGACCGCTGAGGCGCGGGGAGAGAACTCTCGAGTGCGCGTGGCTGTGGCCGGGACGTCCCCGGTTGCTCCCCGCGGGGCGCAAAAGCGCAGCAGAGAATTACAGTTCATTAATCACTAACACAGATTGTATTAGATTGAGAGAAGCTTACATTTCCAGAAGTAGTGTTGTGGTTTCCGGACTTACTTCTATTTCAATTATTGGTTTTTGGTTTTTTTTTTTTTTTTTTCAGATCAGTTTCCAAATGTTTTCTTTTAATTTTCTGTAAGCGTAACCTAGTGTGTGATGGAGGTTCTTTATATGATGGAAACAAGACGTGTTTCAAGAGTAAAAATGTGTACATGCAATCAGTTTCATTCAACAGCTGAAAAACACATTCATTTCAGGTGCACATTGAACTATGCTGCATTCCCTTTCTACTGCACGTTGCTGAGCCTTCTGACCCCAGCAGGAAGGACCCACCTGGCCATGAGAGGAGGCCTGGCAGGACCTGAGAGGTTGATTAAGTCAGTGGGGAAAAGTCACCATCTTGCCTAAATGTGAAGCTGTGCTGATAAAGAAAATGAAGAAGACCCTGCCAGGGTCAGTTCACTCCTCTCAGGACAGAGTCCTCTGTCCAGTGCCCCTAAATGGACACACACTGCCCGGCACTGAGCTGACCTCCAGAATATTTGCTGAATTAACAGATGCCTCCATACTGCAGACCTTGTCTCTGAAATCTGTCTTTTGGAGAAATCGGAGACGTGAAGAAGAAATTCCATCAGGTGGACCCACCTCAAGTCCACTAGGTTCGCCTGTGGCCTCCACGTGCCCCCACTGCCACTCAGCTCCCTTGCAAGGGGATTTTATTGAATATGGTTCCCATTTCCTTCTTATTTACGTCCCACCTCCTTAATCCCATCAAATGTTGACTTATTTCTGGAATAAGTGAGGTTTTATTAAGGATGGGGGCTTCCCTGATAGCTCAGCTAGTGAAGAAACTGCCTGCAACACAGGAGACACAGGAGACAGAGGCTCGATCTTGGGATCAGAAAGATCCCCGGGAGGAGGGCATGGCAACCCGCTCCAGTATTCTTGCCTGGAGAATCCAATGGACAGAGGAGCCTGGCGGGCTACAGTCCATGGGGTCGCAATGAGTCGGACACAAGTGAGTGACTGAGCACAAGCTATAATCAGTTCTGAAAAGTTCTTGAAAAGGTAGTTTACTGTCTCTCTGTCTTAACAGATGCTTGACGTCCAGTGTGTGTTTACAATCAGAGCATCTCTCAGACGAGCCCGTTTCAGGTGCTTAGTAGCCACATGGGACTGGAGCTACCTTAATAGACAGTGAAATCAAGACCCTTTCACCAGTTCAGTGAGAAGTCTAATGATGAACCATGTCCTTCATGTAAGCAGCATCTCATAGCTCAGGACCAGGACCATCATTACCTAGTACCAGGGACAGCACAGAGTAGGTTCTCTGTGTTTAAATGTGTGGGGGCAGATTCTGAGGAGGAATAATCAGTCAACACATTAAATCATTATCATGCATATTTTCAGCAGACAGGGACCACAGTTGAACACTTTGAAGAGGCAGTGGCCGTCTTATCTGCCTGCCTTCTCTCCTCAAACCCGTGTACCTGAACTGTGGACAAGTCCGCTGGCCACAGTGCATCAGCTCCCTGCAGAAGGAGCCCAATGGGGATGATTGATTGTGCCCCTTCTGCTCTCTGGGCTTCAGAAGGATGAACTCAGGGTTATTTCCCAGCTGAGGGACCTGGTACCCAAGATCCAACTATCAACTGATGATTGCCATGATCAGTTTAAAGTATTCTAATGCTGTTGTTCAGCCACTAAGTCAAGTTCGACTCTGTGACCCCATGGACTGCAGCATACAGTCTAATGTCACCTCTCTGTTTATTTTCATCAGTGGTATTTCTTAGTCCCTGTGAGTCCAGAAACCTTTCCAGCAGTCATGGCCCAGAACACAGGGACAGGCTGGAGGTCCAATAAGAGGCTCAAGGAGGGGGCTCCATGGGTGACTTAGAACAAATGACAAAGTCCTTGCAGAGTCCTGTGGACACAAGGGAGACCTGAGGATTCTGAGGGAAACTCTGGCTTCAAAGGGGGCGTTTTCCAGATTAAACAGACCTGAGGCCATAAATAGAAAGGGCTGTGGAACTTCAACTCAGGAGAAAGCCCAGCCTCCAGACCCCATGCTGATGATCAGTGAGAACACTTTGGAACAGTTTGGAAGAGTGAGACCATGAGGAAAAATGCCCAACGGGAGACACAGTGAAGGGACCCCGGTGCTCTGTGAGTGTCCCTCCCCCAGCTGTGACTTTCACGGTAAACTTGGGCTCTCCCACAGGGAACTCAGAAAACTCTCCCTGCCCTCTGCTCAGCTGCTCACGGGGACCTTCTCAGTAATTGCCAGGAGTTGTCACTAGTCCCCAGGCGTGGGTGAGGGTGAGGAGCACTGGGCGTAAGATCTGCCCTCACTGGAGACGCCCCAGACTCTCCATGCAGACAGTGTCACCTCCGCTCCAGATGACATGATAATGGCTCCTCTGTGGGGAGAGCAGCCCAGGGACCCTGTCCCTATAACTGGGGCCCATGCTGACTGACACTTCCCTGCACAGAGTGTGGAGCCAAGTGCAGGCAGGTGAGTTCTCTCTTGTGTTCAGTCTCGGCAGGAATCAGGACAGCCAGCTCTCAGCAGGAGAGGAGCTCAAGCTGGGCAGGTGGAAGGTGGGAATGTGCTGGGGTTTGTATCTGAATGGGACCAGAGCCATGAGTTCACTGTAAATCTCCTTCTGAGATTACTTCCACATCAGCGTCCTCCGATTTACTAAGAAGCCCATCAAAGTCAGTCTGGAATTTCTGGGACAGTGTTTTGGTCTCCAGCATTTCTTCCTAATTTAGAATTCCCCTCTCCTGCTCTCGTTGCCCAGCTGTTCCCGCACCTGTCTGCTTTATCCACTGGAGCCCTCAGCACAGTGATCATAGCTGATTTAGGTTCCTGGTCTGACCATTCCAATTTTCCTGCCATGTCTGCATCTGCTGCTCGCTCTGTGTCTTCAAACTGTTTGGGTTTGGGGGGTCTTTTGTTTGTTTTTGCCTTTCAAAGTGCCTAGGAGTTTTTTCTTGATATCTGGATGCATTGTGGTGGGTAAATAGAGTGCCTGTTAATAAACCTTTGGTGATGTGGTGGTGAGCTGTGGGGATGACCTCAGAGAGACAGCAGTGAGGGGTTCTGAAAAGAGATCTTCGTTCCCTGCCCAGGAATTGAACCTGGGGCGCCTGAATGAAAACCAGGAGTCCTACTTGCCAGAACACCAGGGGCCTGAGGCTAGAAGCAAAGTGACCCTGGTTCTTTCCCCCATTAGAAAGCAAGAATGTCTCAAGAAGGCAAAAACTGTTTAAAAAAAAACAGGTATAAAGTTCATTATTAGAGACACAGCAAAGCATGTGGGTGAGCACAAAGAGAAGAATTTGTTTAAGACAGAAGTGGGGCGAGATCCTCCCAGAGAAAGGGTGTGGGCATCCTGAATGAGGAGCACAGGAAGAGGTGACGGAAACCCCTCATTTAGGACCATCCTTCCAGGACTGTCTTTGAGCTTTAGCTTTAGTCCATCAGTCATGTCCAACTCTTTGTGACCCCATGGACGGCAGCCCACCAGGCTCCTCGGTCCATGCAATTCTCCAGGCAAGAATACAATGGAGTGGTTGCCATTTCCTTCTCCATGGGATCTTCCCAACCCAGGGATGGAACCTGGGTCTCCTGCATTGCAGGCAGACCCTTTACCATCTGAGCCCCCAGGCAGCCCATGTATAACTATCACCACCATCTATCCCCAAACTTCATCCCAACAGACACTTGCTACTCATTAAACAACCTTCTTCCCCTCAGTAGAGCTGAGGGGTTCTGCTTTCGGGTTCAATGAATGTGCCTACTCCAAGTCACTTTTATTAGTGGAATCATATTCTATTTTTCCATCTGTGCCCGACTTGCTTCATTAAGCATGTTTTCAAGGGGCATTTGTGTTGTAGCATATATCAAATACGCTACATATTTCCTTTTCACAGCTGAATACTATTCCTGTGCAGTATAGGAGGACATTTTGCCTATCCACTCATCTACTGATGGACCTGGGGCTGTTTCCACTTACTGGTTACTGTGAACGATGCTTCTGTGAATGGTGGTGTGCACATACGCCGTCTGTTTTTAGAAATCCAGTTTCATTGTGAACACAGCGATGCTCACCTGTTAATATATTGTCTGTGGCTGCCTTCCCAGCTGCATAAAGACATGGAGTTGCTCAGTTGCATCTGGACCTACAAAACCTAAAATACCACTATCTGTCCCTTTACAGAAAAAGCTTGCTGATCTTTGGTCTGCTTGATGGGATTTCACTCAGAGAAAATGGGATTCAACTATAGTGGAATTGTTCTCTTTGAAAGAAGGAATGATTTCTGAGATTACCAAATGATGGTATTTACTAGCAAAAAGGACATTTGTCAGTAGGTCTTTAAAAACTCCACAAAAACAAACCAACCAAACTTCTGTTGGTCTAAATTCTAAATAATTGCTGTGGTTACTGTACGATTTCATATTATATACTTAAAATATTGTCTTTCTTTACCTTTGGCCAATTACCTTGTCTCTTTCTTGACACCTGACTGATTGCTGAACCCTCTGCAACTTGCATGGGCAACGTTTTGCTAAGACGGATCCCACCGCAGCGGCCTGTGGGTGCATGTCCACCCTTATTAGGGGGTGGGGCCCTCCTCCCTTTTCGGCCCCTGGGAAGCCTTCCTGCTCTTGGACAGACAGGGAAGTCTTCCTTGACCTCAGGCGTGGGCACAGTATCTCTTTACCCCAGCAGGACTCAGCTTCTGCCACTAGGTTTGTCCTTGGAGTGTGTGCGTGAGAGTAAGCCTTCAGTTTTACTCCACTCGATGAACACAAGCTGTCCAGCCCGGGGGCCCCTCTATCTCCTTTCTCAGGGAGAAGGGAGGTTCCACCTCCTATGATGAGGTCTCAGTCAGTCCCTGAGCCTGTGCCTCTGGACTGTGAACCCCCTGTTTCTCCATGTTTTTCTCCCCCTTGGGTGGGACAGCACAGATAGAGTGGGCTGGAGCTGCGGATTTCGCTTCCCAGGTGAGTCAGGCTCTGTGCAAACCCTGCTGGTTAGGCTCTAGTTAACTACCTTCCCAGGAAAGCAGATTCAGTTAAGAAGAACCCAGTGCTCTGATGTATTTGAAAATGTTTGCTTTCGTCTCCCAGTAATGGAAGCAGAAGGAGATGGATTTCTCTCTGATATCAGCTGAGGGAAATATCACCAGACTCACAGGACTGTGGGATGAGTAGTCCTCCTGGAGATTCTAACTGTCAGACTCCTACACACTGAATCCCCATCGATCCATCGTTATGACGAAGGATTTCCTACCCAGGGCTTCTTCCCGAGGGCTTTCTGCTCAGGAATCTCTGCTCCAATGTCTTGATTCCTTCTCTTCCCCCGCTGTCTCTTCCCTAGTGGAGCCAGTGATTCCCCTGTCTCTCACCTCTCTTACTGATCCAGGAATTTTCAGTCTATTCAGTGTTTTCCTTGTTTTTAGGACATAGAGGTGACTCCCAAGCTCCTCACACGAGGATCTAGAAAGTGCAGGTCCACAGCTGATTTTTTAAGTTATACTGTGTGTGGTAATTCTGATGAAATATGAGTTTCAAGTGTGAATAACTGACTCTCCTGCAACTGTGTTTAAATTAATTGTGCAGTCTTAAAGCTCACCGGCATTGTGCATCTTCCATTTCTTTCTTAACACAGGCTTACAATACGCAGGAATGTCTCTAAGGGGTTAGTGTATCTGCTAGTCTGTCTCCTGTCACATCATCATACACTTAGTACAGATTTTGTAACATCTATTATGCATCACACCATGTTACTGAACAAGTGATGTGGTCCTTTACTTCATGGACCTTACCTGCTGGTGGAGAATAAGGAAATGCTAAAACAATAGAATTAAATATAATCAGAGTGAAATGGAGAAGGCAATGGCACCCCACTCCAGTACTCTTGCCTGGAAAATCCCATGGATGGAGGAGCCTGGTAGGCTGCAGTCCATGGTGTCGCTAACAATCAGATACGACTGAGCGACTTCACTTTCACTTTTCACTTTCATGCATTGGAGAAGGAAATGGCATCCCACTCCAGTGTTCTTGCCTGGAGAATCCCAGGGGTGGCAGAGCCTGATGGGCTGCTGTCTATGCGGTCGCACAGAGTTGGACACGACTGAAGTGACTTAGCAGCAGCAGCAGCAGAGTGAAAAGTGTAACCGGTATCATGTATGTGTTCTTCAGGTTGAGCCCCTCCTGTGGAGTATGACCGTGCCTCCCTTCTCAGAAGAGGAGAAAGGAATTCTTTCCCAGTGTTGGTTCTGTGAGACGCCTCCTGATGTTGACACCAGCTCAGCCCCCTTTCCACTTCAGGCCACTCTGACGTCTTCTCCATGTCTGTTCACAAAGAAGCCCTGAGAAACGCAGGGGAGGCGGCTGTGAAAACCATCTTTCTGCTCCAGGTGGTGGTTGGGGCTCTGGGCAATGCCATCCTTTTCTCTTGCAGCATCTCTCCAGTCTTGCTGGGCCACAAGCAGAGACCCACACAGATGGTTCTGCCACATTTGGCCGTGGCCAACCTCCTGGTTCTTCTCTCCCCTGGGGTTCCCCACACAATGGCAGCTTTTGCGTCAAGAAAGCCCCTGTCCGGTCTCGGGTGTAAGTTTGTGTATTATGTACAGAGAGTGGCTCGCAGCACCACCCTGTGCTCCACCTGCGTCCTGAGCACCTATCAGTCCTTCACTCTCATCCCCAGGAGAGCGGAGTGGGTGATGCTCAGAGGAAGGGCCCCCAAGATCATTGGTCCTTCCTGCTGCACCTGCTGGATGTTCAGTGTCTTGATGTACATCCTTGTTCCTCTGAAAATCACTGGTCCTTGGGACACACACAACTATACTGATACTTGGGGCAAGTGGTTCTGTTCACCCTTAGCTACTAATGCAGGCTTTGTCTACCTGTGGTCCGTCTCGGATGCCGTGTTTCTTACCCTCATGGGCTGGTCCAGTGGCTCCATGGTGCTTCTCCTGCTCAGACACCGCCAGAGGGTGCAGTATATTCACACCCCCACTGGACACCACAGATGCCCCCCAGAAACCAGAGCCGCCCACACCATCCTGATGCTTGTGGTCACCTTTTTCATCGTTTACATACTGAATTCTACTTTTTCTTTTTATATCACTGTTGTTTTAGAGTTTCGTCTGTGGTTGATACAGACTTCTGATGTCTTGGCTTCATGTTTCCCCACTGTTTCCCCCTTTCTGCTGCTCCTAAGGGATCCTAAAACTCCTAGGATCTGCTCTGGAATCAATAGAAATAATGCTTAATGTGATAACTATCCAGTAGATGCCTTCAATAATAACTAATTCTCTTCTTTAAGTATTGAGTGACTATTTTTATTAAAGTATAATAAGTGTGACATTATATGACTTCAGGACTTACAACATTATGATTGAATATTTGTATACATTACAGATGATGAGTTCAATAAATCTAGTTAACATCTACCCACCTCCACACGTTTTCACAGTCTATTCCTGTATCAAAGCACCACGCTATACACCTCACACTCACATATCTTCCATGTCAGTGATATCTCAGTAAAGCTTCCTGAACCAGTCAAGATGCTGGGGCTTCCCCAGCGGCCCAGTGGTTAGGACTTCGCCTTCCATCGCAGGGGGCGTGTGTTCCATCCCCTGTCAGGGAGCTAAGATCCCACACGCCTCTCGGACAAAAGTGAAAAACGTAAGACAGAAGCAATACTGTAAGAAATTCAGTAAGGACTTTAAAAATGGTCCACATTGTGGGGGGGGCGGGGACTCTTTAAAAAGAAATAAAGGCCCTGTGACGTTCTCCGTGCTTCCTGCTGGAGGACACACCGCGCCTGCCTGTCCCAGCCCTGTCACGGGCGCCTGACAGGTGTCTCCATGTTACACGGACCAGGGGCCTTGCGATCGGTCAGCGAGTTCTTTGCTGGGAGACGTCCTGAGACTGTCCTAGTATGCGGCTGCTCATCCCGGCGCACCTCCTCAGCTCCCACCCCAACGCCCTCCCGAGTCAAAACACACACAGTGGTCTCATTTCAGCCTTCAGCGTTTACTGGTAGGAGTCTGTTGAAGGAAGAGACTTCCCTTCAGCCATGTGTGCGTGCAATCATTCGCTCTTTCCCTCATTCATTTTTACTCAGACCAGATAAACTCCTAAAGCAGAGGGGCCCAGCAGCCTCTGAAAGCGTGAGGAGAGACGCGGACACTGAAGGGCTCTTTGTTTGTTTTATTTGGAGGATAATTGCTTTACAATGTTGTGGTGGCTTCTGCCATACATCGACAGGAATCGGCCATAGGCATACACATGTCCCCTCCCTCCCACCTCCCACCCCTTAGGGAGCACTGGGTTGAGCTCCTCGCATCTTACATCAAACTCCCACTGGCTCTCTGTTTTACATACATTAATGTGTATGTTTCAATGCTATTTTCTCAAATCATCCCACTCTCTCCTTGCCCCACTGTGTCCACGAGCCTGTTCTCTCCATCTGTATCTCTATTCCTGCCCTCCAGATAGGCTCATCAGTTCCATCTTTCTAGATTCCATATACATCTGTTAATATGTGATACTTGTCTCTTTCTCACTCACTTCACTCTGCGTAATAGGCTCTAGGTTCAGTCACTTCACTAGAAGTGACTCAGTGTGCTCCCTTTATCGCTGAGTAATACCCATTACACACACACACGCACACACACATATATACCACAACCTCTTTATTCATTCACCTCTCGATGGACATATAGAGCTCCTGACACGCACTCTGAGTCCAGAGCAGGAGAGGAGATGTGTTGAGCAGAGGCTGAAGTGTTCAGCATCCTGGTTGTCAATCAGTTTTGGCCGTTGCTTGTCCTGTGTCATCTGGGGTGGATTACCACGGCCCACACTGAGCCTCCTGGGGGCCTAGCCAGCACCCAGTGAGCATCTGTAGGACTGGGTTGCATGAGGCAAGATGGCGGCGGGTTTCATCACCAAGTCACGTAGCAGAGTCACCTTGCTTGCTTAAAAAAGCAAGCACTTTTCTAACTCAATCTACACAAAAGTTATGATGATCAACAGCTTGTTACTGGGCTTCCCTGGTGGCTCCGTGGTAAAGAACTGCCTACCAATGCAGGAGACAGAGGTTCAATCCCTGGGTCAGGAAGATCCCCTGGAGAAGGAAATGGCAACCCACTCCAGTGTTCTTCCCTGGAAATCCCATGGGTGGAGGAGCTTGACTGGGACAGTCCATGTGGTCACAAAAGAGTTGAACACAACTGACCAACTGAACAACAAAAACACGAGTTAGTCATGATTCCTCCAATTAAAAAGTGAACCTACCCTTAAAGGCTTATCCTACCCTTCCCCTCTTCTGTGCTTATAAACATTCCACCAACAGTGAGAAACCTGGAGCATATCCACCTCAGTCTATGTATCATCTGCTCAAAGATGGCTTCAGATCAGATCAGTCGCTCAGTTGTGTCTGACTCTTTGCGACCCCATGAATTGCAGCACGCCAGGCCTCTCTGTCCATCACCAACTCCCAGAGTTCACTCAAACTCATGTCCATTGAGTTGGTGATGCCATCCAACCATCTCATCCTCTGTCGTCCCCTTTTCCTCCTGCCCCCAATCCCTCCCAGCATCAGAGTCTTTTCCAATGAGTCAACTCTTTGCATGAGGTGGCCAAAGTATTGGAGTTTCAGCTTTAGCATCATTCCTTCCAAAGAACACCCAGGACAGATATCTTTTAGAAAGGACTGGTTGGATCTCCTTGCAGTCCAAGGGACTCTCAAGAGTCTTCTCCAACACCACAGTTCAAAAGCATCAATTCTGCGCTCAGCTTTCTTCACAGTCCAACTCTCACATCCATACATGACCACTGGAAAAACCATAGCCTTGACTAGACGGACCTTTGTTGGCAAAGTAATGTCTCTGCTTTTGAATATGCTATCTAGGTTGGTCATAACTTTTCTTCCAAGGAGTAATCGTCTTTTAATTTAATGGCTGCAATCACCATCTGCAGTGATTTTGGAGCCCCCAAAATAAAGTCTGATACTGTTTCCACTGTTTCCCCATCTATTTCCCATGAAGTGATGGGACCAGATGCCATGATCTTTGTTTTCTGAATGTTGAGCTTTAAGCCAACTTTTTCACTCTCCTCTTTCACTTTCCTCAAGAGGCTTTTTAGTGCCTCTTCACTTTCTGCCATAAGGGTGGGCTTTAGATGCTTATTAACTCAATGGCTAACCACCCTGCCTATCTTTTTTGCCTATATTGTTGGGTTGGCCAAAAAGTTCATTCAGGTTTTTCCATACATCTTCTGGAAAAACCTAAATGGACTATTTAGCCAACCCAAGACATAATTGAAGAGAAAAAACGAATACCTTCATGTAAGGAGAAGAGCTACTGTGAACAGGAAGATTTTGTCCCACTTATACCCATTCATTCTGTATATAAAAAGTTTCACCTACTCAGGGTCCAAGTAAGTTTCCCCAAGGAAATTCTGGTTTGGGGAAGAAGTGGAATCACAGAAGTAAAGTGAATGAGCTATTTGTGCCTTTGCAGTAAACGTGAAGAAGGTGCCTATAGGGGTGTGGGGCTTGGGCTCCATGACCTGAAAAGTGACAGTGGACAGGACTTGGGCGTTGACAGTTCCTCACCCTAAATGGTGACTTGAGAAGACTCTGAATTAGCCCTAAAAGAAGAATGAAGACGTGAACACAGACCCAGTAGGAAGCAAAAGACAGCAAAAAAGAGCAACTTCTCAGTGGAAAGCCTGTCAGAAGGCCACGGGGATGTGTGGTTGGCCCAGGGCCGGGGCGTTTCGGACCATCACGTGGGGTGGGTGTGGGGCAGTAGAAGCACTATATACAAGGAGGCGCTTGAGGCAAATCCCTTTCAATATATGTTTATTTTTTTAAATTATGAAAGTATGATGACACATTTTCAGGAGACCTGGAAAATACAGAGCAAGGTTACACATAGTTCCACTATATATTACAACTATTTTTAAGTGGATAAATTAAGATTTTTTATTTGGAGTTTCAATATCAAAAATTAATAGAATGAATATACAAAGAAGTAGAAAGAGTAGATCCGAAGAGCACTGTGAACCAATTCAACATAATTAAGATTTACATAATTTTCACACAGCAACAGGGTACAAATTCGATTCAAGTTCCCATAGACTGTAAACCAGGAGACACTGGAATACATCCTGGCACATAAAACAAGGTGCCAAAATCTCGTGGTCTACAGGTGCTGACATCATACAGTCTGTTCTCTTAACCACTTGGAATTACGTTAGAAATCAACGTCAAAAGATATTTGGAAACAACCCACATATTTGCTGGGGGAAATTGAGGGCAGGAGGAGAAGGGGGCGACAGAGGATGAGGTGGTTGAATGGCATCAGTGACTCAATGGGCATGGTTTGAGCAAATTCCAGGAGATGGTGAAGGACAGGGATGCCTGCTGTGCTGCAGTCCATGGGGCGCAGAGAGTCAGAGACGACCGACTGACCGGACAACAACGCGTATTGTCAAGTGCAGCGTGACATTTACCGAGAGAGATCTTCGACTTGGCCATCAAAAGGCACGTGAGGCAGATTTTTATAAAGCATCAGCGAGTAGGTGTTTTAGAGTCATGGGCTGCGTGGTCTCTGCCACACCTATTAAGGCCACCTTTGCAGGTAGACGCTGCCCATAGACAACGTGAAAACAGGTGTGACTGCGTCCCTACGAAGCACTCGAATAACTGTCCCAATAAAAGGCATCGTCCTCCCGTGGAGGCCTGGGGGCATTAGGGATCCACAGCATTTTGAGGTGGGAAAGATGGCTTCAAAATGGGCTGCCTTCCAGATTAGAAAAAGAGCTCCGGCCGTAAAGAGCAGGAACCATGGAGCCTGAAGTCACTGGAGCCAGACTCCTGACCGGGATGGAGCTCAGAGCTGTGATGAGATGACGCCTCCCCGAGGAGCACGCCCAGGAGAAAGCGCAGGAAGGAAGTGACTGGTGCACCTTCGCTTGTCCCTTTAACGCCTGATTATGCTTTCTCAGCTTTGATTTTCCACAGAGGACACAGAAGTGTTTTCACCTGTGGTCTGGCTGTTCAGTTAGGATCTTTAATTGCTTAATCACTTGAGAGGGGGATGAATAGCACGGGAGATAAAACCGACTCCTCATGGGACACGCACCACGCTCTCCATGCAGACAGCGTGGCCGACCCAGCCACTGCAGGGGTGGTGGCGTCTGTGGGGACAGCAGGTCTGGGGGCCCTGTCCCTGTAACTGTAGACTCACCAGCCCCTGGCCCACCCTGGTCGACAGTTCCCTGCCCAGAGCTCTGGAGCCAGGTCTGGGCAGGTGTGTGCTGCCTCGTGTTCAGTCTCAGGGCAGAAAACAGACAGGACAGAGGAAGTCCCCAGGGAGAGGACCGTGGAGCTGTGTCTGGGCACCGACCTTGGGCGGGACACGTGCGGACCCTGCCTCTGCGTGTCCACACCCGGGTTCCGGCTGGATGAGGGGACAACAGGGAGCAGAGAGGGGGGTTTTAAATCTCAACATTCAGAAAACTAAGATCATGTCATCTAGTCCCATCACTTTGTGGCAAATAGATGGGGAAACAGTGGAAACAGTGGCAGACTTTTTTTGAGCTTCAGAATCATTGCAGATGGTGACTGCAGCCTGAAATTAAAAGACGCTTACTCCTTGGAAGGAAAGTTATGATCAACCTAGACATTATATTAAAAAGCAGAGACATTACTTTGCCAACAAAAGTCCATCTAGTCAAGGCTATGGTTTTTCCAGTGGTCATGTATGGGTGTGAGAGTTGGACTATAAAGAAAGCTGAGTGCAGAAGAATTGATGCTTTTGAACTGTGGTGTTGGAGAAAACTCTTGAGAGTCCCTTGGACTGCAAGGAGATCCAAGCAGTCCATCCTAAAGGAGATCAGTCCTGGGTGTTCATTGGAAAGACTGATGCTGAAGCTGAAACTCCAATACTTTGGCCACCTGATGTGAAGAGCTGACTTATCTGAAAAAACCCTGATGCTGGGAAAGATTGAAGGTGGGAGGAGAAGGGGACAACAGAGGATAAGATGTTTGGATGGCATCACTGACTTGATGGACATGAGATTGAGCAAGCTCTGGGAGTTGGTGATGGACAGGGAGGCCTGGCGTGCTGCGGTCCATGGGGTCGAAGAGTCGAACACGACTGAGCAACTGACCTGAACTGAACAGCATAGATTTTTCAGTCACTGTTGCCAAAAGTGGCCACAAGGCAACAACATTTCTTCTTGCTCCATTGGTTTTTGGAATTTTTTTTTAAATTTGGTAATTTTTAAATTTTCTGTAGAAGTAGAGTTTATTTCTGATGTTGTGTTTGTTTTAGGTGAACAGGAGCTTGACTGAATTATACATAGATGTTTATCTATTCTTCTTCTGGGTTTTTTCTCTATACCTTATCATGGTGTGTTCACTCGACTTCCTGTGCTATTCAGTAGGTCTTTTAAAATTATCTCTGATATCAAGCAGTGTGTATATGTTAATTGTAACCTCTAACTGTATGTCTCCCCCATAACTTAAAAAAAATAATCATATGCTGGTTTTCTAAGTGTGAAATTCAGTTACTCTTTAGAATTTAGTTCATTTCTATGAAGTTATAGATTCCACCTGTGAGTGATATCTTTAAGCATTTCTTTCTCTCTCTGACTTCACTTGGTATGATCATCTCTTGGTCCAGCCAGGCTGCTGCCAGTGGTATTTTTCTTTTACTTTTTTTTTGATGGCCAAATATATTCCAGTGTATAGATGAACCATTTACTCTTCATTTTTCCGATAGAAAATATAGATGGACATTTGAGTTGAAGCTGCGTGTTGGCTATTGTGAACAGTGCCGCCCTAAAAATAGGGGTGCACGGGTTTCAAATTAGGATATTTTTTAGTTCTAGGCCAAGAAGTGAGAGGGCCGGAAAGTGCGGCTTTGCTGTATTTAATGTTTTGAGGAACCTACAGATGTTTTCCACGGTGGCTGACCCACCCACGTCCCTCCCCGCCCACAGCGTAGGAGGACTCCCTGTCCCCCCGGCCTTGGCAGCGTTTCATCTTTGAGGATCTTTTGGAGGATGGCCATTCTGAGTGGTGTAAGGTGACACCTCAATGTAGTTTTGACTTGCAGCGCAGTTCCTTACTAATTAGTAAGGGCTTCCCAGGGGGTTCAGTGGTAAAGAACATCCGTCTGCTAACGCAGGAGTCAGAAAAGACCAGGGTTTGATCCCTGGGTTGGAAAGATCCTTTGGAGGAGGAAATTGCAACCCACTCCAGTATTCTTGCCTGGAACATCCCATGAACATAGGAGCCTGGCGGGCTACAGTCCATGGGGTCACAAAGACTGGGACACAAATGAGCCACTGTGAACGTGCACACCACAATTAGTGAAGCTGAGTGTCTCTCCACGGAGTTTTTGTTTCTTACCTTGTGAGTACAATTTACGTCTTCAAATAGACTTCTTGAATATTGGCCCTGTGTTGAATTCCAGTGATTTACCCCAAGGTAGAGATCCAACCAGTCCATTCTGAAGGAGATCAGCCCTGGGATTTCCTTGGAAGGAATGACGCTAAAGCTGAAACTCCAGTACTTTGGCCACCTCATGCGAAGAGTTGACTCATTAAAAAGACTCTGATGCTGGGAGGGATTGGGGGCAGGAGGAGAAGGGGACGACAGAGGATGAGATGGCTGGATGGCATCGCTGACTCGCTGGACCTGAGTCTGAGTGAACTCCGGGAGTTGGTGATGGACAGGGAGGCCTGGAGTGCTGCGATTCATGGGGTCGCAAAGAGTCGGACACGACTGAGCGACCGAACTGAACTGAACTGAACTGAGAAGGCACTTTGTTGAGGGCTGGTGGGTTTTTTTTTTCCTTACGTCCCTGAAGACTTCAGTTCAGTTCAGTCACTAAGTCATGTCCGACTCTGCGACCTCATGGACTGCAGCACGCCAGGCCTCCCTGTTCATCACCAACGCCCGGAGCTTGCTCAAACTCATGTCCATCGACTCTGTGATGCCAGCCAACCATTGTGAATATTAAATGCCCATCAGCACAGGTTTTTCTGTTGTTACCAAAAGCGGCCACAAGGCGGCAGCATTTCTTCATGCTCCACTTTTTCTTTCTTTTTTTTTTTTGGTTAGTTTTTATTATCTAATGGGAGTAGATTTGATTTCCCTCCCATATTGTATTTGTTTTAGGTTTACAGGAACTTGATTCATTTATTCATAGACATATATCTTTTCTTTTTCGGGGTCTTTTCCCGTATAGATTCTGTCAGTGTGTTCTCTAGACTTCCCTGTGCTATTCAGGGGGGCCTTTTGGATTATCTACCAGATAACAGTGTGTATATGTTAATCCTAACCTCTTAATGTCTCCCTTCCCCTACTTCTTCTTTTTTTTTTTTTAAATAATCAGAAGTTGCTTTTCTAAGTCTGTGAGTCCTGTTTACAAATCTGTTCATTTGTATGAGTTTATAGATTCCACCTGTACGTGATGAATTCCTCTTTCCCTGACTTCATTCAGTATGCTAAATCTCTCGGTCCATTGATGTTGACAATGGCATGTTTCAGTTGTTTTTGATGGCTGAGTGCACTCCAGTGTCTCGATGGACCAGTGACTCTTCATTTCTCTGTTGATGAACATTTTGGTTGATGCTGTCTTGAATGTTGTCAATGGCGCTGCCCTGAAAAGAGGGGGTGAACCTGTGATTTTAAATCATGATTTTCTCCAGATCGAAGGCAAGGAGTGGGCTTGAAGGATCACGTGGGAACTTGACAACTGCTGTTTTAAGGGCTCTCCACACTGTTGTCCTTCTCGCTGCACCCACCCATTTACATCCCCGCCTACACTGTAGAGGACTCCATGCTCCCCGCCCCGCCCCAGCAGCACTTAATTTTTGTAGATCTTTGGTGTGATGACCATTTTGAGTGGGATGAGCTGAGACTGCGGTGCAGTTTTGAACTGTGTTTTCCTATAATGGTGATGCTGAGCCAGTCTTCATGGGCTTTATGTCTATCCGGATGCCTTCTTAGGAGAAGTTCCCATGTAGGTCTTTCGCCCACTTGCCTATTCAGTTGTTTGCGTTCTTTAAATTGAGCTGAAAGAGAAGTTTGCATATTGTGTAGATGGTTTCCTTATGGACACCCTTATTTGCAAACACTCTCTCCCATGTGTTGGTTGCTTTCTTTTGGTTGTGCATGCATGTTGCGGAGGGCTCAGGGACCAGTCGGGTGAGAAGAAAGAGACAAGGTAATTGGCAGAGGCAGAGACCGGGCAGGACAGTCCTGCCTGAGGGATTTCCACCTCCTCCTCCTGTGCTCCTCATTCAGGACGCCCACACCCTTTCTCTATGGGTGTATCTCTGCCCTGCTTCTGTCTTAAACAACCTCTCCTCCGCGTGCTCGCCCGCGTGCTATGCCGTGTCTCCAAAAGTGAACTCCATACCTGTTTTAACAGGTTTCTGTTTCTTTGAAACATTCATCATTTCAGCAGAGTCACTTGGCTTCTCGGCCCTGCTGGTCCGGCGGCGAGGACTCCCGGTTCTCATCCAGCCCCCCAGGTCCAGTTCCTGACAGGGAACCACGACTGTCTTCAGGACCGCTCACTGCTCTCTCTCTCCAAGATCATGGTCATCATTTTCGTCACCGAGGCTGGAAAAGGTAATTTTGATCATATTTTATGGCAGAACGATACTGCCTTTCGTGTCTGTACCCCATCTTCTTTATGCATCGTCTCTCCTTCTGCACGCAGGTTGCAGCTCTGACTTGTCTACACTTCCCAGCACAGTGATCCACGGCATGCAGTTGTCTAATGTCAGCTTTCCTACACCTCTGCACAGGTGTGGAGCAGATGAAGTCATAATACTTTCTATATGTCTGTATTTTTTAAAATGTGTTTATGTTTCACTTCTGCTTGGCAATATTGTATCAGTTTCTGAATTACCTATAGTCCACACTTAATTTATATTCGGCAGAGCAGATTTTCTATTATGAGGTCTTACTGAGGACGCTAGCAAGGCCTAGTGAAGACCAGATTCACGCCTTATGAGGATGAGAGTCACAGCTTAGAGAAAGAACATTCAGGCCACAGTGTGGACGAGAGTCAGTCCTCGGTGTGGACCACAGTGAGACTGCAGTGTGTGCGGAGTCAGAACTTAGGTGTGGACCGGAGTCAGGCTTCAGTGTGCAGCAGAGTCAGGTTCAGTATGGACCAGAATCAGGCCTGAGGCAGGACCACGGTCAGGCCTCAGTGTGGACAGGAGTCAGGGGTCAGTGTAGACCAGCAGGCCTTGGTGGGGAACAGTCAGGCCTCATTGTAGACCAGAGTCAGGACTAAGTCAGGACGACTGTCAGGCCTCAGAGTGGCCCAGAGGCAGACCTCAGTGTGGACAGGAGTCAGGGGTCACTGTAGACCAGCAGGCCTTGGTGGGGAACAGTCAGGCCTCATTGTAGACCAGAGTCAGGACTAAGTCAGGACCACTGTCAGGCCTCAGCATGGCCCAGAGTCATTCCTCAGTGTGTACAAGGTCAAAACTTAGTGTGGACCTGAGTCAGGCCTTAGAGTGGATGAGAGTCAGAACAGAGTGGACTAGGGTCAAGCCTCAGTGTGGATGAGAGTCAGGCCTCACTGTGGGCCAGAGTCAAATCTCAGTGTGGACCGGTGTCAGGCCTTAGAGTGCATAGAGTCACACCTCAGTGTGGACAGGTCAGGCTTCACTGTGGATCGGAGTCAGGCCTGAGTGTGGACCAGAGTCAGGTCTGAATTGGACAAGAGTCAGTCCTCAGTGGGGATCTGAGTCAAACCTCAGTGTGACGCGAGTCAGGCCAGTGTGGACCAGAGTCGGGGCTCTGAGTATGGAGCAGAGTAGGGCCTGAGTGTGGACCAGAGTCGGGCCTGGTTGTGACCAGAGTTGGGCCTGAGTGTAGCACAGAGTCGGGCCTGAGTCTGGACCAGAGATGGGCCTCAGTGTGGACCAGAGTCGGGCCTGAGTCTGGACCAGAGACAGGCCTCAGTGTGGACCAGAGTCGGGCCTGGGTGTGACCAGAGTTGGGCCTGAGTGTGGACCAGTATTGGGCCTGAGTGTGGACCAGAATCAGACCTGAGTGTGACCAGAGTTGGGCCTGAATGTGACTAGAGTTGGGCCTGAGTGTGAACCAGAGTTGGGCCTAAGTGGGAATAGAGTTGGGCCTAAGTGTGAACCAGAGTCGGACCTGAGTGTGACCAGAGTTGGGCCTCAAGTGTGGACCAGAGTTGAGCCTGAGTCTGGACCAGAGTTGGGCCTGAGTGTTACCAGAGTCAGGCCTGAGTGTAGCACAGAGTTGGGCCTGAGTGTGGACCAGAGTCGGGCCTGAGTGTGGACCAGAGTCGGGCCTGAGTGTGGACTAGAGTCGGGCCTGAGTGTGGACCAGTGTTGGGCCTGAGTGTGGACCAGTGTCGGGCCTGAGCGTGGACCAGAATCAAACCTGAGTGTGACCAGAGTCGGCCCTGAGTGTGACCAGAGTCAGGCCTGAGTGTGACCAGAGTCAGGCCTCAGTGTGGACCAGAGTCAGGCCTGAGTGTGGACCAGAGTCGGGCCTGAGTATGACTAGAGTCGGGTCTGAGTGTGAGAGTCAGGCCTGAGTGTGGACCAGAGTCAGGCCTGAGTGTGACCAGAGTCGGGCCTGAGTGTGGACCAGAGTCGGGTCTGAGTGTGACTAGAGTCGGGCCTGAGTGTGAGAGTCAGGCCTGAGTGTGGACCAGAGTCAGGCCTGAGTGTGACCAGAGTCGGGCCTGAGTGTGGACCAGAGTCGGGCCTGAGTGTGGACCAGAGTCAGCCCTGAGTGTGACCAGAGTCAGGCCTGAGTGTGACCAGAGTCAGGCCTGAGTGTGACCAGAGTCGGCCCTGAGTGTGACCAGAGTCAGGCCTGAGTGTGACCAGAGTCAGGCCTGAGTGTGGACCAGAGTCGGCCCTGAGTGTGACCAGAGTCAGGCCTGAGTGTGACCAGAGTCGGGCCTCAGTGTGGACCAGAGTCAGGCCTGAGTGTGGACCAGAGTTGGGCCTACCTAAGTCAGGAGAAAACTGTGGGTCTGATCCCACTGCAGAGGCCCATCAGGGCATGTCCACCCTCATTATGGGGTGGGGTCCCCTCCCTTTTCAGCCTCTAAGGAGTCTTCCTGTCCTTGTACAGAGGAGTCTTCTTTGACCTCAGTCACTGGCGCCTTATCTGTTGACTCCAGCAGGGCTCGGCTGCTGCCGCTAGCTTTGTCCTTGAGTGTCTGGGGGACAACAAAGCTTCAGCTTCACTCCACTTGACAAACACCAGCTTTCAGCCCAGAGGCCCCTCTGTCTCCTTCCTCAAATCCCTCTGAGAGACAAGAACCCCAAACATCTTCACTGGGAGGCTGAGGGCAAAGGTCTGTCTCCGGTAGTTTCTTCAGCCTGGCATGGGGCTGTAGACCCCACCTAGCTGGGCCATGGCGCTCTCACCCTGTCTCATTCGGGGCCCCAGGGTGACTTGTGTTGTTATTCCCGCAGGATCTGTTCTGAGGACTGGCTGGAATCTCTGCATCACCATCATCTTGATGTGAAACTGCAGTAATCTGAAAGAGACAAATTTAACAAGTAGGTTTAAAAAGGCAGGGGCCAAAGATCAGTAAAAGAATTACTGTGACCAGGGGCCCCAGCAGGAGTGAGAACCAGGGTACGGTTTTTAGCAAGTCTGATCCTGGTCCAGTAGAGTCAGAGCTGGTGCTGCCCTGCCCAAAGGAGTGGGAACTTTTGCTGTGGTCTCACATATTTCTGGTGTTTTTATTAGCTCAGAGTGACTGATGAAGGTGTGACAGGCCGCTCCACTTCAGAAATAGCTGGAGAGGTAACAACCTGAACATTAATATACAAAATGGATCTCCTTTATTTCCAGAAGAATAAGCTTGAATTCCAGTCTACACCTGGTACTTTGAGGAGACTTGCAGGCTTATAGCCAGTCATCTAGTTTAATCTAAGTCGGTTTTAACCTTTGATGTGTTATTAACATGTATACCAAAGCATCTTTCCAATGTCCCCTTTCTGCAAACCTTCTGTTACCTTCTAGATCTGTATTAATTTGTTCTGTTTTCCCCCCACTTATAAATAACCAACTGTAGAACAGATTGTCATTACTTTTTACAACAAAAACACCTCCAATCTTTTATATCTTCTTTTGCTGACAACATGTATCTTTACTTGCTTTATGCACTGAAATATTTTCCTCGTCACTTTAGTAGCTTTGATTCCATATTATAATTTTTAACGTTAAAAAAACCTTAACACCTAATTAAAACCAAGAAGAAAGCAATCATGAACTGTTTGTCAGATTGGCATTCTCTGATTAGCAAACTCAGGAACGTATTTTAGAACCTCTAAAAACATGTATTTTTCTAAAGTACAATTTTTTTTCTCAATGTAATACAAGGCCTGTGTCTAACATGCCCAAACATCTTTAGGTTTTTTCCTTGTATTTAGAATTGCTTGATTTGTAAGTACTTAACTTTTCTTTAAGCCACTTAAATAGAGCTCATTTACAAATTAACCTCAACGATATTATCCAAAGACAAAGACCCACACGGAGGCAGACATAAATCCAGGCAGACAGAGATCTCATGCTGTTTAGTCAGTCAGATGCGTCTGACTCTGCGACCCCGTGGACTGTAGCCCACCAGGCTGCTCTGTCCATGGGATTCTCCAGGCAAGAATACTGCAGTGGGTTGCCATTTCCTTCTCCAGGGGATCTCACAGTTTTCCACTAAAGATTTATTATAAAATGTCTCTTTGCCCCTTTTCTTTTTCTTGGCTTGAATTTCTACTGAATTACCCAAGTTGAAGTCTCAGGTAAAGTGGGCTGTGTATCTCCCAGTCAAGATGAGCATTAACTTCAGGCTTTTTTCCTGGCATATTTTTGCTTTCTCAGGGTCAGAATTCTGGGGGAAAAAAAAGATTTCAACAAGCCAGCTTTTGCTAACTGCACATTGGAAAGGAACTGGTTTTGCTATTTCAAAAAAAAAGTTTCATTTTCGCCCATTTTCTCTGGAGTCTAAAGAATATCATGGCCATCCAGTGTCAAAAAGTGTCACCTCTCCTGGCTGTGGTCATCGCTTCGCAGCTAACATGCAGCCCAGACAGTGCTCAGATTGGCCCCAACAGGAGGAGCAGACCGGCTGATAAGGTGCTGTTCCCTGGGAGCTGGGGTCTCAGTCTGATCAGAAGGGACCATGCAGGCAGAGGAGAAGCTCGGTTCTTTTCCCACTTTCTTCCCACCCCACCCCCCCGCCCCAAGAGGAGTTAGGAGTCAGAAGGGGGGTCTTTAGAAAGTTAAGAGGGTTTTTCTGATTACAGGATCCACAGACCAGGAATATGATCAAAGTGGAATAAAGTCCTGAACATATCGGAACCTCAACCCATTTTCCTGTGTCAATAAAGATGCCCAGTTTTAGGCTTTTTTTTTTTAAAATCCCGATCCACCCATTTAAATAAAGGCCAGACACTGTCACAGTAAAAGAAAAAAAAAAGTTTCCGTTCTTAAGGACACACTCCAGAGGTGTTTCTTTTGGCTCAGAAAGGGATCCCCCCATGTTGAGTGACCTCAACCGAGGACAGAGAGTGCTCCTAGAAATGTCCCCCAGCACCCCGGACACATTCAGGAGGCGCCTGAAGGGAATCCGTAGGGTCCCCTGAACTCTGATTTCATGCTTGATGGGGCTTTGAGTGTTCTCTCCTCCCCCACTGACTTCTAACCGGAGGTCTCTGGTCGTCCTTGGCACCCTGTGCAAGGCATCTTCTCTCCAACCCCAGTGAGGACACGCAGGCTGATCCGGAGTGGTTGGCAGGTGTAAGCTTCCCAGACAGCAGATAATGCCTGGGATGCAGACCGTTTGGAAGGGGCCGTCACAGTTTAAGGGCCGCGGTGGCCTGGCGTGGGGGGAAATCCTGGAGGAGCTGGAGTGGGCCGCGGTGGAACATTCCAGGGGGTCAGGACCCAGGGCTGCACCTGAGCGGCTGACAATGTGCTTGCAGCAGAGAGGCTGCAGTTAGCCCTCCGTTGGAGGTGTAGAGGATCGGGTAGAGAAGGAACATTTTCTGCCAGTGATGTGGGAAAGGAAATCCCAGACTCGTGGTAGAGACCGTGAACGTCAGGAGCCTGCAGCCAGCAGTCTGGGGGAGACCTGCAGAGGAGACTCCGGACCAAAGGATCTCGGAGGGAGAGCAGTGAGCCGTCCTGAAGACACATCTTAGCGCCCTGCCCAGGGACTAAGCCTGAGCAGCCTGGATGAAAACCAGGAGTCCCACGGTCAGACCACCAGGGGCCAGAGGCTAGAAGAAAGTGGCCCTGGCTCTTGCCCATGTTTGAAAGCAAGAATGTTTTAAGGATGCAAAAGCTATAAAAAAAAAACAAAAAAAAACAAAACAGGTATGACATTTATTATTAGAGACAAACACCAGTGAGGAAGGGTACAGGCATCCCCTGAAGCGGGAGGAGCACAGTGGGAGGTGATGCGAGTCACTCACGGCGGCCCGTCCTGGGTCTCCATGCCGGGCACCATCTGTCTCTCTCTCCACATCTGGCCAGTCCAGGACCTGCCCCCCCAACATGCATGTGCAACTTTTTGCTAAGATGGATCCCACCGCAGAGGCCTGTGTGTTCATGTCCACACTTATTATGGGGTGCGGCCCCCACCCTTTTTGGCCCCCAGGAGGCCTTCCTGCTGTCCTGCAGACAAGGAAGCCTTGACCTCAGGAGTGGGCACCGTCTCTCTTTACTCCAGCAGAGCTCAGCTTCTGCCACTAGCTTTGTCCTTGGAGTGTGTGGGTGAGAACAAAGCTTCGATTTTACTCCACTTGACGAACACCAGCTTCCAGCCCTGGGCCCCCTCTATCTCCTACCCAAAAGTAAGTCAGAGTGAGAAAGACATATATATTAAGATATCACTAACAGATGGAATCTACGAATTCATGCAAATGAATTAACTTGCAAACAAAAACAGACCCACAGACATAGAAAACCAACTTATTATGTTTAAAAAAGGGAGGAAAGATACATTTAAAAGTTGGGATTAACACATACACACTACCATACATCAAATAGGTAATCAAAAAGGACCTACTGAAGAGCACAGGAAGTCGACTGAACACCTGTGACAATCTACATGGGGAAACCCCCCACCCCCAAAAGAATAGACATATGTCTATTTATAACTGAATTAAGTTCCTGTACACCAAAACCAAACACGACATGGGAAATCAGGTCTAGTCCAACAGAAAATAAAAATTAAATTACCAAAAAAAAAAAAAAAAGAGTGGAGCACGAATAAATGCTGCCACCTGGTGGTCACTTTTGGTAACAACAACGGAAAAGCCTGTGCGGGTGGGCACCTTTCACCAAGCCTGCAAGGACCAGAGGAAAAAACCCCCGGCTCTCAACAAGTGTCCTCGGGCAGGTCCTGGAAGAAGAATTCAGAACAGGGCAGACGGTCAAGAAGCCCACCTGGAGAGGTAAGTTTTACTCGCATTCTTTAAGAATAACCACATGAAAAGATTTTATATCTCTAAATCTTACAGACATGCAAATAAATACAACGAGGTATCACCTCACTCTGATCAGATTGGCCTTTGTCAAAAAGTCTACGAAAATTAAACCCTGGAGAGGGTGTGAAGAAAAATAAACGCTCCTACAGTGATGCTGGCAAGGTAAAGTGTTAACAGCCAGGACAGAGGACAGGGAGGAGGTTCCTGAAAAGAGAATGAAATTATCAGTCCCTAACTCCATGCAGAAAAATATACTCCAGAACAATCAAAGATCTAACTGGAGGACAGATGCTGTGAACCTCTGGAGAAAAATCCAGGCAGAACATGCTTTGATATAAATCACAGGCAGATCACCTTGGATTCACTCTTAGATAAAAAACTAAACAAATGGGACCTCATTAACCTTCAAAGCATTTGAGCAGGAGGGTAAACCACAAATGAAAGAAAAAGACAACCCTCAGAATGGGGAAAGAAAAGTGTTTTCAAATGGAGACAAAAGGAATTCACCTCCAAAACAGGCAAACAGGGCTCGTGCAGCTCAAAATAAAAAAAAACAAACAACCTAATAGAAAAATGGGCCCAAGATCTAAGTGGACATTTGTCCAGAGAAGGCATCCAGGTGGCCATAAAGCACCTGAAAAGATGTTCAGCGTCCCTAATCACTAGAGAAATGCATATCAGAAGTTCAATGAGGTATCGCTTCACAGCATGTAAAGGTCAGGTATCGCAGGTCAGCATGGCCATCTCAAAAAGTTGACAATAAATGCAGGAGGGGTGTGGGGAGAAAGAAACCCTCCTACCCTGGGTGGGAATGTAAATCAGTGCATCGGCTCTGGACAGCAGTAGGGAGAGGCTTTCAGACACTCAGCAACAAAGTACCACGTGACCCAGCCATCCCACGCCAGGGTGTGGATCCTGGGAAAACCAAATTTTCAAAAGATGCTGCACACCAACAATCATGGCAGCACTGGGTAAATCGCCAAGATGCAAAAGAGACCTAAGTGTAGAAGGACAGGAGAATGGATAAAGAAGCCCGGGTACAGACACACAAAGCGGTATTACCTAGACATGAAAGGATGGAAGGATGCCACTTCCAGCCACAGGGAAGAGCCAGAGACGATCACACTAGGTGAAGTAAGTGAGACAAAGAGAGACAAGTATCGCATGTTATCACTTCTGGGTGGAATCCAAACATGGATATAACGAACTTCTTTACAAAACAGAAACAGCTTCATAGACTCAGTAAAGAAACTCATGGTTACCAAAAATCGAACCGTGGGGTGCAAGGAGAAATTAGCAGGTTGAGAATAACACATATACACTACTATTTAGAAAAGAGTCCACAAGGACCCACTGGGAGCTCAAGGAAGCCTACCCAACAATCTGTAATAAACTCTATGGGAAAAGAAACCAAAAAGAACATATGTGTATATAAATGAATTAAGTTGCTGTACACATTTACGTGAGAGTTGGACTGTGAAGAAAGCTGAGCGCTGAAGAATGGATGCTTTTGAACTGTGGTGTTGGAGAAGACTCTTGAGAGTCCCTTGGACTGCAAGGAGATCCAACCAGTCCATCCTAAAGGAGATCAGTCCTGGGTGTTCATTGGAAGGACTGGTGCTGAAGCTGAAACTCCAATACTTCGGCCACCTCATGCTTAGAGCTGACTCATTGGAAAACACCCTGATGCTGGGAGGGACTGGGGCAAGGAGGAGAAGGGGACGACAGAGGATGAGATGGCTGGATGGCATCACCGACTCGATGGACATGAGTTTGAGTGAACTCCAGGAGTTGGTGATGGACAGGGAGGCCTGGCGTGCTGAGATTCATGGGGTCGCAAAGGGTAGGAGACGACTGAGCGACTGAACTGAACTGAACATTCTAAAACAAAAACCCACATGGCAAATCACCTACACAATCAACTCAAAATAAACTATCAAGAGAAGGTAAAGGCAAAGAACTGATGACCCTGTGCCTCTCAGGCCTTGGGGACCCGGGCTCGTGTCACGGCTCTGGGGCCGGAGCAGGCTCGGGTCCCCCGGCGGGACTGTCCTGGGGCTGAGGGCGCTGGACAGGGTGTGCCTGCAGTGAGCGCCCCCGGACCTGGCCTTCCTGTTCCCCTTTGCATAAGCCCACCGTCTCCAGACCTAGGGGTCTCTCCGGCAGCAGAGCCAACCCTAGCGCCCCCAAAGGACGGTGGGGACTCTAGGCTGAAGGAGCTTCACAAAGTCTCCTGGGCTCCATGTGTCCTGGGGGTGGGTCCGCACCTCCAGCCTCAATCCTCTCCACCTGAGGAGGACAGCTCCCTCTGCAGAGCGGTGTGCCAATCGCTGGGATTTGTCCAGGGGGATAAAGGCTAAGGGGGAAGAGGGAGACACAAGCCCTGGGTGTATCCACCTAATACAACCCAGAACAGGACGCGCCCTGAGGCTCTGGTTGCCCAGGTAACTGGAGTTGGACAGGGAGAAATGCTGCCGCCTTGTGGTCATTCCCTGTAACAACCCCTTGAAAACCGGTGCTGATGGGCCCAATGTTCACCAGACCGCGGGTCTGGAAAGGACACCTGCCCTCAAGAAATGCCCCGGGGTAAATCGCCGGAAAAGAATTCACAACAGGGCTGACTTCCACGAAGCCAACTTCAAGAGGTTAATTGGACTCACACGGTAGGAGGTAAAAAGCCCGTGGAAAGACACTGAACATCAGTAATTATGAAAGAAATGAAAATTAAAACTAGGTTGAGGTATTATCCTACACGGCTTAGAACGGCCATCCTCAAGAGATTTTCAAAGATTAAACACTCCCGAGGGCGAGGGGAACGGAACCCTCCTACACCGTGGACGAGGTTGTAAATGGGTGGGTGTAGCCAGGAAGGAAAATATTTGGAGGCTCCTTAAAACACAAAATAGAGAGTTACCACTTTTCGGGCAACCCCACTCCTTGCTTTTATCTGGGAAAAGTCCTAATTCAAAAGGGCACGTGCACCCCTATTTTCAGGGCAGCAGTAGTCGCAACAGCCAAGACAGAGCATTAAGGGAGTCTGTACACTGGAACACACTCATAAATCAAAAAAAAAAAATGAGAGAGAGAAGGAAAAATACCATGGGCAGCAGCATGGATGGACCAAGAGATTATCATACTAAGTGAGGTAAGGGACAGACAAATATCTTAAAATATCACTTAAAGGTGGAAGCCAGAAATTCATGCAAATGAAATAACTTGCAAATAAAACAGACTCAGTTAAAAAAAAAACAACTCATGATTTTTAAAAAAATGTTGTAGGAGCGATACACTAAGAGGTTAGGATTAAAATGTATGAATTACTACACGTCAAATAGATAATCTGAAAGGACCTACCGTTAGCACAGGGACGTCTATGGAACACACTGTGATAACCTATATGGGAAAGACTCCGAAGAATAGATACACGTTTGAGTATAACTGAATCAAGTTCCTGTTCACCTAAAACAAGCCCAACTTCAGAAATCAAATCTACTTCAACAGGAAATGTAAATTAAGTTACAAGGGAAAAAAAAAAACCAAACTGGAGCACGAGGAAATGCTGCCGCCTTGTGGCCGCTTTTGGTACAACAACGGAAAAACCTGTCCTGATGGGCACTTAATATTCACCAGGTCTGTGAGGACATTGGGAGGAAACAGCCGTCCTCCACAAACGTCCTGGGATCGGTCCGGAGGAAACTCAAAACAGGGCAGACCGTCAAGAGGACACTCTCGAGGGGTCAGTTTACAGTTTTTTTTTTTTTTTAATCATATGGAAACCTTTCAACATGGAGTTATTTTAGAGAAATGTGAATAAAAACTACAACTAGGTATGAGCTCACACTAGTCAGAATGACTTTTGTCAAAAACTCTACAAACAGGAAATGGTGACGTTTTGGAGAAAAAGCAATTCTCCTACTCTAATACTCGCGATGTAAATTGTTAACAGCCAGAACAGAGGACAGCGTGGAGGTTCCTTAAACAAGTGAAAAGTGAACCTAATTATGTCCCTCCCTAACCCCATACAGAAAAAACACTCCAAACTGATTAAAGAGCTAAATGGAGGGATGCATACTCTAAACTTGAGGAACATATGGGCAGAATAGGATTTGAAATAAACCACAAGTTCTTCCTGGTTTCACTCAGAATAATAAAAAATAAAACAGAACTCCACAAAAGTAACCTCATTAACCTCAAAATCTTTTGCACGGCAAGGGAAACTCTAAACAAAAGAAAAAGACAATCCTCAAAATGGGAAAAAATGGTTACAATCCAATTTAAAAACAATTTATTCATCTCCAAAACATGCAAACAGTTCATTCAGCTCGATATCAAAAACAATCAACTCAAGAGAAAAACAGGCCAAAGATCTAAATAGACCTTCATCTTAAGAAGGCATCCAGATGGCCATAAAGCACATGAAAAGATGCTCAGTATCACTGTTAGAGAAATGTCAATCAAAACTGCAACGAGGTATCATCTCACACTGCTCAGAATAGCCATCCTCCTACGTTTCATTTCATCCTACGAAGATGAAACTCTGCCGAGGCCGAGGGGAACAGGGACTCCTACTCTGGGGCTCAGTTCGGTTCAGTTCAGTCGCTCAGTCGTGTCCGACTCTTTGCAACCCCATGAATCGCAGCACGCCAGGCCTCCTGTCCATCACCAACTCCCGGAGTCCACCCAAACTCATGTCCATCGAGTCGGTGATGCCATCCAAGCATCTCATTCTCTGTCGTCCCCTTCTCCTCCTGCCCTCAATCTTTCCCAGCATCAGGGTCTTTTCCAATGAGTCAGCTCTTCGCATCAGGTGGCCAAAGTATTGGAGCTTCAGCTTCAGCATCAGTCCTTCCAGTGAATATTCAGGACTGATTTCCTTCAGGATGGACTGGTTGGATCTCCTTGCAGTCCAAGGGACTCTCGAGAGTCTTGTCCAACACCACTGTGGGCGGGGATGTAAAGGGGTGGGTGCAGCCACGAATGAAAACAGTATGGAGCTTCCTTAGGACGGTAAATACAGACTTACCACCGGTCCAGCAAGCCCACCCCTTGCCTTAGATCTGGAGAAAATCTTAATTTAAAATGAAACATGCACCCCTACTTTCAAGGCAGAACTGTTGACAATATTTAATAGTCTACTGAATACACTGAAAGAACCTACATGGGAAACCCCCCCAAAAGAACAGATATAGGTCTATGTATGACTGATCAAGTCCCCGTAAACCTGAAACAAACACAACAACGGAAATCAACTCTACTCCAGCAGAAAATAAAAATTAAATTAGCCAAAACAAAGCAATCAAAGCAGTGGTGCATGAAGAAATTCTGCTGCCTTGTGGCCGCTTTTGGTAACAACAACAGAAAAACCCATGCCGATGGACACTTGATTTTCACCAGGCCCGAGGGGCTGTAAGGAAAACAAACCAGTCAATAAATGTCCCGGGTAGGCCCGGGAAAAAGAATTCGAAACAGGGCAGACGATGAAGAGGCCAATCTTGAGAGCACAGTTTTACTCGCACTGTGTTTAAAAATATCACATGAAAAGCTTTCAATATCATGAAATGTTATAGAAATGCAAATCAAAGCTACAGTGAGATGAATCAGTTCACACCAGTCAGAATGGCCTTTGTCCAAAAGTCTACAAACAATAAAGTCTGGAAAGGTTGTGGAGAAATGCGATCCTCCTGCACTGATGCTGGGAATGTGAGTTGTTAAAAGCCACGTTGGAGGCCGAGGTGGAGGTTCCTTAAACAGTGAAAAGTGAAAGAATTTACATTTCTCCCTAACCGCTTACAGAAGAAGAAACTCCAAATCGATTAAAGAGTCAAATAGAGGCACGATTCCTCTAAACCACTTGAAAATATACACAGAACAAGGTTTGACATAAATCACATCAAGTTCTTTTTGGATCTATGCTCAGAATAATTCAAAATAAAAGAAAAGCACCTCATTTACCTGAAAAGCTTTTGCACAGAAAGGGCAACCCGAAAGGAAAGAAAAAGACGACCCTCAGAATGGGAAAATGTTTGCAATCGAAGTTAAAGACAGGAATTCATCTCCAAACATGCAAACTGCTCATGCAGCTCAAGATCAGAAAAACAGTCAACCCAGTAGAAAAACAGGCCAAGATCTAAATGGACACTTGTCCAAGGAAGGCATCCAGATGACCAAAAAGCACAGGAAAAGATGCTGAGCGTCACTACTAGAGAAATGCAAATCAAATCCACAAGAGATATCACCGCACACTGGTCAGAATGGCCTGTGTCACAAAGTCTACAAACAGTAAATCCTGGAGAGGGTGAGGGGAAGCGGGAACCCTCCGACCCTGATGCTGGCAACGCCAGTTGTTAACAGCCAGGTGGAGGTTCCTTAAACAAGTGCAAAGGGAATGAAATTACGTCTCTCCGTAACCACTGACAGAAAGAGAAAACTCCAGATCAATTAAAGAGCTAAATGGAAGGACAATTACTCTAAACTTCTTGAGGAAAATATACGCAGAACACGATTTGATAAAAATTGCAGCAAGTTGATTTTAGATCACTTCTTACAAAACAAAAAATGAAATAAAACTCAACAAAAGGGACCTCATTAACCTCAAAAGCTTTTCAACAGCACAGAAAACCCTGAAGGAAAGAAAAAGACAAACATCAAAATGAGAAAAAAAGGTTTGCAACCGAATTTTAAAACAAGGAATTCCTCTCCAAAACATGCAAACAGCTTATGCTACTCAATATGGAAAAAAACAATCAACCCAATGGAAAATCAGGCCAAAGATCTAAATGGATATTTGTCCAAAGAGGGCATGCAGATGGCCATGAAGCACATGAAAAGACGCTCAGCATCACTGTTAGAGAAATGCCACTCCAAGCTAGAGCAAGGTATCAGCTCAGACCTCACAGAATGACCATCCTCCATAAGATTAAATCCTGCTGAGGGTGAGGGGAGCAGGGAAACCTCCTACACTGTGGGCAGGGAGGTAAATGGGGGCGGGGGGTGCAGCCACGAAGGCAAACGGTATAGACAGTCCTTAAAACACTAAATATAGAGGTTCCACCTGTCCCGGCAAGCCCAGGACCCCTTGCCTGAGATCTGGAGAAAATCGTAATTTAAAATATCTGCTCTCCTATTTTCAGGGCAGCACTACTGACAACATTCAAGACCGAGTCTCAGCCTATTTCAGCTGAAAATGATGCCTAAAAGTTGAATAATCAAAAGCTCCGGGACATAGTGAAGGACAGGGAAGCCTGGTGTGCTGCAGTTCGTGTGGCTTCAAAGAGTCGGACACGACTCAGTAACTGAACAACAGCAACAATAAATGAAGGTGTTTTGTAAATCATTAAATTCAAAATAAAATCTTCAGCTGTGCCCTAAGAGTACTGGTAGTGTTTGCTTGTTGAGTAACAGGATAAAAACCAACCTTGGTGTGAGGGAAAGGGAGAGAAAATGACCATCTTGTAAGTTCCCACTCTTCATATACTTTTCACGCACGACACTGTCAATGTTGCGTCACATCCTAGGCGGGATCCACGGTCCTCAGCATCCCAGGTCTGTGGATTACGCTTTGGGTATACACACAGCCTGGGATCTTTCACAAGCAGCAGCAAAGGCTGAAACTAGGTCTATCTGCATATTAAGAATCAGCCTACTCCTTCCCCCAGGAGTTTGGAATAGACACGCACATGCTGCTGTATTTAAAACGGATAAGCAGCAAGGCCCCACTGCCACAGCCTTTGACTGTGTGGATCACAATAAACTGTAGAAAATTCTGAAAGAGATGGGAATACCAGACCACCTGACCTGCCTCTTGAGAAACCTGTATGCAGGTCAGGAAGCAACAGTTAGAACTGGACATGGAACAACAGACTGGTTCCAAATAGGAAAAGGAGTACGTCAAGGCTGTATATTGTCACCCTGCTTATTTAACTTATATGCAGAGTACATCATGAGAAACGCTGGGCTGGAGGAAGCACAGGCTAGAACCAAGATTGCCAGGAGAAATATCAGTAACCTCAGATATGCAGATGACACCACCCTTATGGTAGAAAGTGAAGAAGAACTAAAGAGCCTCTTGATGAAGGTGAAAGAGGAGAGTGAAAAAGTTGGCTTAAAGCTCAACATTCAGAAAACTAAGATTATGACATCCGGTTCCATCACTTCATGGCAAATAGATGGGGAAACAGTGGAAACAGTGGCTGGCTTTATTTTTCTGGGCTCCAAAATCACTGCAGATGGTGATTCCAGCCATGAAATTAAAAGACGTTTACTCCTTGGAAGAAAAATTATGACCAACATAGATAGCATATTAAAAAGCAGAGACATTACTTTGCCAACAAAGGTCCATCTAGTCAAGGCTATGGCTTTTCCAGTGGTCATGTATGGATGTGAGAATTGGACTATAAAGAAGCTGAGCACTGAAGAATTGATGCTTTTGAACTGTGGTGTTGGAGAAGACTCTTGCGAGTCCCTTGGACTGCAAGGAGATGCAACCAGTCCATCCTAAAGGAAATTAGTTCTGAGTTCATTGGAAGGACTGATGCTGAAGCTGAAACTCCAATACTTTGGCCATGTGATGTGAAGAGCTGACTCATTTGAAAAGACCCTGATGCTGGGAAAGATTGAGGGCAGGAGGAGAAGGGGACGACAGAGGATGAGATTGTTGGATGGCATCACCAACTCGATGGACATGGGTTTGGGTGAACTCTGGGAGTTGGTGATGGACAGGGAGGCCTGGTGTGCTGTGATTCATGGGGTCGCAAAGAGTCAGACACAACTGAGTGACTGAACTGAACTGTGGAACGTAAAAATGAAATCTCAGTGTTTGAAGACGGTATGATAATTTATAAACTAATAAAAGAACCAAAAATAAAAAATCACGTTGGGGAAACAACCTATAACTATGTTGTGGGGAAATATTCATGGGCATGAAACACTTTAAATTGTATAGGTCAGTGACCAAATAAGATAGCAGTTATATATATATATATATATAGGCTTCCCAGGTGGCTCAGTGGTAAAGAACCTGCCTGCAATGCAGGAGACACCCGAGATAGGTGTTCAATCCCTGAGTCAGGAAGATCCCCTGGAGGAGGGCACGGCAACCCCCTCCAGTATTCTTGCCTGGAGAATCCCATGGACAGAGGAGCCTGGCGGGCTACAGTCCATGGGGTCACAAAGAGTCGGACATGACTATAATAGATAAGCAATAGGCTGTAGAGCATAGGGGATATAGCCATTATCTTGTAATAACATTTTTTAAAGATTTATTTATTTGGTTTTGGCTGTGCTGGGTCTCCGTTGCTGCCTGGGGTTTCTCTAGCTGCGGAGAGCGGGGGCTCCTCTCTAGTGATGGTGCGTGGGCTTCTCTCGTTGTGGACCACAGGCTCTAGGGTGCACAGGCTTCAGTGGTTGTGGTCCGTGGGCTCAGTAGCTGTGGTACACAGGCTTAGTTGTCCCACGGCCTGTGGGATCTTCCCGGACCAGGGATTGAACCCACGTCCTTGCGTTGGCTGGCGGATTCTTTACCACTGAGCCACCAAGGACACCCTATCTTGTAATAACTTTAAGAAAATCTATTTATTTAGACTGCTGGGTCTTTATTGCAGTACGTGGGCATCTGTAATTGTGGTACACGGATTCTCCAGTTGAGGCAAGCAGGCCTGGTTGCCCTATGTGGGATCTTAGTTCCCTTACCAGGGATGGGACCTATGTACCCTGCATTGGAAGGCAGATTCTTTACCACTGAAAGTCCCAGTAGTAAGTTTTAATAGAGTATAATTTATAAGAATACCGAATCACTATGTGGTACACCTGAAACTAATATAAGTCATTTATACTTCAATTTAAAAATTAAAGTAAAGCTATTTAAAAGACAAAACATTTTTTTTTTTTTTTCAAAAAAGCTCTTTAGTTTGTATTGGGGTAGAGCCGATTAACAATGTTGAGATAGTCTCAGGTGAACAGTGAAGGGTCTCAGCTGTACATATACATGTATCCATTCTCTCCCAAGTTCCCATATAACACTAAGCAGAGTTCCCTGTGCTCTACAGTAGGACCTCATTGGTTATCCATTTAAAATATAGCAGTGTGTACATGCCCATCCCAAATTCCCTAACTATCCCTTCCCCTCATCCTTCCCCCAGCCCACCACCACAAGTTCATTCTCCAAGTCTCTTTCTGTTTTGTAAGTTCATTTGTATCATTTCTTTTTAGAGTCCACATAGAAAGGATCTCACAAGGTATTCTTCCTTCTCTGAAAAGACCAACTATTTTAAAGGAAAACGTCTTGGGCCGGACTTCAGACAAGATAGGAGGGATCTCAGGGTGGGTGGAGCCACACACACTAGATTTACGAGGAAGATGCTGTCATTGGTGGCTTCTGGCTTCCTGAGTCAGCTGTGGGAAGGAAACTGTACACCAGATGGTGGAGGAGCCAAGGGTCAGGGCTAAACCTCCGGCCACACATCCCCGGGACCAAGAGGGCAGGAGGGGGCTGTGGTCGCCCAGTCCCATGTCTTCCTTTGAACCGCAGAACTGAAGGTGGGATCTTGGTCCGGACAGAAGGGACACCATGATCACGGAATTCCTGTTCCTGCTTTGCCTCAGTGAGTCTCCGGGGCTGGGACAGACGGGTTTGAGGGTGAGAATATTCACCAGGTAGTGGAGGTTACCATGGGGAACGTGGCAAGTACAGAAATGATGGCTTCCATGTACTGGGTACAAGCGACCTGTCAGAGTTTTGCAGGCTGTGGTATCTACATGCCCTGGTTTTGGTGCCTGCACATAAGGGATGAGGAAGCGGAGACATGTGGTAACAGCCTCAGTGTACTCAGCTCAATAATGCAGAGCTCAAGTGGGACCTCCAAGTCTGTATCATCTACATACCACCATCTCGCCTTGAATGTCCCATTGGCATATGGGAGGCAGGGTCTACAGGGTGTGAAAGTCTGAGTTTGGTTATGAACAAGGAATACAGAAAAGACATGTTATTACTGAGTCCAAGCTTGTACTGCTCACTGCATGATGGGCCAATAACTTGAAAGATGAGTTGTTGGAGTGAAAAATAGCACCAGCAGACCAAGAAGATGGTAGACTAATGTCCCAAAGAACCCTCTTGCCAAGGGTCTGGATGCTCCTTACATAAAACAAAGAGGGGGAAGTGAGAAGGTGAAATAAAAAAGGCAACAAATTGCTGCAAATATTTCATACTTCTGGCCAGAATCCAGAAGGGATATGTTAATTTCTTCTTTCCTGCAGCCATTCACACATGGGCCTGGTCAGGATATTTCCCGTGAGCTTAAGCAAAGGTATTCTAGCTCAAGACTCAGGCATGAGAAGCAGGGTTCATGGAGAAGAGCCAGTATGTATACTTTAAGTGTGCAGGCAACATCCCTTTAGTGATCAACTTGTAGCAAAAACAACAGAATACAAAGGTTAAAGTAAAAGAAACAGATCCAACATGGAGTCAGATTTGGATGCTAAAGCTGAAACTCCAGTACTTTGGCCACCTCATGCGAAGGGTTGACTCATTGGAAAAGACTCTGATGCTGGGAGGGATTGGGGGCAGGAGGAGAAGGGGATGACAGAGGATGAGATGGCTGGATGGCATCACCGACTCGATGGACGTGAGTCTGAGTGAACTCTGGGAGTTGGTGATGGACAGGGAGGTCTGGCGTGCTGCGATTCATGGGGTCGCAAAGAGTCGGACACGACTGAGCGGCTGAACTGAACTGATGACACTAAGGTGGGGCTTCCCTGGTGACTCAGATGGTGAAGAACCCGCCTGCAATGCAGGAGACTTGGATTCGATCCCTGGGTTGGGAAGATCCCCTGGAGAAGAGAATGGCCACCCTTTCTAGTATTCTTGCCTGGAGAATCCCATGGACAGAGGAGCCTGGCGGGCTATAGTCCATGGGGTCACAAAGAGTCAGACATGACTGACCAAATTACACTTCACTTCATGATACAAAGGCAGGGAGCAGTGGATAAGAACATTTTCTGACCAGCCATATCCTGAGCTTGATTTTAAGCTGATGTTCAACTTGAACATAAGGTGATCAAACAGACCTCAGCTTGTAGGAAGGAAGCCCTAGACTATAATCTTGGCCTGGTCTCTCCAGACTTTGCAAAGGCAGCCCCACCCGACTGAGTGCCCAGTTCCTCCTTTGTGAGTGGAGCCAGATTCAGGAGGGGGGCAGTGTGGAGGACCTCAGGGCTTGCCATCTGCCCCCCTCCCACCCCTGGGTTCCTTCCTCCTTCTTCTGGGCTAAGCCCTTCCCTTTGAGGTCACTCTCATCCCACACACACACACACGTAAGCATGAGAGGTGGCTGCCAGTCACCATACCCCAAACCTCCAGTTGCAGGACAGAATAAATGGGGCAGTCAAGAAACAGACCTCATCCTCTCTACACTTATTTCCTTGGGCTGCTGCAACAGATGATGGCAAATCAGGTGGCTTAAGACATCTATTCTCCCACCATTTTGGAGACCAGAAGTCCAAAACCAGGGTGTCGGCAGGGTTGATTCCTCCTCGGGGCTCTGAGGGAGGGTCTGTTCCATACCTCCCTCCTCAACTCTGGCTGGGAGATGACTCAGAATCCTTAGCACCCCTCGGCTTGTAGATCCTCACATAGCCACATGGCCATCTTCCCTCTGCATGTTCTGTCTCCAGGTCTCTTCCCAACCTCTTATTATTATTTTTCTTTAATGATTAATAGATTCATTTAAACAACAGTACATACAGTCATCATTGCCAGAATTAACATGAGATGTTAAATGTTCGATCCAACTTTCCTTCCTGGATCAGTTTTTCTTTCCTATGTCTGTCAGTTTTGAAAACATAAAACCAGAAGTGGGGGGGGGGGCCCAATCCCAAGCAGAGCTCCTGAGAGCAGGCTCTGGGGATGGGCCTGAAACTGGGATAGACATTTGCTGACCTTGCTCAGGTCCAGCAAACCAAGGCAGGATCCTCAATAACCCCTCGGCGGCGAGGGTCGTTGCACTGAAGCTGGCACTCCCATTTAAACCGGGATCTTATGGCCAACAGGCTGGCTTGCGCCTTCTGGGTTTTGAGAGATATATCCTATTCAGCTGGGTGGAGGGTAATAGGCAGGGTGGCCAGGCTCATGGCTTGTACTTGGGGAACAGCGTCTTGGCAACCCGGTGCACAACAGTGCCTGCCCGTCCAACTTCCTAGGAGGACATCGGTCATATTGGGTTAGGGTTCCAGCCGACTCCTGTAGGGCCTTGTGTAAATTGTCAGCTGAAAAAAAAATCACACAACATAAAAGTTGAGAGTTGTGTTTTATTCAGTGGATATTCTTAGGACTTCCAGCCCCAGAGACAGCATCACAAGTAATTCTGAAAGAACTGCTTCAAGGAGGCGAGGGAAGAGCCAGGATGGATAGGGATTTTGCAACTAAGGGCAGGGGGTCTGAACGTCAAAACACTACTACTAATAAAAGAAAACCAGATATCTCAAACTAAGGAATTTAGCGCTTTTCTATGTATGGGAAGACACAAGAGTCTGGGCTGACTGAAATCATTCCTGGGTGTACACCTCAGCTGTCTGGGGCCAGCATCCTGTGTTTTCGCATCCTGAGCTCCCTCGGGGCTCGCCACGGGCAGCGGCTGCAGTCTAATGGCTGCTGGATGGTAGGCATTCTTTGCTTCCCGCGTTGCCTCAGAGCTCACCAGCTCACTGTCAGAGGTGTGTGCAATCACTGATGGCAGTGACACCTTTTGTTTACTGATGTGGCAGGCAGTGTTTTACTTCTCAGATGTCAGTCAGGACTCTGCACCCAGTTCCAATGTGTGTGAATATGGAGGGGGTGGTTCTTCACACCACCAAGCAGCTGACTCAGCTGTTTGTCCTGCAATTCAATTCCATCATGACATGAGCTACCTGGAGACACCGTCAGATCCCACAGACTAAGGGCTCCGTCCTAGAAGATGACCTCCCTCCCACTTCAGGTGGCAGTCACGAGCCCTATGGCCACCTGTGTTTCTGTCCGACTGGCTACAGATGGAAGGTTCTAAAGAACCACTCCTTGGGTCCATCAATTTGCTAGAACTCAAATTTGTGAGAACATGGAACTCAGAGAAACATTTACTCACTAGATTACCGATTTATTATAGAAGAATTTGGGCTTCCTGGGTAGCTCAGCGGGTAAAGAATCTGCCTTCAATGCAGGTAACCCCAGTTCGATTCCTGGGTCAGGAAGTTCCCCTGGAGAAGGGTTAGGCTACTCACTCCAGTGTTCTTGGGCTTCCCTCATGGCTCAGTTGGTAAAGAATCCACCTACAATGTGGGAAACCTGGGTTTGATCCCTGGGTTGGGAAGATGCCCCAGAGGAGTGCATGGCAACCCACTCCAGTATTCTCGCCTAGAGAATCTCAAGGACAGAGGAGCCTGGTGGGCTACAGTCCATGGGGTCACAAAGAGCTGGACACAACTGAGTGACTAAGCACAGTACATAGAAGGATTTAAGTCAGGAACAGCCAAATGGAAGAGGTGCACAGAGCCAAGTATGAGGAAAAGGCCTTCTGAGCACATCACGCTCGAAAAATCTCCACGGTCCAACATGGAAGCTCTCTGAACCCATCCTTTTGAGTTTCTATGGAGGCTTCACTACATAGATGAGAAATGGAATATTTCCTGCCATATCAGTAAACAAAGAATGTTGCAGTCATCAGTGACTGAAGACACTTGAGGGTGAGCCCCGAGGGAGCTCAAGAAGGAAATAACACCTGCCATCTAGCAGCCATCAAACTGCAGCCACTCCCCACGGGGAGCCCTGAGGGAACTCAGGGATGAGAAAACAGGGATACTGGCCACAGGCAGCTGAGGTCCATATCAAAGGGAGGACTGCCGTGAGCCCAGACGCTTGCATCTTCCCATACTGAGAAATGCACTAAATTCTTTAACTTGAAACATCTGATTTTCTTTTATTAACAGTAACGTTTTGTTCTGACCTCCTGCCCTTTGTTGCAAAACTCATATATATCCTTCCCACACCACACCCCGCAGCAATTCTCTCAAGGTTACTTGAGATGCTGCCTCCTGGACTTGAAGTCCTAAGAATATCTGATGAATAAAACATAACTCTCAACTTTTAGGTTGTGCATACTTTTTTAGTTGACATAGGCATGATTGATCGAATCACTGGCAATTGGTAATCTCCAGCCCTTCTTCCCTTCCTGGAGGTCGGGGTTGGGGGTGGGATTGGGGATAGGGGGTAGGTAAGACTGACAGTTCCAACCCTTTAATCACTTGGTTGTTTCCCTGGCAACCGGCCACCATCCTTAGGTTACCTAGAGACTTTTCCAAAAGTTATCTTAACGTAATAAAAGACACTTTCACCTCTCATAACACTCAGGGAATTTCAAGAGTTTGAGGAGCTCTGGACCTGGACCAGGGACAAAGATCCAGTGTGTTTCTTATTATGTCACAACATCAAAGTAATTTTTCCTCTTCTCTGGGGAACTATAGATTCTAGTGTCACTCTCCTCCTCCCTTTCTAGCTTGGAAGTTGAGCAGCTCTCCACGTGGTGTATTTAAAGGCCATTGTTGCTGTTTAGCTACTCAGTCATGTCTGACTCTTTGCAACCCCGTGGACTGCAGCCTTCCAGGTTCCTCTGTCCGTGAGATTCTCCAGGCAAGGATCCAGGAGCAGGTTGCTATTTCATTCTCCAGAGCCCATACTAAATGTTAAATGGATGATGGCTGGCTGAGTCAGGCAGAGAGGGTAGCTGTATGGTAAATGTCAGTTGTCATAAAGGACCCGCTAGATAATATAAGTGGGTACATGGCTGACATATGTGAAGAGTCCATCAAATGATAGATTCTCACTGATTGGCAGTTATTCACTGCAATTATTTCCAGGTAAATATGCTTACTTGTGTTGCCTACAGCTCTCTACCTCAGAATTCTACTAAGACTTCAAGGTGCTATCCTTTTATCCTTTGCTTTTTCAAGCTACCCTACACGCCAGGGCGTCTCTTCTCCTTAGTGGCAGGTGTCTCCACTGCAGCCAGGTCTCTGCCTATGTCAGCTGTGGTCCTTTATTAAGAAAGATAGGGCTTCCTTGGTGGCCCAGCAGCTAAGCCTCCGCAGTCCCAGTCCAGGGGGCCCGGGCTTGATCCCTGGTCATGGAATTAGATCCCATATACTGCAACTAAGACCTAGCACAGCCAAATAAACAAATACAAAATAAATAGACATTTTTTTAAAAAAGATAAGTTCTGACGATCTAATGACCAGCATGGTGATGATAGTTAATAACATTGAAATCCGCTCAGAGAATGGATCTTAAACATTCTCCCCCCCACCCCCACCCCCACCCCCACACACATACAAGGTAACTATGTGAGCTGACATTTGTTAATTAGCTTCATGGCGGTGGTCATTGCACAATGCATACGTACATCTAGTCATCACATGTACACATTAATACAATCTTATTTGTCAAAAACAGAGAACCCCTCTGTCAATTTTCACCTACTCCTCAGAAAGGTTTCATGATGGAAAGCGAATCTAAGGCAATCGTGTGCTTATTTAAAAAAAAAAAGAAAGGAAGAATGGGAGTCACTATTGGAGCAGAAGACTGGCTGATAACAGAGCTGAGATGACTTTAGACCAAAAGCAGAGGAGAGAGGGACTCAAAAGAGACCACGAGACCTGGGGACACCCCTACCCCCTGACCCAGAAACCAGTTTCCTGCCTGATGGTGCAGCCGTTGCAGCCAGAGCTAACGGGGGCTCCGTCCACGGCCAGGCTCCCACGTCCCTGCTTCCTGGTGAAGCTTGGGGGCTCGTGTTTTGCGCCCACTATTGAGTGGGAACAAGGGCCAGATCTCCTGAGTCACTCTCATGTCTAGATGTACATCTGTAGATCTAGATATATAACTGGATCACTTTTCTGTATGCTGAAACTAACACAACAAATCAACTATACTTCAATTAAAAAGAAAAAGACAAGCATATAATTCATCTCTCATGAGTGTTTCTCTTCCAGGGCTTTGTCTGGGCAATGAAGATGAGGAAAATAATGGTGAGTCATCTCCCACCTAGACTCTGTTCCCGCACCCCGAGTTTCATGACCTTTTCCCTTTCATCCTCTGAATTCTAGGAGGGTTTTGGTAGTCACCAAGATGAAGAGTCTAACTCCATATTCTTTCCAGAGAAACTTCCCAAACCCCTCCTCCATGCCTTGCCCAGGTCAGAGGTTGCATGCGGCAGCAACGTGACCCTCATGTGCCAGGGTGATGTCAGGAATGCGACATTCATGCTGGGGAAGTCACAGGACTCTGGGTACAATAAAGGGCAGAACTCAACAGGAAGATGGCTGAATTCCTTCTCACTCACCTGGAGCCTGGGCTTCCCTGGTGGCTCAGATGGTAAAGAATCCACCTGCCAATGCAGAAGATGCAGATTCGATACCTGGGTCAGGAAGATCCCCTGGAGGAGCGCATGGCAACCCGCTCCAGTATTCTTGCCTGGAGAATCCCATGGGCAGAGGAGCCTGGCGGGCTGCAGTCCATGGGGTCAGAAAGAGTCGGACGTGACTGAGCCACTAACCCACCTAAGGTGGTCATGGGCTCCTTGACAGGTGGTCTGGGCATATTTTCTCTCTGTCCTTCACCTCGGACAATCCCCCTCTTTATTTCTCAAACGGGTTAGTCTTGTTTGGCAAACAGAGCTCCCTCCGGCCATAAAATCCTCGGGTGCAGTCAGAGAGCCAGTGCCTTTGAACAGGTGATGTCACTGACCCTGGGCACCTCACTCTAAGATGGACCCACGAAACCTGCTGCTGAGAAGCTGCCTTCCCCATCCCAGAGCATAACTGAAAATCTGCTCTGCAAATCGCGCTTTCCTATGCCCGGAGGAGGAAGTGGCAGCCCACTCCAGTATTCTTGCCTGGGAAATCCCACAGACAGAGGAGCCTGGCGGGCTACAGTCCACAGCGTTGCAAAGAGGCTGACATGACTGAAGTGACTTCGCACGTAGTGACTGAACACCACCACCACCTATAGAGTACAGAAAGGGGTCTACGTGGCAGATTAACCGGTGGTCCTCTGGGGGAAGGAGGGGGTCCCTGTGACAGATGACCTCACTGGGGCTGAGCTAAAAATTCCCGACTGACTATTTAAGACAACACTTATGGGCATGGGGTTCAAAGCTTCAATTAGATTAGGCATTGATCCCTAGCACAGTCTACACAAATGATTCCATTTTGAGGCTGTGATTTAAAAAAAATAATAACCAAGCAATTAATTTTTGGCTGTGCTGGATCTTTGCTGCTGCACACGGGCTTTCTCTAGTTGGGGTGAATGGGGGCTATCCTTTGCTGTGGTGTGCGGGCTTCTCATTGCGGGGGCTTCTCTTGTAGCAGAGCATGGCTTTACGTGCGAGGGCTTCAGTGGTTGCAGCTCATGGGCTCAGCAGCTGTGACTCTCGGGGCTAGCTTCTCCACAGCACGTGGAATCTTCCTGGACCAGGGATCGAACCCATGTCCCCTGCATTGGCAGGTGGATTCTTACCCACTGCGCCAACAGGGAGGTCTGCCATTCTTTATTTTTGTACCCTCCAACAACTAAAATTTGGCACCCATTCGTGAGCAAAAGTGTCTCGTGGGAGCTGTGGGATCCACCACCAGACACCAAAGGGCCCAGGAGGAGCCTCACCCACCTGGGCATTGGATAGCGGGCAGACAGGCCTCAGTACCAGCCATGGGACCAGCAGGAGACTGGGACCTGATTCCAGCCCCTCTTGGCCGTCATCTGGGAGAACTCGGACCTAGTGGTACCTACAGACGGGAGAACGTTTGCAGACATTTACAAACCAATGCTGAAGTATGGAGAAGCGGGAAACTGGAACAGATAAATAACAGATCAAGAGACTGAACCAGCAATCAAAACCTCCCGACAAAGAAAAGCCCAGGACCAGATGGCTTCACTGGTGAATTCCACCAAACATTTAAGGCAGAAATAACACCCGTCATTCCCAGCCTCTTCCCAAAAAGCAGAGGAAGGAACATTCCTGTGTTCATTTTACAATGCCATCATCCCCCTTGACGTCAGAACCAGATAAGGACACTGAAAGAAGAGAAAACTAGAGACCGATATCCCTAATGAATACAGATGTGAAAGTTCTCAACAAAATGTTGGCAAATCAATTTTAACATTACATTAAAAGACTCACACACCATGATCAAGTGAGATTTCTCCTTTGTACCCAATGATGGTTCACTATACAAGTCGATAAGTGTGATACACGCATTAATGGGATGAAGGATAAAAATCATATGTTCATCGTATATGTAAAAAATTTTGATAAAATAGATCATTTCAATATAAAAACTCTCAATAAATTGGCTCTAGAAGGAACATACTTCAACACAATTAAGGCCAATATAACAAGCCCACAGCTAAGGCCATACTTAATGGTGAAAAGTTGAAAGCTTTTCCTCTGGTATCAGGAATGAGACAAAGATTCCCACTGCTTCAATTCAACATAATACTAGAAGTCCTCTCTGGAACAATTGGGCAAGACAGAAAAAAAAAAAAAAAAAGGCATTCAAATCGAAAAGGAAGACGTAAAACTGCCTTCATTTGCAGATATGATCTTATCTACAGAAAATTAGCAAAAATAAATACTTTAGCTACCTGATGCGAAAAGCCAATTCATTATAAAAGACCCTGATGCTGGGACAGATTGAAGGCAAAAAGAGAAGGGGACGACAGAGCATGAGATGTTTAGATAGCATCACTGACTCAATGGACATGAATTTGACCAAACTGTGATAGGGGAGCCTGGCGGGCTGCAGTCCATGGGGTCACCAAGAGGTGGACATGACTTACCAACTGAACAACAATGGTATATCAAACAAAAAAGCTTCTGCACAGCGAAATAAACAACCATCAACACGAAATGGCAGTCTACCCAATGGGAGAGAGTACTTCAAAATGTTGGTGCTCTTTCCTGGGATATGATTGGAAGGTGGGGAATTAGTGGTGTCATTCATAAATATTTTTGTTATTAAAATAATACCAAGCTCCAGCAGTACTAAAAAGACTCACCTAGTGCTCTGGCCTGGGTTTGGGGACCCAGTGGGCACCTGGAGAAAAGAAAAAAAAAAAAAAACCATTCTCCTCTCTGCTTCCCAAAGAGGGCACGAAGTCTGTAAATAGAACATGAGGGTTTATCTCCCCAAGGTTCTCATACAAACACTGTGATTCCTTTTCTCCTTTCCTGTTTTCTAGGGAACCAAGAGGAAAGCAAACCCAGCCCTGCAAAGACAGGTAATATAATTAGAAGGGACTTGTTTCCCCCAATTATATCCACCTCTGAAAACACTGGTGAATAAAGCAGAACAAGGTACATCATCTGCTGTTTTACATGATGAAAAGCTATGGTGGGGTTTCGGGAAGAAGTGGGTGAATCAGTGTGACTGGTTTGGGGAATGGGACCAGGACCTGTGGAGCCTATACTTTGGGATGATGTATGATCAAAGACTTGCTAAAACTTTCAAGTTCTCAAAAACAGTGAATATTATTTTTTTTTCCTGATACTGGTTTTCTGTGAAGAATTGACTAAGATTCTACCCTCAGAAATTCTCATAAAAACTAGGGCTTTCAGAAGGTTTAGACTGAAATGGGCTTATCCATCCAGGATTCATTTTTGCTGTGCCATGCAGCTTGGGGGATTTTAATTCCCCGACCTGTGCTTCCCAGGTGGCTCAGCGGTAAAGAATGCACCTGCCAATGTAGAAGACTCAGATTCAATCTCTGGGTTGGGAAGGTCCCCTGGAGGAGGAAATGGCAACCCACTCCAGTATTCTTTTCCTGGGAAATTCCGTGGACAGACAAGCCTAGTGGGCTACAGTCCATGGGGTTGCAAAGAGTCAGAGGCAACTCGGTGACTGAGCACAAACACACAATTCCCCAACCAGGGATCAAACCCAGGCCTCTGGCAGTGGAAGCTGGAAGTCCTAACCACAGGACGAACGGGGAATTTACCTAGATGCTTGATCGTTTTTTCTTTCAGCAACACATAACCTTCCTGTAATCTGCTCCAAAGGATCAAAATTGTTCAAGGTTGTCATTAGAGCCTGTGCAAGTATAATAGAAATAGTTTTTTAAAAGACATCCTTGGAAATTCTCTGGTGGCCCAGTGATTGGGATCCCGCACTTCCATTGCAGGGGGCACAGGTTCCATCCCACATGGCGTGGTGTGGCCAAAAAAAAAAAAAAAGATTTCCTGCATCCTGTCCTTGCAAAATATGTATTTGTCTTCGAAACATTTTTATTCAGTATTAGCAGGCTAATGACTGCTAGTCTGGCTCTGTGAACACAATGCATGCCCCGGTGTCTTGGAGAGATCTGAAATCTGATAGAGTTGGAGAGCTTGGAAGTGTCAGAAACGGGAGATGGGAAGTTGAAGCGTTTGTGTTTTTAGCTCTTCTGTCACGTCTTTTCTTTTTTAGTTGGTATGTTATTCACATCCCATAAATTCACCCTTTTAAAGTATACAAGGCAGAGGCGTTTGGCACACTCACAGGGCTGTACCATCACCGCTATGCTGATTCCCCAAATGAAGTTCCCTTAAGCGTCGGTCTTTGCTCCCTGCTCCCCCGACATGCCCTGCCAATCTGTTTTCTGGCTCTACGGTTTCGCCTCTTGTGGACATTTCATATAAAACGCAGTTCCGCACTGTGAGGTCTGGAGACTGGCTTCTTTCACTTAGCATGGTGTCACCAAGGTTCACCCGTGTTGTAACATGTATCAGTACTTCCATTCTTTTCATGGCTGAATAATATTCCATCATGTGGCCAGACCACATTTTGTTTATCCATTCATCAGTTGATGGACATTTGGGTGGTTTGTACCTTTTGGCTATTGTGAGTAATGCTGCCATGAATATAGGTGTACATGTATCTGAACCTCTGCTTTCAATCGGGTATTTGAAAGGAGAACATATTAGTCACTCAGTCACGTCCGACTCTTTGTGACCTTATGGACTGTAGTTCACCATGGGATTCTGTTCATGGGATTCCCCAGGCAAGAATACTGGAGTGGATTGTCATTTCCTACTCCAGGGGATCTTCCTAACCCAGGGGTTGACCCTGGGTCTCCTGCATTGCAGGCAGATTCTTCACCATCTGAGCCACCAGGCAAGCCCCTAATCAGGTATCTAGGAGTAAAACCACTGGGACACATGGCAAGTTTGTGTTTTCCTTTTTGAGCAACTGCCAAACTGTTTTCCAACGTGACTGTACCCATTTCACATGCCCGTCAGTAATTTATGTAGGCGCCGATGTCTCCACATCCTTGCCAACACTTGTTGCTTTCCTTTTATTTTATTATAGCCAACATGGTGGGCGTGTATATCACTTCTTTCCTGTTTTTTGGCCACAACAAGCGGCACTGTGACCTTAGCTCCCCAATCAAGGGTCACCTGGTGCCCTCTGCTTTGGGAGCCCTGAGTCTCAACCACTGGACCGCCTGAGAAGTCCCTGTATATTGTTTCTTAAAATGCACTATCAGAGTTCACATTTACACCACCACAATGCTGAACAGAGTAAGACATCTTTAAGCACAGACATGCTATCTCTGGAGAAGGAAATGGCAACCCACTCCAGTATTCCTGCCTGGGAAATCCCGTGGACAGAGGAGCCTGGTGGGCTACAGTCCATGGGAGTTGCAAGAGTCAGACACAACTTAGCAACTAAACGGGGACAACAAGAGGCTGTCTCCAGCCTACATACACACGCCTCCGGGCTACTAGAAAGGAACCCTCTACTCTAATTCTGGGCAGAGCCAACAATGACGTTCATCCCCTAACTTTGCCACAAGGCCAGGCTTCCTTTCTGGGACTTCATGCCCTGTGTCACGCTGTATCCCACTGCTCAGTCAGATGCCTTAGATCAGTATCACAGACCTTCTGCAAGTTAATTTTGCCAATATGTGAATAGCTGATGTGAAATTTGGCCAGGATATGTGGCCATCTCAGGGCAACCCAGTTCAGTGGGCGGTGGGCAGTCTCGCAATCCTTTACTTCTCATTTCTAGTGAACTGCACCATGAGATAAACTGTAGGGCCATCAAGAGGAGGGTTGAGAGCATAAGGCAAAGCTGATGTTCCTTTGTTGCCATCCAGGAACGGGTGTTTCTGCCCCACTTTTCCAAGTCCATGGGGATGCGTGGCTCCCACAAATGTCAGCTGTTGGAAAAGGAGTGTCCCCGGGCCCCTTAGATTCCCAAGGCATTTTCCAGGCAGTACTCCCCCACCACCACCGCCAACAAAGACACCAAAGTGCTCACGTTGGGAAGGGGGAGAAACCGTGATTGAGCACGCCTAAGAATGGCAAAGGAATCTGGGGGACCGCGGGCGGAGGAGCGCTGACAGCATCTGTTACAGAGGGAGGTGGGTGGCGGTGGGGTGCTGTGAGAGAACGAGCCTGATCACTGCAATCTCCTCAGCCGACACGTGAGTCAGAGTCTACACTGAGAGCTTCCGAGTCAGGGTTTTTCATCATCACTGCTCTCTTCAAGGGAGCGCTCCTCACCTCCCTTTCCCACACCTCCTTCCCCTCCCCACCAGTTTCATGAAGCTATCACTGACAAAGCGGTAAGATACTTCAAGTGTACAATGGGATGATTTGATACAGGATAGGGGCTTCCCTGGTAGCTCAGTGGTAAAGAATCTGCCTGAAATGCAGGAGACGCAGGAGACTCAGGTTTGATCCCTGGGTAGGGAAGATCCCCTGGAGAAGGAAATGACAACCCACTCCAGTATTCCTGCTTGGGAAATCCCATGAACAGAGGAGCCTGGCGGGCTACAGCCCAAGGTGTCTGTTTTACTCTCTGTTTTTATGAGTTTCTTTTTGTTTTTTAAAATATTTATTTATTTGGCTGCCCCAGATCTTAGTTGCAGCTTGTGGGATCTGGTTCCCTGGCCGGGGATTGAACTCAGACCCCCAGCATCGGGAGTGCATGTGTATATATACCACACCTTCATTATCTGTTCATCTATTGATGGACACTTAGGTTGCTTCCTTACCTTAAGAAAATGATTCTTGGACTTTGATTCATCTGTTGCTGGACTTGTCTTCACTTCCATAGCATCACAGTTAGTCTGGGTAAATGTGTTTCTCACCAGATTATGACTTCTCTGGAAAAGGTTCAGAATGTCACTTCTCTTGAACGTCCCCACCTGGGGTCAGCACAGAGCTACCCCGACCTTGGGGCAGACTGGCCAGAAAGGTTAGACATAGCAGCATCCAAAGCCCATCCTGGCCATGTGACTCTGGGGAACTCAGTTTAATTCCAGGTACTTGGTTTATGTTTGAATGAAATGGGGATGGCAAACTTACCTTGTGTACTTATTGTCAAGGTGAGAAAGAACAGGGAACTCCCTGGTAGTCCAGTATTAGGACTCCAGGCTTTCATGCTAAAGGCCTGGGTTCAGTCCCTGGTTGGGGAACCAAGCTCCTGCAAGCTTCATTGCAAAAAAAAAAATAAAATAAAATAAATAATACAAAAAAAGGTTTTAATGAGAAAACACTTATGAGTGCTAACGGCTCACAGTTAATAAGTATTATTCCTGGGGATGAAACGTTTATTGGGTGTTTGCCATCTGCCGGGCACCGTGCTAGCCCTCTCTGTACGCACTGACCCACTCCTTCTCTCGACCAACCAGTAAAGCAGCCACAATTGCTATCCTTGCTTTGATCGGGAAAACAAAAGCTCAAGGAGATGACGCAAATTCCCTCAAGCGATTGGACATTCCAGCTGGGGAATGGTAGCTCCAAGTCTTGAAGCCAGGCTGTCTGGCTCCTTGTAACTCTTCTGCGAAGCGGCTCAGTGCGTTCCTGGAGCCAGCCTGACTCTTGGCTCCGTTCTTCTCCCTCCAGACACCAGGATCATCTTCGTGGCCACCTTCAGCTGCCTCTCCCTCTTTTTCCTCTTCCTCGCCATCTTCTTCATCTACAGGTGCACTCAGCAAGGTGAGTTCAGAGCATCATGGGTTTCACACTCTGAGGAAGGGGACTAAAGTGAAGGATTCTTTAGGGAGATACATTCCTCCTTGTTTTTTTTTTTTTTTTAATAGATTCATCAGAGGAAGAATCCATCAAGAGGTAGATACACTTGACAGACCTCACGCCCTGCGTTAACTCCCACTCCACTGCACATCAGTGACTCGTAGGCCCAGCCCCACCTCTGTCAGCCCTATCCCCTTTCCCAGATCTCCAGATCCCAGACTTTAACATGTTTTTCTTTCTCAGAACCTGCCATTCCGAAGTGTACAAGCAGAGGGATGCAGGTAAGTGATCAGGGACGAAACCACAAGGAACCTTGGGATGGAAAGACTACAATCTGACTCTTGCCATCTGAGAACTGAGTTTTGTCTCCTTGTACTCACATGCAGATGTACCCACGCTGGAAAGGATATCTGAATCGGTGAGTTCTCCCCTATGAAATAACCCAAGAGCTCACGTACCACCAGAGGCTGGTCTCTCTGCCTCTTGGCTTAGCTCAAACGCTGGTTATATTCATGCAGCCATTTGATATTGAGTTTAAAAACATCTGAGGAACCCGTTAAAAGAGAGTAGATAGGAGGTTAACAGGGGCTGGGGGTGCGGGCGGGTAGGGTACCTGGGAAGATGACATTTAAGGGAACAAACTTGCAACTTGTAGATGAATAAGTCCTGGGAATCTAACGCACAGCTTGGGGATTATAGTCAGCAATACTGTATCATATACGTCAAAGATGCTAGGAGGCTAGATCATAATTGTTCTCATCATGAAAAAGAAATGATAATTATGTGACAGGATGGAGGTGTTACCAAGGTGGTACACTATATCAATGTATCACATCAACATGCTGCTGCTGCTGCTAAGTCGCTTCAGTCGTGTCCGACTCTGTGCAACCCCATAGACGGCAGCCCACCAGGCTCCGCCGTCCCTGGGATTCTCCAGGCAAGAACACTGGAGTGGGTTGCCATTTCCTTCTCCAATGCATGAAAGTGAAAAGTGAAAGTGAAGTCGCTCCATCGTGTCCGACTCTTAGCGACCCCATGGGCTGCAGCCTCCAAGGCTCCTCCGTCCCTGGGATTTTCCAGGCAAGAGTACTGGAGTGGGGTGCCGTTGCCTTTTCCACATGAACATGAGTACACCTTAAAGTTGCACCGGGTTATATATCAGTTACATCTCAAACAAATAAACAAACAAACAAAAAAACAGGTGCTTTGAATTTCACAGTAGCTGGATTCCAGCTCCCAATAGCTACTATTTATTACTATGTGCTCTGAGACAAATCACAAAACCCCCATGAGAGGGGATACACGTGTTGTACAACTGACTGAGTTTCCTGTGTACCTGAAACTAACACAGCACTGTAAGTCACCTGTACTCCAATAAGAATTCAACAAACAAGACACAAGCCCACAGAACTTGGACCCTTCCTTCCCTGGTGGCTCGGGTGGTAAAGAATCTGCCTGCAATGCAGGAGACCCGGGTTCAATCCCTGGGTCAGGAAGATGCCCTGGAGAAGGGAAAGGCAACCCACTCCTCTCCATAGACAGAGGGGCCTGGTGGGCTACAGCCCGTGGGGTCACAGAGAGTCGGACGTGACTGAGCGACTAACACTTCTTCACTTCTTTCCTCCTATATCTAAGGGGAATCCAAATCCCCAGTTAAAAGGCTATGAGAGTCTAATGATGTCATAAACGTAAAGGGTTTATTGGTGTTTCTGGCAAATTTTAAGTGTCAAATGGGTGGCATGAAAGCATCATTTAACAAGTGTTAATCAATTTACACCCATCAATTTCTTCTGCTTAAAATACTGCTTGTTGGGTGCATACTCAGTCAGTCAGGCATGTCCAGCTCTTTATGACCCCATGGACTGTAGCCCACCAGGTTCCTCTCTCCATGGGATTTCCCAGGCAAAGAATACTGGAGGGGGTTGTCATTTCCTCCTCCAGGGGATCTTCCCGACCCTGGGATCAAACTGGCGTCTCCTGTGCCACCTGCATTGCAGGCGGATTCTTTACCACTGAGTCACTGGGAAGCCCCCTAAAATACTGCTTATTTGTGATTTAATATTAATAAGCATTATAGCATCTAAAAGCAATAGCAAGCAAAATTCACACCTTTTCCCATAGGTCACAGAGGTTCACTGGCTCATTCTTGAAGCCAAAGCAAGTTAAATAAGAGCATTAGCAGGGAATTCCTTGGTTGTCCAGTGGTTAAGACTTGGTGCTTTCACTGTTGAGGGCCTAGGTTCAATACCTGGTCAGGCAAGTAAGATTCTGCAAGCTACTGGCCAAAAAAAAAAAAGCATTAGTAAAAGATTTAAACATTGTTGCGTTTAAAGCAATATTTAGGTACATTGCATTCATTTAGATACATAGAAATATTAAGTTATGGAAAGGCATAGTTTATCACAAAGTAAGTGCCAGTGATTAAATCTGGGCTATTTTAAGTGTTGGCTTGATTAGCACACGGTTGATAATTATAATATTATGATAATATCATGCTGTGATGGAATACCTCCATAAATAGAATACTATTCAGCAGTAAAAGAAAGAAGTTACAGATATAGGTGAGAAGTGACTGCACCTCAAAAACAGTTTGCTAGGTGAAAAAAGTCAGATACAAAAAACTATATATAAAATTGTTCTGTTTACATAAAATTTCCAGGAAAGGCAAATTAGTAGCTGCTTATGGCTGGGGTGGGGGTGGAGGGCAGGGAGGGCAAGGCTTAACTGCAAACAAGCCCAGGGAACTTTTGGGGGGCGATGGATATTCTCCCGCTCTACAGTGGTGATGGTTGCATCGTTCTACAAATTCACTAAAAGCCATAGAACTGTACACTTATCCCAGGGGAATTCTATGGTATATACATTATATCTCAGCAAAATTAGTTTTTAAAATACAATACTATGTCATCAGTAGGTATGCATGTAGGAGGGCAGTTCTTATTCTGAAAACCACACGTTTGCACTGATTTTTAATAAGCACAAGTTACCACTGACGGATGGTATCCTGTTATGAGAGTCGAAAGCACGGCCATCCTAGAACGTGCTGTGCAACAGAACTTCCCGCGATGAGGGCAACGGTCTATAGCTGTGCTGTCCCATACATGTCACAGCCTCCCGAGGCATCTGAATGCATCTGGTGAGACTGAGGACCTCAGTTTGAATTTAGTTGGCATTTGTCTGAAGTGGAATAGCCATGTGTGGCTCGTGGCTACCCTACTGCACAGCTCAGCTCTACAAGCCTGTCTCTCTTCTCCCCAAAGCCTGACGAGCCCGAGGGGGTGACCTACGCCCAGCTAAACACCACCGCGCTGTCCGGGGCAGCTTCTGTCCCCGCCGAGGAGACCCCAAGTTCTTGTGACTACACAATGGTGAAGGTGTAGGACTGAGAGAAGAGCTTCGCTCTGGGAGGCAGAGTATGGATTAACACGGCCGGGGTGACCTGACTTGGGAGAATCCAGGTGACTCTGTGTCCTGGGCTCATTCGTTCATAATAATAGAATTACGTCTCCCTTCTTGCTTCCCCTCCTCTCAAAAATTACAGGGTGAGTTTTCACAAGACTTGGAGTGCACCTTTATTATGAAAGTGTTAGTCGCTCAGTCGTGTCCGACTCTTTGTGACCCCATGGACTGTAGCCCTCCAGGATCCTCTGTCCATGGGATTTCCCAGGCAAGAATACTGGAGTAGGTTGCCATTGCCTTCTCCAAGGGATCTTCCGGACCGACCCAGGGATTGAACCCGGGTCTCCTGCATTGCACGTGGATTCTTTACCCTCTGAGCCACCAGGGAGGGTTTGAATGAAATCATAGGCTAAGAATACGTACTGTATCTATAGGCTGGTGGGACTGGGAATAGTCACTTAGGGAGTTCAGGACGACATCATGCAAATAGAAAATGTTACTCAGAGAAGACTAGGTGACCCCACAGACACAGGGATTTCACAAAAGGAGCAGAAAAAATACAGGCCGTGAAGGGAGACACTCGTGAATTAACAAACAGCATCCCTAAGTAGCACACACCTAGGAAAGTAGCTGAAAGTGTTTGGTTCCTGATTCTTTCAAGCCCTCTAGTCTCAAGACCAGTTTCCTCTCAGATAAGAACAAAAGCGTTTTCTTACCGCCATCATATTTCTGTTTTTACTCTTATTATTAAAATCAAAGGCTGCAATAAAGTTAGACTTACAGAATCTACGTGGATTCTGTCACTTGGCACCCATAACTTAATTAATTCACGTGAACACAGCATTTTAAGGGTATTTTTCTGAATGTGGACTTTTTTGCGTAGGTGATAGAGGTACTGAACAACCGCTTCGGTATAAGCACGGGGATGTGAGCTTTGCTTCCAAAGTTATGTCACTCAGTCAGGTTTGCAAGTCATTTTAAAATATATGAATGGATGAAAGTGTAAATATTTGGAATGCATATACAAATATTCTTCACTCAGTGGCATACACTGGATAACTCTTTTTTTTTTTTTGGACGTGCCTGCAGCTTGCAGGATCTTAGGCCCTCTCCCAGGGATTGAACCCAGGCCCTCAGCAGAGAAAGCCTGGAGTCCTAACCACTGGACTGCCAGGGAATTCCCTAGATAACTTTTTTTTTCAAGTTTTTAATTATGAAGTATTTCTGTCATAAAGAAAAACACCCCAAAATATAAGTGGAAATAAGCACACTGACCTTATTTTCAAACCATGAACACTTTGCTGTATTTTTATTCTGCCCCTCCCAGTCTATTTCCCTCCCTCTTTTTCTAGGCAACATTACTCAGAGTAGTATGTATTATACTGATGGATTTTTTCATGCTTTTACTCCTCAAGCATCTATCAACAGTCAATATATTATATTTTACTGTTATTACATTCTACAAACATAAGGAATCATCATTACAATTCTGTCACCTTTTTTTATTGCCATCAAGATTATGTTTTTGAAATTCATCCAGGTGATTTTTGAAGATTTATTTCCTTGTTTGCTGCACAGAATTCAGTTGTTAACCATACCATGGAACATTACTCAGCCCCCAAAAAGAATGAAGCGCTGGTACATGCCATGACCTGAATGAAACTTGGAAACATTATGCTAAGACACAGAAAGCTGTGCATCATAGCATTTTATTTATAAGAAATATCCAGAAAGGACAGATCCTGAGAAAGTGGATTAATGGCTGCCGTTAATGGTTGCCATTAACTGGGGAGAAGGAGAAATGGGGAGTGACTAGAAACGGGTATGGGTATCTTCTTGGGTTGATGACAATGTGGTGGAATTAGTCAGTGGTGATGGTTGCTCAGCCTTGTGAATAAAGACCACTGAACTGCACACCTTAGAAGTGTAGATTTTATGGTATGTGATTACATGTCAATAAAAGAAAAATTTAAAAAGCACTTGGTTGTATGCACAAGCCATGGTTTCTCTTTGTTCTTTCCTGGACTGCTAGGTATTTGGGTTGTTTTCCTGCTTTGCTGTCAGCAAAATGCTGCAGTTAAACATCTTTGGAACCTGCCTTCTTGCTCACATGTATGATCTCTCAATGTTTATATTTAGGAGTAAAATCTGTCTTCTGTGATGTCCACAACTTTCATCCCACTGGAAAAGGCAAATTGATAACTAAGGTGGTTCCCCCATTTATTCTTCCACCAAGGATGTATAAGCTTCCAATTCCTTGAGTCATTACCAATTCACACACACACACACATACACATAACTTTGTTATTTTTGCTGATTAAAATATGTGAACTGGTAACCTATACTTTGGCCACCTGATGCAAAGAACTGACTCATTGGAAAAGATCCTGATGCTGGGAAAGACTGAGGCCAGGAGGAGAAGGGGACGACAGCAGATGAGATGGTTGGATGGCATCACCGCCTCAATGAACATGAGTTTGAGCAAGCTCTGGGAGATAGTGAAGAACAGGGAAGCCTGGCATGCTGCAGTCCACGGGGTCACAGAGAGTCAAACATGACTGAGCGACTGAACAACAACAAACCTATTTTAAGCTGCTTATTTAAAGATACCTCATTGTTGCTTTAATGTGCATTTTCCTGATTATGAATGAGGAATATTGACCATTTGGGGTTTCTTTGCTGTGAATTGATGGTATCTAGCCATTATTCACTTTTCTATTGAATAGCTGGTATTAATATTTTCCTCACTGACTTAAAGGGCATAATTACACAGTTGGCACACCTGTCCTCGATAAGCTACACATTGCAAATACTCTCCTTTAAATCTGACTCATATTTTCATTCTTCTTTGTATTTTTTAATATTAGTTACTGTAAGTAATTCATCTTTTTATTTATATTTTGAGAGACTTCTTTGTGTCTGGAAGCTTCATTCGAGAATATACTCTCTTATGGTGGTGGTGGTTTAGTCACTAAGTCGTGTCCGACTTTCACGACTGCATAGACTGTAGCCCACCAGGCTCCTCTGTCTGTGGGATTTCCCAGGCAAGAATACTGGAGTGGGTTGCCATTTCCTTTTCCAATACTCTCTTATATGTTCTTCTAAATTTAAATTTTCAAAAGTTTGTTTCTCATATTTAATCCATCTGAAATTAACTTTTGCCAAGGACTGGGGTAAAGGTCTAATTTTTCCATCTGGATAATCAACTGTCCCGGTACGTCTTGTTATTTATTCATTTATTTTAGATTTTTGATGCACCGCACAGCATGTAGGATCTTAGCTCCCCTCCACCCCCAGGAATCAAACGAGCTCATCCAGCAGTGAAAGTGCAGAGTCTTAACCCCTGGACTGCGAGGGAAATCCCCCAGGATCATTTATTAAAAGAAGTGATGTGGCCTCCAGGACCCCTTATTGAAAAGCTTGTTCCTTTTTGTTCTAGCTGTGCTTTCAATTTGATGAAATATGACCGTTTCTGTTTCATCTGCACCACCTTCCATTGCCAGCATAGCTCAGAGACTCGGATGGAAATGACAAAATGAAAAACCTAACTTGAAAAGACTTTAAAACAATAAAGAGAGGAGGAAGGAAGGAAGGAGGAAAGGAAGGCAGGAAGGAAAGAGGGAGGGAAGAAACTGAGTCACGTAACCAAACTAAGGGAAAGACAGCTAGAGATATCCTCAGACAACTATATCCACATACCCAAATGCTATTTTTTCCCTTACGTCTCTCATCTATTCTATTTCTGTGTTATCATTATTATTCATACCAGCTGTCCCTATGCGTCTGGAATTGATAGTGACGAGTCTAGGCTCACAGCCTTGCAGACTCTCAGCCAAAGAGGTAAGGGCTGGTGGTGGGGGCGGGGAAAGGGCTCCTACTTACTGGATCAATTTAGAAAAAGATAATACCGGCTATCTTTGGAAGATGCTAGAAACACAACTTAAAAATTTTTTTAAATGCCAAAGAAAGAAAGCAAGCATTTCTCCTGCCTTTCATTTATAACCTGTACCTCAGGAAAAGCAAACAGATGAAGAAGCCAAGATTCTGCTCATGCAGTTACTACAGCTAATACATAACGGAGAAAACCCCCAAGCCTTATCTTTGCTTAGTGCATGGCCAGTTATCAGGAATAATAACAGAGGGTGTAGTTAGTATCTTTCTGTCCAGAAACGGTAGCTATGTGATAGACAGAATATCCAGAGATGGAGCAGAAGGGACATCAGATGGTCAGAATCAAAGGGATGTGTCTTTTTCAAAGAAGCACCGATAGCAGGGGCAGCTCTGGTTTAAAGTTGCCACTGCTGGAGACGTTAGAAACATGGTATTCCCCTGGGGGGAATATCCCTGGAAGACGGCACAACAACCCACTCCAGTATTCTTGCCTGGAGAATCCTAAGGACAGAGGACCCTGGTGGGCTATGGTCTATAGGGTGACAAAGAGTTGGACATGACTCAAGCAACTTAGCAAGCATGCATGCACCGATCTCTAATAATTAACTGAAATACAGATGGATTAGAAAGTACTGAACTGTAATCACCTACAGTATTTTGATGTTATTGTTGTTTAGTGGCTAAGTCATGTCCGACTCTCTGTGACCCATGGACTGCAGCACACCAGGCTTCCCTGTCCTTCACTGTCTCCCAGAGTTTGCTCAAACTCACATCCATTGAGTCAGTGATGCCATCCGACCATAGCATCCCTTGTCGTCCCCTTCTCCTCTTGCCCTCCATTTTCCCCAGCATCAGGGTCTTTTCCAATGAGTTGGCTCTTCGCATCAGGTGGACCAAGTATTAGAGCTTCAGCATCAGTCAAATTACATCTGATGTTATAAATGTCGCCATATAAAAACAACAACAGCAGGCATAACAATACTGCTTGCCAAAGGGTTTCATTAAGAAAAATTCAAACACGGGGCTTTCATAAATTACAAATAAAAGACTTTTTCTGTATGGACTTGCCCTGCTAACTATATCTAAACTATGACTTTGCTTTTGAAAAGGAAAGAAAGGCCTGTTACCACATTGGTTTACGTTCTCTGTAAGACAGAAGGGAGAAACATAAAAAATAGAGCTTTCCAAACACACTCTTCTATATAGACCTCCACCGGGCGAGCTACACAGAGCCTCTACACATACACAATCACACACCAGAGCACACTGTCACGGGCTGAATTTTGTCTACCCCCCGAACCCACATCTTTAAGTCCCAAAGCCCCAGTAGCTCAGATGTGGCCTTACTTGCAGAGGGGTCACTGCAGATCAATAAGAGGATGAGGTCATGCTGGAGTAGGGTGAGCCTTCAACCTATATGACCATGTCCTTGTCAAAGGGGAACCCGGGGCACATATGCACACCTGGAGAGACCGCCATGCGACGATGAAGGCAGAGGTCGCGGTGATGTGTCTAGCAGCCAAGAAACGCCAACGCTCCCCCCGGGACCCGCCAGACGCTAGAGAGGCGCGCAGAACACGAGGAACCAACCCTGCCCACATCTTGACTTCGGACTTTTGTCCTTAGAACTGTGAGAGAACAGACGTTTGTTGTTTCAGCCTCCCCACTCTGCGGCATTTTGCTAAAGCAGCCCGAACAGATGAATACGGGGAAGCGAGGAGGCAGCGGAGGCTAGGGGATGCAGATGCTCTCAGCATATGCTCCACAGTCCCGTCGGAACCCGCCAACAAAGCACAGTGACGTATGATTAAGAACTTCACCATTGGACTCCTCTGGTGGTCCAGTGGTTAAGAATCAGCTTTGCAATTCAGACCACGGCGGTTCGATCCCGGGTGTGGGAACTAAGATCCCACATGCTAGCGAAGCAGCTAAGCCCTCGAGCTGCAACTCCTGAGCCCACACGCCACAACTAGAGAGTCCGTGTGCCAGAGCAGAAGATCCCGTGGTGAGGATCCCACGGGCCACAGCTAAGACCCAACACAGCCAAACAGATAAATACACGTGCAGTTCAGTTCAGTTCAGCCGCTCAGTCGTGTCCGACTCTTTGCGACTCCATGAACTGCCTCACGGCAGGGCTCTCTGTCCTTCACCAGCTCCTGGAACTTGCTCAAACTCATATCCATTGAGTCAGTGATGCTATCCAACCATCTCATCCTCTGTCATCCCCTTCTCCTCCTGTCTTCAATTTTCCCCAGAATCAGGGTCTTTTCCAATGAGTCATCTCTTCGCATCAGGTGGCCAAAGTATTGGAGCTTCAGCTTCAGCATCAGTTCTTCCAGTGAATATTCTGGGTTGGTTTCCTTTAGGATTGACTAGTATATATATTTTGGAGAAGACAATGGCACCCCACTCCAGGGCTCTTGCCTGGAAAATCCCATGGGAGGAGGAGCCTGGTAGGCTGCAGCCCATGGGGTCGCCAAGAGTCTGACACGACTGAGTGACTTCACTTTTACTTTTCACTTTCATGCATTGGAGAAGGAAATGGCAACCCACTCCAGTGTTCTTGCCTGGAGAGTCCCATTGACAGTGGAGCCTGGTGGGCTGCAGTCTGTGGGGTCGCACAGAGTTGGACACGACTGAAGCGACTTAACAGCAGTAGCAGCAGCAGTATATATATATTTAAAAAAAAAAAAAAAGGCAGCATAAGAAGAAGAACTTCACGATGGCTGGGACTTCGCTAGTGGTCCAGTGGCTAAGACTCTATGCTCCCACTGCAGGGGGTCAGGGTTTGACCTCTGGTCAGAGAATAAGGACCCAAGTTCTATCCCAGGGTTGGAAAGATCCCCTGGAGGAGGGCATGGCAACCCTCTCCAGTATTCTTGCCCAGGAAATCCCATGGATAGAGGAGCCAGGTGAGCTACAGTCTATGGGGTCACAAAAAATCGGACATGATTGAGTGACTAACACTTTCAGGGAACTAAATCCCACATGCTGTCACCCAGACCTGGTACAGCCAAATAAATAAATATTTAAAATATTAAAAAAGAAGAAGAAGAAGAAGAACATGATTGCGACTGCAGAGTGTCAGGACCCAAGCGCGGGTCACCTTCTGAACTCGAGGTCCCCTTTGCCCTGAAAGCTGGCCCTGTGAGCATCTCAGTTTCAACCTCCATGGATGGTTCATCTGAAGAACTCACTCAGCTCCCCTCCCCGCCAAGCCACCCAGCCCTGGGGTGCCAAGGTGCTGAAGTCACAGCGGGGATGATCAGGATGGAGGTGGGGAGCGCCTCCCCGTTCCTCTTGCCCCAAAAGTCATCCTCTTTGAAACCTGGGAGCTCTGGGAGACCATCTGTCTCACCATGTGGAGGAAGCCCGTCTCTAACGAGAAACATGAAGATGACTCATAGAACTTCGGAAAAAGGAAACGGAGTGATTGTGCCTTCAATTATGTATCTGGCTTCGGATGGCTTTCAAAACTCAACATTTCTTCCCACCTTACTGCTTTCTTGGTCAACCATTCCGGGAGCCTTCTGAGCCAACACCAAAACCAAGAAAAACCCAAACAACCCAGAACAGTCCTTTGCATCTAAGCGAGACTGAGAAGGGACTGTTGTTCTGATCAAAGAATCTTGACAAATATAATTAGAATCAGTGACCCCGGAGCAGGGCGTGGGAGGCAGGTTGCAGGGGGAGGGGATATATGCACACTTGTGGCTGATTCACTTTGCTGGGCAGCAGAAACCAGCACAACATTGTAAACCAATTACCCTCCAATTAAAAAAAAGAAATCAGTGACCCTAATAGATATCTTTTATGGACATCTGCTCTGGTATTTATCCTCCTTAAATTTCCACGTGTGTTTAGTCATTCAGTCGTGTCTGACTCTTTACAACCCAGACCCTTTGGACTGTGGCCTGCTAGTCTCCTCTGTTCATGGGGTTCTCCAGGCCAGAATACTGGAGTGGGTGGCCATTCCCTTCTCCAGGGAATCTTCCCAACCCAGGGATTGAATCCGAGTCTCCTGCACAGCAGGCGGATTCTTTACTGTCCGAGCCGCCAGTCTTTAATTTAAATGGAGTGATTCTTGACCTTTTATTTTCCGGGATCACAAATGCCGTAGCAAGTGCAGTCCAGTTTTGTTTTCTTAACTCGTGTCTTCCATGTGGGACACGCTGGAGAAGAGGCCAAGATACAGGGGGCACAGGTTCCATCTGTGGTCGGGGAGCTAAGATACCACGTGCCTCGGTGCCAAAAATCCAAAACATAAAATAGAAGCCATATTGTAACAAAGTCAGTAAAGGTTTTAAAAATGGCCCACATAAAAAAATAAGCTACTATACACAAAATTGATAAGCAACAAGGATTTCCTGTATAACACAGGGAACTGTGAGGCTTTCCAGGTGGTGCTGGCAGTAAAGAATCTGACTGCCAAGGTAGAAGAGGTAAGAGGGATGCGAGTTCGATCCATGGGTAGGGAAGATCCCTTGGAGGAGGGCATAGGAACCCACTCCAGTATTCCTGCCTGGAGAAGCCTGGCAGGCTATAGTCCATAGGGTAGCAGAGTTGGACAGGACTGAAGTGACTTAGCATGCACGCGCAGACAATTATACTCAATATTTTATAATAAACTACAATGGAATACGGGCTTCCCTGGTGGCTCAGATGGTAAAGAATCTGCCTGCAGTGCAGGAGACTTTGGTTCAATCCCTGGGTTGGGAAGACCCCCTGAAGAAGGGAAAGGCAACTCATTCCAGTATTCTTGCCTGGAAAATCCCGTGGACAGAGGAGCCTGGTGGGTTACAGTCCATGGGGTCGCAGAGTCAGACCTGACTGAGCACACACTCAGGAATGCAGGAACAATTAAATATAATCTGAGAAAAAAATAACTGAATCACTTTCCTGTATTCCTGAACCTAACACAATATTGTAAATCAACTACGCGTGCATGCTCAGTCACTTCAGTCGTGTCCGACTCTGCAACCCATGGACTGTAGCCTGCCAGGCTCCTCTGTGCATGGGATTCTCCAGGCAAGAATACTGGAGGGGGTTGCCGTGCCGTCCTCCAGATCTTCCTGAGTCAGAGATGGAACCCATGTCTCTTATGTCTCCTGTGTTGGCAGGTGGGTTCTTTCCCACTAGGGGCCACCTGGGAAGCCCAAATTTACTTCAATTAAAAAAATAAAAAATCTGACACTCACCCTCTACGATGGCCCATACTCTGTGTATGGAGTGTGCTTCTCTCTGTATCTGAATAAATCCACTTCTTATCTATCAAAAATAGAAAAGTAAAAATCTGAGTCAGAATTTAAAAAAAAAAGTCTCCAGGGCTCTGTGACCTCATCATAGAGACAAAGAGTTGAAAATAGCAGGACTAGCCAAGCCAGTTTTCCTGGAACAGGTTGGGGGGCGGGGTGGGTGGAGGAGTCGGGGTTGGGAATGAGAAGTTTCCTAGGACATGAAAATTTCAGGGTTAAAACTGAGAAATTCCCGGGCAAATCGGAGTTGGTCACCCTGGTTGTAAGTATGCAAGTGAAAGTCTCTCAGTCGTATCTGACTCTTTGTCACCCCATGGACTGTATAGTCCATGGGATTCTCCAGGCCGGAAATCTAGAGTGGGAAGCCGTTCCCGTCAACAGGGGATCTTTCCAACCCAGGGATCAAAGCCGGGTCTCCTGCCTTGCAGGCGGATTCTTTACCAACCAAGCTATCAGGGAACAGTTGTGAGTACATGGCCTTGTAAAGACATAGGTGTGACAATCACAAGACTCAGAGAACAACTTTCCCCTCTTCCTCTTGTTCCCCTACAGCACCCACCTCACCGGTCTAATTTTCTTATCTGTGTCCTTGCTGCTGCTGCTGCTAAGTCACTTCAGTCGTGTCCAACTCTGTGCAACCGCATAGACGGCAGTCCACCAGGCTCCTCTGTCCCTGGGATTCTCCAGGCAGGAATATGGAGTGGGTTGCCATTGAGGGACACATAAAACAAATCTCATGACTTTTACAGTCATCTTAGACGATAAAGACTTTCAGTCCTTTTTTTTTTTTAACTCACATGCAAGGAAAAAATTGGTGTCAGTTCAGTCATTGCAATGCATTTGGCAAGTTGCCTGCAGCTCCCGCGGGCATGGTCAGCTTTTTATTTACGTCCCTACCTGGAGCTTCTGCTCCTCTTCCTCCTCGCTCTCGAGGCTGCAGTTTCCTCGTCTGACGTCTGTAGGTGCATCTCCTCCAGGGAGGAAACCCTCGGTCTTGGCGGGGGCGGGGGGCCGACCGTCGTTGCATTTCCAGCCTGTCTCTGGAGACTTCACGTCTCACCTCCAGGTGGCGCTCCTGTAAAGGTTATAAGACCTCTAGTTTATATTCTCTCTCCTTCCCCTTGCCTCCTCTTCCCTTCCCTTCCCTCTTCTCCAGGCGGCTGTTCCCCCTGAACGCTTTCCAGGCCATTAGCACACTCTGGAACTCCTGAGATAGTTCGGACATGAGCGAGATCCTATTCTTCTCTGGGTTCTGAGCCTCTTCCCGTATTCAGTGCTCTGAATGATCCAGGTGAAGCTTTTCCCCTCTTGAAGCTTGAAATGAGTAACCATCAACCTCACCACACTCCTATGCTGAAGAGAGAATGGGACCCACAGCTCTGCCAAGAGCTCCTGTAAAGGAATGCGTGAAAACAAGACAAGGCAACTCTTCTAGGGACTTCCCTGGTGGTCCAGGGGTTAAGACTATGGGCTCCCAATGTGGGAAGCGTGGCTTCCATAGTCAGAAACTAAGAGCCCACAAAACAACTCTTCTAGGAATTTCCCTGGTGGTCCAGGGTAACCCCTGGCCAGTATGGGGAGTGTAGCTTCCGTGCCCAGTCAGGAACTAAGAGCCCATATGCCCCTGGTGCATGCGTGCTCAATCTCTTCGGTCAGAAAAAAAAAAGTCTCTTATAATTTTACCACCAGGTGGACAAGGAACCAAGGATGAGGAAATCGGCTTTCTAGCTTAAGTCATAAATGGATGGTCCTACTTTGGATTCTGGCCTCACTGACACCTGTAGTCTTTGAGCAGAAACTGAGTTTATAATGATTCTACTAGAAGGTTCTGTTATGCTGTTGTTGTTGTGTGCAAACACCTTGCAAATATTGCACAAGGACTACACACACACGAATTCATGAATTGGGACTTCCCTGGTGGTCCAGTGGCTAAGACTCCTTCCTTTCAATGAAAGGGGTGCAGGTTCGATCTCTGGTTGGGGAGCTAAGACCCCACATGCCTCACAGTCAGAAACCCGAAGTATAAAACTGAAACAATGCGGTTCCAACAACAAAAGAAATTTAATAAAAACTTTAAAACTGAAAAAAAAAGTTTCTTAAAAAAATGAATTCATGAATAAATGCGCATGAAAATGTAAGGCAAACTCCATCAAAATGGTAACAAAGGCGGGGAACTTGAGTAATTTCTTCTTTTAATTGTGTGGGTGTGCTGTTTCTTTTTTAAAATAATTAATTAATTAATTAATTTTATATCTGGCTGCACTGGCTTTTCCTTGCTGCTCATTGGGTTCTTCTAGTTGCGAGCGGGGGCTACCAGGGAAGTTCAAGGAGGGCTTTGAAGGAAATCTGTTTTGACTGAGAATTAAAGGCCATGAACTGGGACTTCCCCGGTGCTCCAGGGGTTAAGAATCCGCCTGCCAATGTAGGGGATGTGGGTTTTGTTCCTGGTCTGGGAATTAAGGTCTCATGTGCCATGGGGTATAAATCTGCACGCTGCAACTATTGAGCCCATGCGCTCTGGAGCCTACACATCACAACGGAGACCCAACACAGCAAAAAAAAAAAAAAAAGCCCGTGAACTATCTAGCCGTGAGAAATGTAAGTGGGATGACATCTCAGGCAGAAGATACAGTCAGTGCAAAGGCCCTGAGGCAGAGGTGAGCCTGGCACATTCTAGTCCTAAACTTCTAGTTCTTGGCACATTCTAGTTCTAAACTTCTAGTTCTTGCTACATTCCAGTTCCAGCCAATGTGGCTGGAGCAGAGAAGGCTGCTGAGAACCTAGCACAAGAGAAGAAGGGATATGTGTATGTGTGTGTGCTAAGTTGCCTCCAGTCATGTCTGACTCTTTGCGACCCTATGAACCATAATCCACCAGGCTCTTCTGTCCATGGGGTTCTCCAGACAAGAGTACTGGAGTGGATTGCCATTTTCTCCTCCAGGGGATCTTCTTGACCCAGGGATCAAACCTGCTTCTCTCACATCTCCTGCACTGGTAGGAAGGTTCTTTACCACTAGCACCACCTGAGAAGCCCATGTATATGTATGGCTGATTCACGAAGGAGGAAACAGATAGAGCTGGACTACATCTTAGGCCAGGCTGCGAACTTTAGGCTACACGCATGGTCACCCTCCCAATGGACTCTGAACTTTGTGCCCGGCGTCTATAGAAGCGGCATACCAATGGGAAACCAGACCCCCTGGATGAAAGAGCCCCAGGACTTGTACTTGGACTCTCCGTTGCCTAAAACAATATGCTAATTATCTCTGTAACAGAACAAAGGGGTAAATTCCATTATGTTTATTGGGATATGACCACAGTCCTATTGATAAATGTCCACTGTTTATCTAGTCTTGTGACACATGAATCATGGGTTAACTTTGATCATGTGTCTCTTTTACCTTGTCCAGACTAGTTTCAGGGAACTTGGGGAGGTGGGTTTGAGCACGTACACTTAGGGTATATAAGACTTTCACAAAAACTGGTGGGGGTCTTTGGCTAAGAGGAGACTCTGCCTTGGGCCCGCCGGTGTAATAAACTGCACTCCACTATCTGCATTGGCCTTCTGAGTGAGTTTGTTTCCTGGAACGCGTGGCTACATCATAGAAACTGACACAACATGGTAAATCAACTACAACAAAAATATTTTTTTAAAAAAGGAGCTTAGCCCGAGAAGAGGGCCAGGGCAAGCCACGCTAAGAAATTTGCATTTTTATCTAAGCGGAAAAAGAAGTGCAGTGTGAGAAATGCATCTTAACAGCAATACGGGAGCCATGCAAATTCCCAAGCCCAGCTTATCTTGTGACTTTTCATGTCTCACATTTCAGTGTTTTTCCTTGCACGTGAAAATGAGTGGGCAGGGAACATTTCTTTTTCCAGCTGCCCTTGTTGGATCCTGCAGTGTATTTCCTCCTCTTCACTAAGACTGTGCAACAGCCATTAAAGCAAGGGGAAGGGCAGGGCTGGGCGGGGTGGGGGTAGGGTGGTCTTCAGCCTCTACAGGTATCCTCCAGCCTGAGCCACCGAAATTCCTCACCCAGATTATCATGATGGCCTCCGAAATGATTTCCCTGTTTCTGCCTCACTCACCACCTCAACCACGTGGTCTCAACACAGCAGAGAGAGTCTTTAAAAATAGAGTTGCCAGATTTAGCAAATTAAAACTCAGAATATCCAGTTAAATTTAAATTTCAGATCAACAACAACAAACATTTTTTAGCATAAGTATGTTTCAGGGAGATACTTAATACTAAAAAAAAAAAAAAATTCATTTATCTGAAATTCAAAATTAACTGGGAAGCCTGTATTTAATTGGCCAACCCTATTTTTTAAATTTATTTTTGGCTGCAATGGGTCTTAGTTGCAGCAGGGGGGCTTAACTGCCCCCAAAGCAGGTGGGATCTTAGTTCCCTGACTAGAGATTGAACCCTCGTCACCTATGTTGGAAGGTAGATTCTCAACCACTGGACCACCATGGAAGTCCCAGGGCAACTTTATGTTAAAACCTGAGTCAGATCACACCCCGAATTTTGAAACAGCTTCCTATTTTACTCAAAGAAAAAGAGCAGCCCTAAATCCTCAGAATGAATAAAAGGGATCCTAAAAAGCCTCATTCCCCACTTTTTTTTTCTTATAACCTCATCTCCTACTTCTTCTCCAACCACAATGGCTTCCCAGGTTACTCCTCAAACATACAAGGTGCTTTTCTGCCTTAGGTCTTTGAAGTGGCTGTTTCCTCTTTCTAAAATGCCCGGCCTCCAGATAAAGGCATAACTCTTAATAACTTTCTCGCTTCCTTCAAGTCTTTGCTTAGATATTGTAACCAATGAGTGAGCTGTGGGACCTTGTGTGGGGGGAGGTGAGGACAGGTCTTCCCCGGTAACCTCTGCTTCAGCTCCACTCTGAAGTTTCCAGATAACAGTACTTGAGGTACACTTCCTGAGCTGTTTTGCAGATGTGAAAACCCTCCACCGAGTGGAAGATGTTCATTGTTTGATGGCCATGAGCACAGAACTCCAGGCCTCCTGGAGCCCGAGGACTGATAAAGTAAACCCCGGCAACACCGCCCTGTGACCTCACCGTCAGCCAATCAGAGAATTGTGCAGGAGCTGGTCACACACCCTGTGACCCACCCCCCTCACCTGGCTTTTTAAAAAACTTTGCTGAACCCACTCCAGGATTCTTGTCTGGAAAATCCCATGGACAGAGGAGCCTGGTGGGCTACAGTCCCTGGGGTCACAAGGAGTCAGACACAATTGAGCATGCAACATATAATATATAATTTTTACTTCTGTGTAAAGCAACTACAGTTCTGTAGACTGCAGTCCATGGGGTCGCAAGAGTTGGACATGACTTAGCGCCTAAACCACCACCAAAGCAACTAAAGATCTTTCTCAAAGTATTCTATCTTGAATAAACAAAAAGCTTTGCCAAAACCCTTTCCAGAGCTCAGGGCTTTTTAGGACATGAGCCACCCCTTCTCCTTGCCTGACCCTCTAGTTAACCTTTTTCTGCTCTAAACTCCGATGTTCCTGTTTGTTTGGCCTCACTGTGTGCTGTGCACAGGAATTTACACTAACATATTCCCTCCTAATGGGACTCACTCTTCCTACTGGTGGTAGGCAGAAGAAGAGTCCCTCAAAGCTGTCCACTGCCTTGTCGCCAGAGCCTGTGAATACATGACCTTCGTATGGTAAATGAGACTCTGCAGCCGTGATTAGTGAAGACTCCTGAGATGAGACCATTGTTCTGGATGATCCCGAAGTGCCCGTGGCAGTCGCAGCGGTCCTTGTAAGACAGGCAGGTGTGTCGGAGTCAGAGAAGGAGATATGACACCAAGAGATTTCAGAGTGACTTGGTTTTTAGGAGGCAAGGGGTGCCAGCAGTCTCCAGAAAAGCTGAGAAAAGGCAAGGAGTGGATTCTCCGCTTGAGCCTCCAGGAGGGATCACAGCCTGCCAACACTGTGATCTTGGCCCAGCAGGACCCACTTTGGACTGATGCCCTCTAACTGGAAGATGGTAAATCTGCGCTGCTTTGAGTCACTGAGGATGTCGCTGTCTGTATAGGCCGACTGCTGTCATTTCAGGGGGGCTTCAAAGAGCTCTGGTACCATAGTTCTTCATGTCTCAGTGCAGAGAAGAATTCAGTGAGAGCTAAGAGGTAGATAAGAAGAGATTCATTAGACTAGGATGATTGTGGGGCTTTCAAACAGCCAGACAAAGGGGTGTTGCCCCCAAGAACTTTATGGGCTTCAGTTTTATAATCAAAGGGAAAGTGGGGAGGGGGAGAAGACCTTTCTTGTCTTTCTTGAGTAGGTGTGACGTTTCCATCATCAGCCTACTCCAGGTTGAGCAGGGGAATATTCTTGTTCCTACATGGTGAAGCTGCTGCTGCTGCTGCTGCTGCTAAGTCACTTCAGTCGTGTCCGACTCTGTGCAACCCCATAGACGGCAGCCCACCAGGCTCCCTCGTCCCTGGAATTCTCCAGGCAAGAACACTGGAGTGGGTTGCCATTTCCTTCTCCGATGCATGAAAATGAAAAGTGAAAGGGAAGTCGCTCAGTCATGTCCGACTCTTTGCGACCCCATGGACCGCAGCCTTCCAGGCTCCTCCATCCATGGGATTTTCCAAGCAAGAGTACTGGAGTGGGGTGCCATTGCCTTCTCCAACATGGTGAAGCTAGGTCCACAAATTATTGTTTGTTGTTTGCTTATGTGTGCAGAGAGCATGTCCCACAGATCATTAAGTTCCCGAGCTCACAGGGCAGGATGTGGGGCTCATGCCACCACTGTTTTATTGGGAGGGGCAGGTCTCCTCCTTCTGTTGAATGGCTTTGACCTGCTTGGTTAAGCGAACCTGCTTTCTGGAGTCATCATTAACTTCCAGGGGTCTCCCGTATCTTTCCTACCTACAATCCCCTAGTGGGATAAACTATTTAATTGCCTATTTTGTTTCTTCATTCTGTCCCTATCAGTTAGCAATCAGAAGTTTATACACTATCCTATTGAAATTTGCCACACACTCCAGTAATTCTGATCTTCCCTTCTTTGCATTTTTTCTTTTTCTGCCACACTGCTGAGCTTGAGGAACTTCCCCTACCAAGGATTGAACTTGTGCCCTCTGCAGTGGAAGTGCAAAGTCCTAGCCACTGGACTGCCAGGGAAGGGCCTGCAGCTTTCCTAATCCTTGTCTTACTTGCACTTTCTAGCTTCTACAATAGAGAACTATCAAGGAGATAAGAGCTGTGGATGGGGGTTGAGCTGACCTACAGGTTCTGCTAAGGATGGCGCTGGGGACACTTCCATCACCGATCTTCCCTCCAGGTGCTGAGCCAGGGAGTGGCACCCACTGAGGGTCTACAGTCAGACAGGAAGTAAAGAAACAAGATATTCACTTGCTCCTGTGTCATCATCTCGGGGCTCATCTGAGGAGACAAGGAGAGTGTGGTGAGGAATGCTGGAAGGAAACCGGCACCTGGGGAGATGAGGAGGATATGAAAGCATCTACCTTCTTCCACCTGCAAAAGGTAATTGTTGAGACACATGGTCTCTCCAGCTACGGAGCCCTAGAGAAGACCCTAGTCCCCCAGTCAACTTCTGCCCGTTCAAGTGCCCTGTACTGAAAGGAGACATTTCACACTTTTACCCCTCTCTGAGCCTCTCCCCTCTCTAATAAGACTCTAAGCTATCAAAAGAGGAATGTGGCAAATTAAAGAGTCTTCTCAGAGGCATCCTCTTCACCTGTAGTCATGGGCTTTGGTTCCTCACCAAGTCCTGTCCCTTGGCAGGATCATTCCATCAGCTAAGATAAGTTCAGGGGCAAGGAACTGATTACCTAACGCTGGCTTAAGCAATGAAGATCTTTAATCATCTTGACCAACAGGAAGGTTTTGTACCAACACTCGAGTGTGCCAATGAGGACCAAGCCCTTTCTGTTTTACCGCCCTGACGTCCTCAATGTTTGGCTTGCAGCCTCCAGATGGCATTATGTCTGGGGCAGCTCCAAGCATCTTGTCCTGGCACAAACACACTCAAGAATAAAATACCATCCCAACTTGCCTTCTGTGTTCTCATCAGGGAGTGATGTGCACCCCAGAACCCCAGCTGGCTTCTTTCTATCTCACTCTGGCCATACTGCCCTTTGCCTATCCTCAGACGTTATTCTTATTGTGGTAGAATCACTCATAAAATCCACCACTTCAGGCATTTAAAAACCTACAAGCCAGTGATGCTAGAAGAACATTCGCAATGCTGTGCAGCCATCACCGCTATCTAGCCCCAGATATTTTTCATCACCGCAAAAGGAAACCGCAGAACCATTAAGTGAGCATGCCCGATTCTCCCCTTTCCCCAGCTCTGGCAACAACTCTGGGTTTTTGTCTCTGTGGATCTACTTATTCTGGGTATTTCATCTAACTGGAACCATATGGGGGACTTCCCCACTGGCCCAGTGGTTAAGAATCAGCCTTTCCATGCAGGTGGCTTGGGTTTGACCCCTGGTCAGGGAACTAAGACCCCACATGCTACAGGGCAACTGAGCCCGCTCTCTGCAACTAGGGAAGCCAGCATGATGCAACAAAGACCCAGTAGAGCCAAAAACATAAACAAATAAATAAATGGAACCATAGGCTACGGGTCCCTTTGTGTCTGCTGCTTTCTCCGAGCATCATGTGTCTGTAGACCATATGGTAGCATGTATGAGTACCTCAGTCTTTTTACAACTGTATAATATCCCACTCTATGCCCAGACCACATTTGGTCTACCCATTCATTAGTCGATGGGTGTTAGGGGTGTTTCCACCTTTGGCTATTGTGAATGGTGCTGCTATGAACATGTGTGTACGTGTGTTCGTTTGAGCCACTCCTAGACATTGAAAAGGAAATGGAAGCTGTGATGACTGGTTCAGGTGAATCATTCATGCCTGGGCCACTGGGGCTTATCAGCAAGCAGAGGGAAAGGCTACAGAGTAGGGGATACTTAAGGGTAGGGGATACTTAAGGGTAGGGAATACCGGCTCTCATAATTGTCCAGAATCATCAGGCAGTTGAACTGGCTCTGGTTCTTGTACAGCCTCACTCTTGCAAGGTCCAGAGGTTCTCTTCCCCCTCAGACCAGGAATTACATTGTGCAGAAGTGGCAGCAACTTGGGGTCCTGTGACACCAGGAGCGCTGGGCCAGGCAGGGCGGGGCCCCACAGGAGGTTCCTGAAGGTCAGACTCTCCAGTTAGGGTTAGCATTCATGCCAGGGCTCCAGCAACGCCCGCTCGAGACGACAAGAATCTCTGGATAACCGTGAGGTGTGGTTCTGACCATTTTCAGCTGGGCTCCCTTGAACTGGCTGTGCCTTGGTTTTCCTCATCTGCTCAGTGGGATAATAGGAGGAGCATCTCCCAGGGTGGTGAGGCTCAGATGCTTTCATGCAGAATGCTGGGGACAGTGCCTGGTGCGGGCGAGGCACTCAGCGCATGTTTAGCTGGTATTATTTTCAGTGATAATAGTAAGAGAAGAGGCAGAAGGAGGAGGAAGAGGGAAGGAGGAGGGAGGAGGAAAGAAAGGGAGAAGCAGGGAGGGTGAGAAGCAGAAGAGAGGAGAGCGTGATGGGCCTGGTCCAGGAGCTCTGGGAGCAGGACTGCGACGTTCCTCAGAAGCCGACACTCTGGGTGGCCCTTGTCAATCTCCTCCTGTTTTGCCTCAAATAGATTCAATCCTGCCTACGTTCCTCCTCTTAGGGAACCACTCAGGGATTTGCTGCTGTCCACCCAAACTCCTCTGTTGCTAGGAAACCTTCTACTACATCTGCAGCGCTCAGCTCTCATGGATCAGTGGGCCTCCGTCCAATTGTGGCTAAAGTTAGAGTCTGGTGCCTGCCAGAACCCTCAGAGGACGAGGTGCGGAGAGATTAAATGATGGACTATGACACGAAAAAAGCTACCGCTTACACACTTATTATATACAGCACTATGCATTACCACCGTCAACGGTTAACACTTATTGGGACTTCCCTAGTGGTCCAGCGGTTAGGACTCTGTGCTTCCACTGTGAGGGATGCAGGTTCGATACCCAGTCAGGGAACTGAGATCCTATCTGTTGTGCATCGTGGCCAAAATACTAAAAAAAGAAAAAAGTTAACAATTATTGAGCACTTACTATCTGAGAGGTCTTCTACTAAAAACTTTACAAGGAAGGGATTCCCAGGAGGGCGGTCCAGTGGGTAGGATTCCACACTTTCACTTCCGAGAGTGCGGGTTCCATCCTTTGCCAGAGAACTAAGATCCCACAAGCCATGTGACCAAAAACAACAACAAAAACTTTACATGGATTAACTCACTAATTTTGCCAACAGCCCCATGAAGTAGGTAGTAACACTATTAGCCCTTCTTATCAGATGAGAAGACTGGGCACAGTGAAGCGAAGCGACTTGCCTGAGCATGCACAGCCAGGAAGCCAGGCTGCTTCACGAGACTGGGGCGGGGTCCTCCTCTTTTCTCACCACTGTCTGAGAGGGCCTGGACCCACCACAGACACCGGACACCAAAGCGCATGGGAGCGCAAGTCTCTCATTCAAATGGTACGGGATTCACACATAACCTACACAAATCCTCCGTTATCCTTTAAATAATCCTTAGATTACTTATTATTACCTGATGCCGTGTAAATACTATGTAAAGAGTTGTAAATACAATGTAAATGGTATGTAAATACTTGCCTGCCTTGGCAAATGCAAGTCTTGCTTTTTGGAACTCTGGAATTGTTTTCCCCTCTGAGTGTTTTGCAACTGTGTTGCTGCTGCTAAGTCACTTCAGTGTGTCCGACTCTGTGCAACCCCATGGACGGCAGCCCACCAGGCTCCCCTGTCCCTGGGATTCTCCAGGCAAGAACACTGGAGTGGGTTGCCATTTCCTTCTCCAATGCATGAAAGTGAAAAGTGAAAGTGAAGTCGCTCAGTTGTGTCCAACTGTAGTTGGTTGTAAATAAAAAACTTCGTAAACATTCTGAAGGCTAAATAAAATGCTTCTGTGGGGCTTATCAAGCCTTCTGGCCATGAGTTTGAATCCTCTTCTTTGGGCCTAAAAAAAAAAAAAAAAAAAAACCAGACAATTACACAGAGAAATACATATAAAATGATTCTATTTACATAATGAAACAACACCTTTTAAAAAATAATAGAATTTTGGCTTGTTAAACTATAAAGAAAAGTCAAGAAATGATTTAGTCAAAATTCAAGTTGTGCTTGTTTACCTATGAGGCTTGTGCCTTGAATGGGGGATGTTAGTGAGGAAATACTAGCAGTTTCCAAGAGACTAGCTCTTTTTCTCAGCCTGGGTTCTGAGATTAGCAGTTCCTTGCTGCTGCTGCTGCTGCTAAGTCACTTCAGTTGTGTCCGACTCTGTGCGACCCCATAGACGGCAGCCCACCAGTCTCCCCCGTCCCTGGGATTTTCCAGGCAAGAACACTGGAGTGGGTTGCCATTTCCTTCTCCAATGTGTGAAAGTGAAGACGCTCAGTCGTGTCCGACTCTTAGCGACCCCATATATTGCAGCCTATCAGGCTCCATCGTCCATGGGATTTTCCAGGCAAGAGTACTGGAGTGGGTTGCCATTGCCTTTTCCAGCAGTTCCTTGACCAGGGATCAAACCTGTGCCCTCTGGTGTGGGAGCACAGAGTTCTAACCACTGGACTGCCAGGGAAGTCCCCTAGTAGGCATTTTTTAAATTTTAATTCTTTCTATGTAATATTAAGTCTGCATTTAAGAGAATCAAACTCAGACTTTTCATTCACTTGTATTCATAAGTCAGCACATATATGGTGCATTTCATATTTAAAAATAAATGCTTGCTGAATAAAAAACAATCACACCCCCCCCAACACACACAAACCCCACACATTTGGACGTAGGGTAAAATGTTAGCAATAGGCGAATCTGAGTAAAGACTATATGTCTCTAGGGGTCTTCCCAGGTGGTATAGTGGTAAAGAATCCGTCTGCTAAAGCAGGAGATGCAAGAGATGCAGGTTCAATCCCTGGGTCGAGGAGATCCCCTGGAGGAGAAAATGGTAACTTACTCCAGTGTTCTTGCCTGGAGAATCCCATGGACAGAAGACCCTGGTGGGCTATGGTCCGTGGGGTCCCAAAGAGTCACACATGACCGAACACACACACATGCACTATTTTGATTCTTGCAACGTCTCTGGAAGCTTGAAATTGTGTTCCAAAAAGTCAATACAAACAACATGTAAACAAAAAGGACGGAAAAGGTGGTAGACTTCAAGAAACTTCTATTTTCCTTCACTTCAAAGCATATGAGGTGATGAGATGCAAGTGAACAGTTTGATAAATTATCCCATAGTATAATGTGATTCCAGGTATTTGTCTATTTCCTTCTCTCACTTTGGAAAAGCCACAAAGACCCCAGGTGGGAAGAGGGTACAGGGTGCAGAGCCCACTGGACAGAGTCATTCCCCACGGAGACCTGAAGACCCCGCCCTCAGGGCAGACTTCTCTGGGCTTCCCTGAACTCTCTGGGCACATCATCAAGTAGGGGGGAAAAAAAAAACAACACAACAACTATTCATGATCTCTTTTCCCAGTACTTATCTCAGTTTATAATTACACATTCATTAGCGTGATTACGTGATTAATATCTGTTTCCATCGCTGGACTGTCAGCCCAACAGGGGTCCCTTTTTACTCTCCACTGTACGCCCGGCCAAAGTGCCACTCGATAGATAGTAGTAACGGCAAGACTGATGGAGTTGGGACTCCGAGCCAGGCGGTCTTCCAGGGGCTTTGCAGGGATGACTGCGGCGTTCCCTCCTCACAGGGACTCTAGGAGACACGCACGGACACGAGCGTGCGGGAGCTGAGACACGGAGGGTGAGCAAGCCGTTCCAGCCGTGAAAGGGGGGGCCAGGTACCACACCGGACAGTCGGGGCCCAGCGCCCCCACTCTCGGCCACAGCCCAGCGCTTCTGCTGCTCCTCCAACAAGAAGGGGCAGCACCTGCCCGGCTCTGCACCCAGTACCCTTTGCACGATGCTGAGTTCAGTGCATAAGGAATGCGGAGACCTATCCCCGAGCGGGGCGCAGCCGCAGTTAGTCCAGAAAGGGTTACCCCGCCCCTCCCGGATGACAAGCGATCTCCTTGAAGAAGCGGGTTCCAACCCTGGGACAAGTCATAACCACATTATGAACATTATAAGACTTATGCAGTATAATTATCATGGTACCTATATGTGTTATATGTGTATAGACTACATCGTATACATATCATGTCATATATATAGGTATTATATGTATATAGGTTATATTGTATCAATAACATTACAAATATAAGTAATATATTCATATAAGTTACATGTTATATATTACATTATTTATATAATACATTATGTTGTAGAAATATTGTTACATATATGTATCTTCTGAATGCTCTATTTATATGACAGAATATTAATATATTTATATAAAACTATAATGTTATAATTATGTACGATTATATAACATAATTGTATTTATAATCTATAATTATAGAAACATTTATATGAATATAAAATATGTCATGATATCCATAATATTAATATAACAATCTGCTTATTATGATATAATATATATAATACCGGTATATATTGTATATAATTTTATATTATGTTAGAATTTTATATTATATTATTTTTCTTTTTATATTAAATATATTTAAATTACAATGTTTCTGTAATTATATATATTTATCAACCCAGTCCAGTCCATTCTGAAGGAGATCAGCCCTGGGATTTCTTTGGAGGGAATGATGCTGAAGCTGAAACTCCAGTACTTTGGCCACCTCATGCAAAGAGCTGACTCATTGGAAAAGACTCTGATGCTGGGAGGGATTGGGGGCAGGAAGAGAAGGGGATGACAGAGGATGAGATGGCTGGATGGCATCACTGACTCGATGGACTTGAGTCTGAGTGAACTCTGGGAGTTTGTGATGGACAGGGAGGCCTGGTGTGTTGCGATTCATGGGGTCACAAAGAGTCGAACACGACTGAGAGACTGAACTGAACTGACTGATCAACCCACTCCAGTACTCTTGCCTGGAAAATCTCATGGACGGAGGAGCCTGGTAGGCTGCAGTACATGGGGTCGCTGAGGCTCAGACATGACTGAGCGACTTCACTTTCACTTTTCACTTTCATGCATTGGAGAAGGAAATGGCAACCCACTCCAGTGTTCTTGCCTGGAGAATCCCAGGGACAGGGGAGCCTGGTGGGCTGCTGTCTGTGGGGTCGCGTAGAGTCGGACACGACTGAAGCGACTTAGCAGTAGGAGTAGCATACATATAAAATATATACTGTTAATATATTTAACTGAACTTATAGTAAATAAATTATATGTAATGTTTTATGTATTACATATATTATATATAATCACATTATAATTTATTTTTAAATATAGAAGCACTTAAGAGACTCACACTCACAATATTTAAACATTTGTAGTCATAAGCCAGCACATATTCCATATTTAAATATTTTTAAACTTAAATTTAAGAGACTTTGGCCTCTGAGCTCAGCTTCAGCGATTCCTACCTAACTGAAGAATTCATTCTTCTTTCGAGTTGAGATTTCTGAGTTGAAAGGTGCACACTGGTCCTCCCGGGAAGAGGCTGGGCCCTCGGGCTGAAGGGCTTGAACGTGATGCCCTGGCCTGCTCCCTGAGAGCTGTGGGGGACCGTCTTCCACCAACATACCGCTCATGATGATCCGAGTGTTCTCTGAGATGGTGGACGCTTTCTCCACAGCTCTCTTCCCCTCTTCCCGAGTCCGCCTCAGAATTCCTTTCACGTCGTATTCCTACCAATGGTCTCGTCGAGGCAATCTAGGCTGATTCTAGAATGCACCTCAAAGCACCTCCAGCTGCTGCCCATCCCCACTTCCAAAGCCACTTGTACATTTGTAGGCATTTGTTACAGCTGAAGCCCCCTGCCAGGCACTGACAAGTGTGCCAGCTTGCTGGGGTGGCCCTGACAAAGCCCCCACACTGGGGGCTTAGACCCTGAAATGCTCTGTCTCAGGGTGCTGGAGACTAGAGGCCCGAGGTTAGGGCGTCTGCAGGGCTGAGGCGGGAGTCTCTTACAGGCAGCTCTCCTAGGCTTGGAGATGGTCATCTTCTCCCTGCGTCTCTTCACCTCGCCTGCCCGCTGTCCGCCCTCAGTCTTAGTCTCCTCTCCACACGAGGACACCAGGAGACTTTCTGGGAGGCTCAGTGGTAAAGAACCTGCCTGCAATGCGGGAGAATTGGGTTCAATCCTGTGTCAGCAAGAGCCCCTGGAGGAGGGCATGGCCACCCGCTCCAGTATTCTTGCCTGGAGAAGCCCATGGATGGAGGAGCCTGGCGGGCTATGGGCCACGGGTTCGCAGAGAGTCAGACAGCACTGAGTGACTGAGCGCAAGCACCTACAGGACTAGGGCTCGGACTAATGACCCCCTTTTCACTGGATCACCTCTGCAAAGGCTCCATGTCCAAACGAGGTCACATTCTGAGGTCCTGGAGGTTCGGACCCCAACACATACTTCCCGCAGGGACCCCATTCAACCCGTAACAATGTCTGTGTTCCATACTGGGTTTTCCATCACTCACTATGGGTTCATTGACACGTGACTTTGGGGCTGACGAGTAGCAGGCAGAGGTTTTCTGAAGAGAACGGTGACCCCTTTTCCCTACCCTGGAATACACAACTCACATCACAACGGACTCCAAAGCTGTTAAATTTCCAAACCTTTAATCCCAAATCAGACCACAGCCAGGTCAGACCCAGATTCTCCCCTCCCTGCTCTCCCCAGAAGAAGTCTCTCCCACAGCTGAATACAACCCAATCTGGGCAACAAGAAGGTCCAACTCCCTCCTAGCACCCCCTGACCTTGCCCATCCACCCTCACCCGCTAGTTACCCCATCAGGTCCCCAGCAGTCTTCCCTGGGGACCCTCGTTTGCAAAAAAATCCTCTCCCCGCCCCACTCCCAAGCAACCCAAATCCAGCCATAGAGAAAAAAGAAAAACATATTTACAGAGGAAAAAGGTATTTACGAGAGGGAGGGGCAGGTTTGTGCAAACAGCGTGGGCCCCAGAGTCCAGAGAACACAGTCTCTCTGGGGCACGGGGTGATAGATGCAAAGGGGATGGTGGGGAGGGTGGAGGGGCGTTGGGAAGTTGCTGAGAGAACGCACGGGATGGTGACGGTGGCGCTAGGGGGCCCTCTGGCCCCACTTGGGACAGAGGGGACTCCAGGGTCCAGGAGGCAGGGCGAGCAGCAGAAAGCAGCCACCTCCCAGCATCAGGATCAGGCCGGCCCCCACGCCACAGCCCAGGGACCAGGAGTACTCGTAGGTCAGGGCCGGGGCCACGGGGGGCTCGGGGCTGACCCTTTGCATCAAGGCTCGCACGGAATGCCGGAAGACCTCCAGGCTGACCAGGACCAGCAGGCCTGCGGGGAGAGAACAGATGTGGTCTTTAGGCCCTGGGGGGTCCCCCGCTGAGGTCTGAGCACCTACCCCAATATAGCCCCCTCAAACATGCTTCCTCAAGCCGGAAACCTGTGAGGCCCCTCCTAGTGACAGAGCGAAGGGACAAAGGAGGTGATTAAATAGGTAATCCTGCCAAGGGGTCAGGAGTAAAGGAAAATGTTCGGGAGACCCCTGTAAGTTAACGACCATTCAAGAAGACGTGCCAGGGAATTCCTTGGCGAGCCAGTGGTTAGGACTCCATGTTGCCACTGCAGGGAGCTGGGGTTCAATCCCTGGTTAGGGAATTAAGATCCTTGGGTGCTGTATGGCACGCCCAAAAAAAAAAAAGCAAGTTTGCTTAACCACAGAACCAAAACCAAACAGGCTTGCTTAGCAATCAACCCATGCAGCTGAGACATGCCCTCACACAACGAAACAGTGATGGCATGAGACCCACATCCTGGCCAGTGGGCTCAGTAAGCTACTGACCCCTAGGACGCGCTTCTCCGGGCATGTGCACTAAAAACAGAAATATAAGGAAAAGGGGACGTTATGCTGAAACCCAAGAGGATTTACCTTATTTTAGTTATTTTATGTTGCCACCTTTTTGCTCATTTCCATTGCACTGTGACAGTCCTAGTTTGACCGTGTGTGTGTGTGTGTGTGTGTGTTAGTCGCTCAGTGTCTGACTCTTTGCAACTCCATGGACTCTAGCCTGCCAGGCTCCTCTGTCCATGGGGTTCTCCAGGAAAGAACACTGAAGAGGGTTGCCATGCCCTCCTCCAGGGGATCATCCCGACCCAGGGTTTGACCATGTATGTAGGGACAGGAAAACTCCCCGCCTGACATGGAGGAGTTGCTGATGATGGAAGCTGGATGTGGACTTAAGAATGAGGGAGAAGGGGATCCTCTTCCCCTCCCCACTTTTCTCTTCTTTATAAAACCGCAGCCCACTAAGTTCTCAGCACAGCACCCTCTCACCTGCCCACTTACAAGCGTGCTATTCTGATAGATCACTTCTTACCCATCACTTTGCCTCTCACTGAATTCCTTCTGTGCTGAGATATCAAGGACTGGAGCCTCCCAGTGCCCCCCAACCCGAGACATATTTCTATGGTTTCACTAGCACCCCTTCAACGATCACTTACTAAGCACTTGCTCAATAGCAAGCACAATTTTGGAAGCCGGAGAGAAAGAACAAGACCCAAATTCACAGAGACAGGGTAAAAGGTGGGTGCCGGGAGAGAGAAAGGGTGAGCAGAGAGTTGGTGTTTAATTGGGAGAGAGTTTTAACTGGAGAAGATGTTAAAGTGCTGGAGATGGGTGGTGGGCATGGTTGCACGACTGTGTGAATGAACTTAACGCCACAGAAAATGAAAGTGAAGTGAAGTTGCTCAGTCATGTCCGACTCTTTGCCACCCGACTGTAGCCCACCAAGCTCCTCCATCCTTGGGATTCTCCAGGCAAGAATACTGGAGTGGGTTGCCATTTCCTTCTCCACAGAAGGGGGCACTTAAAACGGTGCAGGGTTCCCTGGTAGTTCAATGGTTAAGACTCATGCTTTCAATGCAGGGGGCATGGGTTTGATCCCTCGTCAGAGAAATAAGATCCTGCATGCTACATTGCATGGTCAAATATAAAATAAAGGTATTTTAAAAAAAGGGTTCAAATGGTAACTTTTGTGTCTTTCACTGCTTAAAAAAAAAAAAGAATAAAGCAAACCAAGGAATCAAGAATCACAAAAGGCAAATTAAGACTCCATCAAGGGACTTCCCTGGTGGTCCAGTGGTTAAGACTCCACGCTCCCAGTGCAGGGTGCCTGAAGTTGGATTCCTCGTTAGGAAACTGGATCCCACATGCTGCAGCTAAGACCTGTCACAGCCAATAAATGTCATTGTTGTTCAGCCGCCAAGTCGTGTCCGATTCTTTGTGACCCTGTGGACTGCAGCACACCAGGCTCCCCTGTCCTTCACTATCTCCTGGAGCTTGCTCAAATTCATGTCCATTGAATCGGTGATGCCATCCAACCATCTTATCCTCTACTGCCCCCTTCTCCTTTTGCCAAATAAACGAGTAAAAATAATTTTTAAAAAGAGAAACTCCTGGAGAAGGAAATGGCAACCCACTCCAGTATTCTTGCCTGGGAAATCCCATGGATACAGGAACCTGGCAGGCTACAGTCCATGGGGTCACAAAAGAGTCAGACACGACTTAGCAACTAAATAAACAAAAATAATTTTAAAAAAATAAAAAGAGAGACTCCATCAAGACTTTAGTAAAGAGTGATGATGGAATCTAACTTAGTTGAAGCCACTGACGCAGAGAGCAGAATGGTGGTTGCCAGGGACTGAGGGGACGGGGAAATGAGGAGATGCTAATCAGAGGGTACAGACGTCCAGCTGCAAGAGGAATCAGTTCTGGAGGTCTGCTGTACAGTATGGTGACCACAGGCTTCACTGGTGGCTCAGATGGTAAAGAATCCGCCTGCAATGCAGGAGACTGAGTTCGATCCCTGGGTTGGGAAGATCTCCCAGAGAAGGGAAAGGCTACCCACTCCAGTATTCTGGCCTGGAAAATTCCAAGGACTGTATAGTCCATGGGGTTGCAAAGAGTCAGACACTACTGAGCGACTAAGCACAGCACATGGTGATTATAGTTAATATACCATATACATAAACTTGCTAAGAGAGTAGATCTTAAATGTTCTTGCTACCAAAAAAAAAAAAAAAAAGGTTAGTATGTGAGGTCATGAATGTGTCAGCTAGTTTGACTGTCATGACCATTTTATGATGTGTATCAAAACATATCAAAACATCGAGTGGTAGGGGAGTTCCTTGGTGGCGTGGTGGTGAGAACTTGGCACTTTCACTGCCGTGGCCCAGGTTCAATCCCTGGTCAGGGAACGGAGAGATCCTGCAAGTCACACAGTGTGGCCAAAAAACAAAATGAACAAACGAAAACCCAACAACATCAAGTGCACACCTTATATACAATAGTATGTATATATATGTATGTGCCGTGTCGTGTGTGCTCAGCCGTGTCTGACTCTTTGCGACCCCTTGGACTGTAGCCCACCAGACTCCTCTGTCCGTGGGATTCTCCAGGCAAGACTCCAGTGGGTTGCCATGCCCTCCTCCAGGGGATCTTCCTGACTCAGGGATTGAACCCATGTCTGTGGCATTGCAGGCAGATTCTTTACTGTTTGAGCCATCATGGAAGCCCATATATGTGTATATGTATATATGTAAGTGTGTATATGTATATATGCACACAATTTATACTTGTCACTCATATGCCAATGAAACTGAAAAGAAAAAAGAGTGATGGCAGATTACAAAATGAAAAGACAATCAGGCAAGTTGTAATGCGATTTGATAAAAAAAAGAAAAAAGAAAGGAACAAGACCAACAAAGACCCTCACAGAACCTATGTTCTACTTGGAGAAGACAGATGGTAAACAAATAAACCCAGGCTTGCAAAACTCAGAGGCCTCCAGGGGACAATGAGAAAGTACAAACAGATGAGCAGGCAGGTGTGGTGGGGACAGTGACAAAGGGTGGCCCAGACCCAGCTTCAGCCAAGGGCAGCTCATCAGAAGCAGGGACTTAACGGACTAGATTTTCTGGTTTTCTAAGAACAGCTGGAATTTTGAAAACTGATTATTATTTCTTGGGGGGCATTCACCCAAAATATTGGGTGAGTTTAAATATTGGCTCAGAGAAACCTCTATACACTGCCTGCCAAACAAAGTACATTTATGGGCTGTTGCTGGCCTGTGGGCAGCCAGGCTGTGACTCTCAAAGTAAACACATGAGAAGATGGGGTAATTTCAGACAGTGATGCAGGCTAGGAAGGAGATAAAAACAGAGTGATGGGAAGGGGCGTAGCATCCAGGGGCGGGGGCTGGGACTCGAGATGGCGTCATCAGAACAGCCACTGGAGCTGAGACCCAGATGGACGAAAAGAAGCCAGCCGTGCACAGAACTCAGGGGCAGTGGCTCCAGGCAGAAGCAAGGCCTCTCTCATATGACCTAGAGGGGTCCATGGGACCCAGACCCAGCCTACTTCTTCAACCTCCTCTCGAGCTGCCCTTCCCGCCCTACAGCCGCATGGTGTACGATTTCTTTCAGGACTTGAGTGCACCTAATTTGTTCAAGCCTGGAGACCTTTATGGTGCTTAGAATAACTGCTTCCCCGCCCTAAACCTACATTACACATGCTTATTCTCTACATCCCTACTTAAGTTACATTTCTTGCGAGAAGCCTTCCCTGACCACCACTACTTAAGTCTCTGTTGGGTCTACCCAGTTACAGGTTTCCATTACACACTTTACTTTTCATTTATAGCATTAATCACAATTGGTAATTATTAACATACATTAATTTATATGAGTGTTATTTATTTGCCTGGTTTCTATCTCTCCCAATAGAATATAAACCTGTGAGGGCCAGGAACTTGTTTGTTTCATATCCCTAAAACATAGGAAACCTGACACATATACTTTATGGAGAAAAACAATATAACCTGAACATGTTTGAGGTCTAGGGAGACCTCGAAACCCCCACCTGCCCCGATATCCAGTATAAGAAAAATAATTACCGAGTCAAATCTACCCTTCACTTTCATTTGGTTGTACAATCTGCAGAGCATTTTTGTGCCTGAAACTTTCATATAACACTTTAATGTCTGCACTTTCATGGCACCCTCAGGAATAACACAGGCATGAGTTCAATAATAACACCAACACCAAATTCCTACCAAGCTAAAAATTCCATGACAGCAGAAATCATCTTAATCTGGTCTTCATTCTGTCCCCAGTAGTACCTAACACAGCATCCAGCACTTACTAGATATTAAAGACACACTGTATCATTGAATGAATGGGTGGATGGACAGATAGATGAATATATGAATGGAAGGAGAAACAGAAAAATGGGGGGAAAAGGAAGGAAGAAAAAGCAGTGGGGAGGGAGCTGATTGATGGATCAGTGTAAAGATGGATGGATGGATAGGATAAGTACTTGACAAATAGATACTTGAATGCATGAGTTCATAAATATGAAATTTAAACTCAGAGAAGGAGAGCAATTTCCCCAAGATCACTCATCTCTTAATAGTTACTTGCCTGTGCTGGGTCTTCCATTGCGGCATATGGGCTCTTTATTGTGGCATGTGAAGCCTTAGCTGTGGCTCGTGGGATCCAGTTCCCTGACCAGAGATCAGACCCCAGTCCCCTGCATGGGGATTATGGAATCTTAACCACTGGACCACCAGGAAAATCCCTCCTGGTTTGTCTTTTACACCAGTTATCCTCGCTCTCCATGTTCCAACCTCATGGGCTGTCTTTCAGGACCTGAAATTCACCAAGCGTTTTTCTAGCTTGCTTACCCAGAATTTGACATAGTAACTGTCACCTCCTCCAAGAGGCCTTCTCTAACTCTGCTCTAAATCAGCTGCCCTCATTAGGCACTCTCACAGGACTCTACTTTTTCTTGGGCACTTACTGCCATGTATAACTGTGTGATAATTTGTATCATTTCTATGTCCTTAGCCAGATGATAATTTCCTTAACCTTTCTGTCTTCTATAGTTTTACTATGACACACATGTTCACACATATACATAGTGTAATGGGTCTGTGTGCATAGCAGTGATTTAAGTGAACTAGTGGATAAATGAAACAGAGGAAAGGGAGTGACTGACGTTCTCCCCTTTATTTAGGAAGCTCTCTAAGGCAAAAAACAATAATAAGAATGTGATTATTGGGACTTCCCTGGTTGTCTGCCTTGCAATGCAGGGGATATGAATTTGATTCTTGGTTGGGGAACTAAGACCCCATTTGCTGCGGAGCAACTTAGCCTGAATGCCAGAACTAGAGCGTGCATGAGCTGCAGTAAAAGATCCCAGGTGCCACAACTATGACCTGACACAGTCAGTGAGTGAATAAATATTTTTAAAAGAATGTGATTATTAATCATTTCTATTTGAGTGTGCTCTTGACCATTTGAATCTCACTTGCCTCATTTTTCACCAAGCCTCTACTTCATCTGTGGATTAAGGTTACCTTATACATTTGTGCAAATTTTGCCCTGCTTTATGCTCTGATCTTCATTGTATCCCTCAGACTTGCCAAATATTTCACAGACTCCACACATCCTGTTTATCATCACTGTTACCGTATCACCAGCATCACCAGCGCACAGTCCCACAGTCCCCACCAACATGGCCGCCAGTACTGCCAACACCACACTCTGGGTACTTTCTGTTCCTCATTTGATTATTAGCTTTAATACCACTTTCTCAAACTTTGCCTGACACGCCTCCCACCCCAGTGTGTACCCCTTCTATGCTTTATCATAACTCTCATCACAACTATAGTTGAATTGCTGGTTACTGTCTATTTCTGTCAGAATCTAGGCTTTATGAGGGCAGACACAGTGTCTGTCTTATGAATCTTATATCTCCAGCCCCTCGCCTAATGTCTGGAACACAGTAGGTGCTCATTAGATCCATGAAAGATAAATGAAACTTTTATAATGAATGACCTATCTATCCACCTTAGAAACCATCTGATCCAATGAGGGCTACATTTCACAAGATGCAGACTTTTTGCACCGTCAACTCCAAAAATGCAACAGTTCTTACAGACCCCAAGTGCCAATCTAAAAGAGTGTCTGGAGAACCTTCAATTCTTGGCCAACAACGGCGCTTGGAATTTTCTCATATTTAAGACTACTATAGCCCTTGTGCTTCCCAGAATGCAACCAGTGCTTAGAGAACTTCTTCAACCTCCCAGCATGCAACAGCTCATGGGGCTCTCCCTCACCCTGTGAGCAGGCAACAGAGCTTGGAGACCCTAGATTCCAATCTAAAAAAGTGTTTGATTCAGCAGCAGAACTTAGAACTCTCCCATCTCTGAGAGTTCTATAGCACTTGAGCTTCTGCCAACTCCTAGCACACAACAGTGCTTGGAGACCTGATCTCTCAACATGCAACAGTGCTCAGAGACCTCCCTCGACCTCCCAGCATGCAACAGTGCTTGGAAACACAACTTCCTAGCATGCAACAGGGCTTTAAAACCCAACCTCCCAGCATGCAATGGTGCTTGGAGACCCGACTTTCCACCATGCAACAGGGCTTGAAGACCTAACCTCCCAGCATGCAAGAGAGGTTGAAATCCAGATCTCCTAACATGCGGTGTCCTTGGTCTGCAGGCTCTCAACCCTCACCTGAGAGGCCAAAGCAGACGGCTCCAACCCGGAGCAGGAACTCTGCACCTTTGCTGAGCACCATGATGATACAGAGGCACCCCAGGGCCATAACTGCCAAGCCTAGTACCGCTATCACTGCAGCTGCCTGATTCACCTCTGTGAGGAGGGGAAGGGGAAATGGAGAACACTGGATGTAGGAAGTGGAGAGAACTCCCCTATAGGGACTCAGAACCAGGAATATGAAAGATTCAGGACTACAGAAGAATTTTCAAGTAGCAGATCATCCAGTCCAATATTTTACTTATACTGTTCAAGGAACTAAGACTCAGAAAGGGTCAGTTATTTGCCTAAGGTCACAGAGCCAAGAATGGGCAGAGCCAGGATTAGAAGGAGATGGGAACTACCAATTATCATTTATGATCTGGTCACTGTTTGTTTACTAGTGGAGAAACTGAGGCAGTGGGTTGTGTGTGTGTGTGGGAGACAACAGAGAAGGCCGTACATTACAGTGGGATGATCCAAGTTGGAATTCTCCCTAGCTACTTTCTAGCTGGAAGGTTCTGCTAAAGCCACTGAACTTCTCTGAGCCTCACTTTCCTCTTCTAGAAAAATCAAGACAAAAGTCCCTATTTGGTCTGCTGTGAGGATTAGAAATGACACATGTAATGTGCCCAGAGCACAACGTGGTGCACAGCACTTGGTCCATAGCTGTGCCCTGAGGGTATTTTACTATCCTGGGGCGGGGGTGCACAATGACTTGCCCAAGCCCACTTAGCACCAAGGTAAGAAAGAAAGGAGCGGAGAAGACAGGAAACCACTGTTTAATGAGGGCCTACTATATGTCAGGCACCATACTATGTTTTAGCTGCACCGTCTCATTAAATCCTTATAAAGACTAGATAAGGTTGATGACATGACCACAGTTCCTTTACTGGTGAGGATACTGAGGTACTGGGGTGGTGGAGAAGCTGTGTTAGGGTAGAAAGGGTGAAGTCTTAAGAGTTTCATTGTTTAGTATGTAGCCACTACCCACAGATGGTGTTTTCATTTGAAATGGATTTAAACGGAATGAAATTGAAAACTCAGTGTCTTAGTTGCACCAGCCACATCTGGTCAGCGGCTGCCATACTGGTCAGTGCAGATTCAGAAACATTTCCATTTTCACAGCATGGTTTATAGAAGAGCGCTGAGTTGGAGTCGGAATTATTTAGCTTTAAATTATGCCTCTCTGCCACTTCCTGGGGAAAGAGACCATTTATGGGCTTCCGTTTTCTCATCTGGTAGATTAAGATAAAGGCCCTGCCCTGCAGAGTCATGGAAAGGACTGGAAGTCTTATAAATTAAACTCTCAGGGCTGTGCTTAGCATGTGGGAAATGCACACTTGTGAGATGTTATTGTACTACCCACAGAGAGGGGCTGGGACTTGCCCAAAATAACACACCTGAGGCAGGGACACTGGACAGAGGGCCCTGAAGAACCACCTCTCCCCAAAGGTGAGACCTCCCAAGACTTAGGAGCTTGTGCCCATCCTGCAGCAAAGCAGAGAAGAGCATGATGCTATCAAGAACTCCTCGGGTACTAACAGATACAAACTACTGTACATAAAGCAGATAACCAACAGGACTTATTGTCTAGCATGGAGAAGTATGATCAATACCTTCTAATAAATAAGGGAATATCATCAGAAAAAATAATGGAATCGTTTTGCTGTACCCCTGAAACAACACAGCATTGTAAACGAACTCTGTGTCAATTTAAAAAGAAAGAAAAGAATTCCTTTGGCGTGGTCATCCCATCCCCTCTGCCGGGTGAAATGTTCTTACCTTTCTTCGTGGTTCTCTGGAAGATGTGTGCATTCTCTCCCGTGGTGAAGAATTTAAAATAAGTGCAATTTGCTTCTGTAGGAGGAGCAGGGGAGAAAAAAAGAGAGGTAATGACATGGAGATCCCTAGTGTAAGCTCAGGGCTGGACATTTAGCATAGCTCACAATAACCCAGAAATATGACATTAGCATCCCTGATAAATAGAGAGAAATGATGTCCAGAAAAGGAAAACCACCTGCTATCACACAGCTATCCAGGAGCTGGGACTCCAATCCAGAGCTGAGAAGTCCAGATCTGTGGCCGTGAGAGGGCTATTGACCTTTCTGAGCTTCTGACTCTTCCTCTATAAAGTGAGTTAATAGTCTCTTCCCTGACTCTGTCATATGGACTTGTTTAGGGTCAAATGAGATTAGAAACAGATAACAGCTTTATTCAACAGAGCACACCAAGATCCAGGCAGAAGGTTAACACGTTCAGAAGAGATTCTTTATCTCAGAAAGGGCTCCTGTCTACACAAAGAACTCCTGCTGATCATCAAGAAAAGAGAGATAACCCAGTTGAAAAATGGGCAAAGGAGATGAATAGTCAGTTCATAGGAGAAGAAGCCCGGATTACTCACAAGAACATAAAGAGATGCTCCATCTCACCATGGATCAAAGAAATGCAACTTAAATCAGCAGGGAGACACCACTTTAGATCAATTAGATTGGGAAACATTAAAAGGATAATATTAAGCACTTGGAAGGATAAGAGGAAACATCTGGGGGTATAACAGGTACTAGTCTTTTTTGGAAAGCACTCTGGAGTACTTTATGAAATGAAGTATGTTTATACTCTATAACCCAGCAATTTTACTTCTGGGTATACATCCAGAAAAAAACCACATGCAGGAAAATATATGTATTGCCTGATGTTCATTGCAATACTGTTTATAAAAACATGGAGTCAGAATAATCAACCTGGTGCCCATCTCTATGGGAATAGACAAGTAAATGTGATGGATGCTCCCCAAGCAAGCCTCTGCAGCACACAGTAGCCACGAACTAGAATAACAGAAAGTAGACTGGAGAGATTTGAGAAACACAGCATTGAGAAAAAAAAAATCACAAATAGGAAAAAAATCTAGAGCATGATATCATTTATGTAAATTAAAATACATATATAAAAAACACTGTATATTTTCCAGGTTAAAACACATATCCAATGCATTAAAGAGATGAATTAGGAAATTTTTTTTTTAAAGAAGGTAAAATAATGCACAAGAAAGAACCAGCTAAGGCTGGTAATGATTTTGTGACACAAGCTGAAAAGTTATGATTCATCTGACACTGTGTACTTGAAGTTTAAGGAACCCCACACTTCAGGGGGGAGAAAAGATGCTTTATAAACTGCATTTTAAAGCCAGAATTTCCCATAGAACACACCTAGAATCAGCTTTCTCATTCCACAGATGGGGAAACTGAGGATGATGAAAGGGGAGGAGAGAAGTTGCGAACAAGAGGGGGAAAGGAGACAGAAGAGAGGTCAGGTGGTCTTGGGAAGTGGTAAGGAACTTTCCAAAGTGAAGAGGGATGCTGAAGGACAAGAGGTAAGCTCCCGAGTCAGGTGAGGGGATGTGGACACTCCACCTGGTACTCGGAGGGAAGGAGAAGGGCATGACGTATCCCGGCAGGGGCAGTGAGTCCTGATTCTGCAGCAGTAAGAAGCAAAAGATGCTTCGTGCAGCAGAGCAAAGGGCGAGGATGCTGTCTGTAGTGGCTGGGGGAGAAACGCAGTCTTCTTCTGAAAGGGAAATGGAAAGTCTCATCTAGAGAGTGAGAGGGGGTGGTACATCTTTCTGAGAGAGTGTGTGGTATCTGGCACCCGATTTTGGCTGCTAATGATTTAGGTTATCTTGTCTCTTATCTCAGAGGATGTGGCACATCTCATTTGGAAAAAGAGTGGGATATGGGTCACCCCCGCTTGGGGATGTCCTTTTATGGGCCATGAGATGGGTGGGATATTTCTGAAACCTTGAAAGCTGGGAGATGTCCTCTGAAGGGTCAGGACTGTGGGCTGATGGGGATGGTCCTTTAAGAAAGTTGAAGCCCTTTCTGATCATTAGAGAGACATCGAGGGATATGAAGGACCCCAGAGTATGCAGTTAGAGGAGACGGGACATCTCGTCCAGTGCAGTGAGGACCTCTGGGGCATATTTATAGACTAATGAGATGCAGTATATTGTAGTTGTTAAGAACTAGATGACCAGGGTTCAAGCCCCATGTGACTAGCCTGGGTGCTTAGACAGAGCCATTCATATTTCTTTCTCTCTCTGTCTTTTAAAAAAACTTCAGTTCTTTTCAAATTGCATACACTTAAATTTAATTTCTTTTTTGGCCGCATTACAGTGGTGTGTGGGATCTTAGTTCCTCAAACAGGAATGGAACCCATGCCCCCTGCATTGGCAGTGTGGATTCTTAACCATTGGACCACCACGGAAGTCCGGATCCATTTATATACACTTCTTGCTTTCTGTTTTGGGGATGATAATAACTACTTACAGGGTTGCTATGAAGATTGATAAGTTATTGCAGACAAAATACTTAGGACTGAGCCAGGCACTACATAAGCATCTAATACATATTTCTGACTTTATCTTTATTAAAATTTTTTATTAGAGCATACTTAATTTACAACATCTAACACTTTTTTTTTTTCACCAGAGCATCCCATTTCTCAAAAATTTGGGAACATCTGCTTGAGGCTCTGAGGGGTGAGCATGAGCCCATCTGCACACTGAGTGGGTGGGTATCTCAGATCAAGGGCACATGGCACCCCATTTTGCTATCAAGGGTGTGTGTAAAGAATCTGCCTGCAATGCGGGAGACCTGGGTTCGATCCATGGGTCAGGATTATCCCCTGGAGAAGGGGATGGCAACCCACTCCAGTATTCTGGCCTGGAGAATTCCATGGACAAAGGGGTCTGGCAGGCTACAGTCCATAGGGTTGCAAAGAGTTGAACACAACTGAAGCAATGGAACACACACACATAATAAGATAATAAGACATCCTTTGGAGAGGAAAGAGGAGGGTTGGCGATGCCATGCGGGCAATCAAGCATGCGACATCCTAAATGGGCTCTGAGGGGTGTCAGATAGTTTCCTTGGGTCAGTAGAGGTGGAGTGAGATCTCATCTCTGTTCCCAGGGGGTATAGGGTGTCCCACTGGGATAAGTTTAGGGCATGGCATGTCCCGTCTGGGAGAGTGAGAGGTATGGGATAGCTCTCTGGCAGGGCTGGGGGTGAAAGAGCCATTCTGTGGGAAATTGAGGGCTGTGGGGGTGTCTGGAAGAGACAGCGAGGAGGGCTGGAGTGTCCAGTCTCAGGATATGAGGTGAAACGGAGAGGGAAAGAAGATTTCCCAGGAAGCAGGAGGGCTGCCCTGGGATGTGGGAGGTGTCTCCTGAGAGCTCTGTTTTGGTGGACTCGGTAGGAGGGAACAGCAGATTGTACTCTGGGGTAGGCGTCAAGGCGGGCTATCTCCCCAGGGCCTGCAGGGTCGGGCTGCAGGCTGTCTCCAGAGTGGGAAGAGCAAGCTGACACCAGGAACCCAGAGTCTTTCTCTAAGGGAACAGGCTGTCTCAGGGGGGCGGGGGGCGTTTCTGCGGGGACCAGACTGTCTGAGGCACCAACTGTGTCCAGAGTCACCATCTGGGTCTCACGCCCCAGGCTGTGAGCAGAAACACAAGGTTTCTCTAGGGACACGGGCTCTCTGGGACTTCCCTAGTGGATCGGACAGTAAAGAATCTGCCTGTAATCCAGGAGAGCTGGGTTGGATCCCTGGGTGGGGAAGATCCCCTGGAGGAGGGCATGGCAACCCACTCCAGTATTCTTGCCTGGAAAATCCCAGGGACAGAGGAGCCTGGTGGGCTACAGTCCATGGGGTTGCAAAGAGTCAGACATGACTATTATCTACCTTTCTATCTATCTTATGGGTTCTCTGGGGGTACAGACTGGTCCAGGGGCACACAAATGACTGGGATCACGGGTTGTGCTGGGGGTCTGGGGTTTTGGAGGTCCTGGAGTAGTCTGGGGCTGGCCTGGGGACCCAGGCTAGTTTGGGGATACAGACTCCCTCTCTGCACGGTGTGCGCCTGGGGCAGTTATTCCCGGGAGCACAGGCTGAGGTTGGCAGGGTAGGGGGCGCATTCTGAGGGTGCCAGCTCGCTCTCCTGGGGCGGGGGGCAGGCTCTCTCTGGGGCTCGGCTTTCTCAGACAGCCGCCTCTCGGCGGCTTGCGGGGGTCCCAGCCCCCGCGCGGGGGTGGGCGCCGGCCTCACCTCCGGGCAGCTCGGCAGGCCCGCAGGTGTCTCTGCCCGTGGGCACGTCCGCCTGCCACAGTCGTTTGGTGCACATCTTCCAGAGGCCCAGGTGCGCCGCGTCGCAGACGGCGCTGCCGTTGTCCCGGTAGGTGTTGAGCTCCACCCAGAACTCGGTGCCGACGGCCAGCACGGCCAGCGTGGCGCCCACGGAGGTCAGCAGCAGCGCCAGCTTGATCTTGCCCTCGCGCTCCGGGGTCATCTGGGCCTTGGGCTGCCCACGACCCCGCCGCCGGGCCGCGGCCCCCCGCCGGCGGTTCTCCTCTTGCAGGAAGAAGTTGGACCACATCATCATCGCGCCTGGCGGGTGGTGGGGCTCAGGGGCCGAGAGGGCAGAGCTGAGGCCGGCTCCTGAGGGGGAGGTTGGCGGGGGAGGGGCCCGCCTGGGGTCTGGCAGCAGGGGTGGGAGGGCTACAGAAGGAGGAACTGAGGGTCTGCAGAAGCTCTGAGGGGCTGCTCTGGGGTCCCCACTGGGAGGAATCTGTGTTTCCACAGAGAAACTGTGTTTCCGGGGGCGGGGGGAAGGACCCAAGCTTCCTCCTAAGGCTCAGAGTTTGGGGTCCTCAGGAAGGGGAGCTGAGGTCCTCCTGTGTGTGTGTGTGTGTGTGTGTGTGTGTGTAGGGTGGGGGATGCTTCCTGGCTTCTTTTGGGCTAAGAGTCTGAGAAGGAGATGGATCCAGTCTGGGGTTCAGAAGAGGAAAAACTGGGGTGCAGGGGGTTCCGAAGAGGAGGTTAGAATTACTTCTGGGTCTCAGAGAGGCAGTAGGAACCCCCCCAGCTTTAACAGAGAGAGATCAGCAAAGTCCTGACTGGGGTTCAAAGCAAGGAAGCTGGGGACCAGCTGGAATTCCGGAAAGTGGGGGGCGGGGGTGTTCTCCCTGGCCATTCAGAGAAGAGAGCGGAGAAGATCTACCCGGGGCTGCGAGGGGACCGGGGGCTGAGGGGACCGTGGAGCCCAGAGAAGGGGCCTAAGTGATACCTCCCACCCCGAGACTCGGGAGGGGGGCCTGGGGTCCGCACTGGGGCTCAGATGAAGGGGCTGTGGTTCGCACCGCGGCTCAGGATGTGGGGACCACGTCCCGCCGCGGTTCGAAGGGCGGCTGGGGCCCGGAACTGACTGGGTGTCCCTTTGCGACCGCTCGCCTCCCCTCCCCCGGGCTCCCAGGGCTGGCCGGGCCGGGCCCGCTCCAGGCCGGGCGCCTCCCTCGGGCTTCCCACCCTCGGCTCTCGGGCAGGGACCCCGCGGGCTCTCCTGCCTCCACGCCGCGCCGCCCCCAGCTCCGCGAGGCCTCCGAACCGCCGGCTCCGCGCGCCGCCGCCCGCCGGCCCGGCCGCTCCGCGCACTCCAGGCCTCGCCCCCATCCGCCGCCCCCTGCACCCTCGCCGGCTATTTCGGGCTCGACCCGTAAATAACACCCGCACCTGTCGCCCGCGCCCGTTGCCATAGGGACCCCGGGTATTTTAAGGGGACGAAGGGCGGGAGGAGGAAGGCTGCCCGAGGAGGAGGGCCTGGGGGCGGGTCCCGACCCCAGAGGATCCCGCAGGGACATCTGATTCCTTAAGGGGTGCAGGAGGGAGCGGAGGGTCCGGTCTCCTGGGGGCTGGCGGGCGGGGAACGGGCGGGGAACCGGGACCGAGCGCGCCCGCCTGGAACCCCGACTGTTGGGTCTGAGGGAGGAGAAAGCTGCGGCCAGGGTTCTCGAGTCTCTGAAAGAGAAGAAACCTGGGGACTTTGACTCCTGAGGCTGAGAGAGGGGGCGGGGGTCTGGACCCCCGGGTCTGAGGGGGGAGGGGCCGGGCCCCCAATCCCTTGCATCTTGAAGGAAGGAAGCACAGCGCCCCACGCTGGGGGCCTCGGCTCCACAGGAGGGAGAAAGGGCAGGCCTCAGGCAGAAGCTGGTGCCTGGGGCACGGGATCCAGAGTCGCAGTCCTCTTCACCGAGTTTATTAGACGGGGCACCCCCGGGGGACCGTCCATGCAGTTCCGGCTCCCCCGGGGACAGGACGGGACAGCCGTGTGGAGTGGCAGCGGGGACGGATCATCACCCCACTCCCCCCCTCAGGCCCTCGGGGACCGCCCAGTGGGACCCACCTCTCCCAAGCTCCTTCGACCCCGGCTGGCCGCTCCCGCCGACCCCGTGCACCCTCACCCTCTCTGTCAACCCTGTGCCGCTTCCGTTGGGGCACCCATCGCCCTGGGATGTGATTCAGATCGTGGGCATGTGTGTCCGAGCCTTGGGCAGGGCTCGAGTGCCAGAGGAACCATCTCACCATCCTCAGCACCGCCCAGCCCAAACTGCAGCCCAAGGGAAGCCTTAGGAAGTGTGCATGGGTGATCTGAATGAATGAATGAGCAGATGGACGGGTGAAGGGAGATAGTGATACACAAACATCCAATCCCAAGCTCGGGAAGCACCCCCCAACTTCAGAGCACACCTCCCTCTGCATTTGATGGATCGCACTGCCTGTCTATGGATCTGAGCTCCCAGCACTGAGATTGTGTGGCCTGCTGCCTGGAAGGCCTCAGGGACTGTTTCTTAAATGAATGAGTGAAGCTTGTTCTTTCCTTCACCTCGCGGGTATTCCCAGGCCTTGGCAGGACCCAGAGGGGAACCTGAGAAGGTGCCCGGTGCTGGCAGCAACGTGAGATGGGAGCTGGGCTGGGTGACACCCACCGGCGTCTCCATTCTGAGAAATCGGACACCCTCCTGCAGCATCTCTGCCCTGCCTCTGCACTCCTCTCCCGGCCCAGGTCTCCCCATCGTTCAGTCTCGCCTGCAGCCATGGCTCCATCCTTTCAGCGTGCATTTGTCTTCCTTCCATCTGCCCCTCTGCCTCCCTTCCTACTTCTCCTTTCATAGAAAGGGTATGAACTTTCTTGGGGGGGAAAGTTCTTGACAGTTTCATACCAAAAGGATGACCTCGCCTCCGATCCCCTCCACCTCCCCTCCGTGAGTCTCTTCCTTCCCCTCGCTCAAGTAAGACTCCAGTCCCCACCACTGCATGGTGATGACTGCGTGTCAAGGTCAAGGTCATGTTATCTAACCCATGGCCACTTTGCTCTACAAATCCTCTCCTGGTTCTCAGTAGCATTTGGCTGGTTGCCAACTTCAAGGTCTCTGCCTACTTCACGATGGCTCTTTGCCTCTTTAAGTACATCCTCCTTCCTCCTACCTCCATGGAGATGTGCCCCCACCCTAAGGTCTTGGCCAGGGTCCTTTCTGTATCCTTTACACTCATCTCCTAGGTCACCTCATCCAGTCCTGGGGCTTTAAACATGCTGTCTCCTCTCTGCTGACATTTCCAAAACTTAGATTTCCAACCACAATTTCTCCCTCAAGCTTCAGTCTCCAATATCCAACTGGCTACCTGATACCTCGGCTTGGATGTCTCATAGGCATCTCACATTGTCTTGTCCCAGGGAGGTTGCTTGGCTCCTCCTGCATAATCCCTTCTCCCCCAGTGACCCCCTTCCAGGCAGCACAGAACAGCACCACCCAGGCTTCACAGATCCAGTTAAAAGAGTTCCCCTCTTTCTCTTTTTCTTTGGTTTTTCTTTCCCTCTTCTGTTACATCCAGTTCACAGCCACCACCATAGACCCTGCCTCCACAATCCCATGCCCTGTTCCTCCGCATTGGTCCAGGCCACCATCAGCCTCAACTGGAAAAGGATGACACCCTCTTAACTCCTTTCTTCCACCTTCACTCCTAAATCTCTTCTCAGCAAGCAATGTGGGTCTGTTACTTCATTTTTAAATAAAAATAGGGGCTGTCATTCTTATGCTCATCCCACTGAATCTAGAGTGAAATTCAGATTTCCTCCCAGAGCTACGAGCCCCCACACAATGGCCTCCAGCCCACACTTCCGAGCTCAGCCTAATTTGCTCACCATTCTTCCTCTGCCCTCCATGGGGTCTCCTTGAAAATGGGTAGCTTTCTCAGAACTCTGAGTCACTGCTTGGCCGGAATGTTTGGCGGGTGCCTTTCCTTCTCACAACCCTTGTTACCTTTGCAGTGGGTTCTTCCTGAGGTTCCTCATCTGAAGTCACCACGTCCTGCTTCACACTTTTTTTTTTTTTTTTTTAGACACACCTTGTGGCTTGTGGGAATCTCAGTTCTCTGACCAGGGATTGAGCCCCGGCCATGGTGTGGAAAGCTTGGAATCCTAACCACTGGACCACCAGGGAATTCTCTTTCCGGCTTCATTTTAGAAACACTTCTCTGTAACTGAAATTTCGTATTGTTTCTTGTATGTCTCTCCTGTGAGTTCCAGGACAGTAAAAGCCCTGGCCATCTCTTCCCTTGCACACCCCCTGCACCTAGACTGGCCTAGAAGAGGTGGGTACTCAACTATTTCTTGAATACTGAAACAAACCAAAGAAATGGATTGTCCCTACACCCTAAGCATGTTTCTGAATCCCCACCTTTCTTTCTGGGTACATCCTTGCATCTTTCTCCCTCCATCTGTGTGTGTGTGTGTATATATATATATTTGCTTCTCTGAGACTTCTCTGTCCTTACTTGTACATCGTTGTGTTGGCCCCTCCCCGGCCCCTTTTCCTCTCCTTTCTGGATCACTGTTTTTGTTTCCTCTGTCCCTGTAACTCACTCAGTTTTGGCCTCTGTTGCCAACTCTCCCACCCCCGCCATCTCTCTCCCTTCTGCCCATGCTCCACCTCTGTCTTGCTTTATGTTTGGCTTTTGAACACTAGAATCCAATACCCTCTAGCCAGCTCTGCTCCCCTTCTCCTACCAAATCTCTTTTAATGCCACCTCTTCCAGTCCTCTCTGTTTATCATCCCTACAGTTAAGTGTGCCTCTGTCCTGTGAGTTGTATTTCTTTCCCCACGTTTCCCAGAATCTCTTTCCAACATGGCCCTCATCCAATTCCTCCCTGGTCCCCTGCCCATCGGTCTTTCTCGTCCACCACAGGGACCCCAGAGGGAAATTCCCAACTCTCAGTTGTGGTCCCGTCCCTCCTCTGTTCTACCCGCTTTCTGCTGCTCCATGTTATCAAGAGAGAAGCTGGTGGAGCCTGGCACATTGCCAACCACTTCCCCTTCATCTGTGTCCAGGTCTGTCTTCCCACCAGGCTGGGAGCCCCTGGAGGGCAGGGCAGGCTCTGAATCCTCCCTGCTCCCCCCAGTATCGCTGAGCACAGAACCTGCCACAAGGGGCGGGGGTCTTGGGAAATACTTGCTGAGCAAATGAACGGAAATGCAGTGAGTGCTTTCCCTTCTGTGTCCTCAGTGACCTTCAAATCCATCCTTCCACCTTCTCTACCCCCAGCCCTTTCCCAGCTCAACTGCCATCCTGTCTTATCTATTTCACAGCATCGACATCCTATCCTCTCCTTTCCCACGTCCCAGGTGGTTCCTTCTGACACTCATGTCTCAATCTGCTCTTCACCTGCTCCAAACTCTCCTGTGTTTCCCGTCACCCTCAGAATAAAGTCCAAACTCACCAGCCCCGAACCCTAGCGCATTTAGACTCTGGCTTCTAGCTGCTTCTCTAGTCTCACCGCCCACCCCTACCCTGACCTTTTGCACCCTAAAAGGAGGAGTCCTGACCCCAGGACATCATGCTCTTTCAATCCCCTGCCCCACCCCACCCCACCCCACTTGAGTTGTTCTTCTGCCATGAAAGCCTTCCTTACTCATCCTTTGGAAACCCAGGCTGGGCCTGAGGTTCTCCAGGAAGTTTCCCTGAGGACTGCTCACTCCTGGCACTTGGCCACTCTCTCTTCTTCTCTGGTCAAGGTGCCCATCCTGGTCCCTGTTACTGCACCGAAAATCACCCTACTTGGAGTCTGGCTTTTGACTCCTCCTCGAGAGCAGCTCTGGGGATCCTGATTCTAGCACACTGCCTGGTTCAGAAATGTCAAGGAGTGAATGAATGGCTGAATTAATGAATGAGTGAAACATGAATCTCTAAGTCCTAGTGTTTTTCTTGCCCACCAAACACCAGGCCTGTGCTTCAGTCTTGTGTAATTATCTGCTCCTTCCCAGCACTGTGAGTTTGAAGTGTCAGTGCCTGTATTTAATCCTTATTTCGGCGCGTCTCTGCCTCTCACTCTCATCTCTGAGTTCCCACCTCCCATCGTTCATGTTATGATCCTGTTTAAAGCCACTCTGTGGTCCCCGCTGCCCTCGGGTTAAAATTTAAACTCTTCCCTGGAGAAGAAAATGGCAACCCACTCAAGTATTCTTGCCTGGAGAATCCCGTGGATAGAGGGGCCTGGTAGAGTACAGTCCATGGGGTCACAAAAGTTGGACATGACCTAGTGACTGAACCACCACCAATCTTTGCCACTTTGGCCACAGGAGAAAAAAATCATTTTCTAAGATTCCTTTTCCATAAATATTTTAAAATACATTTTTAAATATTAAAAAAAAAAAATCTAAACTCTTGACCTAACCTACAAAGTCCTGGAGCAGTCTGGCCCTGTCTACATTTCCAGTCTCATCTTGTTCCACCTCCATCTGGCTCAGTACATACATGTTAGCCCTTTCTGGAAGCTCTTCCTGCCCCAGGGCCTTTGCATATGTTGTTCTCTGGCTAGGACACTTCCCTCCAGCTTCACCTAACTGGCTTCTTATCATCCTTTCAGTGTTACCTGGTTTATCCTTTCCTTTTAAACTGGGTTAGCCTCCCTTTTTGTAGCACTTCGGGTTTCTCTTTTGTCCCAACTGTAACTTATTATTGTGTATGCAATTCTTTGATTAGTGTCTGTCTCATGCACAAGATGTAATTTTTTGTATTTTGTAGCACTTCGGGTTTCTCTTTTGTCCCAACTGTAACTTATTATTGTGTATGCAATTCTTTGATTAGTGTCTGTCTCATGCACAAGATGTAAACGCTATGAAGACGTTGGGGAAGTCTGACTTCCTCCCTTCTGTAGACTCAGCATTCAGCACAATGTTTGGCACTGAAGTACACAAATAAATTGCTGGTAATGAATGACGGAGTCTGTCTCTGGGCCTGTTTATGTTTCCTCCCCAGCCACCATCCTGGTACATAGCAGGTGCTTTTGAAAACCTTGGGGAATGATGAACGAAGAAGTGAATGAACGCCCACGCCCATCCCACCTCATTGTGCCTCTCTGCATCCCTTTGGTCTTTCTGTCTCTTTATATAGAGCATATATATATAGTTTGTAGGTATAACTCTATATTCGTGTGTTATGGGCCCCTCTCCAGGAGTTGGGCTGGGCTGGGAGTCCCTCCCTGAGCCCCGCCCCCACATGCACACAGCAAAACATTAAAAAGAAAACATCTCAAAACTGCAAAAAACACCACAGCCCTCCCCCCTCCCCCCCAACCCCACAAAAAAATAAAACACAACGCTCGCTCCCAACGGCCCCCTCCCTTCCCTTCCCTTCCCTTCCCTTCCCCCTCCCTCAGGGTCCCTGATTCAGAGGGTGGGGGGATGTTCCCCCACAGGTGGGCGGGGGTAGGGCGGGGAGGGGGCGCGGGGGAAGGCCGAGCAGTCTCCAGCGCGCTCACGGGGAAGGAGGGGGGCGCCCCCGACCCCCGGCAGCCTCGTTGCACGCGCGCCCGCGCACGCGCCCCGGACACGCCCCCCTCCGCGCCCCCAGGCGCGCCCCTACACGGGCGTGGTTTTCCTGTTGAGCGTGTTGGTGTTGGAGGCGCCGGCCTCCTTGGCTAGGGTCCCGGGGGCGGGCGCGGCGGGGGCGGGTGGGGCGGGCGCGGGCGCGGCTGGCGGCCCGGTGACCGTGACCGTGACGCCGCCGCCCGCCTCCTTGGGGAAGGCGTTGTGCAGCGTGAGGAAGCCGGGCGCCCCCGCGCGGTCCCGCTCCGCGCCCGCCCCGCCGCCGCCGCCCCCCGCACCCCCCGCGCCCCCGGCCGCCCCGCCGTACGCCCCGCCGCTGGCACCGGCGCTCGCCAGCCCCGCGGCCACGCTGCCCTTGGACGGGTCGCGGCTGAGCGTGTACATGGAGATGTCCGTGGAGGCGAAGCCCGGGCCCCCGGCGCCGCCGGGAGACGCGTCCCGCGAAGGCGACGGCTCGCTGGAGCGGGAGCTAGAGCGGGAGCGGCGGCGGTAGCGGAAGCGGTAACTGGGCAGACGGAGGATGGCCGAGGGGCCGCTCCCGCCACTGCCGCCCGCGCCCCCGCCGGCCTTGAGCAGGTCCGAGCGAGACTGGCAGTGCGCCTCGCGGCTGCGCTCGATGTAAATGTTGACGGCCAGCACGCCGATCACCTCGGCCAGGATGAACGACAGCCCGCCGAAGTAGAAGGACCAGCCGTATGAGTAGTGGTTCTTCTTCTCCTCGTCCCGCTTCGGGCCCGGCTCGCCCGCGTTGGCCGAGATGTACACGATCACCCCGATGATGTTGCTCAGGCCTGGGCGGGGACGGTCAGACGGGAGCCTCGAGGCAGTCCCTGGCCCCGCCCCCACCCTGGGCCCCGCCCCCGGTCTAGGCTCCGCCCTGATGGTCTAGGCCCCGCCCTGCTCTGGCCTAAGCTCCACCCACAACAGCCTAGGCCCCGCCCCAGCCTAAGCTCCACCCCTGATGGTCTATGCCCCGCCCTGCTTTGGCCTAAGCTCCACCCACGGCGGCCTAGGCCCCGCCCCCTGGCCTAAGCTCCACGCCTGACGGTCTAGTCGGCACCCTACTCTGGTCTAAGCTCCACCCACTATGATCTAGATCCCACCCCAAATGGTCCATATACCACACTGAGCATTTAGGCCCCAACCAGTGTTGATCTATGCTCGGCCTGACATGGTCCAAGCCCTTTCCAGATGGTCTAAATTCCTCCCCAGCTGGCTCAGGCCCCACCTTAAGTGAAAGTGAAGTCGCTCAGTCGTGTCCGACTCTTTGCGACCCCATGGACTGTAGCCTACCAGGCTCCTCCCTCCATGGGATTCTCCAGGCAAGAGTACTGGAGTGGGTTGCCATTTCCTTCTCCAGGGGATCTTCCCGACCAAGGGATCGAACCCGGGTCTCCTAAATTCCAGGCAGACGCTTTAACCTCTGAGCCACCAGGGAAGCCCACGGCCCCAAATCTTGCTTCGGATGGTCCACCATCCCTGGCTAATTCAGGTCCTAGTCTGTTGTTCTAAAGCTCACTCTAGCTGATCTAAACGCTGCCCTAGTTGGTCCAGGGACCACCCTAGATGGTTCAGGCTTACCCTTAGTGGTCCAGATCCCTCCGGGAAGACCCAAGCCCTACCCTAGAGAGTCTTAACTCCTGCCCAGATGGTCCAGGCTGGCCTAAACTCTGCCCTTGATAAGATGACCCAGGCCCTATACTGATTGGTCTAACTCCCCCCTAACTTTATAAATGTTGGCCTCACCCTGGACTCGTTTTAAGTCTGTTAATACGGTAATCCCGTTGATTCTCTAGACCCCCACTCTGGCTGATCTGAACTCTCTCATGATTATCATCTATTCTAGGCCTTCCTCTTGGTAGCCTTACTAGAGCAGGAAAGAGGGGGACACAACTTAGGAAGTAGACAATCTAGTCTAAGCCCCACCTCCAGCTTGCTAAGCCCCGCCCCCTGAGGATCGAGGCCAGACTTCCCTAGGCCCAGTTTGTAGTTAGCCCCGCCTTTCAAATACTCCAAGCCCCACCCCTGCAGGTCACATCCTTCTCTGAAAACACTCCCTGCTATTTATGCTAAACCCTCCTCCTCTTCAGGATTCCACCGCTTTGAGAAGACTGTATGTTCCAAAATGGCCCAGTACTACTCACGTCGAGTAGGAGGGGGGTCTTGCCCCTTTAAAAAGCCATGCCTCACTACCTAGTTGGCCTGGAAACTTTCTCAGGACCCGCCCCTTCTTGGATACACCGGAGCCCACAAGGTCAGGCCCCCCAGGGCAGGCTCCTCCCCACCTGCGTTCAAATCACTTTCTCTCCCTCTTCCCCCAGGTCCTCCCGATCCTCAAGACCTCAGTTCAGCCTCAAGCCCCCCTCTCCCAGGTTCCTTCCCTTCCATCTCCTGGACCGCCGGCTTTGGAATCTGAACTCCTGGAATCCCGGATTACGCGGTAGACATCTGTCTGAGCTGGGTTCATTCCCCGAGAATACGGCGGGAAGGCTACACCTCCCTCGCCCAGCGGGTGGCGATGGAGCTTGGTATAGAGCCTAGGAAGGCTCTGGGCCCCAGGGAGCGCCCCGGCAAGGTGGCTTTGCAGGCGCGCCCGCGTGCACACACACAGACACACGTGCGCGCGCGCAGGTGGGCCGCCCCCTCCCTCTGCCTCTCACCTGCTGCCACGAACAGGATCCCTGCTCCCAGGATGATGTTCCTCTTGGACTTGTAGACTCGGGAGGCCGCCACACACACGCCCCCGAGCAGCAGCAGGATGGCGCTGAGGATGGGGAAGATGCTGGAGGCCCGGACGACCCCTGGAGAGAGACAGGAGAGGGGAGGAGGGTGGGGAGGGAACCAGGGCGTCAGTCACGGCCGCCTGCGCCCCTGGGGCCCCGCGCCTCCTGTGTGCCTTGTCCCCCTTCTCTCTCGCTGGTTCTCCCATTCCTCCCCTCTGCCCGTGTTCTGGTTCTTTTCTGTCTCACTTTCTCTCGTCTTTAAAATTTCTCTCTTTCGCGATCTGATGGCCCCCCTCTTTCTTTTTCTTCGTCCTTTTCTTTCTTCCTCTGTGTTTCTCCTGGCGTATTTTTTCTGCTCTTTAATTTTTCTAACCACTCTCCCTCTCTTCCACCCCACCCACCCCACCTCTGAACGCCTCTATTTCCCTTGTGGACCATCTCCCTCTCTTTTTCCTTCTCGCAAGCGCGTTCCCTTCCTCTCTTCTGCGCCTTTTCCCCTTTCTCCAGATCCTTCTTTCTATCACATCTCTAAATCCCGCTCTCCCTCCCACCCCTCGTCAGCCTGGCTTCACCTGTCTCTCCGGGTCTCTCTTCTCTCTTCCCCTGCCCCTTCCATCGCGCCCTCTCCCGCTCTCTTCTTTTTCTCCTGTCTCTTCTCTCCTCCCTTTTCTGCCTTGCTTCATCCGTAGCTCTGGGTTTCCCTTCTCTTTCCCCCT